>NC_138770.1:533399556-533999556 GCF_965119305.1 Pelophylax lessonae | reverse complement strand
ACACAGCAAAATCGATGTAGATCGCTAACGGACGATTGTTCTGTCCTGTGTCTCCTAATCTTTACCTGCCTAATCTCTCCAGCCTGTCCCTAAAATGCTCAAATATGTTTCCCTGCCTACACTCCGACCTGTCCCTGCATTCTTTTCGGGCACAATGTTGTTTTACCCTGTCTGTCCCTAATCAGCAACAGCCAGCACCGTTATGTGTGCTCTTTCCCTACACTACAGCAGACTGACGCAATGCGCGCTGTGTCTCGAGCTTATAAAGACCTGGGTCACATGCTTCAGCTGGCCAATCACAGCCATGCCATTAGTAGGCATGGTTTTGATGGCTTCTTTGGCACACCAGTTAAACGCTTGTTGATTGGCTGTTGAAAGCCCGCCATTAAAAGCGCGCTATTACATACAAAACAGGAAATAAAATTACCGAACACGGATTTTAAAACCGAACATACAGTAAAGTTTTCGGGTCCGTGTCTGGGTAGCAAAAATACAATTATCCGGTACGGACCCGAATAATACAGTCCGTGTTCGCTCAACACTACTTCTGACAAGTTCTCCGACACTGGAGATAAAAGCAGCTGAAAATTTGTGTCGGGGTGGGTGCTATAAATAGATTAGCAGAGAGCTGGTCTATTCACAGCAGAGCTCTGCAAGTATCTTTGTTCTTTTGCCTATGTGGAGGGGGGGGGGTGTGTGCCTTTCCTCCAATCAGCTGTCACACAGTGTATGCCAGGACTCCACACCCACAGCTGAAACAGGAAGAACAAATTCTAACATGATGTTCACTTTCTAAAGAGTTTAGCAAGCTGAAGACAGCAGATATACAAGTAAAACTTATGTAGGGAGATTTGTTTCATCCCTGTGTATCATCTGAGGCTCTTCACTTCACTGGGTATATGTGAGGGTTTACATCCACATTAAATTTAATATTAGCAATTTCATTTACATTAATATTTTTTGTTTCTACACAAAAGTGGAATTCTCCTTTAAAGTGGTTGTAAAGTCAGAAGGTATTTTATCTTATTGCATTCTATGCATTAAGATAAAATAAACCTTCATTGTGCAGCAGCCCCCCCCCCAATACTTACCTGAGCCAATCTCGATCCAATGATGTTGCAGGAGTATCTCAGCTGCCCAGGACTCTCCCTCCTTTTTAGCTGAGAGGGCAGTGCAGTGCCATTGGCTCCTGCTGCTGTCAATCAAAGTCAATGAGGAGAGAGAGGGGGCGGGCCGAACCTGTGCTCCCTTTCTGAACAGCAGCTCAGCTTGGGTGCCCCCATAGCAAGCTGCTTGCTGTGGGGGCACTCAGCGGGAGGGAGAGACGAGGAGCGCCAGCGAGGGATCCGAGAAGAGGAGGATCTGGGCTGCCCTGTGCAAAACCACTGCACAGAGCAGGTAAGCATAACATTTTTGTTATTTTTTAAGAAAATAAAAAACTGAGACTTTAGTATCACTTTAATCTCTAATGCACTGAACCCACAGCAAACATAAACCACCTTCTTCCTGAGGCATGTGCTGTGCCCCGTCCTCTCTCTCTCTCTCTCTCTCCTGGATTACACTTCACATTCAAACTCACAAGGCAGGCTTGAATCTGACTGGTGGTCAAAAGAAACATCTGCAACAAGCGAGGTGTTCCAGCATCACAAGCAGGCCTGGTCTGAATTTATAGAATAACCAAGAAAAGAGAGTAATGTTGATACATACAGTAATAGACATACAGCTGCATAAATTAACTATTTGTGCCTCTTGAACTAAGTGGAGGATGGAATGTTGTGTCTACAATATGCAAACAGGCCTAAGCAGACAAATTTATTCTGTTGAAATTTACATATTCCCATTTTAAAGCAGTTGTAAAGGCATGTATATACTGTACAGTATATGTTTTTACATAAGAAACATGTTATATTAAGCTCTGTGCAATGGTACAGGGAAGCCCCGAACCTCATCTTCCAGGGTCACCCACTAGTCCTCCTCTTGTCTGTGGGCCCTCATAGGAAGCCACTTCCTATGGTGACGCACCTGTGTGTTTATTCCTGAGAGACAGACGGAACCAATGCTGCTGCAGAAGAGCACAGCGCTGAATCATTACAGAACCCAGATAAATATACAGTGGGGAAAATAATGATTTGAGCCCCTGCAGATTTTGGAAGTTTGCCCACTTACAAAGAAAAGAGTATACCATTTTTATCATAGGTGTATTTTAAATCATAGAGAAAAAATAAAAAACACATGATACAAATGTTATAAACTGAGTTGCAGTTCAGTGAGTAAAAAAAATATTTGATCCCCAAGCAAAACCTGACCTGGTGGCTAAACCTCTGTAGGCAACCACAGAGGTAAGACGTTCCTTGTAGTTAGTGACCAGGTTTACGCACATCTCACCTTAAGGTTTATTGGCTGTTGCTTGGCAACTCAAAGTTTCAGTTCCCTCCATACATTTTGTATAGGATTAAGGTCTGGAGACTGGCTAAGTCCCTCCATGACCTTAAAGCGGAGTTCCGGGCACAGAAACCATTTTTCAACAAACATACCCCCGAGACAGTCAGGGCTAGTACATTCCACAATGGCTAGCCTCTGATCTGTCCCGGTTCGCACTTACCTACAAGAAGAAATACTCACTTTTAAAATTTCTTCTCCAGCGTTGCCATCTCTGTTGTGGGCAGCTGAAGCCAGCGCGATCCTCTTCTGCGTCCTCTTGTCCCAGAATGCGCCTGCACCGGCCCCTCTTGTCACTTCCGGTGCCCAGAAGCTGTTTAGCAGGGAATGCGGCCCCCCCGGAAGTGACGAGCGGGGCCGGTGCCGTCGCATTGATTCCTGGGAGCGATGACGTTCAGCTCCCAGGAATCATCGCAAGAACGGAAGTGACAGCGGAGCCGCGGCTCAGAGGGAGGAAGTACACTGAGGTGAGTATTTTCAATCTACAATTACAAGGTGAGTGAAAAAAAAATGCCTAACTATCCAATTCCTTTTCAGGTGAAGGAGACCAAGCGGATGGGCACAAAAAAAAAAAAGGTAGATTTTGTGCCCGGACCTCCGCTTTAATGTGCCTTTTCATGAGCCACTTCTATGTTGCCTTGGTGGTATGTTTTGCGATAATGTAATGCTGAAAGACCCATCCATGACCCATCTTCACTGTTTTGGCTGAGGAAAGAAGGTTTTCAACCAAGATTTTACAATATATGGCCCCATTCATTGGCCCCTTAATGCGGCAAAGTCGGTCTGTACCTTTAGCATAGAAACAGCCCCAAAGCATGTTTCCATCTGAATGCTTGACTGTAGGGATGGTGTTCTTAGGGTCATAGTCAGCACTTTTCTTCCTCCAAACACTGCGAGTTCCCCCTTCTCAAAAAGGCACATGTACAGTCATGCCAAGGAAAATCTAAATGATTGAGAGGATAGGGAGAAAGTGCTGTGGTCAGAAAAGACCAAAATTGAGCTCTTTGACATTAACTCGAGTCACGGTGTTTGGAGGTAAAAAAATGCTGGCTATGACCCTAAGAACACCATCCCTTCAGTCAATCACAGACTGACCCCTAAGGGCACGCTTGACTCAATGTTCTGTTGTGTACCTGTTAGTCAGCTTGGCAGGATCTGTTTGTTGTCTATCTAACACTTCACCATTAATTCCTACCGAGAATCATATTTTTGACTAAACATTGGGCACTGACCCTCTCTCCTACAATAGTCAGACCCACATGTTCAGAATGAAGAAATGTGGAGTCCACCCGACTGGTGTTCACAATGTCCTCTCCTGTAACACGAGGCAACACATCTTCTAGTGACAAGCTATTTTGCTGGAGCCTGAGGAAACTTGTCTAACTTGTGAGTCTCTGCAAATCTCTTCAAGGGGTCCTTCACTCTAACATCCCCTTCTCTGAAGAGACAATGAGCCACTACTTCCTTTTCCCAAGGCAGCAACTCACACAAATTTATTTCAACCGGCCCACTGGCCCTACAGGATCTTCACAAAGTGTCTTTTGAGCAAAGTATCTTTGTAATGCATCCTCTTTCATCCTTCAGCCAACCTGGCCCACTGGTCCAAGTTCTCCGCAGAATATAATTTTGTGATCCTGGACCGTTGGCCCAAGAGATCTTTGACAGAGTATCCAGTAGACATGGCTTCTTGCAGTAAGCTGTAGCACAAAGCCAATTGTCTACTAAAGTTCCTTGAACAGGAAGTCTTTGTGGGTTAGAGGGACAGCCCTATTCCACATAGAAACCTGCACAGTGGTAATTGTTTTGTTGAGTCCCCAACTCCTCTTGCAAGGATAGAAGGGAAAGGGGATTTGAAAATAGGGCTTCCGGCTCTAACAACAACTTTGAACTCAGTAAAAGCTCTTCAGGCACTCTAGCCCCTTTTACTGTAACATAACAACACTCAGGCTAACTAGTCTCTTAACGAATCAGCTCTCCTTAAGATAAGTGACTCTACATCCTCAACAATAGTAATCGGGATGAGGAATCCGGATAGTTTTCCCCGCAGGGTCCTGAATTCGAACAGCCCATGCCTGGCCTGTTCCATTTGGGCGGTGGACTTCCACGCGATCTATGTGGATGGACCGCCCCAAGTTCCAGTTAGCCTTAACAGATAGAAAGGTGTCCCACAACACAGGCCTATACCGGTTGTGATATGGTTTGGGGATATAAAGGAAATCCCAAACTGCTTCATCACACCATCCCTCTATCTTGGCCTCTATCTCCTCCATGATCTCTCAAGGAGCGTAAGGGTAGTCATACCCATATTCTAGGGCCACCTTCTTCTGGATCAGGTGCTGGAATCGAGAGAACCTGGTAAGTCTTTGTCTGTCTCCTCTCCCAGGTGGGATGCATAGGGTCTCCTCCCTCTTGATGAGACTGGCATAGGCCTCATTCTGGGTGTAGGTGCAAGGTAGGGATAAGTCTGAGATCCTTGTGGCATAGGTTTCACAGAATCCCAAGTTCCTGGCACACTGCACTGAATGACAGCTCCCCCGGTCTCATCAGTGAGTGAACTAGGACTTGCAGAGCTGCTCCTCCTCTCTGTTCCCCAGTCCCATTCAGTCTCCTCCTCTGACTTCCAAACATCGATGCCCTCTTCCAGGAACCCAAACCGACATTGGAAGTGGGGTGACCCTATGTCAATGGCTCCAGCCTCTTCCTCACTGGATACACTAGAGGCCTTCCTCTTAAGAGCCCATTGATTCCCCTCTGCCACTTTAGAAATGGTGCGTTCTGCCTCTGCAGGGATTACTGGCATCCTTGCGTCCGGGACTCGGCCTGCACAATCTGTGTGCACCTCCCCTCCGAGATATGGGTCTCCCTGGCCTGGCATACCATGGTGTAGGTCTGCGCTACTGTTCCCGGCCCCAGCAGTGCTCTCAACACTTCTCTTCCTCTGCCCACAGGGATCCCCATAGCAGGACTCCCATCTCCCAGCTCACACTCAGTCTACTGGGCCGACAATCACTCCTCACCACAGTGCCCACACTGACTCCACGCCCACAGCTGCATGGACACATTTAGGCATTGGCTACATACCAGCCCGAGATGCTCCTTGTCCCCTCCGCTGCTCAAAGCCAATCTCCCGATGGGCACCAATCGCACTCCTGTGTCCCACAGGGTCGAGTTCGGTGATTCCGCTTGCCCCTCAGGTACTCTGCCAACACGTGGGATAGCCCCTGCTCTCCGGCTCACTCCGGCATCCGCCATCTTGCTCCTCCACTCACGTCTGCTCCTCAGCTACACCCGATGGCGGAAGTGATGTCGCATCGATCCCTGCGTCCCAGGTCGCTACTCCCTTCATCAACACTTAAAAGCACATCTGCACCGATTACTGTGAAGCAGACACAGTTCTCCTGTGTAATACAGCACACTCCTTTTCCATCAACTCTCCAGCACTTTGCTTGAGAAAACATCCCGGACGAGCCCCCAAATGTAGCCCTGCCCCGTAGGGACTGCTGAATTTGTACTCTGCGGGATCCCCTGGTTACAAACACATGGTTGTAAGTAAATACAGTTCCTGCATTTCTCTTAGCTCATCACTTCAATAAACAGTCCAGGGAATAGTGGGATACTCCAATTTAACTATTCACAATATCTGAGGACTTCTATCTTTACAACTCCGCTTGTAGATATGGAACAGCCAGGCTGTTAAGTCATCCTGCCACTTTAGATGAATGGGGTTAAGTCTCTTGCTTTCTTTATCCTCTCTCACAAAACGACTAGATGATTAATATCTTATCTTCAGGATTCTCTCCCTAGCATCCTCTTTCTGCTGACACCCATCCATTGACTATCCTATGAGCAGGGGTGCCCCCCTCAGGTCAGGCCCCTTGACACGAGTTTCCATACTCAGAATACTGCAGAAACAGGATCTCCAGTGTCTCCACTCTGTCAGCTTCCCTGAACCTCTGGGTTTAGCTCCTGTCGATCACTCCTCCGGTCCTCAGTACGACCTCCTGAGACTGCATGGCACCTCTACAGAGGAGGAGGCAGCCGCCCCCTCCCTCTGGGACTCCGCTCTCCAACGAAAGCCCCCTGAGCACATGTGCTCCTGGCTTTTTTACAGTATCCCAGCATGTACCGAGGCGACCTACCCTTTGCCAATCTTCAGGACTGTATCAAAAGCCTATGCACCCATTCATCAGGTTTCCTCCCACTGTCCAACATGGCTCCCTATTGGACCAGCGTGAAACACTCTCCAGGCTGAATGAATAACATACTGAGCACAAAAAGCAGACCTTAATAAAAGATCCTGCTCTCTGGTAGGCTTAGAAGAATATAGATTTACCTGCACCACCTCTGGTAAGAAGACAGAGCTCAAAACTATACTCTCTCACTAGCACCTACCTAGGAGGGTGCTACACACATTAGGGTCATGGAGTGGCCTAGTCCGTCTCCAGACCTTAATCCTATAGAATATTTTTGGAGGGAGCTAAAACTTCAAGATGCCAAGAGACAGCCAAGAAACCTTAAAGAGGAAGTAAGCCCTCCTCTGCTAATTGTACCTATAGGTAAGCCTATGATAAGGCTTACATAAAGGTACTGTAAATATCTCCTAAACATGTACCGTTTAGAACAGCCCTCAAATTTTCCACTCGCCTACTCGCATTTTGCGAGTGGAAAATTATGTAGGGCGAGCTCTGGTCAGGGGAAGAGAGGAGAGGAAAGCCGGCCGAAGGATTGGATAATGTCAGCGGCGGATCATCCCGCTGTACCAGCTTTAATTGTAATTGTCGGGCGCTCGCCGACATACACATCCTGCCTCCTAGCCCGGCTTCTTTGATAGACAGAACACCTGGCCAACCAGGACGTGTTCTGTCTATCAAAGAAGCCAGGCTAGGAGGCGGGATGTGTAAGTCAGCGAGCGCCCGGCAATTACAATTAAAGCTGGTACAGCGGGATGATCCGCCGCTGACATTATCCGGCCAGCAGTACTGATGGAGGAGCCGAGGAGGTAAGCCGATCATCTCTTTTTTAGGCGAGCCGGTACAAAGGAGGGTGGATGGATGGCTGCCCTGGGCGTCTGTGTCATGGGAGGTGGAGAGGGCGCTGCCAGGAGTGTTTCTGTGACAGGAGAGAGCGGGATGTGCTCTCTCTCTGTCTTCTCGCCGGGCTTCACATTGCTGTCAGTATAGCGGCTGCAGAAGGGGAAGAAGATTGTGGCTCAGGAAGGACACTGAATGTCAGATCTGGACTATACAGAGTTTGTTACCCGCCCCCTTTCCACATTGATTGCTTTGACTCGGAGGACAGGGGATAACAAACTCTGTATAGTTCGGATCTGACATCCAGTGTCCTGCAGCCGCATCTCTCCCGCCAGCTGTCCGTGCAAAGGTTTAGAAATGAATTGTCTTCTCCTCCGCTCCACCTCCACTCTGACTCTTTAAGGGGAGAAGAAGTCCCGATCTGATGTCTGCTATACTGACAGCAGGAATAGGCTTCTCTTATTCTCCTGTATCTGAGGTCTGCATGTGGGTGGAAAGGAAGAACTACACTGGGGTACAAATCTTATCCTGTCACCTCCCAAATTCCCATCCCAGCACAATCCCCCCCCCTCCTAGCACAACCCCCCCCATTTCAGCACAATCCCCCCCTCCTAGCACAACCCCCCCATCTCAGCACAACCCCCCCATCTCAGCACAATCCCCCCCCTCCTAGCACAACCCCCCCCATCCCAGCACAACCCCCCTCCTAGCACAACCCCCCCATCTCAGCACAATCCCCCCTCCTAGCACAACCCCCATCTCAGCACAATCCCCCCTGCTAGCACAACCCCCCATCTCAGCACAACCCCCCCTCCTAGCACAACCCCCATCTCAGCACAACCCCCCCTCCTAGCACAACCCCCCCATCTCAGCACAATCCCCCCCCTCCTAGCACAACCCCCCCATCTCAGCACAATCCCCCCCCTCCTAGCACAACCCCCCCATCTCAGCACAATCCCCCCCTCCTAGCACAACCCCCCATCTCAGCACGACCCCCCCATCTCAGCACAACCCCCCCTCCTAGCACAACCCCCCCATCTCAGCACAATCCCCCCCTCCTAGCACAACCCCCCCATCTCAGCACAGTCCCCCCCTCCTAGCACAACCCCCCATCTCAGCACAATCCCCCCTCCCTACTAGCACAACCCCCCCATCTCAGCACAATCCCCCCCTCCCTCCTAGCACAACCCCCCATCTCAGCACAATCCCCCTCCCTCCTAGCACAACCCCCCCATCTCAGCACAACCCCCCCATCTCAGCACAATCCCTCCTCCTAGCCCAACCCCCCCATCTCAGCACATCCCCCCCCTCCTAGCACAACCCCCCCATCTCAGCACAGTCCCCCCCCCTCCTAGCACAACCCCCCATCTCAGCACAATCCCCCCCTCCCATATTGATCCCACCTAAAAGTAATCATCTTCTCCCCACCCCTCCTGCTACAAATTCTCTTAATCCCCCCCCCCCCCCCAAGGACAATCCCCAAAAAAGTATTTGTACTAGGAGGGGTGGGGGAGAAGATGATTACTTCTAGGTGGGATCGATATGGGGGGGAGGGGGGTTGTGCTGGGATGGGGAATTTGAGAGGTGACAATATAAGATTTCTTCTAGCAGGGGAATTGGGGGGGAGGGTGCTAGGAGGAGTGATTCGTGCTGGGGGGGTGAGGATTTGTGCCAGGAGTGGGGATATGGGGATCGTCCTTGTAGAGATTATTGGAATGGGGTGGGGGGATGGATTTGTGCCAGAACAGGAAGTCTTGGGGCTGTTAAAAAGGGGTATTTGGGGGGGGGGGGTTGTGCCAGTAGGAATAATGGGGTTTTTTTGTGCTAGGGGGAAAATTTTGATGGGGGGAGGATTTGACGGGTAGGATTTGTTCTAGGAGGTGAAATTTGGGGGGGGGGGGGTACTAGGAGGGTGATTTGGGGGTTCCAGACCCTTGATGGGCACTGATTAGGCTGCACTGATGGGCACTGAAAACGTTATTAATATTTATTTTTGTAACTTCTGCATTAATGCAAAAACATTTAACAGTGTCATTTTATGAGATAATTTATGAGGGCGTGTTTAGGGGCGGGGCAGGGTAGGAGTTGGGTGGGGCAACTGGTGGCGAGTAACCCTTAAGGCCTGGCTAGTAGCTCAGGACTTTAAATTTTGAGCCCTGGTTTAGAAGATATTTACCTTAAATGCAGCCAGTGGCATCACTGGCGCATGCGCTCTGAAGGAACGGCCGCTGGCGCCGTTCCTTCAGAGCCCTGTGCTGTGACCGTCGGCTCCCGCGCGCATGCACGGGAGTGATGTAATCGCGGCTCCAGCCAATCAGATGGCTGGATGCAGCAAACCAGGAAGAAGGGCGACAGAACATGTCGCCTATGAGAGAGGTGAACCGTCGGCACTTCGTTTTAAGGTAAGTATTTCATAATGAGCTAGATACATACTAGCTCATTATATGTTTGTCTTTCAGGTGGTTTTTTTTTTTTTTCCAAAAAAAAATTTGGGAGGTTTACAACCTCTTTAAGGATTTAGAGAAGATCTGTAAGAGTGGACCAAAATTGGTGTTCAAACCTGGTAAGCAGCTACAAGAAAGGCATTACCTCTGTGCTTGCCAATAAGGATTTCTCTACCAAGTACTAAGTCATGTTTTGTTGGGAATCAAATACTTATTTTACTCACTGGACTGTAACTTAAATTATAGCATTTGTTTTATGTGTTTTTTTTTCTGGATTTTTGGTTGATATTCTGTCTCTATCATTTAAAATACACCTATGATAAATAATTATAGACCCTTCATTTATTTGTAGGTGGGTAACCTTCCAAAATATGCAGGGGATCAAATAATTGTTTTGCCCACTGTATAGGGGGCAAGGGGAACAACTAGTGGAAGGTTTTTTTACCTTCATGCAGGTAATGTATTAAGGTAAGAAACTTTCAGGCTTTAGAACCACTTTAAGTTAAATACATCAAACTGAAATTAGGTTTATCAGTATAGAATGACTGCAGCTTACTACAGTATACTCCATAAACCTACTGCTAGTAAATAATTTATTAGCTACATGTATGAAAGTTTCAAAGGCTTTTAAAGACATTGTACACTTTCAATTTTTTTAAACTAGCTATTAGGGTATGTTTACACCAGCCACTGTATTATAACGTACCCACATGTTGCTGCCGCTTTGACAGGTAGACCATAGAGCCACTAATCCACTCCTCCAACAGAACCTCGGTCACCACTCATCAGCCACTATGCCTCCACTCCTGAACTAGCTGCTTCTCTTTCCTTTTACCTCTTACTTATCCATCATTCAGAACGCTAACATGAAGACTTATACTTGCATGATATGCCACAAACTAGATGTCAGTCATTTGGGGTTTAGCTTTACTTTACCTTTAAGTCATTCTTGCAAATCACTGATATAACAAAATAATTATTGTAAGTGCCTTGTGGGTAGGGACTGATGTGAATGTATAATGTGTATGGAAAGCACTGCGTAAATTGACAGCACTATATACAGTGGGGATTGAAAGTTTGGGCTCTTTGTTCCGTGTGCCACTGGCTGCAATACAACCCCAAAGCATGATTGATCCACCCCCATTCTTAAAAGTAGGACAGAGGTTCTTTTCATTAAATTCTGTGCCCCTTCTTCTCCAAACTTACCTTTGCTCATTCCGGCCAAAAAGTTCAATTTTAACCTCATCGGTCCACAGAACTTGTTTCCAAAATGCATCAGGCTTGTCTATATGTTCATTTGCAAAGTTCAAACGCTGATTTTTGTGGTGAGGACGTAGAAGAGGTTTTCTTCTGATGACTCTTCCATGAAGACCATATTTGTACAAGTATCTCTTTATAGTGGAATAGTGTACCACAAATCCAGTGTCTGCCAGATCTTTCTGGAGGGATCGTGCAGTCAAACGTGGGTTTTGAATTGTTTTTCTCACAATCCTGCGAGCTGTTCTGTCTGATATTTTTCTTGGTCTTCCAGATCTTGCTTTAACTTCCACTGTTCCTGATGACTGCCATTTCTTAATTACATTCCGAACAGAGGATATTGACATCTGAAAACGTTTCGCTATCTTCTTATAGCCTTCTCCAGCTTTGTGAGCGTCAACTATTTTCAGTTTCAGTTTTCTAGACAACTGCTTAGAAGATCCCATGGTGCTGATTGTTGGGGCAAGGTCAGATGGGTCTGGGCATTTAAAACCTTTGAGATTGACATCACCTGGTCTTCCCAGACGATGATTGAGAACAATTCATGACACTGGCAGGTCTCAGCCTTGCAAAGGGGGCAGTGCATGCTATAAATTCTGCAGGGTGCCAAAACTTTTGCAGACACCATTTTTTTGTTTTCTGTAATTTTGAAAGTGTCAATGATGGAAATAAAATCTAACTTTTTTTGACATATTATAAGAATGTCTAATCTGTAATTTGATGCCTTTTGGAGATTTGTCCATCTTTCCTTGGCTTCTTTATGCACATTAATACAAATTTTTACCTGGGGTGCCCAAACTTTCGATCCCCACTGTAAGTACCTGAAATAAAATAAATAAATATGATTATTATTAGTATCATTGATACGCATCTGCCCCAGTTTGAATTTTTTATCACCCCAAGGTGTTCTGAGCTTGGGAAAATCATATGTATAACCTATAATATTTACATAGCTCAGAAAAATTACTTTGTGTGCGTTGTGAACTCACTGCTTCAAATAAACCTGTCTCATAAATCTGAATTATTGTCCTACTTCATAAACCGCTATATAGCACATTATATTTGAACTTCAGGCTATTAGCAAACTGTTGTAATGAAACAGCAAATCCCATTCTTGGAGACATGAAAATATAAAACTATACTTAAACATGAGTAAGAATCAGCCCTTTATTTGTGGCAGTGTCTCCAAAAGCTGAAAACCTGTAGCCAGATAGAAAGATGGTGTAAGGCTCCATGTACACGGGACGTTGTAAATGGCCGTTTAGGAGCAGTTGGGTGTTTTTTTCAGAAGCCCCTGAACCCACCTACATGTTATCTTATCTGTCCATGTACACAGGGTCGTTTACAGTCATTTGCAGGCAGTTGAGTTCAGGGACGTTTTTTGGAACGCAATTATTTGCGTTTGAACGTGTGTTTCCCGGCGTTTCAAACGCAAAAACGCGTCCGAACGTGACCAAACGCGGCCGAACGCGACCGAATGCGATGACCCGCGTTTGGCGCTCGCGTTTTTCTATTTTAAAGGGGAATTATTTTTTTGACCTCTAGGAACGGTTTTAAACGCAGACGCCCGCAAACGCCCACTAAACGCGGGTGCAAATGCGACACAACGGACGTTTTAAACGTCCTAAAAAAAAAAAAAAAAAATTCCAGCATTCAAGGGACTTTTAACAACGTCCCGTGTACATGGAGCCTAAGAAAGCACTGCTCTGTTTGTATTAGATACAACCGTGCTACAAACCAATCACATGACCAATAATTACTTACATTAGGTAAATATGAATAACACAAAATTGCTAATATATCAAGCAAATAAATGACAATAAAAAGGTTCATAATTATCAAAAATTTAAGTGATTTGCTCATAAATATTTTGTGGTGGTGTTCAAACTGGTTCCTTTACTTGGATTCAACCATGAACTTCATATACACTTTATTACCAAAAGTATTGGGACACCTGCGTTTACACGCACGTGAAATTTAATGGCATCCCAGTCTTGGTTCGTAGGGTTCAATATTGAGTTGGCCCACTCTTTGCAGCTATAACAGCTTCAACTCTTCTGGGAAGGCTGTCCACAAGGTTTAGGAGTGTGTCTACAGGAATGTTTGACCATTCTTCCAGAAGCGCATTTGTGAGGTCAGGTATTGACGTTGGACGAGAAGGCCTGGCTTGCAGTCCTTGCTCTAATTCACCTCAAAGGTGTTCTATCGGGTTGAGGTGCAGCCTAGTAAAGTTCCTCCACCCAAAACTCATACATTCATGTCTTTATGGACTTTACTTTGTGCACCGGTGCGCAGTCATGTTGGAATAGGAAGGGGCCATCCCCAAACTGTTCCCACAAAGTTGGGAGCATAAAATTGTCCAAAATGTCTTGGTATGCTAAAGCTTTAAAGTAGAACTGTAGGCAAAACTTTTTTTCATTTTTAGATGGAGTAAGGGAGGGTTATAACCCGTCAGCTTTTTTTTTTTTTTTTTTTTTTCAATTTGTGTCTCAATGGGGAGATTTCCTTCACTTCCTGTCCCATACCCAAACAGGAAGTGAGAGGAAATCCTGCAAATTTGGGAAATTCCTTGGGGACCCCCAGGTCACCAGAACTAGTGCCCCCATTGGAAGATTTCCCTGCTATTACTTTTCTGGTGGCAACCCAAAATGTAGGATTTACTTTTTCTTTCACTTTCAATGATAATGCTAAACAGGGCACATAGAGAGGGTGAATCTTCCTAACGGGAAGGGGGGGGGGCGGGGCAAAGACAGCAACAAAACTGACAAGCATTCTAATCCCTCTGCACTCTGCAAAATCAGAAAAGAAAGTTTTAGTGGTACTTCAAGAGTTCTCTTCGCTGGAAGCCCAACCCCTGAAAAACAACCCCACCTTAACCCCCCCCCCCCCTCCACCAAATGATTTTGTACCAGTGCACAAAGCAAGGCCCATAAAGACATGGATAAGCGAGTTTGGAGTGGAGGAACTTCGCTGGCCTGCACAGAGTCCTGACCTCAACCCAATAGAACACCTTTAGGATGAATTAGAGTGCAGACTGCGAGCCAGGCCTTCTCTCCAACATCAGTGCCTGACCTCACAAATGCGCTTTTGGAAGAATGGTCAAACATTCTCATAGACACACTCCAAAACCTTTAGAACAGTCTTTATATGCATACTAGTATAATATCTCACTCCAGTGGCATGTTAAGAAAGAGGAGAAAGTGGCCTCCAATAGTGTAGTATTTTGATTTAAACACTTTATTGAAATTAAAACCGCACTCACATCAATTCAGCATATCACAAAAAAGGGCAGGGATACTGCAATGTGTATAATACACCCTTACTTCTGGTCTGTGATCTTTAGGCTCCACCCTACGTGTTGCGTCACGAGTCACGTTACTTCATTAGGGGAAAGATAGCTTTAAAGGTGGAGTTTTATTTTAGTAACACATTATCACTCGGATTAAAAAAAAACAAAAAACTAAAATTGTTTTTCTGACAAAAAAATAAAAAAAAAATGGTTTGTATGATGCATCCGTATCTCTAAGTAATAGGAACATACAAAAATATTAAAGTAGTATTGAACCCTCAGTGTTTTTTAGATTAAAGTACAAGTTCACCTTTTCACAGGAGTCCCTGGCCCCTGCTGTACCTCTGTGAGTGATTAGCTGTCACTACCCATGCAGCCACTGCAGCAGTCAAGAGATTTGAAAGCCCACTCTTCCTCTCTGTCTTTCACTAGGACTTACCGGATGAGTCCGAGCAGTTTTGATTGGTCAAAGGGGACATGCGCCAGCATGCGACCAATCAGAATCGCTCTGATCCATCCCAGAAGCCCTAGGAAAAGCCATTTTACATTGAGCTTGGGATCATTATCTGGCTCAGGTTTCTTGCAGCTTGCATTAAGTTTTTCTCTAGGACTTCCCTGCATTTTGCTGCTGCATTCTACCTTCTGAAGCCTCCCCACAATATGATGGTGTCACCACTGCTGGTTATGTTGCATTTATGATGACGTGCCATGGTTTCCTTATACAAAACGTGTTTGGTCTCATGGCAAAAAAGCTCAGATTTGGTCTCAGTAGGCCGCAGAACCCTTTTTCTACCTCCAGAGTCTCTGTGGTGCCTTCTGGCAAACTGCATGTGACACCAACAGTGAACTTCTTTTCATACTCCTCCATAAAATTGCAACTAGTGATGCACCTTGACAAAATGTTGAAAGCATAGTTTCTTCACTCTTAGCTCTTGAGAACTATAACTCTTATAGTGGTCAAAGGGTCACTTGGTGCCTTCACGCACTAGTCTCTAGTGAGCCTTAGATGAATGCATGGTTCCTTCTGCCTAGTCTACTGTATATTTGGATAATTAAAATCCCCCATAATAATGACATTTCCCATCCTTGCCGCTATTCCAAACTGTGATAGGAGGACCGCCTCCCCCCTCTGATTTTCGGGGCCTATAGCATACACCCAGTATTACTTTCCCCCTAGTTTCCTCCCTTTGAAGCGCTACCCATAAGGATTCCACCTCCTCCAATAGTGATATAGTCCCTCATATTCACTTGCACATCATTTTTGATATACAGGTATACCCCTCCCCCTTTTCTACCCTCCCTATCTCTGTGATAAAGGGAATAACCCTGAATGGTTGCCACCCAACCATGAGAGCTGTCAAACCAAGTCTCTGAAATTCCCACAAAATTGAAATCCTCCTCATACATTAGCAACTCCAGTTCTTCCATCTTGTTAGCCAAACTTATAGCATTGGTATACAAACCTTGTATTTTTGTCCAGTCACATACTATATCCTTGTTAGATGCTGTGAGGCTGTAAGATTCTGGTACCTCTGGTACCCTTAATTTCCACTTTTCTTTCAAATATGCGTCCCACCTTTCTAATTAGGTGGTACGCATACACCTTTAAGACGGATGACGTCATCGCCGAGCGCCGCAGAGCGGCTATTTCAACCGCCGGCGTTCTCTCTCACATCGTTCGTTCAACCTGCCGTGTGTCCACATGCTTACAAGCTTACCTTGCTACCGGAACCTCCAGCTATTCCCTTCTACTTGGAAACAGACCGGAACCTCGCTACCGATCCCTGTATCTCGCTACTGGATCACTCCCTTACTACTGGACCCTGCTACTACTAACTTTACTAGTGATAAGTACCCCACAGGGGAATCCTCCATAACCTTACTTACACTATCTACCTCTGCACATAAGGACTGTTACTATCTATGCATACTAAATCTATCATCTGCACTGTTACATAGATTGCTAGCTCTTGAGTCTACTACCATCTATCCTTGCACTGGGTTAGTCTATCCTGTAATTGTCATCTGCTGTCCTTACCACCTGTTACCATACTCGATTACTAACCTATCTGCATTCTACCTAATACCATCTAATACTCTCCTGAACATTTCTATCAAGTGCTTGCCATCTCTGTCACTGTTCACACCTGTCCCTTCAGCACATCATCTTCATACTGTTATATACATCATATCACTCCAGGAACATCTTATTGAGTGTGTATATCTGTATGCTGAAGCTGACAAGCCCACAGTGATGAGTCTGGAGAGTTGGATCTGGTTATTCAACACATCTCTACATGACTACTGAGTGGAGATTCTGCAGCTGCAAATCCAGCCTACTACAAAAACGCAGGAGCGTTACAGATTGAACGAACCTTAAAAATTGATTCAGCAGAATTACCCACTCAAGTGACACAATTAACACAACAAGTAAATGCATTAATGCTTGCTCTTACTGAAGTAAAAGAAGAAAATCAGACTCTGATACAGCGGGTAACCCGTCTTTCACGGCTCACTGCTGCTCAACCCCCTGAACCTAAAATAAACCCTCCTATAGTGTTTACAGGTGATCGGAAAAAATTTTGTGAATTCAAAAACGCATGTTAATTACTTTTTTTGTTAAAACCTCGTACATACCCTACTGATCAAATTAAAGTCTGTACCGTTATCTCATATTTAACGGGTGACCCACGGGCCTGGGCAGACACTCTCTTTGAGAAAAATGATCAGCTTCTGAACTCCTATTCTTTATTCCTAGCAGAACTCGCTAGTTTATATGATGATGACCCCAACAGGCAGAGTACTGCTGATATTCAATTGAGGGCTTTAAAACAAGGAAGGAGACCTGTAGAAGACTTTGTAGCTGAGTTCAAAAGATGGACCCTTGATTCAGGGTGAAATGATACATCTCTGCGAACTCAATTCAGACTCGGCTTGTCAGAAGCTGTTAAAGACGAGCTCGCCCGAGCGGATTTACCTGGCACCTTGGATGCCTTAATACAACTCAGTATCAACATCGACAGGCGACTGCGTGAAAGAAGGGCTGAGAAAATGGGAATGCCATTGTCTAGTCCTTCTCGGATTTCGGCCGTTGACCCTACTCCTATGGAGGTAGGAACCATACGCCCACCTTTATCAACTACTGAACGAGCCAGAAGAAGATCCAGAAACCTCTGCATGTACTGCGCATCCCCGGATCATTTGATAAGCGTCTGTCCCCTTGTCTGCAAAAAAGAGGGTGAGTGTTCACATGTTTTGCTAGGAGGATTAACGACTTCCTTTTCTAACCCCTATCTCTTTGTTCATTTGACATTACAGTGGGACCAGACTAGGATTACCACCAAGGCTATGATCGACACCGGATCTTGTGGAAACTATATTGATACATGTTTTGTTACCTTAAATAAAATACCTATTATTTCAAAACCTAAACCTGTTTCTGTTAGTTTCATTAACCAATCAATTCACCAACCAGACACAAGCACTCCTCGTCACTACTGAGTCTCATATGGAGACCACCACTTTTGATATACTATCTTCACCCCATTTTTCTATTATTTTGGGACTCCCCTGGTTACACACACATCAACCAATCATAGATTGGAAAAAACTGACTTTGTCTTTCCCTTCTCACTATTGTGAGATTACGTGTAACCTCCCATCTTATGGAAAGATCCTGTCTGTGGTGTCAGATGAGATTGCACCACTATGCTATCAGGATCTGTCCGAAGTATTCCTTGAAAAAAATGCCCAAATGTTGCCTCCCCATAGGGTTTATGATTGCACTATCGATCTACTCCGTAACAGCAAATTGCCTTTCGGTCATGTTTATCCTCTTTCACAGGATGAACTTTCTCATCTCAAGGAATACTTGGATGAGAATTTGACAAAAGGGTTCATCAGACCCTCTACTTCTTCCACAGCTGCAGGACTTTTTTTTCTCCGCAATAAGGATTCAAGTCTTAGGCCTATTATCGATTATAGGCAATTAAATACGATTACAATAAAGGATCGCTATCCTTTACCGCTCATCCCTGAACTCATTGAACAAGTGCGCGGGGCTACTTACTTCTCTAAATTAGACCTGAAAGGGGCATACAACCTAATCCGAATCCGTGACGGAGATGAGTGGAAAACAGCATTCAGAACCAGATACGGATTATTCGAATATCTTGTGATGCCATTCGGGTTGTGTTATGCTCCCGCAGCCTTCCAAAGGTTCATAAACGACATCTTTAGAGACTTACTTGATGTCTGTGTTGTAGTATATCTGGATGATATACTTATCTATTCTCGATCTCTCTCTGAACATATAAAACATGTAAGACTTGTGTTATCCAGATTACTCGCACACAATCTATACGTGAAATTAAAAAAATGCCTATTTCATAAAGAAGAAATATTATTCCTGGGATACATCATATCCAAAACCGGAATTAAGATGGATATGAGCAAGATATCCTGTATTCTGGACTGGCCTATACCAACAACTCGTAAGGCATTACAGCGATTCCTTGGATTTTCAAACTTCTATAGGAAGTTCATCAAGAACTTTTCTGCCATTGTGAGACCTCTCACACAATTGACAAGTATAAAGAAACCATTCAAATGGTCAGAAGAAGCAAATCGAGCTTTCTGCTTGTTAAAATCAAGCTTTACTTCTGCTCCCATACTACGCCATCCAGACCCATCCCTCCAATATATTCTGGAGGTAGATGCGTCAAATATGGCAGTAGGAGCAGTTCTCTCCCAACGACCAACAAATACTTCACCACTCCACCCAGTTGCTTTCTTTTCAAAATCATTAAGCAGCCCAGAGGTGAATTACCCAGTGGGTGAAAAGGAGTTGCTTGCCATAAAACTGGCACTGGAGAATTGGCGACATCTACTTGAGGGTACCCGGTTACCAATACTAATATATACAGATCACAAAAACCTTCAATACCTCCAGACTAACAAAACTCTCTCCCACCGGCAGGTACGATGGTCATTATTTTTCCTAAGATTCAACTTCTTAGTGACCTACACGCCTGCAGACAAAAATAAAAAAGCGGATGGTCTATCACGATTAACCGAAGATAACTGCTCTGAAATCCCTTCTATTCCTATAATACCCTATGAACGTATTATTGGGGTTGTTCGTTCCCTGAAGGAAGAGATTTTGCACAGTATAAGATTTGATTCACCTCCACCACAACTAAGTACTGATGCAGAAGGCTTCCTTTACTACAACGACAAACTCTACATACCCCCTACTATGCGTACCAAGATCTTGGAGTTATCACATGATGTGCCCATGGCAGGACATATGGGTATGACGAAAACCCTAAATTTGCTTACTAGGCAGTTTTGGTGGCCTGATATGAAGACGTCTGTACAAAAATTTGTATCTTCATGTGACATCTGTGCAAGGTCCAAAATTGACACTACAAAACCATCTGGTCTACTCTGCAGTCTACCAATACCCCAGGTTCCATGGGAGGTTGTATCCTTAGACTTTATAGTAGAACTACCACCTTCTAAAGGATTTAATACCATTCTAGTGTCAGTGGACCACCTGACAAAGATGGCACATTTCATCGCTATCCGTAGACTACCTTCATCCAAACAAACAGCGGAACTACTGATGAAACATGTGTTCAAGTTACACGGAATACCAAAGACTCTTTTATCCGACCGTGGTTCACAGTTCATCTCCAAATTTTGGCAAGCTCTTTGTCAAATATTACGGATTGAGCGAAAGCTCACTTCTCCCTACCACCCTCAGACCAACGGACAGACTGAAAGAGTCAACCAGTGTATAGAACAATATCTGCGTTGCTACACATCATACCTACAGGATGATTGGGTGGACCTTCTCCTTCTGGCGGAATTTGCTTATAACACCGCAACCCACAGTACCACTAAGCAAAGTCCATTCTACTTGAACTATGGCTTTCATCCCACACTTCTTCCACCACGCATCCTACCATCAAGTAACCCAGTAGCCTCAGACTATCTTACCCAAATAAAGGACTCTCTGGAGTTACTTAATACCACTATCTCACACGCCCATAGCCAACAAAAGAAGTACTATGACCTACGTAGAAGACCTTCTCCTCAGTATGCTATTGGGGACCTCGTTTGGCTATCGACAAGAAATTTAAGATTAAAGATCCCTAGCAAAAAGCTTGGACCTTTATTTCTGGGACCCTTCCCAATTAAGAAACTTATTGGAAAAGCTGCAGCACAGCTCACCTTACCAGCAGATCTCAAGATCCATCCCATCTTCCATGTGTCGCTACTGAAACCCCATGTTCCTAATCAGGGAATAAGGCCTACCATCTTGCCTCCACTTCCAGTACAAGTTGAAGGCGGAGAAGAATATGAGATTAAGGAGATTTTGGATTCTCATATCCACAGAGGAAGACTCCAGTATCTCATAAAATGGAAGAACTATGGACCCCAAGACGACACCTGGTTGGATACCACTGATGTTCACGCACCTAGGCTTATACGAAGATTTCACTCGAAATACCCGGAGAAATCAGTGCTATAGGCCTTCCGGAGTCGGCCTTAAGGGGGGGGTACTGTAAGATTCTGGTACCTCTGGTACCCTTAATTTCCACTTTTCTTTCAAATATGCGTCCCACCTTTCTAATTAGGTGGTACGCATACACCTTTAAGACGGATGACGTCATCGCCGAGCGCCGCAGAGCGGCTATTTCAACCGCCGGCGTTCTCTCTCACATCGTTCGTTCAACCTGCCGTGTGTCCACATGCTTACAAGCTTACCTTGCTACCGGAACCTCCAGCTATTCCCTTCTACTTGGAAACAGACCGGAACCTCGCTACCGATCCCTGTATCTCGCTACTGGATCACTCCCTTACTACTGGACCCTGCTACTACTAACTTTACTAGTGATAAGTACCCCACAGGGGAATCCTCCATAACCTTACTTACACTATCTACCTCTGCACATAAGGACTGTTACTATCTATGCATACTAAATCTATCATCTGCACTGTTACATAGATTGCTAGCTCTTGAGTCTACTACCATCTATCCTTGCACTGGGTTAGTCTATCCTGTAATTGTCATCTGCTGTCCTTACCACCTGTTACCATACTCGATTACTAACCTATCTGCATTCTACCTAATACCATCTAATACTCTCCTGAACATTTCTATCAAGTGCTTGCCATCTCTGTCACTGTTCACACCTGTCCCTTCAGCACATCATCTTCATACTGTTATATACATCCTATCACTCCAGGAACATCTTATTGAGTGTGTATATCTGTATGCTGAAGCTGACAAGCCCACAGTGATGAGTCTGGAGAGTTGGATCTGGTTATTCAACACATCTCTACATGACTACTGAGTGGAGATTCTGCAGCTGCAAATCCAGCCTACTACAAAAACGCAGGAGCGTTACAGAGGCTGCACTTCGGATTTGTCAACTTACTTACCTTGTGTTTTGAAATTCTGGTCACCTTACCGCTAATGCCCCCAATATTGCCCGCTAGACCTTGCTTTAGAATGACAGGAAATGCCCAGTCATTCGGTTTTATTGGTCTGTGAAGGAGGATGGAAAAGGAGTCCTTCATTGCCTTTCTGCTTTTGTGAGGACCAGTTCCGTCTCTTTGATTGAGGTCTGCCCTCCTGATCTTGCAATCTTTGAGGGCGAAAAAGATGCCTGGGAGGCTGTTTCTTATTTTTGCCCTTTTCCTATCCGCTGTTCTATCCAGTATGGAATCTACAGTAGTTCTGGGCCAAATAACAGGTCTGCTGTAAATGGAATTTCGCATGCTTACTCTTGGATGTGCAGTCCTCTGGCCAAGTCTTCAACCAAAGTGCTCGTCTGGCTGAATTAGATAGTGCCGCTGACCTAGCTGTCAACCTAATAGACTCAGCTGAGGTATCTGCAATGTAAGCTAAAGCTGACGAAAGGGTAGAGAAGGAATTCAAGAGTTTCTTGCTTGGGTGAATCTGCTACAATATGCGCTTTAACCTGGTTAACTCAATATTCCAGATTTCTGGCCACACAAGTAGTTGCCATCGCTGGCTTGAGATTTCACATAATGGCCTGCCAGGATTTTTTAAGGAGAAGGTCCATTCTCTTGTCCATGGGATCTTTCAAGACCCCCATGTCTTCAAACGCCAAATCAGTTGATCTGGATACTTTTGAAAAAGCAGCATCAAGTCTAGGTACCTTTATTCCAGACTGCAGCCGAGTTTTCCTCAAAGGGAAAGTGTCTTTTATGAGCTTTAGGGAAAAAAAAGTTTTCTCTCCGGTGTCCGACCATTCATTCTTGATGGAATCGCAGATTACAGAGTGTACTGGGAAGGTGCGCCCCTTTGGCTCACCGAGGCCTGCACACATGCGGTCATGAAGGGTAAGCTCTATCCTCTCTTCTCCCACACCAAGTGTAGCATAAACTGCCTTAAGTAATCCATCCACCTGATCCAAAGACAAATTATATTTACTGGGAGCATCTTCCACTCCCTCTCCTTCATCCTCCTCTGAATCTTCATTGGAATGAGAAGAACGGCCCTCCTGGGTAGCGGGATCCAAATTCGTATCCACCAGAGGGATTAACAGTGGGCCTTGTGAGGACTCTGAGGTAGATGCCTGACTAGCTGGGGGGTTTGCTAAAGATGCACAAAAAAAAAACGAATGGTGGCATCAAGCTCATTTTTAACCGAGGCAATCATGTCACTATAAGCTGACGTTGATTCTTCCTTAAAGTGGAGTTCCACCCTGGAATTTTTTTTTTTTTTTAAAAATACCCCCGGGACAGTCAGGGCTAGTGCATTCCACAATGGCTAGCCTCTGATCTGTCCCGGGTTGCACTTACCTGTTAGGACAAATACTTACCTTGAAAACGTCTTGTCCAGCGCTGCCATCTCAGATGTGGGCAGCTTGAAGCCAGCGAGATCCTCTTCAGCGTCCTCTTCCGTCTTCTTCGGTCCCACGATGCCCTGCGCCGGCCCCGACGTCACTTCCGGGTCACGCGCGTCATCCCTCTACAGCTTCTGGGCATGCCCAGAAGCTGTTTAGAAGGGGATGACGCGCGCACCCCGGAACTGACGTCGGGGCCGGTGCAGGCGCAATGATTCCTGGGAGCTATGACGTTCAGCTCCCAGGAATCATTGCAGAGCCAGGAAGTGACGACGGGCCGCGGCCGAGGAAGGAGGAAGAAGGAAGTAAGGTAAGTATTTTTTCTTCGCTACGAGGTAAGTAAAAAAAAAAAAAAAATGCGATTATCCATTTGTTTTTCAGGTGACCCGGAGCGAGAAGATGGAGGTAAGTATAAAATTAGGGTGGAACTCCACTTTAACAAGAACAGCAATGCATTTCTGGCAACTTAGATTTGCATGAAGGACATCTCTTTTTCGGATCAGAGCTTTTTGACTGCCAAAACAAACAGACAGGACCCCCAATGAGTCTAGAAAATCCTGCAAGGCTACCCACAGGTGTACAGTAACGTGTATCAGGACTCCCAGTGCCCAGAGAGGCCCCAGCCACCAGGGGGTGGGGGAGGAGAAAGAGAGTTTATAATAAAAGGGTTTCCCACAGCCACCCTTACCTGAGGTTTGCTGGTGCCTGTCCCCACGTCGCTAGCCTGTGAGCCTCTACGGGGCGAGCGCGCGCCGCCGGAGGCGCGCTCCCGCCCCCGCTCGTTCCCTAACATGTCTGTGCGTGTGATCGGCGGACCCGATGTCCTCCGGTCACACGCGATCTCCCCGTGGAGAGGGAGAGAGGCAGGTGGCTAATGTAAACAAAGCCGCCTGTCATTCTCCCTGATCTAACTGCAGAGATCATACGATCCTGCTATGTAGGATCGTATGTCTCTGTGGTTATATCACTAGCCACACCCCTTTACAGTAAAAAGCACGCCCCTAGGGACACACTTAACCCCTTGATCACTAATAAAGTTAACCCCTTCCCTGCCAGTGTCATTTTTACAGTAACAGTGCATATGTATAGCACTGATTACTGTAGTAATGTCACTGGTACCCCCAAAAGTGTCAAAAATGTCAGTCAAGGGTCCGATCTGTCTGCCGCAATGTCGCAGTCCCGCAAAAAAAATCGCAGAAAATAAAAAAACAGTAAAAATGACAAAAAACGTTCCCTTAGTTAGTAAACGCAGTAACTTTTGCGCAAACCAATCACAATACGCTTATTGCGATTTTTTTTACCAAACATATGTAGCAGAAAACAAATTGGCCTAAAATGTTAAAAAATTTTGATTTTTACATTTATTTGGGGAATTTCATATAAAAAAATGTGAAATATATTGTTATTTTTTCAAAATTTACGGTATTTTTTTGTTTATAGCGCAAAAAGTAAAAATTACACAGGTGATCAAATACCACCAAAAGAAAGCTCTGTTTGTGGGAAAAAAAAGGACATCAATTTCATTTGGGTACAGCGTCGCACGACCGCGCAATTGTCCGTTAAAGTCACGCAGTGCCGAATCGCAAAATAGGGCCTGGTCAGGAAGGGGGTAAAATCTTCCGGGGCTTAAGTGGTTAAAAAAAAAAAAAGGAAGCTTTAATACTACTTTAAATACCTCCAAAAGAATGTCTAATTTAAAAAAAATGTCATTTGGATACAGTGTTGCGTGACTGCGCAATTGTCATTCAAAGTGTGACAGCACTGAAAGCTGAATATTGGCCTGGTCAGGAAGGGGATACACGTGTCTGGTATTGAAGTGGTTTAAAAGGGGGCAGCAAAACCAAGGCTCACCCACTACGTTTAAACGAGACCCGACAGCGCCCATTACTTCACAGTGGAGGAGATCTGGCTTATTGGATCAGGAAGGATCTGATGAAAACGGACTGGCGGTTTGTTTTCACCCTATTTACCTGTAGAGGAGAGCTGGCTGTGTCCCCTCTGCACAGCGGATCAGAGATGGACCTGTCATTTGTCTGCTCAGTGGAGCACCTATATGAAAGGGGCCTAACAACTCCACATATTCTAAGCCGCAGGTCAGTGTGACTTCATGCAGAGATGTCTATACGTGTTGCACCTGAAATCGGAAAAAAAAAAAAATAGTGCAGAAAACTTTTTTTTCCCCTCAAATCCATGCAGGACTGCAAAGTGGGCGTTGCACCGAGTTGAACAGTTCCATTGATCACAATAGGGTGTGACTTGTCATGGCATTTGGACCTGTCAAACGGCATGACAAGTCGCACCGGTGTGAACAGGGACTCAAACCTGGAAGCTGATTGGTTTCTATGTACAGCTATAAAATAGAAAAAAACACTTGCGACAAAGAAGGGAATTGCTGCTGCTACAAGACCCTATGGGTAGTAATCTGTGTAAGTGACAAATCGCAAAAAAAATGCAATTTAAGCAGTGCAAAATTCCTCTAAAATCCACTAAAATGCATATGTGCAAAAAAAAAATGTACAACTGCAGCAGTTTTAGTAAATCTTCCCCAGTTTGTCTACATTAAGAACACGTTCACATTGGTCAGATTTGACATATCAAATCAGAGCCAAGTGCCGGCAATAGCATTGATTCCCAAAAGTAGTTACTATTCTACTTTTGGCGATTTGTGGGGGCAATTTCCATAGGCATCTGTGCAGGAAGCCATACAGATGTCAATGAAATCGCCCCCCAAAGTTGGAATGAAATGCAGGTGTTCAGTGAAAAAACCCTACCCGTGAAAATTCCCTACCTTCCTCACTTCCTCTGCACCTACGTCATGGAACAGCTGAGCAGCTTACCACTGCGCATGCTCACAGCTCCGGAGGGTAGGGAATTTTCACGGGGTAGGGTTTTCTAATGTTACACCGCATCAGCTGTTGCCGCGGGTACATTAAATCATCTCCGCTCCTACCCCTGTGACTTCCCTGATCTCGGCTCCTAAATATAAAAGAGGCGGGTGTATGAAAATATAAATCACGGATATCTCTGCTCCATGAGTTATATTTTCATAGACCCGCCGCCGCTTTTACATTTAGGAGCTGAGATCAGGGAAGTCACAGGGGTAGGAGCGGAGATGATTTCATGTACCCACGGCAACAGCTGATGCAGTGTAACTTTACAAATCACTACCCAGTGAAAATTACCTACCCTCCGGAGCTGTGAGCATGCGCAGTGGTAAGCTGCTCAGCTGTTCCATGACGTATGTGCACCGGAAGTGACGAGGGTTGGGAATTTTCACGAAGTAGGGTTTTTTAACGTTACACCGGCTTAAAATCGATTTCAAAAGGGCCTCAGTGTGAATCGGGGCTAAGGGTACGTTCACACTAAATGCGGGTCTGAAATCGTGCGAGTTCAGCTGAATTTACACAATTTCAAACCCGCATTTCAGTGCAGGTTTGGGGGCGATTTGAATGACCTGCACAGATGTCTATTGAAATCACCCCCAAGTCGCCAAAACTAGTGCGACATAAGGCCCTTCACACTTATACAACTTGTTCTGCAATTTGGGACTATAAAGTCACATGACAAGTTGTACTCCATGATTTCCAATAAGTACTGCGACTTCAAAGTAGTCACTGCACTACTATGGTTCGACTTTGATGCGTTTACAGGTCCATAGACCACCTGAAGATTACACACATTGCTTCAAGTCCAGTCAAAATCACAGCACAAAAATGAAGCACAAGTGTGAAAGGGAAGACAAATATTTGCGATGCTGCAAAGTCAGCGTTGCACCGATTGGGACAGTGCCATTGCCAGCAATAGGCTGCGATTTGACATGTCAAAGAAGGGGCTGACATTCAGCTCTTAGGCCGCACAATGAAGCCCGGATGAAGCCATAAGAAAACAAGCACGCCACGGCCCCTACAATCTTTCACGCATTCAATGCTAGAACTCTGCCTCACTGTTGCACTATTGGCCCCTCCCGCCATTACGTAACGATGGCAGGGAGCATTATGGGAAGTGTAGTTCAAGGAGGGCCGCACTGTTTACACATGCCACCCCCAAGAAGAGAACAGTCTCAGTAGGGCAGAGGGTGAAGGCGGGACCGCGCGCAGCCTTGTGGGGGTTGTAGTCCTTCCGGGTCAGGCCAGGGCGGTAACTTGGTCGTCGTAAATCCTGCAGCTCCCATGCCGCCTCCAGTGGGCGTGGCCGCTGAGCGCAGTCGTTGCCTGTGTAGGTGTGTTGTGGAGCTCAGTCGCCTGTAGGAGGCGGAGGAGAAGAGCGGGAGCTCGGAGACTGGCACCCCGGGAAGTAAGGTGAGCTCGGAGCTTTGTGCTGTAACGTGGGAGCTGTAAAGGGAGGCCTAGTCCTTTCCATGGACCCCGCCGGTCCCCCGCCCCTTCCTCCTATGACAATGGCCTGTGTACGGCGGAGGTTCCCCCCGTGGCTGGATAGTGGGGCTTCCCCTAGAACTGTCACGTGATCTCTCTGTGTGCCATGGCAGCCCTACATCCTGGACTGATCACTCATCATAGAGGGGAGGACTCCTCCAACTCCTCACCATTCCACAGGTCACTATAGACCTCTTACCTGTGCCATAGTGTCCCCTCTACATCAGTCCCAGGAACTGCACATAGAAAAATCACACTGCCACCCTGTCATGGCTCCAAGGGGCTGATCTGCCCCCCAGTCTCCCCATCTTACCAAATCCTTCATTGCACTCCTACCCCACCCCTCCTCCCTTTTCTTACACATACCTGGTTTCTTCCCCCAGAGTTCACCTAGGCAGAATGACGTCCCAGTACCCCCCCCCCCCCCCCCGCAGGATACAGACGTCACTCTGCTCAGCAGGCTTCGGGGTACCCTACAACGCGTGAGTGTCTGACCCGTTCCTGATGACGTATCCTAGTGCATGTGTTATCAGGGGGGTCAGCTCCCTCTTCTGGGTTCTTGGAGCCACCCCCTCTTTGGGTGCCTTTAGGGAGGTGGCTGCCCCCCTCATGACATCCCAGGTCATGTGTGTTATCGGGGGGCTGGCTGTCTCCTGCAGCTGGCCCCCTATTGATGTGATTTGGTGTATGTGTTATCAGGGGGCGATGGTGACTTCCTCTTCCGGGGTCTTGCAGCCGCCCACCTGTTGACATGTCCCAGTGGATGTGTTCTCCCCCATCTTCCTTCTCCTCTCCCCCCCCTCCCCATCTTCCTTCTCCCAACCCCCCCTCTCCCCCTCATCTTCCTTCTCCTCTCCCCCCTCCCCATCTTCCTTCTCCCAACCCCCCCCTCTCCCCCTCATCTTCCTTCTCCTCTCCCCCCTCCTCATCTTTCTTCTTCTCCTCTCCCCCTCCTCATCTTCCTTCTTCTCCTCTCCCCCTCCTCATCTTCCTTCTTCTCCTCTCCCCCTCCTCATCTTCCTTCTTCTCCTCTCCCCCTCCTCATCTTCCTTCTTCTCTCCCCCCTCCTCATCTTCCTTCTTCTTCTCTCTCCCCCCCTCCTCATCTTCCTTCTTCTTCTCTCTCCCCCCCTCCTCATCTTCCTTCTTCTTCTCTCTCTCCCCCCCTCCTCATCTTCCTTCTTCTTCTCTCTCTCCCCCCCTCCTCATCTTCCTTCTTCTTCTCTCTCTCCCCCCCTCCTCATCTTCCTTCTTCTTCTCTCTCTCCCCCCCTCCTCATCTTCCTTCTTCTTCTCTCTCTCCCCCCCTCCTCATCTTCCTTCTTCTTCTCTCTCCCCCCCCCCTCCTCATCTTCCTTCTTCTTCTCTCTCCCCCCCCCCCTCCTCATCTTCCTTCTTCTTCTCTCTCCCCCCCCTCCTCATCTTCCTTCTTCTTCTCTCTCCCCCCCCTCCTCATCTTCCTTCTTCTTCTCTCTCCCCCCCTCCTCATCTTCCTTCTTCTTCTCCTCTCTCCCCCCCCTCCTCATCTTCCTTCTTCTTCTCCTCTCTCCCCCCCCTCCTCATCTTCCTTCTTCTTCTCCTCTCTCCCCCCCCTCCTCATCTTCCTCCTTCTTCTCTCTCTCCCCCCCCCTCCTCATCTTCCTCCTTCTTCTCTCTCTCCCCCCCCCTCCTCATCTTCCTCCTTCTTCTCTCTCCCCCCTCCTCATCTTCCTTCTTCTTCTCTCTCCCCCCCCTCATCTTCCTTCTTCTTCTCTCTCTCCCCCCTCCTCATCTTCCTTCTTCTTCTTCTCTCTCCTCCCCCCTCCTCATCTTCCTTCTTCTTCTTCTCTCCCCCCCCCCCCCTCCTCATCTTCCTTCTTCTTCTCTCTCCCCCCCTCCTCATCTTCCTTCTTCTTCTCTCTCCCCCCCCTCCTCATCTTCCTTCTTCTTCTCTCTCCCCCCCCTCCTCATCTTCCTTCTTCTTCTCTCTCCCCCCCCTCCTCATCTTCCTTCTTCTTCTCTCCCCCCCCCCCTCCTCATCTTCCTTCTTCTTCTCTCCCCCCCCCTCCTCATCTTCCTTCTTCTTCTCTCCCCCCCCTCCTCATCTTCCTTCTTCTTCTTCTTCTCTCCCCCCCCTCCTCATCTTCCTTCTTCTTCTCTCCCCCCCCCCTCCTCATCTTCCTTCTTCTTCTCTTCCCCCCCCCCTCCTCATCTTCCTTCTTCTTCTCTCCCCCCCTCCTCCTCATCTTCCTTCTTCTTCTCTCCCCCCCTCCTCCTCATCTTCCTTCTTCTTCTCTCCCCCCCCTCCTCATCTTCCTTCTTCTTCTCTTCCCCCCCCTCCTCATCTTCCTTCTTCTTCTCTTCCCCCCCCTCCTCATCTTCCTTCTTCTTCTCTTCTCCCCCCCCTCCTCATCTTCCTTCTTCTTCTCTTCCCCCCCCCCTCCTCATCTTCCTTCTTCTTCTCTTCCCCCCCCCCTCCTCATCTTCCTTCTTCTTCTCTTCCCCCCCCCCCCTCCTCATCTTCCTTCTTCTCTTCCCCCCCCCCCCTCCTCCTCATCTTCCTTCTTCCCCTTCCCATTCTTCTTTACTAATGGATGGTGCTATGATTTGATTTTGAATGTTTCTTTTTTTTCTAAAGGGCAATATATGTGTGTTGCTGTTTTGCTCAGCTTATGCCTCCGTCACTTGAAAGAAGCCAGAATTATCCGGTGTGGAGAGCAGAACCAATCTTCTGAGTCGTGTGTATGGTTGAAGCCTTTGACGGATGGACTGTCCTATGATCAGGTTTTCTAACACTTGTTTGTCTGTGAGACACAACGGATTGATGAAAGGATATGAACCATTGTAGTCACCAGTGCTTAAGTCGGATGCACTTTTTGAAGTGGACTCTTTCTGCTGTTTCCTCCGGTATGTAATGACTTGATTCTTCATTGGTTGTTAAGGAAGGGAGAAGATTATGGTGTAACGGGAAGCAACCTAAATAGAAACTTTTTTTGTCTTTCAGATCTCATGGGAAAGGTGGTTTAACTGCAGTTCCAAGTTGTTTCATTGCTATAAATACCCTCCCGCTCGCTGTTGGCCTCTAGTCTGGAATACAAGATGGGATATTTTCTTTATATGTGAATTATTTACGGAGCCAGAAATTTCCCTGCAGCAAACTATGTGGGAACAAACAAGGATGAGAAGACTTGCTCTGTGCTTTTGCTGTTAGTTTTTTTCTTTTTGTAGTATTTCTCTACTGCTTTATGTTTGAGTTGCAAACATTTTGTGGTGATGGTGAAAGTATATGGGAAACAGATTGGTATCTGCAGGCATCTTCAGAGAGGCCCAAGCATCCATTGGCCGCTGTGAGGAGGAAAAAAACGTTGCCTTTGCACCGCTCATATGAATGCCGCTGTGAACAAATATTGCCGGCAAATCCGAAGCAACAGACTAAAGAACACATTGCATCTTAAGCCCCAGAAGCTGGATTTCTTTCCTACGTAAACTACCTGCATTTTGCCTGTTTTTTGATAGCTGTCAAAATACCATAAAAGTGGATAAAAAAGCATACAGGTTTCATCTACCCCCAAGGCCACAAGTACCTTTACTGTTACATGAAAGCGACATTATCAAGGCTCTATAGAGAAGAAATTGATATTCCTAGCTATCCATATTCTGGTTTATTTGTTGCGGGAGCTTTGTGTATTCTAACTAAAAACTGCTTTATTGGGAGTTGCCTTTACTCGGTTTGTATGCCTTTGTTACTGGCCAGGATCTCCCCTTTTTTTTTGTCTTGGGAATTTTTCTATTAACGGATGACTCCAGGAGGTGGGCCCATGAAAGAGTGTGGATACAGTGAAATTAACACCCGTGGAAGCTCACCCATGGAATCTTCTCATAAAAAGAAGAAAACTGCTGTAAAGCGGAAATGGGAGGTTTTTCCAGGCAGGAACAAATTCTATTGCAATGGCAGGATTATGATGGCCAGACAAACAGGAGTTTTCTACCTCACTCTGATCCTAATTCTGGTCACAAGCGGACTCTTCTTTGCCTTTGAGTAAGTTTTTTGTTTTTATCACAATTTGGCTTTTGGTGTCCTGATGTGTTTTTTCTGTTAACATACTGATTAACCTTTCTTTTTCTGGAGAAAACTTGCATGCTGCATTATTGGAACAATGTGGTCATTGGAAAGCAGGTATCATTTTAAATTCCATTTGCAATAAGTTTCCAGTCTGTTTTTAGCTTGTGCAGTTGCCAGTGGAAAAGATGGAATGAGAATGATGACCAGCGTTGTCACATACGTACCTCTTGCAGGATAGCCACTTTCTTTTTTTTTTTTTTTTTACAAAGCCACCCCAACATTTTCAATGGGTCACAACTGACATTATACCCTTGTACGCTTGTTTGCACTGTATATGATAGCTCTATTCTGCGTAAGTCCCGGTTCACACTTCTGCGATGTGGGAATACTGCAAATATACAGCGTGTTCCCGCATCGCATCCGCACCCCTGGAAGTTCACACTGCCATATGCGATACGCAGGGGGGGTGTCAATTAAAAGTTAACAACACCCCAGTTGAGATCGCATATCGCAGTGCGATCTGCAAGTTCACACAGAATTGGATCGCACTAGTGTGAACCACCATGCGATCCCATTCTGGTGCGGATAAAAAAAAGGGTCGTGTGTGTTTAGTGCGATTGCAGTGCGTATTTAGCCATACAAACTGGCTGAAATTTGCACCTTACAGAGATCGCATGTAATTTAGGAGCAGTGCGCTCCGAATTACATGCGATCTCTGTGATCGCACTAATGTGAACCGGCCCTAAAGGTCAAGGGAATTTTTTTTTTTTTTATATATAAGGTGGACAGTATTTTTATTTATGTTGGTTCTTTTTAAAGCCTTTTTTCTTATTTTTTGCTTTTTTGTCACATGAGGCCTTTCTCAAGACAAAAAAAAAAATACAAAGCTTGTCATTCAGAATATGCTGGAAGCAGAGCTGCCATTCTCATTGTGTGGATTTAGTATCTTCTGAGCCACTGACCTGGAACAGGTATACAGATGAGGAGAGGGAGTGAAGTCAGAACCCTTAATCTGCATGTCTTTTCCAGATTAGTGATGTAGCCAGCATTGGCGTTTTCAGTTGCTGATGGTTTTTAGGCCTCCAATATTACAGGATTTATATAGCACCAACAGATAACCTCAAAACTTGAAGTGGTTGTAAAGCTCCTGACATGAAATATGAACAAAGCATATCCTTCTATAGTGTGTGTGTGCCTGTCTCAATCCAGAGCACCAAGTGTAATTTCGCTCTAATGCTTTGTTCTTCAGCTATAAGCATGTGTCGCTAAATACCAGTCCTCCTGACACCAAAAGAAAAATGGTGACAGGGAACGGCACAGTCTGTGATTGACAGCCTCAGGTCTGTTCCTGAATGCTGTATGAAGGAGGGCGTGTCCCTTCCCTCCAATCAGCTCTCCTCACTGATGTAACTTCCCCCTGCTTTTCAGAGCTGAGAGATCCTGTATAAATTCTGCACTTTGGTTGTAGGGAAAGACAACTGCAGATAGGTACAATGGATGTAGGAGAACTTGGCATCTGTGTATCTCCTGAGGCCAGTCGCTTCACTGAGTATATGTAAGGGGTTTCAACCACTTTAGGGTCTCCGCTCCAGTTCCTGTAAGTCCATCCAGTGTATCCTGCAATGGGTTCTGGCTGGGGTGGGAGTCCGTCTGACTCCTCACATATTGTGGATATGCATTTAAGCTGGATACACACTATCCAACTTTTGTGGTTAGATTTCCTTCAGATTTAACTTTTCTATGTAGTGCAAGGGCCTGCCAGATTGCATGCAAATTGAAAGTGTTTAGGTTTGACCTCATATTATATGGTTTTGGTAAGTCTAAAGGAAAAAGTCTTCAGAAAATCTTAGTGTGTATGGCCCATAAGAAAGTTCCCAAACACCACTCACCAGCAAAGTCATTAGTGAACAGGTGAAACTCAGGCTGCTTCATTTCACACCTTCCAACGCGTTTCATCCTGCTCACGGGACTTAATCAGAGGCTGCTTTCATCTGTTTACTAATGGCTTGGGACCTTTCTCTATGCCTATTAACGGTTTGTGCAGCACTTTACAAAACAAAGGGAAGTGGTTGCAGATACAATTCAAGATGAGAGTTAGGAGGACCCTGCTTGTTAGAGGTTACAATCTCTAAATACGGTAATGTGCTTTTATTATGAGTCCCTGTGAATGATACTACTGTGCTTAGAATAAGGCCTCATGCACACAGGGCTTTTTTACAGCTGCTTTTAGGAGTGTCAGACTTTTTTTTTTTTTTTTTGCAGCTTAAAAACGCCCCTCCATGTTATTCTATGGCCTAATGCACACATAGGCATTTAGGAGCTGTAAGTGGCATAGGAGTTTTCAAGCTGTAAAAAAAAAAAAACCCAGGGCCAGTGCATTCTGGAGCAGCCGCAGCTTAAGCTGTAAAAACGGCTGCTGGTGCTGCTAAAGGCTGCATACAGTGTAAGGCCATGGCAGACGTTTTCAAGCTGTAGTAGTTGGATTTGAATTTGATTTTGAAAATGGAAGAGGGCAGAGAAAAGCTGCTAAATGTGGCTAAAGCATGCATTAACGCCAATACAAAACGCTTCTAAAAGCACATTTTTTACAGCTGCTTTTTCCTGGCGTCAGAACTGGCTTTGCAGCTTGTTTTTTTAAATACCCTGTGTGCATGAAGCCGTATAGTACACCAGCTAATACTTTAAATCTATTAAACTGATAGAAAATACTCTCTGGTGCATGTATAGTCAAAAGAATTGACGTCCAGGAGTGCTTGGAGCTTTTACATACATTTCAGTGACTTTGAAAGTTCAAGACCAGTCTGATTATTTTTTCTTTTTTTCCCACATTGTAAACTTCAGCTCTCAGTTATTTACTTTCCATTGCACTGTGGGATGTAGTGGAGATAGACAGCCATTGACATAGCCTAGAACTCGGGAGCAACTTTGAGCTCAGTCAGCTTTTGGAATACTGTGGAAGATTACTGAAGTTTGCTGTAAGTGCATGGGGGAATTATGTGCTATTGCTCAAAGTGGGACTTGCAGTAAAAATGCAAGGTGTGCTCAATCTGTGTGGATCCCCTCCTCCCATCATTGCTACTGTACGGAGAAAATGTTTAGGTGTCTTTTACCTTTTCCTGGGTTCTGTTTATGATGCTAGGTAAGGGTAATGTCACTCCACTAAGGGCAAGATCCTGAGAATGCTTTCATATGCCAACGCTTCCTTAGAAAACTTCACAGAACAAACATGTCAAGCAGTAGAGTGTCAGGTTTATACACTTTTGTGATTTAGATTTGTGCCACATGGAGCACTACTCGTAACCCTATGCGGGTGCTTGGTACATATAGTTTGTTGAGGTCAATCTTCGGCCATCTGAAAAACTAAAACTAGGGATAGGCCGATATGCACTTTCCCCGATTTTATATCAGTATCGGCCCCGGAACTGCCCGATTTTTATTTTTGATTTTTATTTTTGTGACGCCATTCTGCCTTCTTAGGCCGCCTCCCTCGCCTTGGACAGCCTCGTCTGGAGTTGGGACTAGTCTTGCATGAGTGTATCACAGCCATCCGCCCACCCACAGCAGCCCAGTGCCAGCCAGCCACCCACATCCACAGGCCCTGTACCAGCCAGCCACAGGCACTGTACCAGCGAGCCAGCCACCCACAGGCCCTGTACCAGCCAGCCACCCAAGGGCTTTGTACCTGCCACCCACAGACAGGGTGCCAGCCAGCCACCCACAGACAGGGTGCCAGCCAGCCACCCACAGACAGGGTGCCAGCCAGCCACCCACAGACAGGGTGCCAGCCAGCCACCCACAGACAGGGTGCCAGCCAGCCACCCACAGGTCATGTACCAGCCAGCCGCCCACAGCCCCTGTCCAAACCACCCACCACAGGGTGCCAGACAGTCAGCCGCCCTCAGACAGGGTGCAAGCCAGCCAGCCAATAAGCATTAAACAAAAATTAACATGTTTAGTTCCAGATTTGTGTCAAAAATTTGACTTTATTTTTCAAAACTTTAACTGTAAAAATATCGTCCGATACGTTGTGACCAAAATATCGGTATGGGCCCTGGAAAAAAAACATATCCGCTTATCCCTAGTTATAACCCCTGTCAGATTTTTTTTTTTTTTTTTCCATTCATCTGTGTCCCATTGCGGAGATTTCCCTTCACTTCTGTCCCATAGCTAAACAGGAACTGAAAGAAAATCCATGCAAATTAAAGGAATTCCTTGGGAATCCCCAGGTCACCAGAACTAGTGTCCCCATTGGAAGATTTCCCCTCTATTACTTTTCTGGGGACAACCCAAAATTTAGGATTTTCTTTTTCTTTCACTTTCAATGATAATGGTAAATAGGAAAAGTAAAGAGGGTGAATCTCAGAGATGGGGGGGGGTACAAATAGCAATAAAAACTGACAAGTATTCTAATCCCTCTACATTCTTTCCAAAACTTAAAAAAAAAAAAAAAAAGTTTTGCCTATTAGTTCTACTTTCATTTTTTGGATTTGTACATGCTTGAGGTGATTGAAGCTGTATTGGAACACTTGCATGATACTTTTTTTTCTTCTCCAAGGTACTGTTAGTGCAAATACAACTATCAAGGAGTACTCAAATATAGATTTTTACACAAACAGGTTTGCTTTAAATACAGGCCTTTTGTGCAAGTATAGTACAGATAAATGCACACAGCTGTATAATGTATCTTACCTGAGCTTTTAAGGGCCAGTCTCCCTAAAAATATTTCTATTGTAAATAGATTCTGGGTCTATTAACCACCTAACGCCCGGCCTATAAACAAATGAGTCGGGCAGTGGTTTTGCTATCCTAAGTGGACTTCATATGATGTCCTCTCTCAGGAAGCGCTGATCGTGGGGCTGCACAGCGTCACAATCTGTCACCAGCCATGTCCACAGGACACAGCCGATGACTGATCAGAGTTTTGGCTTCCTGCCAGTACAGTGTGACCGCCATGACGAATCAAAGCAGGTCAAATGACAGTTGTACGCATTGGATGGCTTTCTTTCATGCTTTCCAGTGTGTACAACTGTGCTTCTAGCTGTGATTGGTCAATTTGATCACATGGTACAGACAGTGTCAATCGCAGCCCATCTGTACCATGTGATTAGCTTTGACCAATCACAGATAATCACAACAAACTGAATCAGTTTTGTTCAGTAAAATGCTTGCTTAAAAACAATGTAATACAGTGCTATAAGCAAAAAATAAATAAAATCCTGATCACTTCCCCAGAGCAGTACAATGTTGCTGTGGTAACATTATATTGCTCTGGTCATATCGTAAAAAATGTTTAACTTCGAGCAGCAAAATCGCATACCTGTACGTCATTTGACTTCCAATGGTTGTACCGGGGTGATGCCTGGAGCTGCAGACTTTTCCCCAGTCCCTTTTTTTTTTTTTTTTCTCTTTTTTGTAGAGCCGATGTGGCTAAGCAGCCATTAAGCTGTTATTACAAGCAGTGGGACGAGACTTCCGTCTCCCCCTCACGCCACTCACCCTGGCTCTCCCGTCTCGATGAGAGACCCGAGTGACCAGCCGGCACATCTGCCAGCTGGCCGGAGACCTGAACAAATGTTCCTATTCTGAATATGATTCTTCAGCGCTTAGGAGAGGGAGGTTTAATCTCACCTAAACGTGACAGCCCCTAAACTCTTGTCTATGTGCGGGGACACCTAGGCTTTTATGGAGTGGAGTTTAGGAGCTTTGGCAAAAAAACCCCCAAAAGCTCCTAAAATCAAGTTTAGGAGCTGTAGTGTTCACGAAGCCTAAGCCTGTGTTCACACATGTCTGGGTTCGGTTTGCAGTCTGAAGTCCAGGGCATTTCTGTTCACCGGTTCAGGGGCAAATTTTTCCCTGAATTCGCACAGGACCCTTTTTTTTAAACTGCACTGCAGGTGTCCTGTGAATGGCTCCAATGAAAGCCGGTCACATTCACATGTTGTGCGAATTGGATGCAGTTTAAAACTCATCCAATTAGCATATATGTTAGAGCTGCACAATTTAATCATTAAAAAATCGTGATCTCGTTTCACCCACCCCCCCCTCACAGAAGTACTGTTGTGGGTGGTGTATGGTGGTGTGAATGAGAAAGCATACTTAATTTAGATGACCTAAAAGTTGTAATAACTAAATCGCCATCAATGGTTTAAGCATGTAACCGCATTGGACAGTCTGCAGACCATTCTTCATCAGAAATGTTCACTAAGGGCCGATGTAGACAGGCTTTAGTTTGCTTCTGACAGGTTTTAATTTCCCATACAAGTTTATGGAATGCAAAACCTGTTTTCAGCAGGTCAAATGCAGGTCAGAAGGAGATTAAAGTGAATGTAAATCTCTATTAATAAAATTTGACCTGGGCACATATATCTGTAGTGTTTACTTCTCTCTCTCAAGTCCTGTGTTTTTTTGCTCCTCCGTTCCTCCATTATCAGCATAACTTCTGATATCCTCTCCGACACAGGAGCTAAAAGCAGCTGGAAATTTTGTGTTGGGGTGGGTGCATAGAGATTAGTAGAGAGCTGGTCTATTCACAGCACAGCTCTGCATATGTCTTCCTGTCTTGTCTGCCTGTGTGATGAGGGGGGTAGCCTTTCCACCAATCAGCTTTTACACAGTGTATGTCAAGACTCCACACCCAGTGCTGGAACAGGAAGAAAAAATTCTAACCCAATGTTCACTTTCTACACAGTGTAGAAAGCTGAAGACAGCAGATATACAAATAAAACTTATGTAGGGAGATTTGTTTCATCTGTGTATCATCTGAGGCTGTTCACTTCACTGGGTGTATGTAAGGTTATACATCCACTTTAACCTGCAGGTCAAATTGTGAATTATCTCAGAAATCTGTCAGACTGATGACATTTACACATGCTCTTATTGTGACTTTGTACAGCTCTTTGTTTTCAGTTCCACTAACAAAATGTAAAGCTTCGTTGTCTGGGGAAAGTTGTTCTGAAACAGAAGGCATACAGTGCATCTGACCGCAACAGTGACCTAGTCACATGTATCATTAGCAATCATATACTCGGACAGGCTTCTTCATTTAAGTAGGACAAAGAGCAATAGGGATATGCTATTGTAATGTGAAATTTTGATGCCAAAGAGTTATCAGGCTTTTCACATTCTCTTTGCATTTGTCAGCTGAAAAACATTATTGTACGGTTTAAAGTTCTAGTCCCTAATATTGATCCTTTTGTGTTTAAAGGTATACATTGACATTACTTGACCATTGTCTGGCGCCAGCAACTGTCAACCGTGATGGATGTGTATTGGCAGCAAAGACAGGGCTTTCCACAAGACAGCAGGAAAGACCTCTAAGGCTGGCAAATAGATGGTTCGGGCTAGTGGTGCACCGAAAATTCGGCAACCAAAATTTTTAGCCGACATAGCCGGGTATCTCCGCTGACAGGGAAGTGAAGGGCTCACTTAGTTATAGCTATTAGTGGCCGCTTGCCTCCCCACCCGGTGTGTTCGTTCATATACATAGTCGTAGTAGTGACATCACTGAGAGGCGGGCCGCCGGCCAGAGGCGGGATTTTTGAAAGGAAGGATACAGGGGGAGCAGAGAGTTGCCCTGCCTGTGACATGGAGGTGTCGCTGTGCGCGAAGAACCAAGCATGTAAATCCCACCACAAGTAAGCAGATTGCCATCCTCTTGGGGGGGGGGGGCGCTGAGGCGAGGTTAATTACAAATGGTATTTGTATTATGCAGCATGAGGGGGTTAATGTATTGTCACTGATGCATTAGTGACCGACCAGTGGCAGTTAATTAACCCATTTGTGCTGCATTAGTGCAACCAGTGTCAGTGCAACCAGTGTTAATTGACACTGGTGCCACTAATGCAGCGCAAAGGGGTTAATTAAATGTCGGTCACTAATGTATCAGTGACCAGTGGCAATACATTAACCCCCTCATGCTGCATAATACAAATACATTGGCATTTAAATGAACCACTTGCCAACCCGTCACAGTACATATACTGCGACAGGGTGGCAGCTACAGGTGGCTTTTCGCTGCCTGTTTCTGACGTATGCCCCGGTTCTACCTATTTTTAAAATAATTTGGGGGGAAAACAGTCATTTTCGGTTTTGGTTTTTGGCCAACGGCATCTTGAATTTTTGGTTTCGCCCAGAAGTTTCATTTCGGTGCATCCCTAGTTTGGGCAGGAGCAGGCTGAATGTACCAAGTTGCTTGATTGCCTAACGCTGCTATAGCCGCTAGCAGTCTTCTCCCGGCAGAGGTGGCTTCCCCCGCCAGGAGCAGACAGTTGCTCGGCAAAAGGGAATCGTGCAAATTTCTTTCCTGTAACCTGTGATTGCAGGGAAGAAATTTGCAGTCTATGGCCGGCCTAACACGGGTTGTCCTAATCAGTAAGGGAATTCAGAAAGCGATGGTGTCATGCAGTGCAGCAACCTAAAGAATCAAGTTAGATTCTAGTTTTATTGTAATCGCATTCGACAGATGGTACAGGGCCCTATTCCTTTATTAGGTCTCATTGAGATGGACTATGATCTGAGCCTGCATGTGAAGTTACCTAGAAAGTGTATACAGCCAGCCATAGAAGGGGATACATATGTAGCGGCTGCTCCAACACAATTGCATGACAAAATTTGACATGCGGGCAGGAGTGGGTGATCATATCGAATACAGACAATGTGGGAGTGATTTATTAGGAGAGTGCAAAATCTGGTGCAGCTATGCATAAAAACCAATCAGCTTCCAGTTTTTTTTTTTTTTTTGACAAAGCTTTATTGAACAACCTGAAGTTAGAAGCTGATTGGCTACCATGCACAGCTGCACCGGACTCTGAATGCTCCAGTTTTAGTAAATCCCTGTGGGTCTGGATCCCTGCACCTGCTTTTGTCCGCATGTTAAATTGAGATGTAATTGTGTCTGTACAGCCGCTGGTTGTACATCCACTTCTAGGAGCCGTGTGCACGCATCTTCTTGGTGGATTCGCACACAGCGGCTCAGAGCAGAGGACCGGTTGCATTGCCTTATAGTCTAAATGTGTTTGTGACCGCTAAACATTTTGGATATTTTACATGAGCTTTTTGGGTACTGGATCAATTTTTGGTAGAAATTACAAAACGCTTTGTTTTACAAGGTAAGCATTTCCTAATATGTATTTGGCCTTAAAGCTTTCTAACCTGTGTGACTTTCAGAAGAAAAGCAGCAAATGTAAAGGGACAGCCGAGAGTTACTGCAGATCTCCAGAGAACTCCCTCCTGGGGCTGTTGTCTGCTCTTCATAGACATGAATACACAAAGTATACTCCCCGCATGTCTCATGTCAGTGGAATGGCAGAAAGCATTTCAGAATCATTTGGCAATGCCCATCACCATCCTCTATGCCAGCTTGTTGTACAAAGGACATATGATATTTGTGTAGAACCTGTCTACAGCATATACAGTAGGTGTGTTTGGATCAGTGTGAGCTATAGCTTCAGCATTTTCTTTCTTGATCTTATGGATTTACTGAAATTAAATAGAATGGTAGTGTCATGCTTTCATTTGTTAGATCATTACAGCGACTAAATGATGTTTCTTCAAAGTTGGCCAGATTCCGTCCTAATGGCCTCTCTGGACTCTAAATATAGCCGCGTGATTTATCCAAACAACTTGCACTCAACCGCCAGTCATAACTGAATACTCCATGGGGCATAAATACAAAGCTGTTATCTGACATTCGCCAAAAACACACTGCAAATAAATCTTCCAGGTGCTTGTTTTAAATAAGTTGTGGATAGAATAATTTCACGCTGGAATTAAAAGGTTGTTTGAACTGCTTACTAAATGCACCAAGGCATTTGTAAAACACTAGACTGCTTTCAGAAAACCTTCACTTTTCCCACGCTACCCCCCCCCTTTTTTTTTTTTTTGGGGGAGTATGTTTAGTTTTAAAGTGGCTGTAAAGGAAGAAGGTATTTTACCTTACTGCATTCTATGCAGTAAGCTAAACAAATATTCTACATGCATACCTGAGCCCAATCGTGATCCAGCAGTGTACACGAGGGTCAAGGCTCTCTTGCTCCTCAGTGCAGATACAGCAGTGGAAGCCATTGGCCACTGTTACTGTCAATCAAAGCCAGTGATGATGGAGCAAGGGGTGGGGCTGAGCCCTGCACTTTGTGTCCTAGGGAAACAGCGGGGCTCTGGAGTTCGCACGCACGACTGCCCCCAAAGCAAGCAACACTCAGCATGGGAGGAGGAGTAGGAGTGCCAGCAGGGGACCCGAGAAGAAGAGCAGGGCTGCTCTGTGCAAAACCATTGCATCTTATTGATGAAGACACTGAGTCACTTGGATGCCTGATGGTAAGAGCGTCGACAATCCTGGAGCGAGAAAGCGCTTATGATCTCTAGAATTTGCGATCACTTGTTATACTTAACTGCCCTGTCAAGTGGTTTTGCACAGAGCAGCCTGGATCCTTCTCTTCTCTGGTCCCTCGTTGCTGCTCCTGGCCTCTCCCTCCTGTTTAATGCAAGCAGCTTGCTTTGGGGGCACCCGAGCCAAGCTGCAGCTCTGTGTCCATTCAGACATGGAGCTGCTGTTCGGCCCCGCCCCCTCTCTCTCCTGATTGGCTAACTTACTTTGACAGCCACCGGAGCCAATGGCACCGCTGCTGTCTCAGCCAATCAAGCAGGAGAGTTTCGGACGGCTAGGGACTTGTGGACATCGCTGGACAGAAATGGGGCTCAGGTAAGTATTAGGGGTGCTGGGGAGGCTGCTGAACACAGAAGGCTTTTTATCTTTATAACTTCTCTAATGTGAATCACCCTCTCTATTTGTTCTGTTTATCATTGAAAGAAAAAAATGCTAACTTTGGGTTGTCTTAAGAAAAGTAATATGGGGGAAATTTTTTCCAATGGAGACACTAGTTTTGATGACTTGGGGGGGCAACAATGGGAATTTCCTCATTTCCTGTTTTAGGCTTTGGGACAGGAAGTGAAGTGAAATCTCCCCAATGACACATGGATGGCGAAAAAAAATATCTGGTAGGGGTTGTAACCCTCCCTTGCTGTGTCCAAAATGAAGAAAAAAAGTTTTGCCCATAGTTTTAGTTTAATTTTTGGCAGTTCTTTTTTTTTTTTTTTTTAATGGGGATATATTTGAATATATGAATTTCTAAAGTCATCACTGATTTACATTCCTTTTTTAATGGTGTGCACAGATGTTTAACACTTCAATTATATGTATTGGCATTTAAAGGGATAGCGCTCTTTTTATTCATACTTTGCAGAAGTATGTATGGCTTGCCATACATGGTTTGAATCTTGGCCGGTTCAGCAGGAACAAACCATTAATGGGCAGGCTAAATGTACCAAGTTGATTGAGGTTGCAAGAAAGAAATTTGCGCTGCATGTTTTCAGGTGTCAAGCCCTTGGGTTTTAATTCATTGGCCAGAAAAAAATGATTTATTCTTGCCATTTAAATTAATTTACATTCAAACGCTAAACTTGTTTAGCGCGAACAACCGTAAATTTTTTTTCAGACCAAACACCACTGCTCCTGGACGCACTGGCAGTGGGCTTTTTTTTTTTTTTTTGTGTTTTTTTTTTTTTTTTTTTTTGCAGCCCCTGCCACTAAACGCTGCTAAAAGCCTACATGTACATGGACACATAGGCTAACTTACAGGGGGGCAGAAAAAATCTGACTCCCCTAGGAGCAGCTGCAAAAAACATCCAGAGTGCATGAGCCCTTAAAGTGGAGTTTTAGTGACTTTAGATGTATGTAATCCCCTTTAAAACTACTTTTACCAATGGAAAGTGTTTTTTTTTTTTTTGCTAGTAAATACCTTATTTTCTGCTTTATTTATCCTCTTCTCACGTCCGGGGCCGGTCGGCGATGACGTCATTCGGCGATTTGCAGTGTGTGCTGGGATGTATATCAGGGCATGAAATCTCGCATTATTACACAGGAGATGAGCTGTACTGCGTGCTCTGCCCCGCCTCCGCCCTGCCTCCACTCAGTGAGCGAGGACTGAAAGCATTATATCCTCACTGAGCTCTGAGAGGGGGCGGAGGCAGGGCGGAGCACGGCCTCAATACAATACATACAGTACAGCTCACTGAGAGGAGGCGGGCAGGCTGACTGTTGTGTACCCCTTGTGTTAAGTGATCTATTATACTATAGATGTACATATAGTGCAGTGCTATCAAATAATAATAAAAGTGTAAAACCCAAGATTAATGTGACAATAAAAATCAAATGAAAGTCCATAAAAATAAACCTGAAGAAAAAAATTTGAGTGGATTGCAGTGACACAGAAACATCTTCCACACAGGGAGAAGCCACTGATCAAAGCATGCATAGGAGAGCCAGCTTCCCCAGATTCTTTATGTGCAGCACCAACAACAAACAGGATGGCAGTTTACTGGAGAGTATTGGTTTCCAATTTAATGGAAAAGCTAGATGCGCTGTAGGAAAATAATCTTCCCAAGCAAAACCATGCAGGTACTGGTTATCCTGGCGTGCTCCGGATCAAAATATCGTTCCCAGTGTGTACATATTAAATATTAAGAAAAAAAAATCATAGCATAATACTGTATACAAAAAGGCTATTTATTGAATAAAAAAGTGCACTCAGATTTAAAACAAGTATGTATACAATCTATTTCGATTGCAGCAGCGGTAGCTCAAATCAAGATAGCAAGCGGCAGAAGAGCCTTGGTGACGTCACATCTGGTCCCACCAACGCGTTTCGCTATGTTTGCCATAGTCGGGGGCGTGGTTACCAGACTGCACCATACTATTATATATCCAAGCTCATTGAGGGCAGAAGTACGCATTCCTATACCCAAACGCAGCAAGGATGAAAATACACATTCTTATGTTTACAGAACTAACTGGAAGGAGAGCGAAAAAAACGGGAAAATGTCTCCCCTTCCACAGGGCTAGCACTTCTATCCCACACACGATTGAATAAACAACAAGTTTATATATAGATATATTCTAAGGGACAACTGGACTATATATAACATCTATATCAGACAGATATAGTATTTACTTACCAATATGTAAGGGCAATAGTCCGTCTTAACCACTTACCGACCGCCCACCGCAGATGTACGTCACTACATTGAAGCTTAATACCGTGGTTATGGCAGCAGATAGCTGCTATAACCCTGGTATTTTTAAAAATGGCGGGCGATCAGCTTTCAGGTAAGGGTGGTCCCAGTGGCCGATTCTGCGCGGGATCACCCTTAACAGGGCGGCAGCGGAAGAGGTGCCCCCCTCTTGCCACGTCCCGGTCCTTTTCCCCGCTTACCGGACCCGCCAGCAGGTGAGAAAATGATCCGGTCCCGGATCCTCTTAGAAAGACAGGAAGTCGAGTGAGGGCAAGATGGCCCTCACTCGACTCTATGGTCTTGGCGGACTGGAGCGACATCAAACGTCATTGCCTAGCAACCGGCTTAAAGAAGTGATTTCCCCCCTGTAAAAATCAAAAATAATAAAATAAATAGGAAAAAAAAAATTAAAGCGAACGCATACGGAAGCCCCGCCCACACATGTGAGGTATCGCCGCGTTGGAACGAGAGCAATAATTTGAGCCCTAGACCTCCTCTGTAACTCTAAACTGGTAACCTGTAGAAATTTTTATAAAGTATCGCCTATGGGATTTTTAAGTACCAAAGTTTGTCGCCATTCAGCGAGCGTGCGCAATTTTGAAGCATGACATGTTGGGTATCTATTTACTCAGCGTAACATTATCTTTCACATTGTGGGAAAAAATTGGGTTAACTTTACTGCTTTTCTTATTTTTTAATTTTTAAAAAAGTGAATTTTTTCCCAAAAAAATTGCGTTTTGGAAGACCTCTGTGCAAATATGGTGTGATAAAAAAAAATATTGCAACGATCTCCATTTTATTCTATAGGGTCTCTGCTAAAAAAAAATGTAATGTTTGGGGGTTTCTAAGTAGTTTTCTAGCAAAAAAAACTCATTTTAGCTTGTAAACATCAAGTGTCAAAAAAAGGCCTGGTCTTCAAGTGGTTAAACAGGAAAAAAAAGAAAACCACTTCTCAAATTCCATCTAGTGGCTTACTAAAGTAATACTCATTAATAAAAAAAAATAAATTCTATCAAAATACATTTTTATATATGTGTGTGTGTGTGTGTGTGTGTGTGTATAATATAGGGTCCATACACATTGAAGTGTAGTGCCTCACCACATCATGAATAAAAAAGTGCACTCACATTTCAAACCTAAAACCTATTTATACAATCTATAGGATTGCTGCAGTGGTAGCTCAAGATGGCAAATGGCTGAGGAGCGTGGTGATGTCCCGTCCAGTCCTACCCAACGCGTTTCTTGATATGTTTGACGTCAGGGGTGTAGGTAGTAGACGTGCACCACGCTATTATATACCCAAACGCAGCAAGGACGTAATTATGCATTCTTATGTGTACGGAACCAACCAGTAAGAGGGCACAAAATCGGGAAAATGTTTCGACCTTCACAGGACAAGGCCTTATATTCCACACATAATTGAATGAACAATATAGAGATATATAGAAATATATTTTAAGGGACAACTGGACTATAAAGAACACCCATATCAGACAGATCTAGTATTTACATCCAATATGTAAGAGCAGAAGTCCATCTTAAACAGAAAAAAAAGTAAAAAAGAAAACCACTTATCCAAATGCCAACTAGTGGCTTACTAAAGTAATACTTATTAATGAAAATAAAATCTATCAAAATACATTTGTGTGTATACAATATAGTACGGTCCGTACACATTGAAATGTAGAGCCTCACCAAATCATAATGTAAAAAAATATAAATTACACAGGTAAAAAATTTAAACATTAAAAACTTGCTCATATAAACAAAGTTTTAATGTAAGTGAATAATACCATCAGCTATTATAATGTAACAATTTACATCCCATTCATACGAAGGAAAGATTTTTGTAATTTTTATTAATTTTATTATTTTTTTTTTTTTTTTTAAACGAGTAATGGCGGCGATCTGCGTTTTTTTTTTTTTTTTTTTTTTTGAGGGACTGCGACATTGCGGCGGACAGATCGGACCCTCGACTGACATTTTTGACACTTTTTTGGGGGTACCAGTGACATTTCTACAGTAATCAGTGCTATACATATGCACTGTTACTGTAAAAATGACACTGGCAGGGAAGGGGTTAAGTTTATTGGAGAAGTTTGGGTTAAGTGTGTCCCTAGGGGCGTGCTTCTTACTGTGATTGAATGTAGCTACTGATGTAACGGCAGAGATCTATGGTCCTACATAGCAGGACTGTATGATCTTTGTTCTTACACAGGGGAGAATGACAGGCGGCTGTGTTTACATTAGCCGCCTGCCTTTCTCCTGGTGTAACCAACTATCGCGAGTGACTGGCGGACATCGGGTCAGCCGGTCACACACGCGCGGGGGGGGGGTCCGTGAGCGAGCGGGAGCGTGCCTCCAGCGGCGCGCGCTCGCTCCCTAGAGCCTCACAGGGGTAGTAGTACTATGTCACTTTGCCTGTGAGGGGCTGACTGCCAACGTAAATCGTCGTTGGACAGTTTGCAAGTGGCTAAAGTCTAATTTTTCACTGAAAAAAAAAAAAACTTACCTGCTCTGTGCAGTGGTTTTGCAAGGAGCAACCTGGATCCTCTTCTCGGATCCCTTTTCACTGCCCCTTGCCTCTTTCGCCTGTTGAGTGCCCCCACAGCAAGCAGCTTGCTATAGAGGCACCTGAGCCGAGCCGCTGCCCCCTGTATCCATTCAGACACAGAGCCACAGCCCGACCTGTCACTGTATTTTTCTCATTGGCTCACTTACTTTGACAGAAGCGGGAGCCAATGGTGCTGCACTGCAGACTCGGCCAATGAGCCTTGTGGCTTCACAGACGCTTCCCTACTGCGCATGTGCAGAACGCGCTGCACTTTTTGAATGGCGCAGCGGGAGGAGGGGGGCCAGAACTTCTGACAAAAGTGGGAATGCGTACCTGTCAAAAACGGGTACCGCCTACCCCCCCTCCAAATGTGGCAACAGAGGGGGGGAGGAATCAGACAAGCGGTGGTTCCACTTTTGGGTGGAACTCTGCTTTTATATTTACAAAAAAAAAAAATTCTGCGTTTACAACCACTTTAAGGTTTGTGTCTTTGTTTTGTTTTTGTCATTTAGAGCCGTTTCACGCTGGGGCGACTTGTCAGGCCACCTGGTCGCCTGACAAGTCGCCGCGGGTCGCCTGCCATAGATTAGCACAGGACCCGTTCTAATAGGAGCAACACAAGTCGCTCCGACTTAGAAAAAGGGTCCTGAGCTACTTTGGGGCGACCTGCATTGACTTCAATGCTATGAAGTCCATGCATGCCACTCCGAGGTCGCGGTGCGAGCTGCGCACGGTGACTTCACAGGTCGCCCGGCAAAGTCGGGTCGCCTGTATGTGAACCGGCACTTACATTCTGCTAGATGTTAGTGGAATGTGGATGTTCGAGTTTTTAGAAAAAATATTTAGATAGTCAAAATAGTTAAAGAAAAAGGCGGCGTGGCCATCTACTAAGTAAGCTTTAAGTGTCAGTTGACACTGATGTGAATTTGATGCTTTTACAAAGCCTAGATTCGCATTTCATCCAAAAACACATTGTGTCGAGTGACAGTCATTCACATCTATGCAAATGCTATGCCGCAATGAAAAGGGTCCTATGCGAGTTTACTGCTTTGCGGTGCAATTTTCCTCTCCATAGACTTCAATGGAAAGTTACGTGAAATCGCATCTTATGTTCAGATGTGTGCGACTACTGCTTTTTTCTGTGTAGATTTTTACATATTTCCCCCCCTCGCAGAAATCGAAGCTGCACCAATCCCATCCACATTAAATTTGCATTACAATCGCACTGTCTTTAGCACTGGACAGGGGCTGGCCTGCGAGTTAAACGCCTTGCTAGGTCACAAATGACCGAGTCTCGGCCCAAGTCATAGTGTTCCTCCTGGCCGACAGCCTCCCATTTCGATGGAGAGGGGTTCTGTCTAGAGCGGTGCCCGTCTGGTTCCTGGTATGGTGACCCCCCTTTCCCCCTGGAGGGTTTTTTGGGGTGGGCGTGGACCCTCCTTGGGACAGTCTGACCACCGGGTTCCCCTCCTACCAGTGTCTCTTTCCCCCCCTCCCCCATTCTGCCCCTTCCACATATGCTGGGCTGTTTGGGTGGTCTGTTTGGGTGGTCTGGTCCACCTTCTGGGGCGGGAGCAGGGCGCGAGCTGGCAATAGAGCCGGGGGTACACTGCCGGTGACCAGACAATCAACTGCCGGGTGGGGGCTCCTACCAGGGAGCTGTCTGGGATCTGTCCTTGAGGCCTGGGTTCCCTCCTGGGTCCCTGTAAGCCTTGTGGTGCTGCGCGGGGCTGCCATTTTTTGTTATAGCCTGCATGTTTCTATACACGGTGACCATGTTTGTGTAGTCCGGTGGCCGTTTTGTGGTGGTTTGGCATTGAAAATGGCAGCGGCCATGACAGGGGAGCCCTGCGGGCAGCGACTTTGACAGCGGCAACCCCTCTTCATCCCTTGGTGCTGACTCCTGTATCCTTTCACTGCCTGATCACTGCACATGTAGTGCAGATTATCCTGGTGGCTGCAGGTCCCTGTTTCTGCTGGGTGGGGAGTCCGATGGGGTCTTCTCCCACTCTGCTGAGGATCACTTGGTGCTTGTGCCTGGCGACTGGGTGGTTGCTGGTAGTGCGATGGGGGTTGTCCCTTTTTGCAGTGTTTTTTACACCTTTTTTGGGGTCCCCCTGGAGTCTTTGGAGCACATCTTCCCCCCTGATCCCCTCTGAGACTGCGGGGCCCTCCGGGTCCCATCCATCAATGCACTGACAGTGGTCCTGGAGTCTTTTGTGTCCCGGGTGGAGGTGGCTTTCAGGGGAGGGGCTAGCAGAAAGCGCACCCTGCCTCATCTGTCTCATCAGATCCTGAATCTGATTCGGCCGCTGCGGTCGTGTCACCCTGCTGGGTCTGGAACCTTGCGCTCGGAATCCTCAAAGTGAGGATGATTCCTCCACGTCTCCAACCGCGCACAAAAAGGCGCTGTAATTTAATGCATAGGAGGACATACCAGGCCACAACTTTTCTGCCAAGTTGGCTTTGTTTTTACCTACTTCTAAATTTTACTGAATGTCCATTGGTTGTGTCTGCTGCTGAAATACATAAAGTACTATGAAAATATACAAACTGCATACTGATATAGATCGGAACAACCACACTTAACAAAAGATGAAAGCTTCTGTTTTGTTTCCTTAGAAACCTATTGAATTGGTTTTTAGCGTGTCAGCTATTGTTGGAGCTTCGCTTTTTTTTTTTTTTTTTTTTTTTTGGGAAATGTCAGCTAATCCCTTGACAATGTTCTTGTGCATCTGCATCAATGCTACATTACAGGCAATGTTACAGAGTGAATGTATGTCCCAACAGGTCCCCGGAGAACAGTTGTAGATTTGTTTGAACAGCCAAATATATAAACCTTTTTAAAGTGCATTCTTTTCTTTTAAATTTCTTTTGTTTACCTTGCATGTGTTCTCATCACCAAAGAGCCAGTCAGTTGTGTATTCTATTGTATTGGGATTTTTTTTTTCATTTATGGGCATTAGTGCACCAAATAGAAAATCTGCTCCCCAGAAATCATGACTTGGCAGTTAAAAAGGTATGCAGGAACCTAGTGGTTCCTATAAATAGTCAAAGTCCTTTGGTTAATAATATACAAATGCATTTAGGAATCGCATCACCAGGTATCCCAGGTCGACATGCTAGAGTACATCCAGTCCAAATTTATGTACTGGGACAAATAAAACCTTTGCAGTACATTTCTGCAATACAGGCATATTTTCATGTTTTATCATTTTTAAAGTGCTATCAAAGGCTCGGCTTAAAAAAAAAAAAAAAAAAAAAAAAAAAAGTCATGGCTGCTCTGTGTAACGGTTTTGCACAGAGCAGTCTGATCATTTTCTTGTGTCTCCCACCGAAACTCCTGGCTTCTACCCCATGACTAATGCCCACAATAGCAAGCCGTTTGCTATGGGGTCACTGGCGCCTACTCTTTCATGTCCTGCTCTTTGCATCCATAAGACCCGGTTCACACTAGCGCGACTTGTCAGGCGACTTGGTCGCCTGCCATAGATTAGCACAGGACCCGTTCTAATAGGAGCGACACAAGTCACTCCGACTTAGAAAAAGGGTCCTGTACTATTTTGGGGCGACCTGGAGGCGACCTGCATAGACTTCAATGATATGAAGTCCGTGCATGTCGCGCCGAGGTCGCGGTGCACATCGTGCACCGCGACTTCACAGGTCGCCCTAGCAAGTAGCGTCGCCCCTATGTGAACGGGGTCTCAGACATAGAGCTGCAGCTTGGCTCTGCCCCCCCCCCCCCCACTCTCTCCTCATTGGCTCACTGGCTGTGATTGCCTGTCTCAGCTAAGGAGAGGGAGTCCTGGGACTGCTGAGGCGCTCGTACAAATCGCTTGAATGGGGGGGGGGGCTCAGGTGAGTTCTATGGGGGAGCAGCATACCAAAGGTTTTTTTTATCCTAATGCATAGAATCCATGAAGGAAACTGTCAGCCTTCACAACCAATTTAAGACAAAGTACAGGAATACACTGGTTCTGCTTGAAAATGCACCTCACTCCTAATTTCATCATTCCCAATGACCTCAAATTTATTTGTGGGCAGAAACTGCAAGACTTTGTGTTGGCCCGGCCCAGTTGTCTGTCGGTGAACGAAACTACTTAAGAGTGTAGGATAAAAAAAAAAAACATACGTTCATACTCTATGTGGTAGCAGCATTAATCTGATGCTGCAGCTGTCCCCCCGTTGGCTCTTAACACTGAGAACTGAGCAATCGCAGTCTTCAGTGAACAGAGTGGTGATGATCAGTCACCGACTCTCTACTCTTCCCCTCCAGTGCTCACTAGAGTGCCAGCCTGGGAGCAGCTGTTAGGCTCTCAGCATTCTCATTATCTCAACCGTATACAAACTAAAGCTGGCCATGAATGGAGTGAATCTCGTCCAGTTCCTCAATTAACGGGTTGAAATTCAAGCCATTGGTGGCTCTGTATCTTTCAACCCAACATCCTTCAGTCTGAAAATCAGATAAGCTGGATAGAAAATGGTGCTGGCTGTCAAAATAGCGGCCAGGAGAGATTCTTCAGTTTATGCTGTTTTAGCATGGATAAATGGGGTGAGTGTTTAAAATCATACAGGGTTTCTTCAAGCTTAAAGTATAAACTCCCCTACAGCAACATTTTCCAAAAAGCCCCCTTTTGCAAATGCTGGTATGTACTATTGAGAAGATATGGAACCGCTTGGGAGATTTTTGATAAATATTGCTGAAGGTGCATGATAAGAATGGGAAGGACTGCTTGAGGTAACACCGAAGTGTTCACAAGACAAATCTAAGCCCCAGTTCACACTAGAACTTGCATGTGAATCGCATAGGAACTGCGCCGGATTGCTGTGCAATGCACATGCGATTCAGTGTGGTGAGATTTATTTTTGAATGGGCTCTAGCAGCACCGCATCGCACCATAAAAAAGTGCAGGTACCTTTTTATTTAGAGCCGCACTGCAACCATGTCGCATGGTCGTTTTGTACCATGTGATCTAGTGTGAGCAAACTGCATTGTGTTGTGTGATCCTTTTAACTTTGTATTGACAACCGCAACAAATCGCAGACATATGTATGAACCTAAGCTAATTTTCTAACATGATCAGTAGGTAGTGAATATTTCACAGACCAAAAGGGAGCAAATAAGAGCAGCTCATTGATAGACGTACACTCAAAGTATCATAAGAATCGACTGCTCTTGCCATACCACAGGGCAAAAAGCACAAAGTTTATGATCTATATGACCCTTATCAGGTACTATAAGGATGTTGACACATGTATAGCGAACCACACCTTTTAGCTGATAGTGACACACCAATAAATACACATTACCAGATTACTTGCTATTCAAGCACACTAGTTATTTTAAAAAATAGTCTTTAGGGGTAAACTCATCATTTATCCCGGTGGGTTTCAAGGCACCTTAATGAAAAATCCATTACATCTATAATGAAATCTCAGTTTTTAGAATGGTTTTGTTTTTAGGGCTATGTGCCGGTTCACATTGGCGCAGTGTGTGAACCCTGCGAATCCACTGCGGGTTCCCGCATTGCACCGGACTCGCAGGCAGTTCACACTGCTATATGCGAACCGCTGGGATTTTCAATGCAAAGTTAATGACACCCCCAAATTAGTTTGCATATTGCAGTGTCAACTGCCAATTCAGACAGAAATTGAATCGCAAAGGTGTGAACACCCATGAGATCCGATTCTGGTGCAGAACAAAAAGGGTCCTGCACGACTTTTGGTACGAATGCAATACAAATTCAGCCATAGAATCTGTATGGCTGAATTTGCATAGCAGTGTGAACCGGTACTATAACTTTTCAAATTCCAAAGGCAGAAATGTGTGATTTTTAAGGCTCGGTTCACATTTATGCGATGCGGGAAGGCTGCGAATTCGCAGCCTGTTCCCGCATCGCACACGCACCCCCGGCAGTTCACACTGCCATATGCGATACGCTGGGGGTGTCAATGTAATCTTAATGACACCCCCAGTTTGATCGCATATCGCAGTGCAATCGTGCAGTTCGCACAGGATCGGATCGCACAAGTGTGAACCGCTGTGCGATCCGATCCTGATGCGGCAGCAAAAATGCCTCCTGTGCGTGTTTGCTGCGGGTGCGATGCGAATTTAGCCATACAAACTGTATGGCTAAACTCGCACCGCACAGCTGATCGCATGTAATGTCGGAGCAGTGCGCTCCGACATTACATGCGAACCCCGCACACGCAGAAGTGTGAACCGGGGCTTAGGCTTCATGTACAATGGCAGCTCCTAAACTTGATTTTAGGAGCTTTTGGTGTTTTTTGCCAAAGCTCCTAAACTCCACTCCATAAAATCATATTATGTGTATACTAGCCACACCTCATAAAGTCCCACATTTTTATTTTTTTCAACACTATGTGTTCCTTATGTTCATCCATAAAAGCCTTTGTGTCCCTGTACACACAGGCTTTTAGCAGAGTTTAGGAGCTGCTTCGATTTTAGGTAAAGTAAAACCTCCCTCTCCTGAGCACGGAAGAATCGCATTCAGGATAGATAGGAACGTTTTAGCCTTGAGTAAACGTGACAAAATCTGTTTGCAGTTTCCCGCAGCAGAGATATATATAATGGTAGGCTAGTGTACATGTAGTCTAGGAGCCGAAATGTTTGTATGTGTGGACTGACTTTCTGATGGTCATACTGCTTGAATGGTTTGGGTATATCTGAGAATAGTAGCACTGTTTGCCCCATTATTCTCCTGATGGGGTTACACATATGCTGGAATCAAGGTATTGGTGCTGTTAAACAGAAAAATACATTGGAGGAAGCATTTCTTTTAAAACAGGCTCAAGGTCTGTGAGGTTAATTAAGTTCACCTTTTGACAAAAAATAATGCACATTTATTTTTCGTAGGTAAAAGTGCATTTATTTTTGTTTCGGGAGCCTGTAAAGCATTTCACCAGCGATTAGCAGATTGCTGATGCTATACGGGTCTCCTGCAGATCTGTCAGTGTATCAGTTCCTCATATGAGGAAGCCGATACATTCTAACAGGAAGACTCAATGAACTACCACAGCGCTCACCGCGCCATGGTAATTCATTGAAAACTACAAGCTGACAGCAGCAAAGGCTGACGGACCTTCATTTTTCATTCAGAGGACTGTGAATGATTTTTTTTTTTGTGGTAGCAGAAACTTGGAAAAGATCCCCGGTCTTCTGTCATGATGGGGATCGGGGGCACGAAGGCCGCAGCATTTATAATCTGTTACATGGTATACCCTGAATATGGGTGTAACATGTTATAAAAGGTGAACTTCTCCTTTAAAGCTGAATTGCAGGAATTCAGCACCTTTTGTAAAAATTGAAGGCACACTAGGCGTTATGTCCAAGGAGGTGCATAACATCTGGGCTTATTTCTGTTTACATCTGACACTTATTTTGCACCCCTGGAAGATGCCTATTGCTGTATTTATGGGACCCTGATACTGATGCTTAAGGTCTAAGCATCTTCAACATTAGTTAGTTTAGCTGCTATGCCTGCCCCCTCCTCCTCCTGCCCAATCTCAGAAGCATTTGTATTATGTAAACTCATTCACACAAAACAAAGGCTTCTCTGAATGGGCAACAGAGCTGCTCTGTGTACCTCTTACATCCTCAAGTGTTGACTGTGTATGCTCCAGCAGAACCCTAAACCTGTCAGATATAAATAAGTGCTGCAGATGGTATGCACCTCCTTGGACTGAACTCATAGTGTGTCTTCACTTTTTACAAAGTGGCTGAATTCCTTGAATTCAGCTTTAAATCAAAGGCAAAGTAGAGCAGTGAAATAAAACAAAACTGGCTGAGCAGAATAGAACTTTTGGCACCTTACAGAGGAGACCTGTATTCACAATCTCTTGCACCTTGTTATATAGCATTTTTTTAAGCTTCTTTTTCAGACTTCTCAGCTCTACAACATGGAACTGGTAGGTTTGGGTAACTGAATACCAGTTTGTAGAATACCATGACTTGACTCTGCAGTACTTGTATGCTATAGAGAATTTTGTTCTGATTTGTGATTGGGTGGGAGCAGGTCATTGGGCAGTTTATAGCAGAACATTTACATTACCTGCATTACTGCATAAGGCTGGAGGAAATGATGAGGTTTTGCTTGGTAAGAATAATATCAAAAAGCCAACATCCTAGTATCTAGAATTAATACCTCCTGTCAAACGTGTCTGCCAACAATATTTGGCTGAAGTCATGCATAATTACTGTATGGATTATTTTTTGTCCGACCACTATACTTAGTGCTGTAAAGAATGCCTTTGAAGTTTTGAGTCCCTATATATCTTTGCTCAAAGCGAGTCTTTTTTTTATGTTCTCTTGCCTGAGGCACATAATAATGAAGAGTAAGTTCTACTGTGCATAAATTTACAGATTCTGCACTATATCCATGTTGTATGCAATCTTTAAAACCAAATTTAATTCATCAGAATAAAGGTTATCTCTATGTATTCTACTGTAAACAAAGCAATTGTAAACTTTTTATTAGAATGCACTTACAAACAGGCAGGATAAGAGGAGCATATAGTGGGTAACATCCTGCAGGTCCGTTTGAGAGCAGCCTGGCGTCCTCCGGGTGTCACTTTGCTGGCAGGGCCGGGGATTCCAGAACTTCAGGTCCATGGGGAAGAGCCAGACGTTACCAGGGAGATGGAAAGCCAATGCAGGACAGGTTAACAGGTGTGACGTCCGTAGCGTGCATTCGGCACTTGCGTGCACCTTCATCAGGCCTCTCAGGCGGCCCTCCAAACTTTGGCTGAGGTGGGGGCGGAACTGGCGGTGACAACACTGATGAAATTAAACTTTGCTACAATGTAAAGTAGTAAGTGTACAGCTTGTATAACAGTGTAAATTTGCTGTTAATGGCTAAGTCAAAATGTCCAAATTGGGCCCAATTAGCCATTTTCCCTCCCCGGTGTCATGTAACTTGTTAGTGTTACAAGTGTGTGTGGTGTGAATGGGGAGCAGGTGTGTTAAATTTGGGGTTATTGCTCTCATACTGGTCACTGGAAGTTCAACATGGCATCTCATGGCAAAGAACTAAAGAACTCTGAGGATCTGAAAAACAGAATTGTTGCTCTACATAAAGATGGCCTAGGCTATAAGAAGATTGCCAAGACCCTAAAACAGAGCTGCAGCACAGTGGCCAAGACCATACAGCGGTTTAACAGGACAGGTTCCACTCAGAACAGGCCTCGCCATGGTTGACCAAAGAAGTTGAGTGCACGTGCTCAGCGTCATATCCAGATGTTGTCTTTGGGAATTAGACGTATGAGTGCTGCCAGTATTGCTGCAGAGAATTGGTCTGCATGGCTGTTCTAGAAGGAAGCCTATTCTAAAGATAATGCATAAGAAAGTTGCTAATAGTTTTCTAGAAATCAAGCAGACTAAGGACGTGGATTACTGGAACCATGTCCTGTGGTCTGATGAGACCAAGAAACTTTTTCGGTTCAGATGGTGTCAAGCATGTGTGGTGGCAACCAGGTGAAGAGTACAAAGACAGTGTGTCTTGCCTACTGTCAAGCATGGTGGTGGAAGTGTCATGGTCTGGGGCCGCATGAGTGCTGCCAGCACTGGGGAGCTACAGTTCATTGAGGGAACCATGAATGCCAACATGTACTGTGACATACTGAAGCAGACCGTAATCCCCCACTCTTCTGAGACTCAGCCCCAGGGCAGTATTCCAACATAACGACCCCAAACACCTCCAAGATGACCACTGCCTTGCTAAAGAAGCTGAGGGTAAAGGTGATGGACTGACCAAGCATGTCTCTAAACCTAAACCCTATTGAGCATCTTTAGGACATCCTCAAATGGTAGGTGGAGGAGCGCAAGGTCTCTAACATCCACCAGCTCCGTAATGTTGCCATGGAGTAGTGGAAGAGGACATCAGTGGAAGCCTGTGAAGCTCTATTGAACTCCATGCCCAAGAGGTTTAAGGCAGTGCTGGAAAATATTGGCCAATTTGGACATTTTCACTTAGGGGTGTACTCGCTTTTGTTGACCGGGGTTAAGACATTAATGGCTGTGTTGAGTTATTTTAAGGGGACAGGAAATGTACACTGTTATACAAGCTGTACAATGACTACTTTACATTGTAGCAAAGTGTTATTTCTTCAGTGTTGTCACATGAAGACCCCGTTCACATAGGGGCGACCTGTGAAGTTGCGGTGCACAGCGACCTCGGTGCGACATGCACGGACTTCATATAATTGAAGTCAATGCAGGTCGCCTCCAGGTCGCCCCAAAGTAGTACAGGACCCTTTTTCTAAGTCGGAGTGACTTGTGTCGCTCCTATTAGAACGGGTCCTGTGCTAATCTATGGCAGGCGACCCACCGCGACCAAGTCGCCTGACAAGTCGCGCTAGTGTGAATGGGCACTAAAAGATATATAATAAAATATTTACAAAAAATGTGAGGGGTGTACTCAACTTTTTGTGGGAATACTGTAAAAAACAAAAACCAATTGATATCAAGTTGTAAAGCGCTGCGTAAACTGTCGGCGCTATATAAATCCTAAATAATAATAATAATCAATCATGACAATATAAATTTCTAGTCCCATTCAGGCAAATCCACCGCAATGCGACTGTAGTGCTGTTAACTTAAATCCAAGCGTGTTCGGTGCCCACCACCTTCTGCCAAAATTCCTGCTCAACTCCAGTAAATGACCCCACCACAGAGTCAAACCAGCCTTGTTGTCCTCCACTTAAGATGTTATTGGATAATACTGGAACATATCCTCTGGTGGCACCCCTGAATCCTTAGTCCTCCATCTCTTGATACTTCCAGTTTAGCGTCCTCTATGTAGAGGATGAATATTTAATCAGATTTTCAGAATCTGATGTTCACAGAAAGTTTAATTAGGTTGCCATTCCTTATAAAATTTATCTTATCCCAGTTTGTGTATTGTATCCTTTTTTATATACTTCTCCTTCTAATTAGAGCTAACAGAGAAAGGGCGGAAGTAGCTTCACAGTCATGGCATTCAGTGAGCACGTCATTTCCGGTCAGGTGCCTTGCGTTAAATATACGGTACGTTTAAATAGATCATAAAAACCGAAATGGAGAGACCATAGTACTCTATGTATACTCTCTGGAAGTATCCCATCAGTAAACTGCCCTCACTCTGAAGCCCCTTCCGCCCTCCTCCCTCTCGCCCTCCTCCATAGGAGGAGACATGGATAAAAACATATCTAAAGAATTCTGGAGTGACCTAATAAATCTCTAAGTTTTACTTCCCCTTCCTACATATCCATATGAATAAGAATAAATAAAAAAATTATACTAGAAAATTATTAAATCCTATTCATCCATTCATCCATGATTGAATATGTTTTGATGATTAGTATCACAATCAACCCCCCCCCCTCCCCCCATTTACATCACAGTGCAATATTTACATCATAGTGCAGTCTTTTTTTTTTTTTTTTTTTTTAACACAGCCCTCTTTACATGTGTCTCCCATCTTTACATCAGTCCCCCCTTCAGATTAGTCTCTGTGCACATAAGTCCCCCCTTTATTGTTAAAAAAAAAAGTTACCCCTTTACATCACAGCCCCCACCACTTTAAATTCCCTGCTTTTGCAGTTCAACCCCCCTTTATATCACAGCCCCCATGTTGCATCTCAGTGCCCCCCTTTACATAGCAGTCAGCTGTTTACATAGTAGACTTCCTTAACCGCATAGCTCCCCTTCCTTTACATCAGTGTGCTTGTCCCCCCGCCTCCCCTTTCTGTCCTACCTTTCATAGCAGAGGACGGGAGGTGCCACAGGTCTGGATGGATGAACTTCTGTTTGGTTGCTAGGACCATCCTGCATCGTAGCAACCAAATAGCCACTTTGTAATTCGAAAAGTGGAGCAGCTTCTGCTCTCCATGCAGACAAATCACAGCTCCCGCTCTGTCCTGCTGGGAAGATGATCGCAGTGCCAGGAGGAACAAAGGACACAGGCAGCTACTTGGCGCGGATGTGGACAGAACAGTCACCGAGACCACAGTCTGCCATTTTACTGAGGCCTGGTTTAGATCTTTTTAAAAAGAATCTACCCTTTTTTGGACTATGGATTCAAAGTATTTAGCCGTACATTCCATTTGCTGAACTGTATTCCATTTTATGTTCTGACTGTGCAACAGTGTAAAAAGTAAGAATAAGCAACGCTTGGTTTGTTATGGAGAGCCACTAAGTGGAAATCTAAGCAGATGTGACAACTAGGAAAAGCCAGGCACAATTACAACTCGGGAGAATGATTTCTGTGGCAAAGATGTTTATATTTTGCATGTGCTAGGGCCTTTGTCATATAGACTGTAACCATCTATTAAAAGGATGCTGTACTGATATAGATAGCACTAAGTGAAATCGGACATAAGTGACATGAAAACGGGAAATTATTTGCAGATGTTTGCTGAATTTTTTTTTCCCCTCTTTCCTGGTGCCTCATCAGGTCCCCATGTTTGGGTTGAGCTTTCTCTGAGACCTGCTAGACAGCCCCTTTGGGAAGCTATAAAGTTCTTCCAAGACACGCAGCCAACAAACATTCTGATAACACAGTCCAAAATCCAAAACAAGAGGGGGATAGTGCTGAGGCTTCATGAAACACAATATTTGTTAGGCATCTGTTAAAGTTTTTTTCCATTTTTGCAGAAGCCTCACTATGTTACTACTACGGAGAACTGCAATAGTATAACTGCTGAAGAAAAAGTATACTGTACACAAGAAATGGTAGTAGTCAAGATTTTCTATCAAACCACAGTGGGACATTGCCGACACATCAGCCTGTAGTGGCCGACAAATGGATTCTGTGATGACCAATTTGCAGCTCTGCAAATGTCTGCACAAGATGCGTCTTTGCCTCTAGTTGAATGTGCCTTAAGATTACAGGTCACTGTAAGAAAATTAGCATATTGTGATGAAGTTCATTATTTTCTGTAATGTACTGATCAACATTAGACTTTCATATATTTTAGATTCATTACACACAACTGAAATAGTGCAAGCCTTTTACTGTTTTAATATTGATGATTTTGGCATACAGCTCATGAAAAACCAAAATTCCTATCTCAAAAAATTAGCATATTTCATCCGACCAATAAAAAAAGTGTTTTTAATACAAAAAAAGTCAACCTTCAACTAATTCAGTTATGCACTCAATACTTGGTCGGGAATCCTTTTACAGAAATGACTGCTTCAATGCGGCGTGTCATGGAGGCAATCCGCCTGTGGCACTGCTGAGGTGTTATGGAGGCCCAGGATGCTTCGATAGCGGCCTTGAGCTCATCCAGAGTGTTGGGTCTTGCGTCTCAACTTTCTCTTCACAACATCCCACAGATTCTCTGTGGGGTTCAGGTCAGGAGAGTTGGCAGGCCAATTGAGCACAGTAATACCATGGTCAGTAAACCATTTACCAGTGGTTGTGGCACTGTGAGCAGGTGCCAGGTCGTGCTGAAAAATGAAATCTTCATCTCCATAAAGCTTTTCAGCAGATGGAAGCATGAAGTGCTCCAAAATCTCCTGATATCTAGCTGCATTGACCCTGCCCTTGATAAAACACAGTGGACCAACACCAGCAGCTGACATGGCACCCCAGACCATCACTGACTGTGGGTACTTGACACTGGACTTCAGGCATTTTGGCATTTCCCTCTCCCCAGTCTTCCTCCAGACTCTGGCACCTTGATTTCCGAATGACATGCAAAGCTTGCTTTCATCCGAAAAAAGTACTTTGGACCACTGAGCAACAGTCCAGTGCTGCTTCTCTGTAGCCCAGGTCAGGCGCTTCTGCCGCTGTTTCTGGTTCAAAAGTGGCTTGACCTGGGGAATGCGGCACCTGTAGCCCATTTCCTGCACACGCCTGTACACGGTGGCTCTAGATGTTTCTACTCCAGACTCAGTCCACTGCTTCCGCAGGTCCCCAAAGGTCTGGAATCGGTCCTTCTCCACAATCTTCCTCAGGGTCCGGTCACCTCTTCTCGTTGTGCAGCGTTTTCTGCCACACTTTTTCCTTCCCACTGAGGTGCCTTGATACAGCACTCTGGGAACAGCCTATTCGTTCAGAAATTTCTTTTTGTCTTACCCTCTTGCTTGAGGGTGTCAATGATGGCCTTCTGGACAGCAGTCAGGTCGGCAGTCTTAATCATGATTGCGGTTTTGAGTAATGAACCAGGCTGGGAGTTTTTAAAAGCCTCAGGAATCTTTTGCAGACGTTTTAGAGTTAATTAGTTGATTCAGATGATTAGGTTAATAGCTTGTTTGGAGAACCTTTTTCATGATATGCTAATTTTTTTGAGATGGGAATTTTTGTTTTTTCATGAGCTGTATGCCAAAATCATCAATATTAAATCAATAAAAGGCTTGCACTACTTCAGTTGTGTGTAATGAATCTAAAATATATGAAATTCTAATGTTTATCAGTACATTACAGGAAATAATGAACTTTATCACACTATGCAAATTTTTTCAGAGGGACCTGTATCTGGAACAGTGCTTCTCAACCCTTTTTTTTTTTTTTTTTTCTTCAGTCAAGGCATCCATGAGAATCTCAGGCACACCAGCATGCTTGTTCACACCAGGAGGTGCATCCGAGCATGTGTGCTCTTTTGTATACTCCTCAATGGGCTGCCCTAAGTTTGTGAAACACGCTAAGAAGGTGCTTGCATGATTTTGTAAACTGCAGTACCATGCATTTTAGTGGGCGTGAATATGCACGTTTGCGAGATTTGTGCGTCTCCATAAGGATGTATGTTTCTGCGCAGGGCAATAAAATGCACAATTTTCAAGTTTTCCTGCACTGTACCTGGTGTGTACAAGCCCTAAAATGTAGTTGGCAAGTTGGAATTCAGTTGTCAGAAGTTTGGGTGTAGAATAGCTTTTACCTGTGGAAATCAGTGCGCAATTATGTAGTGGCAGTCAGTGAGTGGATGAATGGAATTCCTGTTGGACTCTCCTCTCCATCAGTTGCTTATCGCATCATTGGAGGTGGAAGACTTGCAGGTCTACGATCTCTTCTCCTTTAGCTTCAGCTGCTGGATCAGCCATAACAGCTACCTGTCGAAGGAGGGAAGGAGGTTGCCGTCCTGCCCACCCACTCTGGCTGCCCATGGAGAAGTTGGAGAAGCAATTTAATATGAACTCTGAGAGCGCCACAGACCACCCCTGCTGACCTGTACCTCCCTGTCATCTGTGGAGACAAGTGAGGGAAAACCAAGGATGAAGCACAGGCTTCCGATGTGCTCCTTGGCAATCAAAAAATAAAAAAATAAAAATATGGTCTCACTCTTGCAAATGTGTGAACCTCCATCCCTAATTCATGCAAGAAACAAAAGGATGATGCCCCATGGGACTTTAGATGAGGTTAACACACTGATTTTAAGAAAGTCAAAAAATAAATTTATTGAAAAATACAGGCATATAATAAATATATATACACATATACATATACATAGCCAGAGGCATAGTTGCAGAACATACAAAGCATGTGAACCAATGACACAATTGTAACGTAACAATGTGCACATAATAAAGACATTGCAGCGTCTACATATTCTGACAGTAAATACATCTATGTTATAAACTCGACGCGTTACGTGGATCTATATGCCCACTCATCAGGAGTATAGAGATGAATATGTCTGGAAGTAAAAAATTAGATTTGATTAGAATATAAATATTTACTATATTTGGCCAGTGACAGTGAGATTTTAACAAACGTGTAACCCGAATGGGGAAATCACGCTTACATCTGGCTGAATCAGACTGCTGAGTGCTGCCATAGAGTGGGGGTACCAACGTCTGGTCCGGGAGCTGAAGGGACAAGAGTTCCCACAGCGGTGGAGAGCCAGGCAAGGAAGCATGTGATAAAAAGTGATATGGCACTGGCTGAAGATACAAAGATATGGAAGATATATATGTATTACTAAAGTAGTAGAAATATAAGCTGTAACACGTTATGGTAACTGGACAGCTGGGAGTATGCAAGTAGAAGATATGTACACACATATATATATATATATATATATATATATATATATATATATATGTATTTTCCAGCAAAGGCAGTGTCAAAGTAGGTGAAAAAAAGCAGAAGAGAAAGAAAGAACCTCAGATCCCAGAGAAAGGTGCTGGTGGCTGTGCAACCAGTGAACAAAGTAGTGATGAAAGTATAGGTGAAAATAGGGAGAAAGGGGGGGGGGGGGGGACAAGCTCGTAGGATTAAATGGCACAAATTATTAGATATACCTAGTACATCATGATGTCTCCAAATGATAATAATAAAAATATAGTATGAATATGGTAGAGTAGAGACCAGTGTAATAGCCATTTAATAATGAGCTTACAAAGTGTGCCTGTGCCACAATTAACCAATGAATCAAAGTAGTGAGAGGCTGATTGCCTGGAGTGTGTCCAAAAGACAGGAGGTAAAAGGAATGTGACAAAGTAACAGTTTTCCTCAGTGTGAGTCAGGGGGAAGGGAAATGAAAGTGAGAGTGAGAAGATGTCTGACAGAAGATAAAGGATGTGACAAAGTAACAAAGTTGTGTCTATGCGTAAGTAACAGGAGAAGAAAAGTGAGAGTGAAAAGGAGTGAATGGGAATTGAAATAGAAGTGCAGGAGAGATAAGTTCCTTACCCCGGTATCCACAGGAGCTGCAAGTAGATCCTGTCCCTAACGCCATGTGAATGGCGAGACAATCAAACGCCGGGGCATCTGTTAGTCAGCATGGAAAGAAGCCAGCAAACAGTGGCAGCCATGACCATAGATGTTGCATATACCGCCATCACGTGCACAAGCTGCCACAGCAGTGCAAGCTATTGGTGGGAGCATGGCGCCGATATATAGGTGGCTCCGCCCCTGAAGGGGAGGAGACAGCAAGGGAGGAAACCCTCCCTGTAATATATCGCAGCTCCCGGAGCAGATGTGTACCCACCAACAGGATGGACATGTGTCACTCAGATGGAAATGTCAAAGTGCACATGCAACAATGTATGATGAAAATGGTAGAGTATACAGATGCTTGTATATATCATTAATCAATTTAATAAGAACTCAGAGAGCGCCACAGACAACCCCCTGATGACCTGTACCTCCCTGTCATTTGTGGAGACAAGTGAGGGAAAACCAAGGATGAAGCACAGGCTTCCGATGTGCTCCTTGGCAATCAATGTCACCAGATAGTGGGACATGGGCGGGCAGCCTGCCCAGGCCAGGGTTAGGGCTTGTATTTCCAACCTGTGGCTCTGGGGATTTTTTTTATTTTTTTTACACACAACCACACTTTTTAGCATTTTACCAAGGCAGCCTGGCTTAAAGGTTGGTGTGGAGAATTCACGCTTTGAATGTTGTAGGATAGTTTGGTGGATGCATGCTGCAGTTGTGCTTGCTGAAGTCATCTGGCCCTTTTTTGTTCCTGCTGGCTGGATAAAGAATCTGACATTGGATCAAGGGTGTCCTTTCCATATAAACCCTAGAGATGGGCCTTTTTAGTGTGCCATTGGTGTTCCTCTTTTGTTTGTATCAGGGGAGAAGTCTGCAAGGAGCCACTCCATTTGCAAATGAATTTTTGACATCACCTGTGGTAGAAAATCTAATGAAGGCCCCAAAACCACTTTGTTCTGGCGGATAACACAAAATGGAGACTAAAGAATGGTGGCTGCATGTCGGGGAAAGATTTTTTTTTTTTTTTTATAGCTACTTAAGGTGGCTGTCCTATTGGTCTTGGAGGCAGACCTCAACCCTATCATTGTGATATGTTAAGATGCCTGGAAACAAAAATTACAGCTAAACCAGTGCAAAGCTGACAATTCTCTACCTTTTTGTACAAAATAGCAAATCGGAGCAAAGGGAATATGTACCTAGGTAGAGTGGGAACAAAGAGGTCAGATGAGTAGAACATAACGGTGGGTAACCGGTCCGACATGTACAAGCGCACAGGTAAAGTAATGTGGCAAGGAATGTACAGCGGGGTCGGACTAAAGCCTCTTACACCCGGTCAGATTATCAAAAGATCTTTCGTCCGTTTTTTGTTGCATGCTAGTCTCATATCGAAATTGAAGAGGTTACTTTCATACGAAAATTCCCATACGATAGAATTCATCTTCAGAAGTGATGTCATGTGTTGAATTGATTTTGTTATGTGTTCTTTCGTTTCTGAGCATGTGTAGTCTTGCTCTTTTTTTCGGATGAAAACTGTACTAATTAAACGAAATTTGGTTGTTGTGTTGACGTTCGATAAAGTTTTATAGCCTGCACATCCAGTTTTTGTCCGAAAATTCGTAATCTGCTGTCGAAAGCACTATACTAACAATCCGAAAATCGGCAGATCGTTCGTTCGGACTAAACTTTGCTTCCGATTTTTGTATTGTGTGTCTTTACTAAACGGGCCTTTACTAAATAGCCTCCCAGCACTCAGCCTCAGGTGGTGGTAGGGCTACGTTCACATCTTGGCGTTGCTATTACAGGCGTTTTTATGGGCTTTTTTGAAGGCGTTTTACAGGCGTTTTTTGTGCAGGCGTTTTTAGATTGACTGACTAGAGACCAATGGAAAATGCCTGTAATCTGCCCAAAAAGAAGCTCATGTACTTTTTTGAACGTTGGGTGTTTTTGCTCACTGCGTCAAAACGCTCAGATGTGAACAGGGGCCATTGAAATGAATAGGATTTGTCTTGTTTGGCGTTTTGAGAGCTGATCCTAGAACAGAAAAACGCCCCCAAAACGCCTACATGTGAACGTAGCCTTAAAGTGTAGGTATTTCTGAGCAATGCGTGAATTTCCACTTGGATTGCTTAGGTGAGGGTACTTATCAAAACTATGTACCCGCTCCCCCCTCAAGAAAATGTATTGTTCCAAATGGAATGAAGGACATAAAGTGGAACTTTTCATTTTGGGTAAATGTTGATTTAAAGAGCTGATTGCATTTGTGATCAACAACAAAGATGTTTTACTGTACTTGCATGTTCTTTAAACAGATAAAACACAAGGAAACCTGCATGTATTACAGGTATGAGCTTCATTTTTTTTTTTTTGCCTTGATATATTCTTTAACAAAACTTGGCTGACCGCTGGAAGATTCCTGCTGGTTGACTGAATTGGACCATTCCTGTTTGTGAAATAGTGCAACCAGCTGGTTTTGGATGAGCTGCATATGTTTGTATTTTTCTTACAAATTTATTCTGTAGTTATCTTTAGTTGTTTAGTGCTACTGTAAATGCCATTTTCAATCACTGGATAATCAACAACCCATCAAAGTGCTATCTAAACCTATTTATAAGGAGCACATGTTGGAATGTAGCATGTTTGTTTTTTTTCCCTTTTCCTTAGTAAAAACTGGGTGGAAATGGCACCAACCAGATTGCCCGAACTGTGACCTCCCCCCAGAATGATATTGCAGATCAGTGTGTTTTTTTTTTTTTTTTTTTAATTAAAGCCAAACCCCAGGATCATGCTCACTTTCTCTATACAGATACTTTTTCCCCTACCATAGCAAACTGCTGATATGTTTCCATTCAATGCCTTGTTTTTTCTGTAAATGAAGAAATTCCAAATCAATGGTCTTTTCTGATCAAAAAGAAAACTTATGTAATCATACATCTGTTCTGAAAAACATACAGAAGTCAATGAGCAATCTAAGCTGCCACACCCAGTTAACTGATGGAGTTCTATAGCAGTCATACCCACAGCAGGAGGCCTGAGGAAACGCCACTGGGACCATTTTCTTCCGAAGAAAGTGGTAACACCTGGAAAAAAAGGCCGATACAGAGGACAAATACGGGGTCAGTTTGGGGATCAAAAAGATTGACAAAAGGACATAATGAAAAAAGGGGCTCACAGTTTTATTTTGGAAAGTACCTTGATACGAAGATTATAATCCTCCTTTCTGGAGTTGGGCTTTGATAGATATGAGTTGATTTTCTGTGGATCAGTTCTTCTATTAGAATTTGTCTCTCAAGCTTTGTTCTCTATCAGTGTTTCTCAACCTTTCTTTAGTTGAGGCACCCTTTGAAAGCATATTTAGTCCTGAGGCACCCCAGTCTAAGGCTAGGTTCACACTAATGCAGGTAGTTGTGGGTGCGGGAATCACAGCTGTTCCCACATCTGCAACCACCCACAGCTAAAATGTGTTGCTCTTTACAGATCCGTGGGGTTGCCATTCATTCCTAATGGCATCTTCACCCATGTAAAAAAACAACACGTTTGCAGATGTGGGAACTGCCGTGAAATTGCATGGTGCAAAAAACTGCATGCGATTTTCCGGCCACTGTGTTCTAAAAATAGTGCAGGAATCATTTTCCTGCATGAAACACAGGCACAGCAGCCTATTCAAATGAATGAGCTGTTGTGCCCAAGCAAACACCGCTCGTAGAGCCACAATAGAGTGAACCTACCCTAAGAGCTCACTGACATGTTCGGTCTGGGGTGGTAAAACGGTGTAACTGAGCAACGTTTTTACCACCCCCAACTGCTTTCTCTTTACCTGCAGAGGCAGCAGCCAGGGTTGTACACATGCTGTAGCCACAATGCTCTGTGGTTATGGCAGAAATTTTACCCCCTGTTGCGTTTAGCGGGCATTACTGATAAATGGGGCCTTGCTGCAACCACGTGCACTGCATGCAGTTGCGGCACAATAGTGGCACATTTAGGGAGAAAAAGAAGCAGTGAAAAGGCGATATATTGCCTCCTTACTGTCTGTAAGTGCCTCTGAAAAGCGATCTAAGAATGGATTGCTTTTCAGTGGAGCAGCATTCTCTACCGCTAGTGTAAAGGAGCCCTAAAAAAGCAGTCCTAACTTAGAAAAGCAGTTTTGATCATACAAAGTGTAGGGGTCAGGTTCAAAAGTATCGCACATACATCCACAAATACGCATACCCACTGTACATACTCTCATTCACATAAACACAAGCTGTACATACATACATATATATGTGTATGTATGTATATGTGTGTGTGTGTATATTTTTTTTATAGATAGAGAGATATATATATCCCAGCAAAAGTACAGAATTTTAATCCATGTTTGGGGAGCCTGAAGTGAAAGTGCAGCTTAAATTCTCTCCTGCAGTCATTAATGTAAGCAGACTTCAGCCTTATGTGTCAAAATGAAAAAAATCTGTTATTCTACCTTATTTTGCAGTTTTCAGTGCTGTCACATGACTTCAATTCCTCTTCCTGTTGAGTCAAAGAGCAGCAAGTGGGTGTGGTTGTTGACATCACTTCCAGGGCAGGGCACTGTTCTGTGCAGCCAGTGGGCGTATAGAAAATGGGAGGAGCTGATCATAGGTTCCCGCCCAGTTTTTCCTCATCAGTAAGGATGCATTTTACATTCAATTCATGAGACAAGAAATAATTCACACAGGACATGGGATGTTCACATATACAGTACACTAATGGCGCTTTTCCACTGCAAGTAACGGCTCGGCTCCACTCGGCACTTCTTGGTTCGGCTCGATTTGCTTTTCCACTGCGTGGTACAAGTCGGCACGTTTCAGCACTGTATAGGCTCTACTCGACTCGGTTTGCTTTTCCACTAAAGTAGTAAGTGGGTGGGATTACAACGATTCTTTGACCAATCAGTGGCTAGTAGTGACAATCAAGGCTGCATGCAAAGGATTGTGGGATATGGTATAGGTATGGCCCGCTTGGAACCCCAACCGAGGTGGTACTGTTTTTATGCGAGCCGTACCATGTAGTGGAAAAGCGCTGCTGTACCAACACATACCATGCAGTGGAAAAGCGCCAAACCGAGCCGTACCATTCAGTGGAAAGTGCCTTAAGTTTACGTTTCCACTAGTGCGACTAATCAATGTCAGTCGTTCCCATCTATGCAACTTTGAAAATCAGCGACCTTGAAAAGGTACCTGCACTACTTTGATGCAACTTTTGATGCGACTTTGATCCAGAGAGTGTAAAGTTGGATCAAAGTTGCACTCTAAATTGCAATAGTGGAAACGTAGACTAAAGCTCAGTTTCCACTAGTGTGACTTGCCATGCAACTTTGGCCACACACTCCTACTCAAATCGCACACTAGCCAAGTGGCATTGTTTACACTAGTGCAACTCTGTGCGATTTAGAGTGCAACTTTGATCCAACTTTACACTCTCTGGATCAAAGTCGCATCAAAGTAATGCAGGCACCTTTTCAAAATCGCTAAAGTGAAGGAAATCTCCGAAATAGGACACAGATGACGGAAAAAAAAACTTAGTGGGTCTATCCCTCCCTTGCTCTATCCAAAATGAAAAAACGTTTTGCCTATAGTTCTACTTTAATGGTATTAGGACCAAGTTGGAATTTCCTACAATATTATGCTAACAGTATGTTTGTACAGATATATGGTCTCTGAAAGGAGTTCGCATGTCCTTACCTTTCCAGTTGAGGAAGTGGATAATCAGAAGAAAGGTACTCATCCGATCCCCTGGACGGATGGAAAATAGGGTTTCCGTCTGGATTTCACGGACAGGATCAGATGCGGATGGCAGCGGGTGTCAGCGGACATGTCACCGCTGACATCCGCTGCCCCATAGGGATGCATGGAGGATCCGTTCAGGTCTGCCTAAAAAACTGACAGGCGGATCTGATCGGATCGTTCGTGTGAAAGGGGCCTAAGATGTTCTTGCCACTTCTCTGTTTAAACCATAGTTATAGCTGTCTTTTATACTGTATGTAAAGATGATGTCAATAAAAGTGTATCCCAAGAAGGTAATTCTAGATATAAAAGTAATACCCACTTATGCATATATGGTTTTACTCTATAGTTGACACACAACTCCTCCCAACATACTAACATAGACACTCAGAATAGAAATGCATACATAGCAAAATGGCTTCTCTGTTCTTGACAAAGGGACAAATTAAATAACCTTCAAACTAACATTTCATTATATATCTCAGACACTTATTTTTTAAACTCTAAATCTCTAACATGTATTATGACTAAAATGCCATTCTAGTTTGTCGTATTTTAGTTATCCGAGTTGTTTTTAATTTTAGTCGACAAATATCTCCTCCAGTACATTTTAGTAGACTAAAATGTAATGGGTTTAGTTAAATTTGAATGCATTATTTCTTTAGAACTGCCAAACATATACTCCTGGAGTAAAAATCGAATAACATGTTTGTTATTTATGGTAATAAGGTTTGAACATAAACTACAGACACAGATTTAGCTGTTGTGATATAAATTTAATTTAATTTCAATCAGTCTTTTGGCTAAAATGCCATTTTTAGTTTGTCATATTTTAGTCATCTGAATTTTTTGTTGTATTTTAGTTGACAAAATAAATACTGCTGAATGCAGTGTTACCTCGGTTGGGGCGGCCTTTTGTACAATATGCCCCATAGCAATTCGCGATATACAGTCTATTTTTATTTTATTTAATTTTTATTAACCATTTTCCTATTTTTTCATGCTGAACATAAATTAAAGAACCATTTACTGAACCACTTATGTATGTTTATTTTTCTTCACAATATTGCTGTTCTTAAAGAGCAGTTCCAGGCAGTAAAGTTAAATCTAACTGTGAATGACTAATGTTGTCATGAAAACACCGCAGATGTAAGTTTATTTGTATGACCTAAATCTTTTCTCGCGCACACATTAGCTGACCCCACACATGAGGACAGGTAGTTTTACGTAGTGATGTATGTACTGTGGAACAACTCCCTTTCTGTACTCTGAGTTCTTGGCACATATCTGGAGATGTTTTATGCCATCTGCTCGGAATTCTATAGTGTTCAATATAAAAAGACAATTTTTATTCTAGTTATCTCTAGAGCTCTTTCTGTTCATATTAAACCACCTTTCTGTAAAGTCCCTAAATAGTCTCAAAAATACTTTTTACAAGCAATAACTAATAAGGGTTTCTCTAGCGCTCATCGACAGACGTAGTCCTCGGTGATACACCACCTTCGGGTTATGTTACCTCCGCAGGAGCAGGACTAGACAGGAAATTAAAAAGCTCTGGCCACACCCTAGGGGCAGTCCCAGAGGGTATATCCTCTCTCTCTCTGCCTCAGCAAATCAGTTATTTTCTGTCTAGTTAGGAGTAAGGACCTAGACACCTTGCTGGGATCTTAGGTCCTGGCAAGAATTTTTTCTTAAAGGCTACCGGTGCGATTCTTCCCTTCCAACATTTAAGTACCACAGGAAGCGGTAGTTATCGTTCCCTGAAAAGATCTTTTCCTTTACCTTTTCCTAAGATTAGTCCCGATACCTCACAGGAATCGGATCTGGTTGACCAGATAGGCCAAGTAGCCTCTAGTCGGGTGACTTCGGTCCCTGAGGTTCAACCAGAAAAGATCACTTTTCCTGATAACTATCAGGTATCTGATAAATGTGTGGGAACAGAAAACGACCAGACTTTCTCGGATGGTCGGGGCCAGATAGCTCTAGGGACGCCTGGTTCAGATCCAATCAGCGCCAGTGGCCCTAGAAATTCTAGGCTGGCCTCCTCAAGCCGGCCTGGCCGACTTGGACATGTTAGTCGCAGACGTTCCGTGGGAACTTCGTCTCAGGGAGTGTCTGTGGTCTCAAGGACCAATTTACCTTCGTGCTTTACAGTCGCTGGTTTTAATGGCCTGGCCATTGAGACCCAAGTACTGAAGGACAGAGGTTTGTCTACTTCAGTCATTCCTACCCTTATTAAAGCAAGGAAAGCGACTTCCAGCAAAGTCTATTATCACACTTGGAAGACTTATATTGCGTGGTGCGAATCTTTAGGATTTCCTCCACGTACCTATTCGGTGACTCGAATATTGGCTTTTTTGCAACAAGGGGTTGAGCAGAAGCTAGCCTTGAGCACCATTAAGGGTCAAGTTTCAGCATTAGCAATCTTCTTTCAGAAGCCTTTGGCTACCAAATCCTTGGTGCGGAATTTCATCCAGGGGGTGCGGCACCTGGCTCCTCCAGTCCGCGCGCCCTTACCGCCCTGGGATCTTAATTTGGTTTTGTCGGTTCTACAGAAACCTCCTTTTGAAAACATCAGGGAGATTCCCTTGCTTACTCTATCCCAGAAGGTGGCCTTCTTGGTGGCTATTACTTCTGCTCGCAGGGTGTCAGAACTGGCTGCATTATCATGCCAGTCACCATACCTAGTGATTCATAGGGATAAGGTAGTACTTCATCCTAAGCCATCTTTTCTTCCCAAGGTGGTTTCAGATTTTCATCTGAATGAAGATATTGTACTACCTTCCTTGTGTCCTCAGCCCAAGCATCATCGGGAACATGCGTTGCATTCCTTAGATGTGGTTTGGGCAATCAGGGTATACCTGAAAGCTACGGAATCATTCCGTAAGACGGATTCACTTTTTGTGATCACGGATGGCCCCAGAAAGGGTTTGCCTGCATCTGCCGCGACCATTGCCAAATGGATTAGACAAACGGTGGTACAGGCTTATTCTATTAAGGGTCAGAGTCCTCCGTTCCCTGTTAGGGCGCACTCCACTCGAGCGCTCAGTACTTCCTGGGCCTTTCGCCATCAGGCGTCAGTGGTCCAGGTATGTAAGGCGGCCACCTGGTCGTCGGTACATACCTTTACAAAATTCTATAAAATTGATGTGACGGCATCGGCGGATGCCTCATTTGGCCGCAAGGTTTTGCAGGCCGCAATTTGAGGAGACCGGTGGTCTACCTCGAGGGTTTTTTTTCTATTTGAAAAAAAAAAAAAAAAAATTGTTTTCTCTTTTTTTTTTTTGGTTGAGTCTCATCATTAAGGATGAGCATTGTAAACTTCTAGTTGGCACCGGTTGGGCCTTCTAGATTGGGATTTGATTTCCATTTTCCCACCCCTCAGTTGTGATACTGCTCTGGGACGTCCCGAAGGTGGTGTATCACCGAGGACTACGTCTGTCGATGAGCGCTAGAGAAAAATGGATTTTTGTAAAATCTTACCGTAAAATCCTTTTCTCTTAGCTCATCGACAGACGTAGTCCCCGCCCCTCTGTTTTGGAGTTGGGTTGGGTTAAATTCTCTAAGCACTGCTTTTTCACATAACTGATTTGCTGAGGCAGAGAGAGAGAGGATATACCCTCTGGGACTGCCCCTAGGGTGTGGCCAGAGCTTTTTAATTTCCTGTCTAGTCCTGCTCCTGCGGAGGTAACATAACCCGAAGGTGGTGTATCACCGAGGACTACGTCTGTCGATGAGCTAAGAGAAAAGGATTTTACGGTAAGATTTTACAAAAATCCATTTTTTCTGAGTAATAGCTGGTGTGTGTAATGTAATACAGTATATATATAATATATATCATTGGGCAGACTGATCCCAGCAGGAGCCATTGGCTCCTGTCAATCAACTCCAGTGACGAGGGAGCGAGTGGTGGGGCGGAGTCCCTCTGTGTCAATGGACGCAGCAGCGGGGCTCGGGTACAAGTGTCCCCATGGGAATCGGTTTCCTTTTGGGGGCAGCAGCCAGGAGTGCAGGTAGGGGACCGAAGAAGAGGTGGACCAGGGCCACTCTGTGTAAATTTATTGCGCAGAATAGGTACGTATAGAGATTTTTTATTTTGTGTGTTTTTTTTTTTTTTTATTCCTTTTGCAACCATTTTTAAATTGGAACTATAGGTAAAACTTTTTTTTTTTTTTTGGATAGAACAAAGGAGGATTATAACCCCTGTCAGAGGAATTCCTTGGGAACCCCCAGGTTACCAGAACCAGTATCCCAATTTGAAAAGTTCCCCTCTTATGTTTCATGGGACAACCTGAAATTTGGGATTTGCTTTCACTTTCATAATAATAAACAGGACCATCAAGAGGGTGACTCTTCCGAACGGGGGACAGACAGCAATAAAAACTGACACGCATTCTATTTCCTCCGCACTCTAAAACTAGTTTTGCATTTTAGTTGTACTTTGAGTTTCTGAGACTGAAGGACTGGGGAAGAAAGTTGGGCTAGGACCACAATGCCTGCAGATATCTGCAGCATAAGAGTGGCAGGTTGCAGCAGAACAGTTCGAGAACACCTGTGCATCACATGCGTTGAAATTATGATGAACAATGTGTTCTTGTACTTCCTATTTGCTCAGAATACTGGATGTTGTCCCTGTATTAGGGTGTTCCTCTTTCTCAAGTTGATAAACGAAGATCTATTTGAGATACCAGGTGACATGTTTCTCAGTCACACCCGCCCTGATCACTTAGGGAACTCCCTTTTGCTTGTTGTACATCCTTCTATCAGTAATCTCAAAACAGCATACATCGGGATATGTTGGCAGTTATCCTTCCTATATGCATGTCTTTTGTGACACATGTGGCTTTTGCAAAACTTTAAGACATGGGGTTTTCCCACTGTGCATGCATCATGGGAATTTAATATTTTTAAATTGAAATGTGAACAAAAAAAAGGGGGGGGGTTTATTTTAGATGCTGCTTTCCCACTCAATTTGTGGATACAAATGTGAGGCTGTTTTTAAAGAACTAAAGGTAAATAAATCAGCCAGAGAGTTGGCACCAGAGCTAATGCCCCCATTGGAAGGTTTCCTCTCTAGGCTCCATGTACACGGGACGTTGTTAAAAGTCCCTTTGAATGCTGGAATTTTTAGGACGTTTGAAACGTCCGTTCGGTTGCGTTTGTTCCCGCGTTTAGTGGGCGTTTGCGTTTAGAACCGTTCCTAGAGGTCAAAAAATGATTCCCCATTAAAATGGAAAAACGCGAACGCCAAACGCGGGTCATCGTGTTCGGACGCGTTCGGTCGCGTTTTTGCGTTTGAAACGCCGGGAAACACACGTTCGAACGCAAAAAATTGCGTTCTAAAAACAGTCCCTGAACGCAACTGCCCGCAAACGACCTGGTGTACATGGACAGATAAGATAAAATGTAGATGGGTTCAGGGGCTTCTAAAAAAAAAAACGCCCAACTGCTCCTAAACGGCCATTTCCAGCGTCCCGTGTACATGGAGCCTTACAGGCAGTCCCTGGGTTATGAGCAAGATAGGTTTTGTAGGTTTGTTCGTAAGTTGGAACAGGTACATTTTTATTTTTATTTTTTTTTTCACTAGCTCCGCTCCAGAGCAATTTATTTTTGGCAACAAAATTAAACACCCAGAACATTATACATTTTCTAAAAGAAGAGGCCCTGTATAACAATAAGGTAATAGTTTCAAACGTGTGTCCCTTTTTTTTTTTTTTCGCAGCTGTTTTTTTTAAATGCAAATTTCCAGGAAAAATATAATAAAATTAATTTTAGTGCAAAACACAATTATATTGTGGAAACTTGGGCATACTCACAATAGTATAGGTCATAGAATAATTGCCTCAGACAGTGCCAGCAATGCACAAGTTCTTCAGCCCGGGGGATAACATGCATAGCCAGGATTGTTATAATAAACCTGATCTTTGGCCTTGCAGTGGCCGAACAGTAGGTGGCAGCATGCGGTGAGCAGAAAGATGGCCACCTGGTGATTTCCAGGACCAGCGTGACCTCATGCTGCCTCATTTCATAAGTATGAGTCGTACGTAAGTCAGATGTTCACAACTTGGGGACTGCATGTATTCCTGTTCTGGTGACCACTCAAAAAATGTTGGTGTTTTCTCTCAATTTCACTCTCGGTGATAAAGTGGAGTTCCGGCCTATTTTGCAACTTTAGTGATTCCTGGAGTGCTCGCTATGCTGATCAACAATTGGGCATTTTCAATTTTTTTCAGAGGTCCCTTACCTTATTTTCAGGGCATTTTTGATCGTACTTCCTCATTCTCCCCAGTCTGTGGCCACGGCCACCGACATCCACTTCCGCCTTTGCATTGCATCCTGGGAGCTGTTTGTTATCACTCCCAGGAGGCTGGAATCAGGAAGAACTCCCAGAACACTCCCTGGAATCAGGAAGAAGGACACAGCAGATTACACTTCGGCTTCAGATGCCCACGTCTAAAATGGCAGTGCCCAGACAGCGTTTTTAAAAGTAAGATTTTGACTAGAATCCAATACTATACACCTTGTAAGTATGAGAATAGCTGTTCTGTAAAGGGCGATGGATTAGTATTATAGGGGTATTTTTAGTTAAAGGTATTTGAGGCCGGAACTCTGCTTAATGGTAAACGGGACAAAACGAGAGGTGAATATCCTTAATGGAGGCACAGACAGCAATACAAACTTGACAGGTTTTCTAATTTCTCCCAGATATTCAAAACCAATCTTTTGCCTTTTTATACTGTAACTCCACTGGTGTAAAGGAAGTAGTTGGACTACAAGATAGGAGGAGCAGTTGATGGGTACAGTTTTGACAAATGGCATGGTTCGAGAAAGATAAAAGTGGCAATTAGGGTGGAGGCTATAATTGCAAGAGATGGATTTGAACAATAAGATGAAATATTCCCTGAAGAAACTGCAGTGAGTATGGTAAAACATGGAGGGATGATTTGGATGGGGAATTGGTGGAAGCACAGCTCGGAGAAATGCACATAGGACATAATGCATTACCACTGCTTAAAGGGGAATAACATTAAAAATTGTTACTTGAAGCTGAAAAAGAGTAGAAAACTGGCGAAATAAACCCCAATGGTGATTTACGCAGTGAATAGAAAATTGCCTAAACTGAGATCCCCAATAGTATGGCTATTGATTTTACAAAACCTCTCTCGGTAAGTATTTAAAGCTGAATGTATAAGGCAGGCCATAGTTGAGTCGAAAAATGAATGTTCTGTTGAGCGAAAATGGCGTTCATTTTATCATACCATTGTGCCATCGTTGTTTCATATTGTGCACTGTTAAACAGTTTTTGCACCTATTTTGCCTAACAAACAATACCTGTTCTGGAGACCTTATGTACTAAGCAGACTTGATGTTTCCTGGTGTATTCATAGAAAACACCCATGCCTTGTCTGCTTAGTACATCAGGTGTCATCATTTTAAATCAGGCATTGAATGCATTATACGACACCGTATGTACTATTGCTGTTTTTGGTGCTGGGAGTCCATTAGTCCATGCTAGTAATGTATGAAAGAACTATGAACAAGTGAGCATTCTTTTACTTCGGGTTCATATGCAGTTTATATTTATTTTTCTATACAAAAATAAATAGTCATAATAATTCAACATGTTGGATCAGGCACGTTCGGTTGCAGCACGAAAATTGTGTGTTGGAGCAGGCACACTAATGATAGTCAAGAATTTTTTTGTTCGGTTTTCAACTTCTCAAGTGGAAGTGAGATGTGGACAGCCTGTGAAAGAGAGCTGAACTCTGTGCATAGCACACCCCTAAACCCTGCACTTTGTACATGGTGCACTTCTAAACCCTGCGTGCTGTACATGGCGCACCCCCTGGTCGCTACGTGCTGTACATGGCGCACCCCCTGGTCGCTGCGCGCTTTATGTAGTAATGCGCAATGTACTTCTGGTATTTATTGCTCCTTTAAGATCTTCCCACTGTTCGATCAGGTTTGGTGGTTGGGGGGGGGGGTATGATGTGTGTTGAGTTCCTGCATCTATTCTGTGGGGGGGTGGGGAAGCCCTGTATACCTTATAGTGTTACAGATACAACCAGCCCTTTGAAGGCAACCACAATGCTGATGCGGCCCACCATGAAATTGAGTTTGACACCCCTGTACTAATGAAATGTTTATGGCTTCAAAAGAAGCAACAAACAAGAATGCAAGTTGTATACATTTCAGTACATTAGAGTATGCAGTACTGATTGCCTTTTGTTGTCACCTCAGCATATGTTAGAGTAAAAAGCCTTTTGCATGTCATGAGCACACAGGTGATTGGCTCAGATAAGAGGGAAATAGTCTAGGGGTCAGGACTCAGTGAATTGTGAGAGGAAAGGTGCTTTCTAGTCAGAAGCTCAGGGAAGAACCACTAAAGATTGGAGGCACGAAAGTGCAAACTAATCTTAATGCATGTTTTGTGCAAGTTTCTCTAGCTGTCAGTATTTTATAAAATAAATGCTCATCAGAACAGCATTTAAAATATGAGTTAAAAGTTTTGTGCTTGTGCAAACCTGCGTCACACTGGCAGCGTGACCTCCTATTAGAAAAGGAAAAAAGTACTGCATCTATACTTACTTTTTCTTAGCCTCCGTGCACAGTCCCACAAATACCTGTTGAACCTTCTAGTGAAGCCCACCTAATGAAGTGTCTGTGATGGTGTGGCAATGATGCTGTACTTCTAGTCCATTAAGTCCTGCCAGATCTAGAATTTTCGAATCTGGTTTTAGTCTTGCATTAGCTGGGCATTTAAATCCAAAACTAAAAATGTAATACAGTCTGGTCCATAAATATTGGGACATCGACACAATTCTAATCTTTTTGGCTCTATACACCATCACAATGGATTTGAAATGAAACAAACAAGATGTGCTTTAACTGCAGACTTTCAGCTTTAATTCGAGGTTATTTACATCCAAATCAGGTGAACGGTGTAGGAATTCCAACAGTTTGTATATGATCAGGGGTCTTCAAACTATGGCCCTCCAGTTGTTCCGGAACTCCAATTCCCATCATGCCTAGCCATGTCTGTGAATGTCAGTTTTACAATGCCTAATGGGACTTTTAGTTTTGCAACAGGTTCTGTCTGGAACGATGCCTGTCTGGTTCCTGGTATGGTAACTGTCCATCCCCCCCCTCCCCCTTTTGGCGTCGGTTCCCTTTTGGCACTCACAAGCCATCCAGAGCGGCAAAGGTATTACTTTTGCCCCGCCTATTTTGACAGAGTTGTTGCTAAAGAGTGGGAACGGCCAAAATGTCCCCTTGTGGTCCTTAAGCGATTTGCTATGCAGTACCCCCTCCGGTCTCCAGATTGAACAAGGCAACAATGATTCCAGTTAAAGCATTCCCGGCTTTTAAGGACCTGGCTGACAGAAAGGCAGAGGCTGTGGCCCGCAATATGTACACTGTGGCTGGTTTGGCACTGAGACTGGTATTTACCATTGCACTAGTGTCACAAACTCTAACCGAGTGGGCTAAGCTTTTATGCCGTGACTTGGAGGGGGAGTAGCTCTCCCCCTGCCTTTGCTAAACTGGTGGGCCAGTTGGTCCAGGGGCTGCAGTTTATCGGTTATGCCTCTTTTGGATAAGATTCCCCTAGTCTCTAGGCCCTCTGTTTCAGTAGTGGTCCTTCGGCGTGCTTCTTGGCTCAAATGCTGGCGACCGGACTTCTTAAAAGGCCTTGACTGATCTTTTCAGGGAGATCGCCTATTTGGAGCTACCATGGATGACATCATTAGGGGTTTCACAGGGGGGGAAGAGTACCTTTCTTCCGCAGGCTGGTAAGGGCAAAGACCCTCGTCTTAGACATGGGCCATCCTTCTTGGCTTATAAGAAGTTTTTTCGTCCCTCAGGGCTGACTAACCAGCCTTTCAGGGCCTCATCTGGTGGATCCAAGCGAACTTGGTCTAGCAATTCAAGAGCCGGCTTCTCTAGACCCGCAGATGAGGCTCCTTCAGCATAAAGGTGCACCCTCACCTGTCACTGGGGTAGGGCAAGTTTTCGCTGGTTTCCGACCCGTGGACTTCCCTGGTACAAGACAAATGGGTCCACAGTCATATGGACTGGCTACAAGATCGAGTTTCCCTCTTACACTCTTACACCCCCCCCAAGAGAGGTTTTTTCCTTTCAACTTGTGCATGTCCCCTAACCGCTTACAGGGTCTGTTTGGGGTGGTGCAAGACCTGTTACTTCAAGGAATGATTGTCCCGGTTCTGACCATCGGAATGTTTTCAAGGTTTTACTCCATCTTGTTTACAGTTCCAAGGAAGGAAGGCAAAGTGTGTCCAATCCTGGACCTTAAGGCACTGAACTGCTTTGTGCGGTTGCAGAAGTTCAAAATGGAGTCCATTCACAAGTTGGCATCCCTGCATCTCGGCTCAACAGCGGTGCAGAGATTTGTGGCTCGGTCACGGGATCCTTGTGGCTCGGTCACGGGATCCTCTGGCAGACGCCGCAGACGTGGTTGTGGCCCTGTGGGGTCAGTATCGTCTGATTTACGCTTTCCCTCCTCTCAAGCTTCTGCCAAGACTTTTTTATGCAGGATGGAGGCAGAAGGCATTCCCGTCATCTTAGTGGCCCCGGACTGGTCTCGCCGGGCTTGTTACTCCGATCTGGTGCGGCTGGTCGTCTGTGTTCCATGGAAGCTTCCTCTTTGGGAGGATCTGCTGTCCCAAGGACCAATCTTCCATCTTGCTTTACAGTTGCTGGCTTTGACAGCTTGGCTGTTGAACGCCAGGTGCTGATGGATAGAAGTTTATCTGGGTCGGCGATCCCAACACTGTTAAAAGCTATGAAATCTACTTCTAGAAAGGATCTATCATCATACATGGAAGACATACATTGCGTGGTGTAAGGGTTCATCCTCGCTCCTTCTCGGTGACTCGGATCTTGACCTTCATTCACAAGAGGAGGTTGAACAGAAATTGGCCTCCAGTACCATCAAGGGCAAGGTGTCCGCTTTGGCTTTCTTCTTCCAATGACTCTTGGCCACACACTCCCTGGTGCGTACCTTTCTTCAGGGTGGTCGACATTTGGTTCCTCCAGTGCGGTCTCCGTTGCCGCCTTGGGACATCAATTTGGTGCTTTCAGTCCTCTAGAAGCCTGCCTTTGAGAATCTTCTGGAGATTCCCTTGCTTACGCTGTTTCAGAAGGTGGCTTTTTTTGGTGGCTATCACCTCTGCGTGCATTGTCGGAACTAGCGGCGTTGTCCTGTCATTCACCTTACTGGTTATTTCAAAGAAATAAGGTGGTCCTTCGCCCCTGTCTTTTGTTCCTCCCAAAGGTTGTCTCTGACTTTCATTTGAATACGGAGTCTTTTAGGAAGTCACTCCCTATTTCTCACTATTTGTTCTCACGGATGGGCCTCGGAAGGGGTTGTCCGCTTCTTCTGCGACCATTTCCAGATGGATCAGACAGACTGTTATTCAGGCCTATTCCATCAGGGGTCAAGTTCCTCCTTTCCCTGTCAGGGCGCACTCTACTCGGGCACTTAGCGCCTCCTGGGCCTTTCATCATCAGGCGTCCGTAACACAGGTTTGCGAGGTGGACACCTGGTCGTTTGCACAATTTCACAACGTTTTTATGTGTTGGAATCCGCGGATGCTTTATTTGGCCACAAGGTTTTTCAGGCTGCTGCTTTGAAGGGTGTATTGTTTTTTTTTTTTTTTTTTTTTCAGGTGGGCTCCAGTGTTTTTTTTCTTTTTCTTTGGGTCTTTAAGCTGCTGTTGCCTGGTTGGCTACTGTTAAGCCTGGGGAGTTTTTTTTGCTGTTCCCACCCCTCTTGTTTAACACTGTTTTGGGACGTACCCGTGGTTAAGAAGATCAGGCGCTGTGTCAGTGAACGAAAGGAGAGAGTGCAATTTTTGACTTGCAGTAAAATCCATTTCACTCATGTTCATTGATGGACAAAGCACCCACCACCCCTCTGTGGAGTTGTAATTTTTCCGACACTGCTTGTAACAAAACTGAACACCTATAGCAGAGAGGGTATGCCCCCTGGGACTGCCCATAGGTGTAGCCAGATTCTTTTTCTGCCTAGTGTCCTACTCCTGTATAACACAATGGCCATATAACCCAATGGTTAAGAAGATCAGGGGCTGTGTCCGTCAATGAACATCAGAAATTGATTTTTCGGTAAGTCAAAAATCTCATTTATTTTTCTGCACTGTACTGGGACGTGGTAAAATGCATCAAGAATGCACTGGAACACACATGTCCTTAAGGTTAAGAAAAGAGGGTGAACAAATGCATTGGAACGCATCAAAAAGGAGTCAATGCGCATGCAGAAAAGCATCCGGAATGCATCCAAACTACATTTCTATGGTGTGAACTGGCCCTCAAGCAGTGATGAAGCCTTTGAAGAAGAATTCACTTTCATTTGGTTCCCCATGGGACAAAGTAAAATCTTAGCCCCTAACATGGCTGCCTGATGCCACAGCTAGAAAGAGGACAGCCGCTTTGATAGCGAGCACCTCTCTGGCTTCCAAGGCAAGCACCAGCAAGAAGAAAACACAGGGAGTTGAGAAATATCAGCCTAGCTTTCCCCTGTATATTATCATTTAAAGAATAATCACTATTTTTATGTGCATCTCTGTCCAGACTTTGAAAGTTGTAGTATTTCTGTATTCTTTACAAGCTGTATAGCTTTAACACGAACTACCCTTACTACTGTAGCTACAGGCACTGTGACGTAATTAACCCTCAAAGATCACAACCTAATCCTATCACAGTGGGTTTCTAACTGCCTACTTTGCCTACTGTTGTTTTTTTTTTTTTTTTTTTTTTCTTCTTTACATAAAGGTTGGTAGGCTGCAAAGTCTTTTTTTAAGTGTTTATTTTTATGTAGCTCCCTATTTTGTCCTCTTTCAAGTTGTCATCTGTTTACCCCCTTTTTTTTCCTCTCCCATTTATTGTAGTGAAGGTTTTTTTTTTTTTTTTTTTTTCCACCTTGTTTGGTCTTCCACTTTTCCAGACTCTCAATGATGGAACCATATGTTTGCATTCCCTGAGAAGCCTGAGGTTGAGCAATTTTTAAAAAAATATCCGCTCCTCCAGCAGATTAATATATTGCATGCTTTTCATGGTAAAATATCTGCTGGTCCTGCATTGTGTACAATGACCTAGAAATGCCCACACAAATGTGCTTTAGAAGTCCAGCACAACATAATTTTAGCCAAAGTCTTTAGTATTTGGGACAAAGTCAGGATTCCTGATGTACATACTTGAAGCTGATTTAATTCTGAAAATACCAAAGCTAAAGGGTCAGTATGACAGAAGGAGGTCAAGAATGGCAGCCGCCACATTTCTCATCTGATTTTCTTTAGCAGTATATTTTGTAATGTGTTTTTTTCTTTCTTTCTTTTGATATGCATACAGAATATGTTTGCCATCAGACTGAAGTATACCTTGTATCTGTTGTGTATGTGTAAAGACCATAGTTGTATGGCTTCTTCCTTTTTGTGAAGTAAAGGTGGAAATCCAGCAAAGCATTCTACTCTTCTTGAATTCTTCATAAGACTTTCTGCAGGCTTGTTGACCTAAATTTCTTATATACATTATTTATTTTTATTTCTCTTAGGCTGCAGACATCTGAGTAACTTTGTGGTAGATTGTTTTGTAGTAGGTTGTGCTGGTAAAATACTCTTGATAAAAGGTCTTGCTGTTAAGAAATTGCAAATTGTAAGAAGACAGGAGACCATGCAATCGGAGCATAGTATGCACATTAAAGTGGTATTAAACCCAAACATTTTATTACATTGCTGAGGTTATGGCTCCACTAGTTTTCTTAAGGCTTGCTTTCTTCTATTTTTATTTGGTGATCTGGCCAGTAAGTGTTTTTCATGAGCACAAGCTCTCCAGCAGAATGTATTCAAGAGATGAGACACACTATTTAACACTAGCAGGGGTGCTTCAATTGTTTATGTAAAACCTTTATCCTAAAAGGAAAACTGTGCTATAACTTCCTGTAAAGTATTGGGGTTTTGGCTTTAACGTAGAAGAAAACTCTCCCTGAGCAATTTCCCCCATTTTAAATAACTAAAACATGCTATACAAATTGCTGTCTCTAGATCTCTTCTTACCTGGTTAGTTTACTTGTAATCTCTCCGTCCACATCTGACATCGCCGGTGAATGCTCATAATGTCCCCTGTCCGCGGCACGCTTATCGTGTCGTTAGTCTATTCAGATAATGCCGTGACTCCATGCCCTCGCTGCGGCATTGCAGAGCCATTCACTGTTTAAATATACTCAGCGCAATCCTAGTGCAATAACTCTAAAACTCTATGTACACCTAGTGGCTGCTATCACTAAAAATGCTTTCACAACATCAAAATACCATATAATCAAAATCTATAACTCCTACTGACTGAAGTCTACGCCGTGACGTAACACTTATAGGGGCGTCACATTGCGGCAATCTCGCTCTTATGAGACTTTTCTTGTCTGTTGAGCCTGCACTGCTGTAAGTGCTTTCTTTGTGAGTTTTATTTTACTTTTATGCCAATACTTTTTATACAGTGAGCACTAGATTCTGCTCTTTCCTATGCAATACCTGTTTTTTATACCCGTGTGTGCCGAGAGAGATCAGGGGTTTATTGAGCCATTTGGAGGAAGTAAGAGGGATGGGGGATCTTTAACACTCATAAGACATCAGGATCATCTTATATCCCCAGAGGGGAACTGCTGGTTCTAACCCGCTGGTGAGACGGGTCATTACGTGAGGAGTGTGGCCACCTTACACTGGTGGAGGCGAGCACAAGCCCTATATATTTTTTTTTTTTTTCATCATCTTGTGCTTTTTTTTACTATTTTTTGCACATTTTTGGGAACTGTTCTTATGGACTTAGCCACTTACAGATTTTTTGGACTACACATATTTCTTGATAAAGAGGCTTGGCAAAAATTCACTGGGCATATGCGATATTACGGCAGGAAAACATAGGGTGGAAGCTAAAATCAGAAGACAGTACCCATCATGGCGCCAGCTTCAACTGGAAAGTAAGAAACACGCAAAGGGGTCAATCGGGCAAAATGTAATGGAAAGCTTTATCATACTGGCTGCATTGAGAAGGAGCACACCAGGGGAGTTTATTTCCTCTTTAATTTTCTAGCAGTATCTAAATCTGCTAGTACTCTGAACACTCCCCTCCCCCAGACTGACTGCTGCTGTCAAATATGCAGCCTGTGCTCGTTCTCCCTGAATAGGAGCACTCTCATACAGGAGGTATGTTACTGGCCAGATCCCCATTGAAAACAGAGGGGAAAAGCGCCTATAAGGAAAACCAATGCAGCACAACTGAGTGGTAATCTGCAAGCTATTACATTTTTGGGTTTAATACCGTTGAATTCCAAATTGCTGTGTAATACAGTTATTTAGTGCTGCTGCTTCTTCATTTTCATGTGGGAAAACATGCCATTGTTTTGTACATTAAAATGGAACCGGAATTGATTGCATAAAACCGTTCCCAACATGTATTTTGTGCATGCGTATGTGCAGTATGTATAGGCTGGTTTATGGCTTCTCCTTCTACATCCATTTATAGAGACTTACCAGTCTCTGCTGTACCTCTATCTCTGTGTAGTTGTCATTGTCAAAATATCAGAAGTCTTTGTGCTCCTATACCTTTCCAATGTTTTTGTTCTATGATTTTAGTTTTAGTAGGGGATGTATTTATACTTTTTGTATTGTCATACAATTACAGTAAAAGCATAGAAGGTGGCACGCTAAAAATGTTAAAATATTTGGATGGATCCAATATGTTAACCCGTGATTTTATATATATATATATTAGTGCAAACTTCCTCAAAGGTATAAAATTTTATAAGGTGAAATCAATAAATATAAAGACAATCTTCAGTGATCCAGTGAAGAAAAAGGAAAAAACACCAATAGTGCTTCCAAAACCAAACAGGAAAGTTGTAGGAACGCTTACCAGAGATAATGGACTCTAATGCTGTTAAGCTAGTAGTACACACATAGAAAATTAGCGCCTTGCTTGGACACCATTCGTATCCGATACCTCCTCCAATCTTCAACCTCCCAGGCGGTCTAAATATGTCCAGATTTCTGTGCTCACCTTCCCCTGCGATTCCTCCCGTTGTCCTCCCAGCGGATGCCAGCACCTGTCTTCAGGTTCCCTTCACTGCAAACGTTGCGATGCAGGGGGGGTGAAACCGGCGGCAATTTCAAAAGTGTAAATACACTAAATGACATGATACAAAGTTGTGATCCTAATGGATTGCCCTGCCTGTGCTTTTCCAGTGCTTTGTTTGCTGGAAAATTGAGAATGACCGTGGTGTCCAAAAAGCGTTTTTTGCGCAAAATCACTTTTAGCTGTCGCTGTTTTCCAGTTCATCTAAAAGCGCTTTTGCACAAAAAGAACGCGGGGAGAGAGTGTGAGGACAGCGGGGGAGTGCAGGGAAGTTGAGTAACATTGCAGGGTAATCTGGAGTGTGGCTTGGGGGTTACCGATTTTGGTACTGAAAGTTAACCCCGAGCCACACTCGGGAATACCGCCAAGAAGGTTAAGGTGTGGAGATGATGGACTCCAATGTTGTTACCATAGAGTCGGATGAACATAGATAAGACCTTGCTAAAAATGACCCTCAGTATCGGATTCCTCCTCTGGTCTTAAAAGTGTGTAAAAAACAAAAATGCTCCACATAGTGATACCATCCCAAAAAAAAGACTATTTAAAGTAAACAACTTGCATTTTCCATGTATGAACAGGCAATTCACATAAAAATTGCATGTAGTAGCAGATGGGCGCAATGTTAGAAAACAAGCTCAATCCAACCTGATGTAAGTTTCGTCCCACTGGATACCCGAGATGAAGTCCAGTGGAACAAAACGTACGTCGGGTTGGGATGAAGTATCTCATTGTTTTCTTGATTTTTTTTTTTTTTTTTTTTTTTTTATATACATAGTCACGGGTTAACACATATATATTGGATCCATCCAAATATTTTCACATTTTTAGCACGGCACTTTCTATGTTTTTATAAGTTTAACAGTATAGTTGTATTGTAGTGCCAGCAGCTGGTCAATTTATTTTTGTTTTTAGTAAGCAGTCGTTTCCCTACTTCTATATCTTATACAATTACAGTAAATATGAGGTTATCTTGTGTGTTTGTTTTTTTTTTTTTTCTTTAAATTAAAATGAGATCCTGTCACTGCAGTGCACATGCACAGTGTAGACTGAATATGTGTTGTAAGAAACATGCAGGTATCATTTGTTGTACTTTATATCCCTTCTTTATTTTATTTTTCCACCTCTGATACTATCTGAAGTGTCTGAAGGTTCTCTTTCTCTTTTTTTCTCTTTCTCTTTTTTTCTCTTTCTCTTTTTTTCTCTTTCTCTTTTTTTCTCTTTCTCTTTTTTTCTCCTTTTTTTTTTTTCTCTCTCATCACAAGGACTGCAGCAACTGAATGCAAAGCCTCTCGCTAGACTGCTTTGAAACACTCCAAGGCTTCCATCTACTTTGCAAAGCACCGCTCTGCATGACGGGGTTGTAAACAGTCCACTCCTTTTTAAAGTTATGACTTGCACCCCTACCATTCAGGGTTTACAGTGAACAAAGTAGATGGCAGACTCAGCGTACTCTTCAGCAGTCTTGCATGAGGCCACCCATTTATCTGCTGAAGCCATGGTGATCTCAGAGTAGGGACAGAGCCTTTGACGACACACACCTGTAAGTGTTGGAGGTGACTCAAAACTATAAAATATTTATGATGGGGTTACTGAAAAAGGGGAAAAAAAACAGATCAATACCTAATACGTGCCTACTTTTATTACGTGTTCAAGCTTCAGTGTGCATAGGGCTGACAAGGTCTCAATGTATTCATAAATTCCCACTAATGTATGAAATACTGTATTTACATATATTTGTTGTTCTTTTCAGTTGTCCATATTTGGCTGTGAATATTACGCCTGCGATTCCTGTAATAGGTGGAATTCTTGTATTTTTTGTAATGGGGACTTTACTGAGAACCAGCTTTAGTGACCCAGGCGTTCTTCCTCGTGCCACTCCAGATGAAGCTGCAGATTTGGAAAGACAAATAGGTAAATGGTGTCCTAAAAAAGAAACAACAGTTTTTTTTTTTTTTTTTTTTTTTTTGGTGTGTTTATTTAAAAAGAACCTGTGTAAAATTTAAACATATATGCTGCAACAGACCTGGAACAAGTATATGTATATCAGAGGCTTTGCTTTCACTTTGGCCTCATTTTGCTTCAGTCGTTCCTGGGCTGAGAAAGTAATAAAGCCAGAAATAGTCAGCAGTACTTTTTTTTTACCAGAAAAGATCAGGAAATTGCAGCCCAATATTTCTACCACTAGGGGTTTACTTTAGGTGTATTTTGTTAAAGGACAAGTTTACCTTTCTGAACAATTAAATGTTAAACCCATATTTGGGGTGTAACCTGTTCAGTATCCACCACCTTATTCCTCGATTTTCCACCCCCTCCCTCTTGTGTCAGTGGGCGGTGGACCTTCTCCCCGCATCTGCTGTCAATTTGAAAATCATGTTCTTCATTTAGAGTTCTGTGAATAAATAAATGAACTACAACTACCATCAGCCATTGGGGGCTTGTAGGTCTCAATGAACTGCAAGGGCGCTGGGGAGCAATTTATTAGTTCACTGATTATCCTGGACTTCATAGGCAGACAGCTATACTGACAATCTGCAGGATTCTTAGTATCAATGCACATTTTTTTATCTGCAAAATAAAATAAATATTTAATCTTTTTTTAATTTTTTTTTTAAATAACTGAACATAGCTTTTAGCCCCCATTCACACTACCGCGACGCTACTTCGCACCGCGACCTCCGAGGTCGCGGTGCGAGCAGCGCGCCGCGACCTCGGAGCGGCCGCCACGGACTTCATAACATTGAAGTCTATGGCGGTCGCCTCCTGGTCGCCCCAAAGAAGCTCCGGACCCTTTTTCTAGGTCGGAGCGACTTGTGTCGCTCCTATTAGAACGGGTCCGTAGCTTCCCTATGGGAGGCGACCTGTGAGGCGACCAGGTCGCCTCACAGGTCGCCCTAGTGTGAACCGGCACTTAAAATCCAAGGTCTACTTTGTTACTAATTCCCCACCCTGCATCCTAAGTAGAAAATCTTAGGCCAGCTTCACGCTGCTGCAGTGTGGGTGTATCTACATTTTTGCGCATTTTAGCTGTGGTCCCATTGACGTCTGTGTGGAAACCACAGACCCACACTGCGGCCAAAACCTTTTGAAGCCGACAACAGAAAAATAAAAATGATTGGGCAATAATGAACCTGTCTACCTTTCATTTTGATGCCACATCTGCTTTACTATACCAAAGTAACCCCTGACCACCATCTACTCATGTTTTCTTAGGCATGAGAACTTATTAATTAATTTTTTTTTTTTTCCTTAATCATTTAGGAATAATTGATTCTTTGTAACTATATTATCTGTTAATTTAGTGTACAAACAGTAATTATGTTCTTTACATAGATGTTGCAAATGGGTCCACTTCAGGCGGTTATCGACCTCCTCCCCGAACGAAAGAAGTAGTGATCAATGGACAAACGGTAAAACTGAAATATTGTTTTACCTGCAAAATCTTCCGCCCACCTCGTGCCTCACACTGCAGCCTATGTGATAACTGTGTTGGTAAGTTTTACTGTTGTAGAGTCTTATAATGGTGAAAATGAGTATTTGTTTAATGTACCAACATTGCATTCTTTTAATGGGGCTTTCTAAAATATTAGAAAATGTTACCCTACCCCTGATGCAAGAAGGTTCCCTTCTCTCTCTTATACCCATCTTCATAATATATAACTCTACCGTGATAAAGGGAAGTCTGGGTAAGTGATTAACCATGTTCCTGCTGGTATAGTGCTGCAAGATCCTCAGGCTTATTTACTTAAAAAAAAAAAATCACCTGTAAGGGTCTGGTTCAGCTTACCTTGCATGGACATGGTGGAGAATCACCAACTTTTGTATAAAGTTATATGTTTACAGCACTAGCTATGCAATCTCAATAAATGTGTTATCACTTGCTGAGCAAAATTCCTCAACCTGGCCTGTAAATGTAGGGAAAATGCAAAAGTCTTGTGTTGCTCAAGGTAAACTTATCAAGATTGGCTTTACTGGTTAAGCAGGTGCCGAGGGTGCTAAACACAGCCGGTCTGTGAATACATACAATGAAGGCCTGTTGTGAATTTTTAGCACATACAAACAGTGTGGGGGACAATAACAGTTAACACGTTTTTATGGTTAGCGTCCCCACACTGATTGTGATGTGCATGTGACATTTTCAATAAAGATATCAAGGAATGCTATGAATTCCAAAACTTTCTTCAATCATTGTATATCCTGTAAACGTCATTTAATTATATTTCACATACTGTTCCTGTTTTGTTTCCTGGTGATGTCAGTGCCCATTGTCCTGAAATCTATATTCAAATACACTGCTCAAAAAAAATTAAAGGGACACTTTTTTAATCTGAGTATAGCATAAAGTCAATTAAACTGGGATATTGATCTGGTCAAGTAGCAGAGGGGGTTGTTAATCAGTTTCACCTGTTTTGGTGTTAATGAAATTAACAGGTGCACTATATGGACAACAATGAGACAACCTCCAAAATAGGAATGGCTTTACAGGTGGAAACCACTGACCTCCTCTTTTCTGACTTTTTCACTAGTTTTGCATTTCGCTAGGGTCAGTGTCACTACTGGTAGCATGAGGCAATACCTGGACCCTATAGAGTGTGCACAGGAAGTCCAACTCCTCCAGGATGACACATCAATACATGCCATTGCCAGAAGGTTTTCTGTGTCTCCCAGCACAATCTCAAGCGCATGGAGGAGATTTCAGGAGACACAGTTACTCTAGGAGAGCTGGACAGGGTCATAGAAGGTCCTTAACCCATCAGCAGGACCAGTATTTGCTCCTTTGTGCAAGGAGGAATGGGATGAGCACTGCCAGAGCCTTACAAAATGACCTCGAGCAGGCCGCTGGTGTGAATGTCTCTGACCCAACAATCAGAAACTGAATTCATGAGTGGCCTGAGAGCCTGATGTCCTCTAGTGGGCTCTGTGCTCATTGCTCATTTTTTCATTTTAATTTCGGGGTGTCTTTGAATTCAGCCCTCTGTAGGTTGATCATTTTCATTTCCTTCAAACGATGTGGAATCCTTTTTCGTTCCTAACACATTACACAGTCCATATCAGTATAGATATCCAGCATGATGTATTTCCCCACTGAGACCCGATGTTTTTTCAAACTGTTCCTTTATTTCTTTTGAGAAGTGTATGTAGCGTTTGTTCTGGCAGGTTTAAAGAATGGAGCCTGTAAAGCATTGCACCAGCGATCAGCAGATTACTGGTGCCATGCAGGTTTCCAGCAGATCTGCCAGTGTATCTGCTTGCCCATACAGGTAAGCCAATACAACCGAACAGGAAGCATGGATGAATTACCATGGCTCTCCACAGCGCCATTGTAGTTCATTAAAAACTACAAGCCTACAGCCACAAAGGCTGCCAGACTTTGTCATTTTCCGTGCACAGAGCCCTGTCAATCAGTGGCGGGGATCGGGGAGTTGCGAGGTCGGTCCGACTGTAACATGTTGCACCCTGAATATGGGTGTAATCTGTTACAAAAAAAAAAAAAAAAACACCTTCCAAATCTCGCTCCCCCAGCCCTCTCTAAATACTTACCTGAGCCCTGTGCCATCTCTCTCTCTCTCTCTCGCCTCACTGTCAATTAAATTCATTGCATGGGGGGCCAGGACACCATACAATGTATAGTGTCTATATACACACAGCGTGGCTCGGGAGTGAGCCACATGTCTGTCCCCATAGCAAGCGCTTGCGATGTGGCCAGACACTTAAGAGGAGGAGCCGACCATGCTGGCGGTGTACCGAAGTTCTGGGCAATACCACTGCACAGTGCAGGTAAGTATAACATGTTTGTTTTAATTTTAAATACTTGCCTTTAACACTGTAAATCACCACTTTTTTTTTTTTTTTTTTTTTTTTTTTTTTTATTTTTTTTTAAATTTGCTTAATCACAGTTCTGTAGCCCGTTAACATTTACCCTCAGATTTTGCAATAGTGTCTACCACCTCTTCTGCATCTTAATGACAGTAGAGCATTCACCAGGCTTGCAACCCCATAGTTAAAACATGCTACAAAGGAGCTGCAGTCTCTGTCGGAAACAGAGAAACGTTTGAATTCCTTTGTATGCTAAGATCTTGGAGACGCTATTTTGCTTTGGGCAAGAAAATGTATACATGGTTGCTAATTTAATGTATAACTCGCCAGTTTATCTAATTAAAATACTTTTGGTGCAACTTTAATTACCTTGACTAAATAGAAGAGACATACGTGGGTTTTTAAAAAGAAGTTTAAACTATTTTCAGATAAAAAAAAAAAGTAAACCCAAAAAACTCACCCCTTAATACAGTCCTTCCAGTACCTAATCAACCTGACGGTGTACTGAGCAACTTTGAAGCTATCTGAAAACAAAAAAAATCTATGCCAGATAATGCCATTTGGAACAGATGTTATACATTTTTACTGAATAGCAGTGGGAGGAAACAAATTTTCGGGGAACCTTTGAGTCCTGCAAAAGAATAGGAATAAGGATATGGGCTCATTTCGAGACTGACTGAGACTAGATGTCGCACTTACTCCACAACTAGAGGCCCCCAACTCTTTGCTATATTCTGATTTTCAGGGCAACAAACCCCTTCATATTGCACGCAATGGAAACATGACCCCACCCCCGGGATATTGGTGCAAAATGTGAGACTTTAAATCATCTCACAAAGTACTTGCCCCTGACAACTGTTTTTAAGGTGATATCCCGCTGGTACTTTTATGCCAGCTACGATAGCAGAATGCTTGCCCAAATATCCGTCAAACTGTTTTCGGAGGGCCCGGACCTGGGCCATATGAAACCTATCTGGTGGACGTGTCCAAAAGTACATACAGACGTTTTGGATACGATTATGCAATCTAGTCAATATGGTTGCAAACGCACCCCATGGGAACGCATACTCATTACCCACGTCTTCATGAATACAAAGCAAACAATTGCAAGGGCGTGGAAATCACCCATTCTCTGCTTTGAGAAGTTGAAGGGCTGTGTTCACGGCACGTTTATCAATGAAAAACTGACAGATATCCTTAAAGATAAGCATGATAAATGTTATTGTATTTGATAACCTTGGCTTGATCTTTTTCCATCATCACAAATCACCACCCGCTTTATGGAATTGTAGTGGTGTCATTCCAGGTAGACAAGAGCCTCTGGAGCAGGGGTAGGGAACCTATGGCTCGCGAGCCAGACGTGGCTCTTTTGATGGCTGCATCTGTCTGACAAATCTTTAATAAAGGGGGGGCGTGTCCGGCGTGAGCCGCGCTGGAAGTGTAGTCCCAGAGCTCCGACGCGTCTACCACTCAATCCAGTGCCATCCGCGTAGCTGTGCTCAGTGCCGAGGAGATTTCTGCACCAATCGATGGTACACTTTTTTTGAGGGCTACCCACCGCTACCCTCAGTTCGTCTCTGGGTGACCGGATTGCCGCGCTACGAACCCTGTGGCCTACTCGCGGTACCGCCGCTGGCTCGTGTGCTGTGCATCTGAGGGCCTTGGCAATCACCGCCTGATAAGGAGACCTGCCATCCACTCCCTGTGCTTTGACAGACACGATCTCCTTCCCCCTCTGACATCCGGGGACCCGCGGGAGCGGCCTCTCACATCCACTTCTGAGGCCTTCAGCTGCCGGCCGCCATTTTCTCAGGGCCTATACTCGCCTCCATCACTCACAGGTCTGCAGGCGCTTCACCACTCTGGCCTCCTTACATGCCTGCTCTGTTCTCTTCCCGACCGGACTCCAGGCACTTTCGCACTGCTCAATCTACTCACTGTATAGCTGCGGCCCATGAATATGAATATTAAATAAAGGTTCCCGACCCCTGAAATAGTGTATGGCTCTCTCAGAATTACATTTGAAAATATGTGGTGTTCATGGCTCTCAGCCAAAAAAGTTCCCGCCCCCCCCCCCTGCTCTGGAGCATCCACCCCTCCCTTCTCCCTCCCCCGTTTTAGGCACATGAAATGAAGGCAACACATTTTCTGACATTAAGATCATCTAACCTAACTTTAGGTCTTAGGGGTTCAGCGCCCTTATCTTTTTTTAAAGTGGTTATAAACTTTTATTCTTGCACTTGTTAGATACTGTAAATACCTCCTAAACGTGCACCGTTTTGGACACATTTACTATATATGCAGCCGATGACCCCATCGGCGCATGCACTCTGAAGAAACGGCAGCCTGGGCCATTTCTTCAGAATCCTGTGATGTCATCATGGCTCCGGCCAGTCACCCAGCCTGAGTCAATGGACCCAGAGGAAAGTCTGGTGAAGTTCGAAGCAGCCTCCAGCAATCACATCGCTGGAATGCTTCGTTTTCAGGTAAGTTTCACATAATGTGCTAGTATGTGATGCATTTTAGCACATTATGGCTTTACCTTGCAGGTCTATAAAATGCAACCAGTGATTTACAACCGCTTTAAAGAAACTGAGGCCTAACTAAATGGTATGGAAAACTTAGAAAAATTTAATAAAACAAATGTCACTGTAAAAATATATACTTACACTACCTATGTATGTACTATGCTTCAGGGATGAATGGACACAGTGGGGTTGATTTACTAAAAACTGGCCCGCCCCTCTTGCTACTCAAATAACTGTTGATATGTTATATAATCCTGTTTGTTTCCCAAGCCTGTGTGCCTCTCTCGGTTTTTATTAAAAAAAAAAAAAAATATATATATATATATATATATATATATATATATATATATATATATATATATATATATATATATATATAAAAAATCTCATTGCATTGTGCTGCTCGGTGATCATGTGACCAGCTGGCGCTCTCACACCCCCCCCCATCTCTGCTCCTGAGTGACGTTAGCAGGGGAGTCTTGGCCCGCCCCCCCCCCCCCCTGAAGCTGTCAGACGGGGAGAGGTGAGAACCAGTTAGTCATGTGATCGCTGAGTAGCACACTCAAATCGGGTAAATACTTTTTTTTTTTGTATTATTATTATTGTAAAACAGACAGAGGTACACAGTCTTGAGAGACAAACCGGATTAGACAAAGTCCTGCAAGTGGCTTAGTAACCGCTTTAACTCAGTGTGTCTGGACCTTTTACAAAGGAGCTGGATTCCTGGAATTAAGTTTTTTAATAGAGGAGCAGTAATCTAAAATCACTGTTCTGCACTGCTAAGCTGGAGGCCCAACATTTACATTGTATATGTATTGAACAAGCATGGCTGCTCTTTCTACAAGCTAGGTCTGCAAGTGCGATACCTATTTTGTTTGTATTGAATTTGTAATGCAGATTTTGTTGACTAATGCATGCCAAACAAAGGTCAAATTTCAAAAGCATTTTCTTTAGAAATCTTTATCTAAGAATTTTTAATTTGAACTTCGCTCCATTGGTGGACTGCCGCCAATAAATTTGATTGATCGAGCATGTTTGAAATTTTTTGAAAAAACAAACAATTTTCTAATCTATGATGTGAGAATTGTCTGAGAAATATAATCGAAAAAGAAGTGCACAAGAAAAAATTCCTGGAAAAAATAGATTCCCATCTACGAAAATTATTTTCTGTAGCAACTTGAGGTAAAATCGAAAGCTTGGTTGGTCGAATTTTGATATCAGTTGTGGCATCATGGGATCACAAAACGCAAGAAGTTTCAGATTTTTTTTTTTAAAAGTAAATGAATTTGGAATTCGACCATCTATGACCTGCATTACACAGTCACCCAGTTTTGTAATAGATCCATGAATCGGGTGTTTGCTTGTAATTTTTTGTCTGCAAAGCGGTGGAAAATTGTTACCTCTTGTCCCCCTCTTTAAAAAGTAAATAACCAAAAGGGACTCAGGAGTGTCTATGTACCGTCGTATTTAACTACCCATCCTGTGCACCTAAGATATTCATCCCTAATTATATGAAAAAGTATTTGACTGGTATTTTTTCACTTTTATTATTAAAGTTTGTCTTATACAGTATGTTGTGTATGTATAGGGTTACCTTCAGAATCACCTAGATGTTTTCATGTTTTTGATAGCAATCGATACTTTCATGCACCAAGGTAGAGTTAAATTGATCTGAAATAAGTCATTACACTCATGCAACACTTTTTTCGTAAAATTGTTTTATTCATCTGAATTTACATTTATTAAATGATCCTTCATTCGCAGCAATGACAACTTTGGCATTCTAGACCATTGGCATGGTAATTGTTAGTTTTTGCACATATTCAAAGGAAATGTTAATCCTCTTCCCAGAGGTGCTACTGAGCTTGCTATTTTTCTCTGATCTTACAGTAAAACACTTCACACAAGAGGTTGGTAGAGTGGAGATCTGATTGTGCCAGCTAGTCAATAAAACTCAGTACTTAGCCTTCCTGTTCACTGAATAGGTTTTATATCACTTAGAAATCTGCTTCAAATCATTGGCCTGCTGCATAATGGAATTTTAAGGATTGAGCAAAGGGATGGCATGATTTTGTGACTGTTGTACATTGGAGCAATTACTGATAATTATGGGACTCTACTGTGATATTCACAATTTATTAAAAAACAAAAATGTCTTGGTGGTTCCAGACTTCAACACACCTGGAAAGTTCACTTTGAATACACAATCTGCGTGTTAAGAATTATGAAAAAAAATTTTTTTTACCCAGTACATTTTGGATTTTCCGTTTTGCTCAACTTATTTGCTAAAATTCCCTTTGCAAAATAAACAGCCTCTACTACTATAAGCCCCTTTCACACATGCGGACCGTTCAGATCCACCTGTCAGTTTTTCATGCGGATCTAAACGGATGCCCCATGCATCTCTATGGGGCAGCGGATGTCAGCGGAGACATGTCCGCTGACATCCGATCCTGTCCGTCAAATCCAGACAGATGGAAACCCTATTTTCCATTCATCTGGCAGATCGGGTGAGAATGGATAGGCGGTCCGTTCTCATCCGATTTCCCCCATGGAGAACAGCAGGGATGTGACACCTCCGTCTCCGCTCACAGCGCAGAGAGAGAGAGCTGTCATCCGCCTTCTCAGCGGGGATCGGTGGATCGATCCCCCACTGAGCAGAATGGAGTCCGTCGACTGAGAGGACAGGTGTGAAAGGGGCCTTAGTGAATCAGTGCCACCGAGGCTGATTTATTTAAAAAAATTAAGAATGTTCAAATGATCAACTGTAAATGTTCACCTCTGCTAGCTAGTCCTGTGCAGAGGAAATAAGTAAATGGCAAATGTTGTTTTTCATATGTGGATGTGTGAATTTTTGTGTAAAGTCTGGGTGAATGTATGTGTATATATGTACAGAAAAGAATCACCCCCTTTAAAATCACATTTTGTTTTGCAGCTTGAGATGAAAGTTTTAGCCAGCTGTACTCAGTGAAACTTAAAACATCCAAGTGAAAGATATAACATACCAACACGTCAGGAAAAAAAAAAAAAATCAAATGTATTGATCTTGATTAAATATATATTCTTTTATATTCTATTGATATTCTATTGCAGTATGTCAACGCATTTTAAAAGGGCACTACTGCTACAACTGACTATTTACTAGATGTTTGCCTATTCTACATTGTACACTTGTAATTCTGTAATGAAGGTGCTTCCTTTACCATTAATGTGTGCAGAAGTACAGACACAAATTCATAGCACAATTATTCTAAGGCTACATGGATGATTAACAAAAACACTCTTCTGAGAATTGTCATAAGAGACTTCTCGCAACTATTGCCCACAAGCCTTCTGCCGTAGCAAAAACAAGTGATTTTTTTATTCCAGGAGGTTTGTTTTTTTTAAATAGTTTTTTGCATCTTTTAACCACTTAAGCCCCAGGCCTATTTCGGACACTTTTTGTTTACAAGTTAAAATCAGTATTCTTTCCTAGAAAACTACTTAGAACCCCCATACAGAGAATAAAATGTCGGTCATTGCAATATTTTTTGTCACGCGGTATTTGCGCAGTGGTCTTTAAAACGCCACATTTCACTGCATTTAAAAAATACTACACAGTAAAGTTAGCCCATTTTTTTTTTTTTTTTGTATATTGTGAAAGTTGTCACGCCAAGTAAATAGATACCCAACATGTTATGGTTTAAATGGCGACAAACTACGGTCAATAGAAATCTCAATAGGCGACGCTTTAACATTTTTTTAACGGTTACCAGTTTAGAGTTAAGAGTGTAGCTCTTTTTTTTTTTAAATTATTGCTCACGCTCTGGCGGTCGCGGCGATACCTCACATGTGTGGTTTGAACAGTGATTTCATTCACGGCTCGACTTCCCGTATACGTTTTCTTTCGTGCGCGAGCTAACGGTGACGGGGGCTGTTAAAATTTTTTTTTTTCCTATTTATTCATTTTTTTTAACTTTATTACAGGTTTTAAAAAAAAAAAAAAAAATCTGATCACTTTTATTGCTGTCACAAGCAATGTAAACTTCTCTTGTGACACCAATATGCAGTGACAGGTACTCTTTATGGAGGGATCGAGGCTCTAAAAGACCCTAGACCCCTCCACTACACTTCCATGTATGCAAAACGCCGAAAACTGCATTTTTGCATACAGTCGTTTTTTAAATCTGTCGCCTTTTGCAGCAGAGTAACCCGGAAGTGACATCATGGACGCCGCCTCATCGTCATCGGAGACCCGATCGAAGCCGCTTCCGGCTCAGATCGGGACTCCATCCAGCTGGCGGATGCACCGGCTGGGTGCTCGGGTCTTCCGGTGGGATGGGAGGCCCGGGCAAAGCCACGGGGGGGGGGGGGGGGCGTCCACTCACGCTCACCCAGGTAATGATCGAGCGGGTCCTGAGCCGCATCGGTCGTTATCGACGGAAAGCCGACCGACTCTAAACCACAGTACATAACCCCGCAAAGTCTGCCGACGTGTATATATACGTCACTTTGCGTTAAGTGATTAATATACAGGATATGTTAAGAAATGTTGGTATAATGACTTATTACCTATTCTATATTATCTGAGATTTGTTAAAGTACAATATCTCAACAAAATTGAGCACACCCCTCACATTTTTGTAAATATTTTATCTTTTCATGTGACAACACTGAAGAAATGACATTGTCACAATGTAAAGTAGTGAGTGTACAGCTTGTATAAGCCCCCGTTCACATGCAGGCGGCGCTACTTCGCACCGCGACCTCGGAGCGGCCGCCACGGACTTCATAACATTGAAGTCTATGGTGGTCGCCCCAAAGAAGCTCCGGACCCTTTTTCTAAGTCGGAGCGACTTGTGTCGCTTCTATTAGAACGGGTCCGCAGCTTCCCTATGGGAGGCGACCTGTGAGGCGACCAGGTCGCCTCACAGGTCGCCTTAGTGTGAACGGGGGCTAACAGTATAAATTGACTCCTCAAAATAACTCGACACACATCCATTAATGTCTAAACCGCTGGCAACAAAAGTGAGTACACCCCTAAGTGACAATGTCCAAATTGGGCACAATTAGCCATTTCCCCCCCCTGGTGTCATGTGTCTCGTTAGTGTTACAAGGTCTCAAGTGTAAATGGAGAGCAAGTGTGTTAAATTTGGTGTTATCGCTCTCACTTGCTCATACTTGTCACTGGAAGTTCATCATGGTACCTCACGGCAAAGAACTCTGAGGATCTGAAAAAATAATTTTTGCTCTACATAAAGATGGCCTAGGCTAAAGAAGATTGCCAAGACCCTGAAACTGAGTGGCAGTACAGTGGCCAAGACGAAACAGCGGCTAAACAGGACAGGTTCCACTCAGAACAGGCCTTACCATGGTCGACCAAAGAAATTGAGTGCATATGCTCAGCGTCCTATCCAGAGGCTGTCTTTGAGAAATACACTTATGAGTGCTGCCAGCATTGCTGCAGAGGTTAAAGGGGTGGGGGGGGGGGTCATCCTATCAGTGCTAAGACCATACGCCGCACACTGTATCAAATTGGTCTGCATGGCTGTTGTCCCTGAAGTAAACCTCTTCTAAAGATGATGCACAAGAAAGCCCGCAAACAGTTTGCTGAAGATAAGTAGGCTAAGGACATGTATTACTGGAACCATGTCTTGTGGTCTGACGAGACCAAGATAAACTTATTTGGTTCAGTGTCACAAGCGTGTGTGGCAGCAACCAGGTGAGGAGTACAAAGACAAGTATGGCTTGCGTACAGTCAAGCATGGTGGGGGGAGTGTCATGGTCTGGAGCTGCCGGCAGTGGGGAGCTACAATTCATTGAGGGACCTATGAATGCCAACTTGTACTGTGACATACTGAAGCAGAGCATGATCTCCTCCCTTTGCAAACTGGGCCGCAGGGCAGTATTCCAACAGAATGACCTCAAACACACCTCCAAGACTACCACTGCCTTGCTAAAGAAGCTGAGGGTAAAGGTGATGGATTAGCCAAGCATGCCTCAGACCTAAACCCTATTAGGCATCCTCAAACAGAAGGTGGAGGAGCGCAAGGTCTCTAACATCCACCAGCTCGATGATGTCGTCGTGGAGGAGTGGAAGAGGACTCCAGTGGCAACCTGTGAAGCTCAGGTGAACTCCATGCCCAAAAGGGTTGGGTATGCACATTTTGCTGAACAGCTTTCAAGAGCCAACAGACTCTCCTCCCCTTTGCATGAGGTTTGTGGTCTTAATGGTGTTGCCAGCCATTATCTATTATCACTGCCACGGTGGAACAATGTCACCAGACCAGTGATGCCAGTCAGTATCCCTAATCACTGCCACACCGGTCTGTCGCCACCATCCACTTCGTGTCCATGATCATCTCCAAACTAGTCATTTTGTCCCTGATCACTGCCACATCAGTGCAGTGTTGCCTCTTCCTGAATTAATCCTGCCCTGTTTATTGACCTTATGCCTGGACTGACCCATCTGCACATCCCACTAACTACATTCTGCAAGGGACCAGGCCAGTGAACATTCCTGGGGGCAGTCTTGTACTAGTAGGCTAGGCTTGCTTGGCTTACAGAATTCCCTTACCAATCGTATAGGGGTGACATTGCAGTGCACTGGTTTTGACACAGTTTGATTTGTGTGATACACAAGATATATCGGGTACATAATCAGTCCAGACAGTGAAAGTCTCACACGTGGTATCACAGAGTAGCAGATTGTGTTTAAGGGTGTAATTCTAAGTATGTCCAAGCTCCATGTGAGAACGATCTTATTAAATTGACAAATTAGTGGAAAAAAAATAAAAAGGTATATTTTCCTTTTCTGTATTTTCCAAAAACGTGTTAAAAAAACAAAAGCCTTAAAAAAAAAAAAAAAAAAAAAAAAAAAAAAAAAACTTGCTCCAGGGCCTCCAAAAATGAGATCTGAAGTGAGGAAATTTATGCCCCTATAACGCATGAAGGTGCTTCCTTGGATTTTGGCCCCTCCTATTTGGATAGGCTGTGAAAACTTCACACATGTGATATCACTATGCTTGAAAGGAGTAGCAGAATGTGTTTTGGGGTGTAATTCTAAATATGCTCATGATGTGTGTTAGAAATATCTTATTAAAAACTTTGTATAAAAAAAAAAAGAGAGAGAAAAAAAAATTCTTTCCTGCGTTTTCCAAAAACTTGTGGTGAAAAATCATTTTGAAAATATTCACTATGCCTTTCAGAAAATACCTTGGAGTGTTTGCTTTACAAAATGAGGTGAACTTGTGGGTGTTTCCATTTTACTGGTGCTCCAGGGCCTCCAAAAATGTGTTAGTAATTTAGGAAGTTAAGTAATGTGTGTTTTATGCTTCTTGAAAGCCTCGGGTGCTCCTATGGATTTGGGCCCCTCTGCATCTAGAATGAAAGTCTCATCCCATACTCGAGAGGTATAGCATAATGTGTTTTGGGGTGTAATTCTATGTGTGTGTGTGTGAGAAATAATTTGTAAAAATGCTAACTTTGTGGAAACTTTTCCCAAAAATGAAAATTTCAAAAAACTCACCGTGACTAAATACATCGGACTGTCTGCTTTCTAAAAATGGGTCATTTTTGAAAGGTATTTGTACTATCCTGACATTTAAGGGCCTCAATGCATGATGGGCAAGTCAGTACATTAGGATTCATCGATTTTTAAATACACACATATAGATACTATCGTTTGTAGACCCTGTAACTTACAGACTAAGGAATATACACTCAGTATGTAGGCCATTCCTTACTCAGAGCTCACTTATGCAGCTGGGAGATGTTTCTCATCAAATTTGCTTTACCGCATTTGTGATGCGTTAGAGTAGATGGCTAGCCATGCGTTGGACACTGTGACAGGCCAATAGGAACCAGCTAGCTAAAACAATACAAATGCAGGCGATTTGATCAGCCATGACATAACTTCTGCAACAACATGCAAGTCCATCATTAGTCTGTGTCCTACTCTATCAGTTCTTGCTAACCAACGGTCATAATCCTCATTACTCTTGTAGTGTAGCAGACACTTTACCATTAACCTCTGTGTTATTCCTCTGTACTTTTTCATTCTTCTCAGAGAATTTGCACAAAACTGGTTCTTTTGGACCAACAAGTCCCCCTATTTTCTGGATTTGGGACAGAGTGGGAATTCTCCTTTTTAATCCCTTTTTTCACCCTGGAAGATTTATCCTAAAGGATGTGTCCACTTATCTACTAGTCTGGATCTTTTTTGATTATGATAAATATATGAAGCAGTGCTAAAAAATTGAACTCAGTGTTGTGAAAACACAAAAATGAATCAATATAATGACATCAAACTTATTAGGTGAAAAACGTGTAAAAAGAAATCACACTAAATATATAGTGTCCATAAGAGCCCATACACAAAGGGCTGAAAAGGAAAATATATGGGAAACAGATTGTGCACAATTCACTTGCTCCACCAGTGTCCCCACAATCACAATTCTTAGTTCTCCCACAATCACAATTCTTAGTGCTTCCACCACCAGTTGACACCAAGTATTAAAGCCTCTTACCGGATCCTGTGGACCATCATATAGTATGGTCAAATGCGCGTGTTACCCTCTCCTTTTGAAGGGAAACTCCAAAGTGCCAAAAGTGATCTAGTCAGGACTGGTTCATCAGCAGGGTAAAAAATAAATGATGTAACCACACTCAGCTAGTTTCGTCAGACATGACGTCGCCGGGGAACTGACGATAGTTGGGCATGGCTACGACGCTTAGTCATTATGCACGCTTGTTGACTGGAGGGACAGTCAGGTGCAGCCACACAGCCTGCTGCTTTTTGGGAGAGCAATTGTCTGTTTTTATTGCTATATGCAAGTTTTTTAAACCTATTGCCCAAGGATTTGCTTAGTGTGATTATCTTCGCAAGTTTCACTTGTTTTTTGAATAAATGTTTTTAATGGGTTGGACGATGGGTGTATATGCTTTTTATTTTTCACCCTGCTGATGAACCAACCCTGACTGGATCACGTTTGGCGCTTTGGAGTCTCCTCTTCATAAGGAGATGTAACATGCGCATTTGACCATACTATGATGGTCCACAGGATCTCATAATTTATATATAGCAGCGCTAAAAAATGTAACTCAACGTTGTAAAAACACAAAAATGAATCAAAATGACAAAACTGAAAACAGTGAAAAATGTAAAAAGAGAATACACCAAATATAATTTTTTATTTATATATCTATATATTTGGTGTATTTTTTTTTTTTACATTTTTCACTGTTTTTACAGTTTTGTCATTTTGATTCATTTTTGTGTATTTACAACATTGAGATCTTTTTTTTTTTTTGTCACAATTCTTGCATCTAGTGTCAGATTGCTTAAGCAGCTGCTTATTTTGTAATTTATGTGTCTTAGCGCGGATCTGCTATATGATTTTTGATCTCTTTTGATTAGACTATTAATCTAAACTCTGATGGGCTTTATCTGGAGGCTAATTATTTTTACCTTTCCTGATGCCTTGCCTCATAGGAACAGTAGTGAGTTGTAATTCTTTAGCTGAAATCTGCGAGCTACGAATTGTGTACAGATTGATTGACTGTAGACCTATGATTACATCCTGTTCTAGCTATGGTCAACCTTGTCCAGCAATAATCATTTAATATTTGACAGGTTTATGAATGGGCGAAGCAGCAAGTGTTCTTTAGCCCCAATCCCAGCTATATATGCAGTGAAGGAGGATGCAACCTACACATGTAATAGCTCTAGGGCAGGGGTCTATAAACTTTGTCCCTTTGCTTGCCTTTAAATTGCCCTTGGGGCACTATTCCTCTCACTGACAATGAGGCATTATTTACCCCCACGGATGCCAGGACATTTTTTTTTATACCTACTGGCCTCACTCCTGCCCCCCTAAGGTCCAAAGAACAGTATAATTTGTTTTACAAAGTTTGAGAACCCCTGCTCTAAGACAATGAGTGCTGTTGCAGGGGCGCCATAGCCCTGTATGAGCATGGATTCAAGGAATGTGCAGCTCACACAGGGCTTTGCTTTTACTTCTCATAGCAAGAACAGAGTTGGGAGAGCAGACGGAAGGTAAGTGTCTGCGGAGGTCTGCATTAGAGTGAACCTGTTTGTTTGACCTTCATGAGCAAAGCTGTCTTAAAGTCAAAAAATGTTTTAAGAAATTTAAGTTGGGAGTTAAGAGTACTGAAATACTCTGCATGAGGCAGAGGCATGAATTGACTGCTCAGGCAGAGGCGCCTACCTACGCCCACAACAGCTTCAATGCACAGGAGCGGTTAGATGGGATAGCAAAAGGAATGCATGAGTCCCTTAATATATACGCATTTTGAGGTGTGTGTGTGATGGGAGCCTGTGTGTGTGTGTGTGTGTGTGTGTGTGTTTTTTTTAATATTATCCAAACCTATGCAGTCTTGAAAAAAATGCACTCAAGCTCTTGTGTATTAAAACCATTACGTACACCTTTTGGCAGTTTGGCTATGATGTGGACATGTATTTATTTATTTATTTTCAATATTAACGTTTTGTCTACTTTTAGGGTGACTGCTCTGGATTCTTATCATTTTATCAACATACTGTACCAAATGCCTACTGGGTATAGCAGTTGTCATTATCACACTGGCATTCATGCATGTTTCTTCATATATGCAAAAAAAACTTTAATTCTCTGCCATTATATTTTTTTTTTTTATTTTATTTTATTTTTTTGCTTCTCATTTCAGAGCGCTTTGATCACCACTGTCCTTGGGTGGGAAACTGCGTGGGGAAAAGAAACTACAGATTTTTTTACATGTTCATTTTATCCCTGTCCTTTCTGACAGTGTTTATATTTGCATTCGTAATCACGCACGTCATTCTTCGTAAGTATGCTCGGGCAAGCCATGTTTGTTGTGTTTTCTGTCATTGGCCTTATACTAGATCCGAGAGCGCTGTTTATTGGCATGTGAATTTAGCCTTTAATAAACACAATTATTTAAAGAAACAGTTCTCATTACTTGTACGATTACAGGGAGGTCAGTGAACACATGTGGAAGACCAAAGTGTTCTTTTAATATACAACCCAATTCCAAAAAAAGTTGGGACACTGTACAAATTGTGAGTAAAAAAGTAATGGACTAATTTACAAATCTCAAACTTATATTCACAATATAATATAGATCTCATATCAAATGTTGAAAGTGAGACATTTTGAAATGTCATGCCAAATATTGGCTCATTTTGGATTTCATCAGAGCTACACATTCCCAAAAAGTTGGGACAGGTAGAAATAAGAGGCTGGAAAGGTTAAATGTACATATAAGGAACAGCGGGAGGACGAATTTACAACATGATTGGGTATAAAAAGAGCCTCTCAGAGTGGCAGTGTCTCTCAGAAGTCAAAATGGGCAGAAGCTCACCAATTCCCCCAATGCTGCGGCAAAAAATAGTGGAGCAACATCAGAAAAGAGTTTCTCAAAGAAAATTGCAAAGAGTTTGAAGTTATCATCTACAGTGCAGAATATCATCCAAAGATTCAGAGAATCTGGAACAATCTCTGTGCATAAGGGTCAAGGCCAGAAAACCATACTGGATGCCTGTGATCTTCAGGCATGCTACTGTAATGGAAATCACAACATGGGCTCAGGAATACTTCCAGAAAACATTGTCGGTGAACACAATCCACTGTGTCATTCGCCGTTGCCAGTTAAAACTCTATAGGCCAAAAAAGAAGCCATATCTAAACATGATCCAGAAGCGCAGGCGTTTTCTCTGGGCCAAGGCTCATTTAAAATGGACTGTGGCAAAGTGGAAAACTGTTCTGTGGTCAGACGAATCAAAGTTTGAAGTTCTTTTTGGAAAACTGGGACGCCATGTCATCCGGACTAAAGAGGACAAGGACAACCCAAGTTGTTATCAGCACTCAGTTCAGAAGCCTGCATCTCTGATGGTATGGGGTTGCATGAGTGCGTGTGGCATGGGCAGCTTACACATCCGGAAAGGCATCAATGCTGAAAGGTATATCCAAGTTCTAGAACAACATATGCTCCTATCCAGACGTCGTCTCTTTCAGGGAAGACCTTGCATTTCCCAACATGACAATGCCAGACCACATACTGCATCAATTACAACATCATGGCTGCGTAGAAGAAGGATCCGGGTACTGAAATGGTCAGCCTGCAGTCCAGATCTTTCACCCATAGAAAACATTTGGCGCATCATAAAGAGGAAGCTGCGACAAAGAAGACCTAAGACAGTTGAGCAACTAGAAGCCTGTATTAGACAAGAATGGGACAACATTCCTATTCCTAAACTTGAACAACTTGTCTCCTCAGTCCCCAGACGTTTGCAGACTGTTATAAAAAGAAGAGGGGATGCCACACAGTGGTAAACATGGCCTTGTCCCAACTTTTTTGAGAGGTGTCGATGCCATGAAATTTAAAATCAACTTATTTTTCCCTTTTTAAAATGATACATTTTCTCAGTTTAAACATTTGATGTGTCATCTATGTTGTATTCTGAATAAAATATAGAAATTTGAAACATCCACATCATTGCATTCTGTTTTTATTCACAATTTGTACAGTGTCCCAACTTTTTTTGGAATCTGGCTTGTATATTTATAAGTGAATTAAAAACTTAAAACTATAGGCATTGCATGTATTTCTTTTTACTTCATTTTAGGTCTTCATTATTAAGACAGTAAAATGGCAGCATGTAGAAAATTAATTTGCAGCCTCTGGTATTGAAATGAGATATGGTGTAATTTTCTTTCAGTATTTTGAACTGTTTTATAGTCTTTTCTTCCTCACAGCAGTATTATTGCTCTTGATTGTTACGTTTTGGTCTCAGCAAGGGGTACGCTCTGTACATTTATTATGCTGTTCCAGGGTTCTTTGATCTTCCTGTGTATTACTTGCACAAAAAATGTTAACTGTTTTTTCAAGAAAAGATTTTGATGCCAGTACACTAGAATATGGACAAAAGTACATGTGAATCGCCTATAGCTGCACTCCATGGAAGCCTAACCAACATTCCCCCCCCCCCCCCCCCCCCAAAAAAAAAGGGTATTAGGAGCATGACTATTTTTTTAGCCCTTGCTACTACTTTAATAAAAGTCGAAAATTCGGAAAAGTATAGTAAAGGCAATAGTTATGTATGTTGTGTCTTTTTTTTGTTTTTTAATATATGGATGGAGTTCATATTTCATCAGCCAGGTCTCCAGCAAAATACCAAAGAGAGCAGATAGTCTCTGCAGTATTATCTTATTTATGTTACAAAAGCTAGCTCCAGCTGATGTGTTCACTGTATGCATTGATTTAATAAAATGCCATCCAATCTTTACAATAGTGTTTTCATGAATTTATAGAAGACTGCATGCCTCAGTGTGACCTGTGTGAAAAATGTCACCCTCGTGGTTTCCGGTTTTCTAAAATGGAGAACAGTTGGTTCTAGCTTAAATTTTGAACTTGGTAGGAAATTTGTCTAATTTTGAATGGCACCAAGGCAATGCATTTCCATGCATTGTGATGCTTTGTTAAAAACATTGCTGCATGTCCTTTTTTTGGTCTGTTCTTGTAAATTGGTAGCCCATTCTATAAATATAAAGGGGCTGCCTTAAGGCAATGCATTTTGTTGCGTGACACAACATGCATTCATGTAGCACAAAACACACACCGGTCCAAATAAGACCTAAAAAATTTAATATATATTTTTTGTTTTTTATTTGAAACAGAAAAGTTACAAAAGGCATTTTCACCTTTTAAACCTTTTGCCGTAAAATATAATAAGTGCAGCACGCAAAAATTGAAATTAAAACTGATGTTTCATAAAGTGCAAACTTTACCAAAAAATATATAGCTAAATAAATCTATAGTCCACTTCTATACAAATCTTTAATAAACTGAAAGTTCATAAGAATGTTGACACCTCTCAGTGATATAGCAGTCTTTCAGAACTTTCCTATGAAATTCTTCGGTATGAGAGATCACAACGGCCAGGCTATTTCACGATTGAAAACAGATGCTCCCCAAAAATAGTCAAAAAAAGATACAGTATCTCACAAGTGAGTACACCCCTCACATTTATGTAAATATTTTATTCTAGCTTTTTATGTGACAACACTGAAGAAATGACACTTTGCTACGATGTAAAGTAGTGAGTGTACAGCTTGTATAACAGTGTGAATTTGCTTTCCCCTCAAAATAGCTCACAGCCGTTAACATAGTTTGTGAGGTTAAAAAAAGACATCAGTCCATCCAGTTCAACCCATGATGTGTGTGTGTGTGTGTGTGTGTGTGTGTGCTGTTAACTGTACATTGTATACCCCTGAATTTGTGGTCTTTAAGGTGCCCATCTAATAGTTTTTTGAATCTTTCGATGCTCCCTTCTGATACTACTGCTTGTGGAAGAGAATTCCACATCCTTACTGCTCTGACAGTAAAGAACCCTTTACGTATTTTAGGGTTAAACCCGTTTTTCTTCTAGTTTTAGTGAGTGGCCACATGTCTTATTGTATTACCTTTCTCTGAATGATTTGTTCCCTATGCTAGGGTCATCTCCAGTACAGTATTTGTACATAGATATCATCATATCGCCCCCTCAAGCGTCTCTTCTCCAGAGAGAAAAAGTTCAATGCCTGTAGTCTTTCCTCATAGCTGATGTTCTCCATATACCGAATTATTTTTGTTGCCCTTCTCTGGACTCTCTCCAGCTCCAGCACATCGCTTCGGAGGACCGGTGCCCAGAACTGGACAGCATACTCCAGATGTAGCCGTACCAGAGTCTTGTAGAGTGGGAGAATAATCTCTTTATTTCTGGAGTGAATCCCTTTTTTTGTACATGCCAGTTTTTTGTTGGCTTTGCTTGCATGCCACTAGTACCCTCAGGTCCTTTTCCATCTTAGATTCACCCGGAGGTCCCCCCCCCCCCCCCAGGTAGTAGCTTGCTTTCGTGTTTCTGACGCCCAAGTGCATTACCTTACATTTTTCAACATTAAACCTCATCTGCCATGTTGTTGCCCACCCCATTATTTTGTTCTGGTCTTTTTGTAAGGTTTCCACGTCCTGCATAGAAGATATTGGCATGCTTAGTTTAGTATCTTCCGCAAATACCTAGATTGTGCTGGATATCCCCTCCTCTAGATCATTTATGAATAAATTAAACAGGATTGGTCCCAGGACAGAACCTTGGGGGACCCCACTTTCCACACCCACCCAATCCAAGTACTCCCCATTAATCACCACGCTCTGGACTCTCCCCTGGAGCCAATTCTCTATCCAGGTACTCACCCTATGGTCCATACCTATGTACCGGAGTTTGTACAGTAAGCGTTTGTGGGGACCTGTGTCAAATGCCTTTGCAAAGTCCAGATACACCACATCCACAGGCTTTCCTTTGTCTAGATGGCAACTCACTTCATCATAGAAGGTTAATAGATTGTTCGCCATAGATTGATAGCCATTAATGTCTAAACTGCTGGCAACAAAAGTGAGTACACCCCAAAGTAAAAATGTATAAATTGGGCACAATTAGCCATTTTCCCTCTCCGGTGTCATATGACTCATTTGTGTTACAAGATCTTAGGTGTTAATGGGGAGCAGGTCTTTTAAATTTGGTGTTATCGCTCACTCTCTCATACTGGTCACAGAAAGTTCAACATGACACCTCATGGAAAAGAACTCGCTGAGGATCTGAAATAAAAAGAATTGTTGCTCTACATAAAGATGGCCTAGGCCAGTGATGGTGAACCTTGGCACTCCAGATGTTTTTGAACTACATTTCTCATGATGCTAAACTAAACTGCAGAGTGCATGAGCATCATGGGAAATGTAGTTCCAAAACATCTGGGGTGCCAAGGTTCGCCATCACTGGCCTAGGCTATAAGAAGATGGCCAAGACCCATGAAGCTGAGCTGCAGCACGGTGGCTAAGACCATACAGCGGTTTAACAGGACAGGTTCCACTAAGAACAGGCCTCGCCATGATCGACCAAAGAAGTTGAGTGCACATGCTCCACGTCCTATCCAGAGGTTGTCTTTGGGAAGACGTACGAATGCTTCCAGCATTATTGCAGAGGTGGGTGGGGGGGGGGGGGGTAGCCTGTCAGTGCTCAGACCATATGCCGCACACTGCATCAAATTGGTCTGCATGGCTGTCGTCCCAGAAGGAAACCTCTTCTAAAGATGATGCACAAGAAAGCCTGCAAACAGTTTGCTGAAGACAAGCAGACTAAGGAAGTGGAATACTGGAACTATGTCCTGTGGTCTAATGAGACCAAGATAAACTTATTTGGTTCAGGTGGTGTCACAAGCGTGTGTGGCTGCAACCAGGTGAGGAGTACAAAGACGAGTGTGTCTTGTCGATAGTCAAGCATGGTGGTGGGAGTGTCATGGTCTGGCGCTGCATGTTGCGCTACAGTTCATTGAGGGAACCGTGAATGCCAACATGTACTGTAACATACTGAAGCAGAGCATGATCCCCTCCCTTTGGAGACTGGACCTCAGGGCAGTATTCCAATATAACAACCCCAAACACTCATCCAAGACAACCACTGCCTTGCTAAAGAAGCTGAGGGTAAAGGTGATGGACTGGCCAAGCATGTCTCCAGACCTAAACCCTATTGAGCATCTGTAGGGCATCCTCAAACAGAAGGTGGAGGAGCGCAAGGTCTCTAACATCAACCAGTTCCATGATGTCGTCATGGAAGAGTGGAAGAGTACTCCAGTGGCAACCTGTGAAGCTCTGGTTAACTCCATGCCCAAGAGGGTTAAGGCAGTGCTGGAAAATAATGGTGGCCACACAAAATATTGACACTTTGGGCCCAGTTTGGACATTTTCACTTAGGGATGTACTCACTTTTTTTGCCAGTGGTTTAGACATTAATGGATGTGTTGAGTTATTTTGAGGGGACAGCAAATTTACACTGTTATACAAGCTGTACACTCACTACTTTACATTGTAGCAAACTGTCATTTCTTCAGTGTTGTCACATGAAAAGATATGATAAAATCTTTACAAAAATGTGAGGGGTGTACTCTTGTGAGATACTGTATGTGGGTGCAACTTGTGTATGCGTTCTCTTCTATGAGTGAGCAGGGCACTTTAAAAAATATTTTTTTTATTTTTACACTGTCCCAATAAAAATTACCTCAGATCTCACATCTACTCTTAAAAGCAATAAAAAAAAGTCCTTTTTTTTTTCCAAAAAAAGAATAGGCCCCTGTAAGGCCGTTGTATGAAAGAAACGTCTGACGTTGTTTCGGTCCTCCAAGGCCATAGTCAAGTGGGGGCCATCTTGCCCTCACTCAACTTCCTGCCTAGCTCCTGAAAGGACCAGATCGTTTTCCCCACTACCGAGGGCTCCGGTAAGTGGGGAAAACAACCGGGATGCGGCGGGAGGGGGGTGGGCACCTCTCCCGCCGCCCATAAAAGTGATCCTGTGGCGAATCCGCTGCTGGGACCACTTATGTGAAATCGGACTTCCGGCCATGTAGGAAAGTAAAGGCCCGTACACACTTGACGGAAATCGGACGAAATATCCTCCGATTTTTTTTCTCTTGCTCAACGTTCATAACCCTTTTTAGTTGACAGTGCATAAATGTTCATGAAATTTAACGTCCGTTTTTTTTTTTTTTTTTTTGGGGACATTTGTTCCTAGACTTCCGGGTTCTCAGCAACTTCAGATCATGCGTGGTCTTTCGTATCTGATTTTTCGTGGACGTACTGCATACACATTAAACGAAAATTGGTTGTCTAGGGACAGACAAACATTTTGGTGTTTTTGTCCCTCCGGTTTTTTTTTTTCGTTGAAAATGTTGGCATCGGCTGCTGAAAGTTTTGTACACACTAGCCGAAAATCATACGATTTTACCTCGGACGAGAATTTTCGGCAGATTTTCTACTATTGTGTACCCCACTATTTAACGTCAAAGTAGCGACCTAAATACACAGTGGTCGGTCCAAAAGTGGTTAAGGGTGTGCAAACTTATGCAACCATATTATTTTCGTTTTACTTCCCTCCACCTAAGATATCAGTTTGTTGTTCAACTGAGTTGTGCAGTTTATAGGTCACATTAAAGGTGGAAAACGTTCTGAAATTTTTTCTTTCTCATTTTTTTACATCACAGAAACCTGACATTTTAACAGGGGTCCGTAGACCTTTTATATCCGCTGTATATACTGTGGCTGGTCGGCAAGTGGTTAAAACAGTTTCCAATGACTCCTCTGTGTCCTCCACCTATTTAATAAATTGCTCCCCACAGTGCACATCCTAATGGGTAAGCACTCATCTGATGGTGTTGATCATCTCTAAGTTGGTCAAATTTTGCATTTCTTTCTTTACTCCTTTTTTTCTTCCACCAAAAGGCAGCAGTATCTCAGGAAAAAAGGAAGAAAAAGCTTGCATGGCATAAAAGCTTTAAAAACTTTAATAAAAATCAATATAAAAAAAACTTGTATTTCCATATGCTGTACAGCACTGTTAAACAAACGCCATACTTGACACCACTACCTCCATGCACCAGGAGTGGGGTCACCGCTTTTATCCTGTTCGATGTGAGGACATCACAGACTTATTTTTTTTTATTTATTTTTTTTTGTTAAGCCCGTAGCGTGTGCAACACACTCAAAAGACTCCACCCGGTGCATAAAAAAGTGCACACACACAAGGTGAGAACACAAAAAAGCACAGGGTGTGCGAAATCGAATGGTCTTCCCTCCGAAGAGGTAGGACCCGAAACCTCAATCCCCCGGGGCGCAAGACTCCTGACAGGGACATAAGGTACTCATGGTCTGTCTGGCCGAAACCAGACAGACCCCGTTCTTCAGGGGGACTGCCGGAACAGCCCCCACCGAGTACTAGGTAGGGCTCCCCCGAAGGGAGACCCCATGGGAGAGGGCGAACTAAGCCAAAAGGCCATATCCACCCCCTCCCAAGACTTAAGGCAGGGCCCGAGGACCACACACTCCAGTCTGTGCAAATAAAGAAAAAAGGTGAAAGTGCAGGTGACAAACTCCAAATAAAAGGACAGACAAAACATAAAAGTGGGGAAAGTGCGATGGTGCCATGTGAGGGACCAAGGCAGGCCTTCCAGCCGGAATAAAAAAATTCCACTGGTGCAAGCCAAAAGGCCTGTCCCAAGAGGCAGGTGTGAAAAAGGTGTGCATAGTGCAGTGACCAAGGTGCCAAAAGAACTCACAGCGAGCTGCCCCTCACCAGTGAGAAATTAAGGCACCCCTGGGCTGCCACCCCAGGGGCACTTACACTACGGGCTTTTTCAATCTCAGCCCCCGGCCAGACCGAGTGTAGCCTATCCCCACCAGCAGACATCAGAACCTGGACAGCTTAGAGAGAGCTTACCTACAACTGGGGACAGGCTCGCCACAAAAGCCAGATCAAAACCCAGGAGAGAAAGCCCTCCCCTCGCCATCCTGTTCCTCAGCCCATTACATCCAGGAGCAGTTCCACCGGCCCCCCCGAACCGGCTTCCTGCCCCCTTCAAACTGGTTAGGACAGTTCAACCCATTCGAATCAGAAGGCGGCGGGCCCCACATGCTTTCCCAGATGACCTACTTCCCATACCTCAATACTCAGAGCGCTCCGGGTTTCGGTCATACTGGTACTAGCTAAGGCCCATACCAACTGATAAGAACAGATACTACACTTGATCTTAGCCAAAAGGCCGAGAAGCGACTTATACTATTCACTAAGTTTCGGAAACTATTTAATCTGTTTTGCTAAAACCGACATCCTCAGGAATGCTGACCTCTGAGCATACCTTATATAGGTCACATAAAGGTGGAAAAAGTTTCTGACATTTTTTTTTCTTATTTTTTTTTTTTATATCACAGAAACCTGACATTTTAACAGGGGTGAGTACACTCTTTATATCCACTGTACCTCCTCTGTGCAGTGGTTTTGCACAGGGCAGCCCGAATCCTCTCGGGTCCTGGCTGGAGCTCCTGGCACTTCCCTCCTGTTCAGCTGCAGCTCCGTGTTTACATTCAGACATGGAGCTGCTGTTCTGCCCCGCCCCTCTCTTCTGATTGGCTAACTGAGTTTGATAGCAACGGGAGCCAATGGTGCCCCTTCTGTGTCTAAGTCTCGGACGGCTGAGGAACTCGTGGACATCGCTGGATAGAGGGGACTCGGGTAAATAATAGGGGTGCTGAGGGAAGCTGCTGCACACAGGCTTTTTATCTTAATGCATAGAATACATTAAGGTAAAAAACCTTCTGACTTTACAACCCCTTTAAAAACAAACCGTATCCTGGACTTACAAATATGGGCACCGCATACACACCATGCGGTGGTAATGACGTCATTGTCAATCTGTTGTTTTCAATGGTGAAATAGCCCAGACGTTGCGATCTCCAGAGGGTCATCTTCAGGATCATGTGGTCAGTTTTTGGTGGATATCATTGAGTCCAGTTTGTCTATAATTTGTGCAACCATATGCTCTGTTGGGTGTATTGGATTGGTGTTGGGACACACCAAGGAATTTCATTGGAAAGTTCAGAAAGACTTGTATATCACTGAGAGGTGTCAACATTATTATGAACTGTCACTATTATAGATTTGTATATGCATGGTCTACTGATTTATTTAAATATTTAAGAATCTATATTTTTTTGGTTAAGTTTGCACTTTGATTTTAAACGGTAGCAAAGTCTTGTAAAAGAAAGTTTTCTCCTGCAAGGCAGTATCATATGGTGCTAGTATGCGCCACATACTAGCACATTTAGTGAAACTTCCCTTGAAATGAAGCCCTCCAGCAGCAAGCTTTCCCCACTACAGGGGCGCTTCCATCTTTACCCGGTCTTCCCTCCCAGGTTCAGGGACTCCACCTGAATGGAGGAGCCACGGTGACATCAGGAGACTGTTACGACACACAGCTCTGAAGGAATGGCACGGGTATGTGGTTCCTTCAGAGCACCGGTGACATCAGTGGCTACTGCTCACCTTTTAATATCTCCTAAACAGAAATATTTATTTTACCTACAGGTGAGATTTATTATAAGCATACTTGTAGGTAAAAATTACAAATGAGAATTTACTACCACTTTAACATCCTATTTCCTGAAGCAGATGTTTATTTTGTATGTGTAATGTAAAAGATTGGATGAAGTGGGTGCAATTATCCTTAAAGCATTTACTTGGACAACTGTTCATGCAGAAGATGCTGTCAGATATACCAGACAATACTAATGCAAACGGCTGCATAAATTCCAATCAAGACAACTTTTTTGGCAAATATCTGTCAGTCATCGACACCTTCCATGATCATTCTCCATGTTCATCCATTTTATGCAGTCTTTTGCAAAGTTTTGAGCACCTCCAAAGTAGAGCTGTTTCTTTTTGGTCAGTTTTATTTTACAATAAAATTGCAATACAGGGTATGCCCATGACTTTAGTCAATGCATGCTGTTCTTTCCGTTATGAGTTTTAGAATTAGAAGCAATCTCATCTGTCTGTAGGAGATGGCCAGAAGGGTGAGCAGTCTTTTCTTTTTAACTTTTTCAGATGTGTTGTGAATATTCTTATCACGTTACACAGATTGTTCACAGCATGCTCGTAAGTCGAGTGGGTGAAAAACAAGAAAATTAGCTTTCACCCTTTTAACTACCAAAGACGTAAGGGTTACATTGGAATATGGCTGTTTGAAGCTTGTTGACTGTCCTTGCATCCTCTGCTTTTTCGTAGGGTTTAAGTTCATGGTCGCTTCAGCAATCTTAAACCTATAGCAGAAGGGTCCCCTAGAATTTGCTGACTTGTGAATAGCTTTTATTAGTGTTTGACAAGCGGCTGATCGCAGCCATTCTTAATGTGTACAGCGCACTTCACTACAGAGCACTTCTATATTTAAGTAGGACTGGAGGTCCACGAAGTCTTCAGGGAGGATCAACTGGTCAATTATAAACAGCTTTGTTAAAGTATATTTGGTAAAAATGGAACATGAAAAATTGCAAAAGCCTCCAACAAAACAAAGTTAAAATGTCGTTGTCAAAATAAGACAAGAAAGCTGCTGCAGACACCCACACATCTACCACACACCCATACAACCAGAAGGTTAAATCAAAGAGGCACTAGTGCAAGTGGCTGCAGATGGAGTATGTTTGTTTTTTTTTTTCTCTTTTGTTCATTGATGGACACCGCTCCTGACATTCTTAACCATTGGGTTATACTGCTCCCTACAGGAGTAGGACTCTAGGCTGAAAAAAGTTTGGCTACGCCCAGGGGTGGTCCCAGGAGGTATACTTCCTCTCTCTGCTGTAGGCACTCAGTATTTTTCTGCCTAGTCAGGAGCAAACGCCTAGTTCCTTTCTGGAATAGTTGGTCCTAGCAATTTTTTTTTCTTTTTATATAGAACATTTTTCGCCTGGATTTTTCCTGTGAGATCTACAAGCAACTGCTGGACTGGGCAACGGGCTGGATAATCTAGATCCGGTGGTCACCCCAGTCTGGCCAGCGAGCGCACGCAGACCTCAGCTCGACGCTAGGCCGGCCACGACCTAGCTGGCCTGCGAGTTAAATGCCTCGCGAGGTGGCATATGACTGGGTCTCGGCCCGAGTTGCAGCATTCCTCCTAGCCGATAACCCCTCCATTTTGATGGGAGAGGGGTTCTGTCTAGAGCGGTGCCCGTCTTGTTTCTGGTATTGAGTAGCTGCCCCCCCCTCTCCCCCTGGAAGGTTTTGGGGGGGACGTGGGCCCCTTCTTGGGACGGTTGGACTCCTGGGTTCCCCTCCTTCCACCCTCTTTCTAGTGGCCCCCCATCCTACTCCCCTCCACATATGCTGGGTCTGTTTGGGTGGTCTGGTCTGCCTCCTTGGGTAGGGGCAGGGCGCTGACTGGCGATGGGGGGCCGGGGGGTGCGCCACCAGAGACCGATCGACTGTGGGGTGGGGTTATACCTGGTGGGGGCTCCTGCCAGGATCTGTCCTTGAGGCTTGGGTTCCCTCGTGGTGCTGCCATTTTGTTGTAGCCTGTGTGTTTCTGTACGTGGCGGCCATGTTTGTGTAGTCCAGCGGCCATTTTTCTGTGGTTTGCCATTGAAAGTAGCAGCGGCCATAACAGGTGAGCCCTGTGGGCAGAGATTTCGGTAGTGGGAGCCCCTCCTCATCTCCTGATGCTGACTTCTAGATCCTTTCACTTCCTGATCACCGCAAGTATAGTGCTGAGGATTGCTTGGTGCTTGTGCCTGGCCACCGGGTGGTGCTGCCAGCGTGGTGGGGATTGTCCCTTTGCAGTGTTTTTACACTTTGTGGGGTCCCCCTGGTGACTCATGGAGTCCTTGGAGCACATTTCCCCACCTGATTCCCTCTGAGGCTACGGAGCCCTCGGGGTCCTGACCATCCATCAATGCACTGACGGCGGTCCTGGAGTCCTTTGTGTCCTGGTTGCAGGTGGCTTTTGGGCGAGAGGCTGACAAAAAGCACCCCCTGCCTTCCCCTGTCTCATCGGATCCTAAATCTGATTTGGCCGCCACAGGCGTGGGTCACCCTGCTGGGTCTGCAGCATCGCGCCCGGAATCCTCTGATTAGTGAGGATGATTCCTCCATGTCTGTGACCGTGCACAAGAAGGTGCTGGTGGAGGCACTAATTGACCCTATATATGGAGGATGCAGCTGCGACCAAGGTGCGGGTTCTCTTTGGCACTCACGAGCCATCCAAAGCGGCAAAGGTGTTTCCTTTCCCTGCCTATTTTGACAGAATTGTCTCTAAAGAATGTCGATGGCCCAAGCGTCCCCGTGGGTCCCTAAACGCTTCACTAGGAGTTACCCCTTTGAGGAGTCCCTTCTTAAGAAGTGGACTGTTCCACAGGTGGTGGAACCCTCCGGTTTCCAGAAATAAACAAGGCAACCATGATTCCGGTTGAAGAGTCTCAGGCCTTTAAGGATTCGGCTGACAGGAAGGCAGCAGCTGTAGCCCGCAATATGTACACTCTGGCTGGTTCGGCAATGAGGCTGGTATTTACCATTGCCCTGGTGTAGCAAACTCTGACCGAGTGGGTTAAGCTCTTACGCCGTGATCAGGAGGGGGAACAGCTCCCCCCTGCCTTTGCCGAGCTGGCGGACCAGCTGGTCCAGGGGCTGCAGTTTATCTGTGATGCCTCCTTTGGATGCAACTCCCCTAGTGGCTCGGCTCTGTTTTGGCAGTGGTCCTTTGGCGTGTCTTTTGGCTCAAGTGCTGGCCTGCGGACCAGACTTCTAAAAAGGCCTTGACTGATCTTCCTTTTCAATGGGATCGCCTGTTTGGAGCTACCTTGGATGATGACATTAAAGGTCTCACAGGGTGGAAGATTACTTTTCTTCCGCAGGCTACGAAGGGCAAGGAACCTCCGTATTAGACGTGGACCTTTCTTCTTGGCTCATAAGTTTTTTCGTCCCTCAGGGTCGACTGACAAGGGCTCGAAGCCTTTCAGGGCCTCCTGGAGGATCCAAATGAACATGGTCTGGCAAACCAAGAGCCCTGGTGCAAGACAAGTGGGTCCACAAAGACATTTGGTCCGGCTACAAGATAGTTTCACTCTTGTCTCCCTGCAAGGTTCTTTTCTTCCAGCGCCTGTTCCCGGACCGCTTGCATGGCCTTTTTGGGGCGGTACAAGACCTGTTACTTCAAGGGGTGATTGTCCCGGTTTCAGCTCTGAAAAGTTTTTTCAGGGTTTTTACTCAAACCTGTTAAGGAAGGCAAAGAGCATCTAATCCTGGACTTCAAGGTGCTAAACTGCTTTGTGCAGGTGCAAAAGTTCAGAATGGAGTCCATTCGAACAGTGGTGGCATCCCTGCATCAGGGGGATTTCCTTACTTCTATCGACATCAAGGATGCCTAACTTCACATCACAATATGTGCCAGTCATCAGGTAGTGGCCCCTTCATCCAGGGTTGTTTTATCAACTGTGTCTCCGGTGGGGCACCCCCGAGGTGGATCTGTTGGAGTCTCTGCTCAACAGAAAGGTGCAGAGGTTTGTGGCTTGGTCAAGGAATCCTCTAGCGAATGCTACAGACGCGCTGGTGGCCCAGTGGGGTCAGTATCAGTTTTACGCCTTCCCTCCTCTCAAATTTCTGCGATGACTGGAATTCCAGTCATTTTAGTGGCTACAGATTGGCCTCATCGGGCTTGGTACGCCGATCTGGTGCAGCTGTTCACCGACGTTCCTTGGAAGCTTCCTCCTACCCTGTTGAAAGCTAGGAAATCTACTTCTAGGTAGATCTACCATCGTACGTGGAAGACGTACATTGCATGGTGAGTCTATTTGGTACCATCAAGGGCCAGGTGTTGGCTTTGGCGGTCTTCTTCTAATGACCCTGGGCCACACACTCCCTGGTGCTTACCTTTCTTCAGGGTGTCCAGCATTGGCTCCTCCAGTGCGGGCTCCGTTGCTGCCTTGGGATCTCAATTTGGTGCTTTCGGTTCTCCAGAAGCCTCCCTTTGAGAACCTTCGGGAGATTCCCCTGCTTACACTGTTCCAGAAGGTGGCCTTTTTGGTGGCTATCAACTCTGCGCGCAGGGTGCCGGAACTGGCGGCGTTATCCTGTCGTTTACCATACCCGTTGATTCACAGGGATAAGGTGGTTCTTCGCCCCTTCCAAAGGTTCTCTGTTTTTCATTTGAATGATTGTTGCCTTCCCAGTGTCCCAGGCCTAAACCTCTGAAGGAAATTGCGACCATTTCCAGGTGGATCAGACAGATGGCGATTCAGGCCTATTCCATCAGGGGTCAGGTTCCTTCTTTCCCGGTCAAGGCGCACTCTACTCGGGTGCTCAGTGGCTCCTGGGATTTCCATCATGTGCTAGTGATGCAGGTTTGCAAGGCGACCACCTGGTCGTCTGTGAACACTTTCACAAAGTTCTGTAACGTGCACGTGTTGGCATCTGAGGATGCTTCTTTGGGCCACAAGGTTTTGAAGGTTGCTGTTTGAGGACCTTATCCTCTTTGAGGGTGTATTGTTTTTTTTTTTTTTTCAGGTGGGCTCCAGTTGGTTTGGTTGAGCTCCTTTTTTACCTGATTGGCTATAGTTTAGCCTTGGCAATTTCTTTTTTGCTGTTCCCACCCCTCATGTTTGACACTGCTTTGGGGCGTCCCAATGGTTAAGAATATCAGGGGCTGTGTCTGTCAGTGAACGACAGAAAATTAGATTTTTGATTCACTGTAAAATCCATTTCTCTGATGTTCATTGACGGACACAGCACCCACCCCTCTGTGGAGTTGTAATTCTCCTGACACTTCTAACTAAACTGAGTGCCTATAGCTGAGAGAGGAAGTATACCCCCTAGGACTGCCACCAGACTTTTTTTCTGCCTAGTGTCCTACTCCTGTAGGGGGCAGTATAACCAACCCCATGGTTGGGAATATCAGGAGCTGTGTCCATCAATGAACATCAGAGAAGTTCCACAGTTGGCCAGTCTATGGCTTTAAAGGTAGTACAGGGCCAGACATGATATGGAGTATATGATAGATGGATGGCTGTGTCCACTAAAACCGAGTCAATCAGTGGTGCATTTGCATAGTACAGCCGTAAGTGCAGGAAAAGACTGAATGGGGTTTAAATGATAGCCCAATGGCTAACCTGGCTTTGTAAAGCTGGACTGTGGGAGGATGGATCGGTGCGGTGTGAGTGCAGTATCCTACTAGATGGCCAGCCACATGTGGGTGAGTCGGTGTTCTTTGGACACAAAGTAAGTTGCAATCCTACCACTCCCAGCCGTGTCAGCACCCTTGCGACATCCATTACTAGACCCGACCCTGCAGATGCCCACACTCACGTTGTCTACCTGTGGACAGACACTACACAGACAGAGCAGAACAAACTAGACTGCTCTAGTGGACTATCTATGTGGATTCTGTCTATAAAGCATTAGGAGCCTTCAGCGTGGCTGCAGAGGGGTGAGATTGCACTGATTGTGTACACTGTACATATGACACAGACTTAGCCACATGTAGCCAGCCTCCTAGTAAGATACTGCACGCACACTTCTCCTTTATGCACCTGTCCACCCGCCCACAGTCCATTAGTGCGCAGACCCCATTTAGCCTTTACCTGCGCTTACAGCTGTACTATGCAAATGCTCTACTGATTGACTCTATTTCAGCTGATCCAGCCATCCATCCAGCCCTCACATATGCCATATCACGTCTGTCCTAATACTACCTTTGAAGCCATAGACTGGCCAACTGTGGTAAAAAAACACATTATAATCCATCTGCAGCCACTTGCTCTAGTGCCTCTTTGGTTTAACCATCAGATTGGATGAATGTGTGGTGGATGTGGTGTTTGTGTGGGTGTCTGCAGCTGCTTTCTTGTTTGGTTTTGACAACGTAATTTTAACTTTTTATGTTTGAAATTTTTGCACTTTTTCTATGTTCTATTTACCAAATGTACTTTAATAAAGCGGTTTATAATTGACCAGTTGATCCTCTGATGATTTCTTTGGACCTTCAGTCCTTAAATGTATGCTCATATATCTAGAGGATCATGCTACCATCCACTCCCTGTATTAATTGTATGAGAGTGATTTGATTTTGTATGGGGCGATGGTGCAAGAGATAGTTTTGAGGTATCTGATTCCTTATAAGATACTCTGCTCTATATTTCCAGCTGAGGTGATGGCACAGTGATTTTTTTTTTTGTTTTTGCAAATTTATTCATTTTCAGTTCAGAGAGAGAACGGATGCATAGGTGTAAACAAAAAAATGCAGTGAATAAACAAATGTCAGGAGTAAAGAACAGCACATACTTGGTAACAAGAGGGTGTCACTAGCTAGTAGTAATCATTATGGCATCAAGAGGGTGTCACTAGCTAGTAGTAATCATTATGGCATCAAATAAACATAAGACCGCCAATAACAACACCCCGAAAGGTAAAGTTTGACCAGGCATATCATGACCATCAGAGAGAAAAAAAAAAAAACCGCAGCAGAAATCGCGGCCATAAACCACAGCATCAGCTAGTATAGGTACTCCGTCGCTAACTCCTCGCATCTCCCTCCCCTCTCCCCGAGCAACTCAGTGAGAGGCAAAGTAATAGAGAAATAGAAGGGAAAGGCAATAGAGAGAAGAGACACAAGGTGAGATAGCGAGATAGCGAGAGGACAAAAGAGGAGAGCGAAGAAAAAAAAAAAGGGGACGGGGCTGGCAAAAAGGGGGGGGGGGAATAAGGAACGGAGAGGGAGGATAGAGTATGCTCTGCAGAGTCCAGTTCAACCCCTGTCCGGAGCGGAGCTAATAAGATTCTTGCCCTTGTCTGACAGGACAAACAGATTCCAAATCGTCCAAGTTTTGTCATATTTTTCCCTGTTATGTTGGTAGTGAGAATAAGGTTTTCCATGCCGTTTACCTCCTCAACCTTGCGTATGCAATCCCTGATAGTCGGGGGGTGTTGGGTTTTCCAACGCATCGGAATGCAAGATTTAGCAGCATTGAGAATGTGTCGTACCAGAGATTTCCGATACCTGCGTACCAGGATATTGGACAGATGGAGCAGAAAAAAAAGCAGGGTCGGTTGGAATCTCATACTCCGCAAATTCTTTAAGAAGGTCACTAACTGCCTGCCAGTATTGAGAGATTTTCGGGCAGGACCAGAAGACATGTAGCAATGTTCCCCTTTCCTCTCCACGTCTCCAGCAGAGGTCCGAGGTATGTGGGTAAAATTTGTGCAGCAGGGAGGGCACCCGATGCCATCACATGAGGATTTTACAATTAGTCTCCTGTAGATTATTGCAGGTCGAGGATTTTAGTGATGCACAGTGATTTTTTAATCTTTTTCTTTATGTATATGGCACACTTCTACGTTTTGATAGTAAGCGCTTGGCAGGAGTTAGATATATCAGGGGATCTGTTCGAATCCCTATTTCCCCAAAGCTACCACTGGTGAAAAAGATTAGTGGTAATGCATTGCATGTTGCTTATGACGGTTCGCTGCGGTGCCCCAAAACACTAAGGGCCAGTTCACACCAGCTGGCACACATTCTGTTGCAATGCATCATAGTGCTTTATATCTTTTTCGTAAACATTTTAAAATTAATTTAACTCCATGCATGGCAGCGCATTGCACAGCATTGTAATGCACTGCATTGCGATAAAACGTACGCTTACAGCATTTTATTTCAACACACACCAACTTGACAAACACACAACACTGTGGATTGGGAGTTACCACAACAGGTAGGTATGAAGCCAATCTCCAGAATTTTAGTGTAAAGTGCTTATTTGCAGTTTTGCTTACCATCGATTTTCAGCTTTCATATTTTATTAAATCCATACAGGTTTATTTTTTAGGTTTAGTAGGAATTTTATAAGTTGTTTTTGTGTGCCAATTATGATTTTACTGTAGTATTTTAGAGAATATTGGTCAAGATCTGCACAACTGTTGCTGGTTGTACAAAATCAGTAGGGTCCTGTGTTTTCAGAAAATAGGGGTATTTTACTAACTTTTAAAGTGGCTTGTAAGAAATAGTGGGGTTGATTTACTAAAACTGGAGAGTGTAAAATCTGGTGCAGATGTGCATAGTAGCCAATCAGCTTCTAACTTCAGTTTGTTCAATTAAGCTTTGACAGAAAAAAAGCTGGAAGCTGGTTGGTTTCTATGCAGAGCTGCACCAGATTGTGCACTTTCCAGTTTTATAGTAAGCCCATCCCAGGGAAAAAACATGATTTAAAAAAAAAAAATGAAGAATGGTGAAAATGGGTCTGGCTACTTGAGATTAATTGGAAAACCAGCAGTGAAAAGATTAAGCTTGCCACCTGCTGGTGAAATTGGTAATACACCCCCTCCCGGTTTTAGAAAATGGAGACCTCTATATTCTCTTGAAGACAAATACAACATTTTATTTTGTGTACAGCAATGTTTTGATATATTTTTTTTTTTTTTTTTTCTGTTTAAGGATCGCAACAAACAGGATTTCTCAATGCCTTAAAGGACAGTCCTGCAAGATATCCTTTTATCGCTTTTTTTTTTTTTTTGTTTTTCCTTAAATGTCTATGCAAATCATCACTTGGTTTGTTGGCATACCTTGGTAATATTAAGGGGGAAATTCATTCTCTCTATATAGTTTAGTTTTGTCAGTTGGGCCATGGCCATTTAACTTAAAGTGGTTGTAAACCTCAGACATGAAATATGAACAAAGTATATCCCTCTATAGTGTGTACATGTCGCAATTAAAACAATTAAGTGTCAGTTCGGGCTGCTGCAAAGTTCCTCTGCTATCAGCAAGAATCACTTCCGACCATGTTTTCCTGACACCAAAAGTAAAAAGGTGATGGCAGGGACTTTCAACAGCTCTGTTCTGTGTGGAGGGGGTGTTTCCATTCCCTCTAATCAGCTCTCGGAGGAGTTCTTACTTCGCTCTGCATAGTGTAAGCTCAGCTCTCCATTCCTTTTTTTTTCTCTGAACTCTCAGACAAGCTTTGTAAATTCAACACTTTGAACAGATGAAGGGAAGAGTGCATATAGACAGGTACAACTATATGTAGGAGGATTTGTTTCATCTCTGTGTATCACCTGAGGCCAGTTTCTTTACTGGGTATATGTAAGGGCTTACAACCACTTTAAAGAAGAACTTTGGGGTTAAAAAAAAAAAAAAAACACACGCCTGCCTGCTGTTGTATCAGCTGCCCCCAATGGGCTTGAAGCTCAAGAACTGAGCGATCATATGAACACTGATCACTCAGTTCTCAGTGGGCTTTGGGTGGAGAGCAATTACTGTTAGTCATTACGCTTTGCTCTGCCCCTCCAGTGCTCACTGAAGTGCTGTGCAGAGGAGGGGGTGGGAGCAGCTGGCCCTGGCTTTCAGCTGTGTACTGAGAGACTGAACCAGCTCCTGACAATATGGTCTGTATCCTAACAAGTTTATTTATGTACAACCTTTATCCCAAAAAGGGGAGAAGAAAGAGAAAAAAAATATATATATTATACATATGTGTATGTAGATAGTTATAGATAGATATATTTAGTATTGGCTGGAGCTTGGCTTCAATTGGTGTATCTAAATCTGCTTGTACGTCTTAGTGCCGGTTCACACTAGGTCGCTCTGACTTAGGGGGCGACCTGTGAAGTCGCGTGCAGCGCGACTTGCACGGACTTCATAAAATGAATGTCAATGGAAGTCGCCTCCAGGTCGCCCTGAAGAAGTACAGGACCCTTTTTCTAAGTCGGAGCGACTTGTGTCGCTCCTATTAGAACCGGTCCTGTACTAAATGACCGCGACGGTCCGCGACTTGTCAGGCTGACCAAGTCGCCTGACAAGTCGCATTAGTGTGAACCGGCACTTACACTCTTTTCCCCCAAGATTGACAGTGCTGCTGTTCAAAGGTGCCCCTGTATGCTTTCATCCAGAGTGGGGGGCACTCTAAGGGGGCCAATACACACCAGAAAGCAGTGCGGGAAACCTGCATTCTATGCGCCTTTCTTACACTACTTTCACAATGCTGAAGCAGCATTGTGTGCTGCAGCAGGGTGTTGATGTTGGCAACACCCTAAACGCAGTAATCACAAGATGAAAAGAAAGGGGGGGGGGGAAGCCCCCTTGGTTTTGAGTTTAAAAAAAAAAAAGCCAGCAAAACACCTTTTTAAAATGTATAGTTTTAAAAAAAAAAAAAAAATTTAAAAGGCAACGTTGCCTAATTTGCAACTTATCTGCTTTGTGTATGTGTGTTTTTTTTTTTTTTTTTTCTCTCTATCCAAAAGAAAGATTACTGTCAACTTTACATTGTACTAATAAATCTTTGAAGTTTTAGGATTGTATTCCTTGACTTTAGTTTCACTGTTTTGGAAGCTGTGGTTTGCTTCTTCTCAGTTTGGTCGATTGTTGGCCTATCTGGTTTCCATACATACTTGATCAGTTCTAATCAAACTACTAATGAAGATGTAAGTCAATTTTTTTAATATGGCTTAGCAATGATTGACGCTTTCTGATCATTTATCTGCATATACATCAAATGTCTCATGTATTATACAAAGTTTGAAAAGAATGCTAGTTTTCTAGTTATTTTTTTTCCTTAAAGGATAAATTCACCTTTTGTGAACATTACATGCTTTCCGCAGCCAATCTCCTGGCAGAGTCTGCCCTGTGTGAAAGAACGTAAAATGCATATTTTAATACATTTTTTTTCTTTTTTTTTTTTCTCCATTTTATTTAACGTCCCTAAATTCCGCTATCCTGAAAAATATTATGAAGTGTAAAATTTATGGGTGTGGTTTTAAATCAGTTTTTGTGCATTTTGTAGCTGGAAAAGGAAGGGGGGGGGGGGGAATTCTCTCACACATACTATGCATACTGCATACACATAGACTATAGCCAGGACCAGCTATGAATATTTGCACCACCTTTTCTGGGTATGGGGGCCGCTGATCCAGTGATCCGGCTTTGCAGTTGTGCTTGACAGTCTGCTGACGACGTTAGTCTTCAGGATCCTGAAACATCCTAGGAAGTGTTCACATTATGCAGGCAGTAACAGGGACACCTGAATACCCATCCAGGAAGAAAACATACGAGAAGCTGAAAGTACTACAAGACTGTGATTTCAGGCAAATTAAATAGTGTTAATAGTTTGATCAATAAACAAAATGGAAAGTAAATGAACAGAAGAGAAATCCAAATCAAATCAATATTTGCTCTGACCACCCTTTGCCGTCAAAACAGCATACATTTTTTTTAGGTACACTTGCACACAATTTTTGGAGGAACTCTGTATGTAGGTTGTTCCAAACAGCTTGGGAAACTACCCACAGATCTTCTGTGAATGTAGGCTGCCTCCTATCCGGTCTCTTCATGTTATCCCAGACAGACTAGATATTGAGCTCAGGGCTCTCTGGGGGTCGAACAATCACTTTCAGGACTCCTTCTTTACACTAAAGCTAGTTCTTAATGACATTGGCTGAATGTTTGGGGCCAAGGTCCTGCTGCAGAATAAATTTGGGGTCAATCGCACTCCTCCCTGATGGTATGGCATGATGGCTAAATATCTGCCTCTATTTCTCCGCATTGAAGACACCATTGATCCTGACCAAAACCTCCTTTCATCTGCTGCATTAAGTTTCCTTGGCTGACCACTGCATCTATGGTCCTTCGAAGCGGCCCGTTTTATTTCTACTTCTTCAAAATGGCTTGAATAGCACTTCTTGAAACTCCAGTCTGCTTTAAAATCTTTGCCTGGGGGAGACCTTGCTGATGCAGTATAACTATCTTGTCTTGTTGCTGTGCTCAGTCTTGCCATGGCTTATTACCTGTGACATGAAACTGTCTTCCACATACCTCGCCAGTGGCAGAGTTTGACTGTGCAAGTGTAATATTGGATGCTGGTAGGGTAGTCATAACGAATACTGATTTAATTTAGATTTTCTTCTGTTGACTCAATTTGCAGTTTGTAAATATAAACAATTAAAATTGTTTTTTTTTAAACATTACAGCATTTCTTCACACCTGCCTAAAACTTTTGTACTGTATATACGACAGATAAATTAGGTATTGACCACGTCACTATTTTTCTAGGTAAATACCTTTCTAAATGTGCTATTGACATGAAATTTTCACCTCATGCTGGTAAAAACCCATGCAATCCATACATACAAAGAAACCAAAACTGGAGCCCTGGGCTGTGGAGGGCGCTGTCCAGGCATGTGGATGGATCCCAACTTCATTGTCGCGATTTTGCCAAGCCTGGACTGGCTCTGTGACGTCAGCCAACAACAGAAATGGGTCTGTGGAGTGGTGGGTCGGGAGTGGCTGGCTCAGGCTCTCAGCAGCTAGCTGAGAAGCTGAGCCTAGTGCCAGTCCATGCTCCTGGGAGGATCTCGACGATATGGTCATGATCTTTCCCCAGCCTGAACTTGCTCTGTGATGTCAGCCAACAGTGGTCGACAGCCAACAGCAGGTTTTAGCCTGAGCACAGATCACAGGAGTGCAGAACGAACTGCACTCCTGTGACCTACAGGAGTACAGCCAAACAAGCTTTTGGCTGTACTTCTCTAAGTTATGTGTAATAAAATGGAATGACACAGGGATAAATTATTGAACGTGCTAACTGAAATTTGTTTAATTACTTCGCAATAATCCTTTGTTGGTATTGACAGCTTCAAGAGGCCTCCTGTACGGAGAAACTGTACGGAGAAACTAGTCGCATGCTTTGCTCGGGTGTAATTTTTGCCTATTCCTCCACACACACATTTAAAATCTTGAAGATTCCATGGGCCTCCTCTATGAATTCTGATCTTTAGTTCTTTCCATAGAATTTCTAAAGGATTCAAGTCAGGTGATTATCTGGGGCATTCTAGCAGCTTTATTTTCTTTAAAACCAATTGAGTTTCCTTAGCTTTGTGTTTGGTATCGTGTTGCTGAAATGTCCACCCTCGTTTCATCTTCATCATCCTGGTAGATGGCAGCAGATTTTTATCAAGAATCTCTTGGTACATTTTTCTCTTCATCCCTCAATGATATGAAGTTTGTCAGTACCATATGCTAAAAAAAGCCCTCACAACATGATGATCCCACCTCCAAACTTCACTGTTGGTATGGTGTTTTTGGGGTGATGTGCAGTGCCGTTTGACCTTCAAACATAGTGTGTATTATGGCATCCAAAGAGTTACAATTTGGTCTCATCTGACCAGACTAAATTCTCCCAGTATTTCACAGGCTTGTCTAAATGTTGCTCAGCAAACTAATTGAGCTTCAACATACTTTTTCTTCAGCAATGGAGTCTTGCATGGTGAGCGTGCATACAGGCCATGGTGGTTGAGTGCATTACTTAATATTTAATTTCAAACAATTGTACCTGCTAATGCCAGGTTTTTCTGAAGCTCTCCACAACTGGTCCTTGGCTCTTGGGACAACGATAATCACTCCTCTGTCATAAATCTTGTGATGAACACCTGGTTGTGGCCAGTTTATGGTAAAATGATGTTCCACTTCTGGATTATGGCCCTAACAGTGCTCACTGGAACACTCGTAGGTTTAGAAATCCTTTTGTAACCAATGCCATCAGTATATTGTGCAACAAAATGGTTGCGAAGGTCTTGAGTGCTCTTGCTTTTACTCATCATGAGATGTTTCTTGTGTGACATCTTGGTAATGACTCCTTTTTTTATAGGCCGTCAGTTGAGATTGAACCAGCTGGCTTTTTTTTTTTTTCTTCCAATTTTTTATTTTTTTATAGACCTACATCTGGCGACAAAACACAACAGACAAACAAGAACAAAAAAAACAGAAAATTATTGTACAGCTGCACCCTGTTACATCATAAAGAAATTAAGACTCTAGGTAACATATTAACATGGGAAAGCTGTACAAGCATTCAATTACAAAGATTGACAATTAAGTCAATTGTCGATCTTGTGTGTCAGCGAGACCATGAGTGTTTTTACTGACTCATAAGACTTGTACAAAACTGGCTAAGCTAATGAATATTCATTACTGCTGTTTTTTGTCCCTCACTCAGCCGGTTAGCACTGCAGTATTCTATAGGACACTAAAGAAAAGGGGGGTTAAACCAGGAACTAATAACCAGGGCTCCCAAATTTTGTAAAATGTATTAGCTGTGCCTCTATTTTGATACTTGTTCCTTTTTAATAAAGCATCTTTACCTTGAAGTTGCCATTCCTCCATATGGGGGCCCAGGGGACAGCCACTTCAATGCAGTTGTTTTGCGCGCTTTAAATAACCGCTTAATAGGTGTTTTCATGTCAGGTGCAAATATTTCTTCATCTAGATAACCTCAAGAGGCAAATCTTAGGGTTTAGGTCTCTATGGGTTTGATAGGCATGGTTAATGGTATTCACCAAGTTGCGCCAGTACCTAAACAGTTTAGGGCATTTCCATAACGTGGAGTAAGTTCGCAGGAAATCCCAAACACCGTGGACATTCAGATGAGTCTTGTCCGTTCCATTGAAACAGCTTAAGTGGGGTTCTATATGGATGATAAATTATTGTAATAAAAGTTGCTGCGTCAATACTGATACAGAAGGCACCTGCTCCAAAATATTCTGCCAAACCTTATCAGATATATCTCCTAGGTCTTTCTCCCAAGCTCTTCTACCTGAACAAGTAACCGACTGCTAATATTGTCCCATTAAGTAACTCTAAATGAAATATATAAGGCCCTTTTTATCAAAAGACCTTGCGATAGAATCTATAAGTGGCATGGGGTGTACCTCCAGTGTAACATGTTTAAATTGAGCCTGAAGGGCGTGTCGCAATTGTAGATATTGAAAAAACTTTACGAGATGGCAGTGGGTAAGATGCTTGCAAATCCTGGAATGTTCGGAGTATGCCGCTGGGAAACATATTGGATCCCCGATATATGCAGTATTCAAACCCCTCTAACTTGCGTATTTCCTCATAATTGTAATTCCACCAAAGCGGTGTATATGCCGATATTCCCGTATACTGCAAGATTCGTCTACTTTCCTGCCATACCTTATGCATAAGTAACCGGGTAGGGCTACTAGAGGCAAGTGCAAAAGAACCTGACTCCAGTTGAACATCTGCCTAGCAATACCGACTGTACAGGTCTGACCCCCCCCCATCCAGCAAATTGCTGAAGTTGGGCTGCTGGAAAATAGTCTTACATGAGGCACTAGGGTATTGGCCTTTCCCCTAAAAGTATGCAGAATAAGGAATCTATTTTTTTAAACCACGTAAGGGGTATCCACACTGGTGAATTGTGGAAAACCTAAAGTAATTGAGGAGCCCAAATAATTTTTAATAAATTTGCCCGGCCTGCCACCGATAGGGCAATTTGTTCCATAGTTGGCTTTTAGTCTTGAACATCCCCAAGGAACAACAAAGTGTTGTCTGCAGATAGTGATATTTTTTCTTCCGTGTCTCCCCTTCGGAACCCTCTGATGGTATCACTGTGCCTAATTGTTATTGCCAGAGGTTCAAAAGCAAAGCAAATAGTAGAGGGGATAAAGGGCACCCCTGCCTAGTGCTTCTAAAAATGGAGGAAAACTCTGATGCTGATCCATTCATTTGCATACAAGCTTGCGGAGCAGAATAGAGGAGTTTAATCCACCTTATAAATCTATTGCGTCCACGCGGTGCTGTCGAAAGCTTTGGCAGCGTCAAGAGGCAAAATAACCCTGCTGCCTTTGTTATCTGAAGTCAGTTGTAAGTCGAGGAAAAGTCTCAAGTTCACTGCCGTGGACTTAGCTGGAATGAAGCCAGATTGATCGGAATTTAATCGTTTCTGCATAACATTGCTTAGTCTGGTGGCCAGGACTCTAGCTAAAAGCTTAACATCCAAATTCAATAATGAAATTGGACGATAAGACGCCAGGTGCAAATGCTCTTTACCAGGCTTGGGCAAAACCATTATGCAGGTATCATTCATGGATTATGGGAGTTTAAAGGAAGTGAACGGCTGATTTAGATTCTTCAACAACTTTGGTAGTAGGATGTTGCATAGTTACATAGTAGTTGGGGTTGAATAAAGACAATAGTCCATCTAGTTCAACCTGTGTAGGCGCGCCTGGCTGTAATCATCTCTCATACCCCTTAATGTTCTAATCCTTGTCCCCATAGTTCTTGTATATCTCTGGTGGTTATCCATCGTTACCTGGGGCTTTGCCATTGGAGGAGTCTGATACTGCCTGAATTAATTAATCTAGTGTTAAGGGGGCATTAAGACTTTACAATCACTAGGCGAAAGGGTTGGTACATTCAGTGGGGCTAGAAATTACCTAAATTGGGCCATCTGATAGTCCACCTTGCTCCGATACAGTTCTTCATAGAAGGAATGTAATATTGTCTGCCTGTTTGAGAGAACACTCCTGCAGGTGTGAGGATAAATGAAATAAAGTTTGTTTGCAATTGGGAATTAAAAATAACCGCTAGCATATGTCCAGTTCTTTCTCCTCATTAAAAACATTTACACCTGGTGAAAAACTGCTCGGTCAGCTTTATCCAAAGCCGTTCTTTTATATAATAGCTGCACATCCTTCCATATAGAGCTGTTAGGAGTGGGGTTCTGAACATATTGAGATTCTTTTTGTTGTACTTCTGCCGCAAGGAGAGTCTCCCACCCCACATCGGACCTCTTGTATGCACTAAAAGCCTGTATCCGCAATGGAACCAGCTGATTTTAATTTGCACTTACAAGGGTCAGAATTGCTTTCTAATTACTGATAGATTTCAGCTGATGTCATGCCTATCCATGCCTTTTTGCACCTCCTTTTCTTAGTGTGTGCAATACTTTTCCCCTGTCATTCCATTTTATTACACAGAACCTAACTTCTAAACTGATTTGTTTTGGTTTCTTTGTATGTGTTAATTGCATGGGTTGTTACCGATATGTGGTAAAAATGTAATGTCAGTAGCACCTTTAGAAATATATTTACCTAGAAAAATTGTGACGTGTTCATTACTTATTTTACCCGCTGTATTTGGCAAGCCGTTGCAGTTTGAAAAGTTTATTTTCTTACTACTTATGTTTTTTTTTGTTTAAGTTTATAATTCTTGTGTAAAAAAAAAAAAAAAAACATACAGTATATTTTTTTTCATGCAGGGGCCTACATTTATTTAAATATATAATGGGGAAAAAATGGGTACAAAAGCTGTTGCCCTTGGTAACAAACTGGTAGAGTTGATACAGAGTGACTTCAGATTTCAGCATTTATATTCTAGTAAAAACAAAATGATTTATCCATTTTTTTTTTTTTTAATATCTATAGATAGTCTTCATAGTCATTATCTTGCATTAGTTGCACATACAATGCCTTAAAGTATTCATACCATTGAAATTTTCCACATTTTGTCATGTCGCAACCAAAAACTTAAATTAATTTTATATGGCCGACCAACACAAAGTGGCACATAATTGTGAAGTAGAAGTAAAATGATAAATGGTTTTCAAAATTTTTTACACATATCTGAAAAGTGTGGCGTGCATTTGAATTCAGCCTCCCTAAATCAATAGTTTGTAGAATCGCCTTTCGCTGCAAATGCAGCTCAAGTCCTTTTAGGTATGTCTCTACCAGCTTAGCACATCTAGAGAGTGACATTTTTGCCCATTCTTCTTTGCAAAATAGCTTAAAGAGGTTGTAAACCCAAATGTTTTTATTTTTTTTTCAACCTGAAAGAGAAACCCATAATGAGCTAGTATGCATCGCATACTAGCTCATTATGAAATACTTACCTTAGAACGAGCCCCCACCGTGCCGCCCGCTTACCTCTATGATGGGCGACATGTTCAGTCGCCCGTCTTCCGGGATCGCGGCATCCGGCCATCTGATTGGCCGGAACCGCGGTGACGCCACTCCCGCGCACGGGAGCCGACAGTCACGGCACGGGGCTCTGAAGGAACGGCACCAGCGGCCGTTCCTTCAGAGCGCATGCGCCAGTGATGTCACTGGCTGCATGTAAGGTAAATATCTCCTAAACGGTACATGTTTAGGAGATATCTATGGCGCTTTTCCACTGCATGGAACCGAACGGTTCGGCTCGCTTTTGTGCTTTTCCATTGCTGGTACCGCATGGTACGGTATAGGAACGGTACGGCGGCGCTTTTCCACTGCATGGAACCGAACAGTACAGCTCTCTAAAACAGTACCACCTTGATTGTGGTTCCAAGAGGTACCATACCCGGTACCATTTCCCACAATCCTTTGCATGCAGTCACTACTAGCCACTGATTGGTCAAAGAATCGTTGTTATCCCACCCACTTAACTTTAGTACTACTTTAGTGGAAAAGCAAACCATACCAAATCGTACCGAACCATTCCAAAACCGTACCATGCGGTACCAGCAGTGGAAAAGCAAACCGGGCCAAGCAGGGCCGAGTAGAGCTGAGCCGGTACTTGCAGTGGAAAAGTGCCATTGCATTACCTATAGGTAAGCCTTATCCTAGGCTTACCTATAGGTACAACTTGCAGAGGAGGGTTTACTTCCTCTTTAAGCTCTGTCAGATTGGAAAGAGTGTCTGTGAACAGCAATTTTCAAGTCTTGCCACAGATTCTCAATTGGATTTAGGTCTGGAGTTTGGCTGGGCCATTATAACACATGAATATACTTTGATCTAAACCTATCCATTGTAGCTCTGGCTGTATGTTTAGGGTCGTTGTCCTGCTGGAAGGTGAAGCTCCTCCCTGATCAAGTTTTTTTTTTGCAGACTCTAACAGTTTTTCTTCTTAGATTGCCCTGTATTCGGCTCTATCCATCTTCCCATCAACTCTGACCAGCTTTCCTGTCCCTGCTGAAAAAGGCATCCCCACAACATGATGCTGCCACCCCATGTTTCAGGGTGATGATGGTGTGTTCAGGGTGATGTGCAGAGTTAGTTTTGCGCCACACATAATTTTGCTTTTAGGCCTAAAAATTCAATTTTGGTCTCATCTGACCAGAGCACCTTCTTCCACATGTTTGCGTTGTCCCCCACATGGCTTCTTATGGCTTTCTTTTAACAATGGATTTCTTCTTGCCACACTTCCATAAAGACCAGATATGGGGAATGCACGACTAATAGTTGTCCTGTGGACAGATTCTCCCACCTGAGCTGTGGATCTCTGCAGCTCCTCCAGAGTAACCATGGGCCTCTTGGCTGCTTCACTGATTAATGCTCTCCTTGCCTAGCCTGTCAGTTTAGGTGGACTGCCATGTCTTGGTAGGTTTGCAGTTGTGCCATACACTTTCCATTTTCAGATGGATTGAACAGTGCTCCATGAGATGTTCAAAGCTTGGGATATTTTTTTGTAACCTAACCCTGCTGTAAACTTCTCCAACTTTATCCCTTACCTGTCTAGTGTGTTTCTTGGCCTTTATGATGCTCTTTGTTCACTAAGGTTCTCTAACAAACCTCAGGGCTTCACAGAACAGCCTTTTTTATACCGAGGTTAAATTACACACAGGTGGACTCTTTACTAATTAGGTGACTTTTGAAGGCAATTGGTTCCACTAGATTTTAGCTAGGGGTATCGGAGTAAAAGGGGGCTGAATATAAATGCACGCCACACTTTTCACATAGTTATTTGTAAAAAAAAACTTGAAAATCAGTTATTTTCCTTCCACTTCACAATTATGTGCCACTTTGTGTTGCTCTATCACATAAAATCCCAATAAAATCTGTTTACGTTTTACGTTTTTGGTTGTAACATGACAAAATGTGGAAAATTGCAAGGGTAATTTCAAGAATAATTTTTTCAAGGCACTGTACCAATCTTGCTATGAACATATAGCGGATAAATTTTAGGAGAGATCAGCAAGGGAAATTTAGTACAGGATTTCTTTATTTTTTTTTGTCAGAAGTTAGTAGAAATCAATAAAGTTCAATTATGCTGTGTAAAACCTAAGGAAGTAGTTTTCATAATGTGCATATCAATTTTCCTATTAATGTTTGGAGGAGTCATGTTTGCTTTGTTGTTACAGATTAAAGGTTCCTGGTCAAGTAAAAGGGGGAAGGAAAACTATAATCCATATAGCTATGGCAATGTTTTCACAAACTGCTGTGCCGCTGTTTGTGGACCATTGAATCCAAGGTAAACATTTGGAAAGGTTTCCTGATTTTAAATGAAGAGATGCCAGAAAATGGAATAACTTGTTGCAGTCCTAAAGAAAAGTTAAGATTGAAGTACGGTGTTGGGCTGATCCTTCAGTTCACAGCTATGTGCCGAAAAGTGTGTGTGTGTGTGTGTGTACTGATGATAAAAAAAAAACCTACATCAGCTATGAGAATATTGTCACAGTGTGTAAAGAGTAATCCAAAGAAGGATAGGATAACCACTTGGCACCCGTGCTATAGCTGAAAGACTGCTACAGCGCAGGCTTAACATGCCGGGAGGGCATGCATGGAAGTTCTCTCATTCTGGTGCTTGGGGCTCTGCTGATCACAGATTTGGGGGAAAGGGCCAATCACAGTGGTCCCTTTACCATGTGACCAGCTGTCAGCTGATCACAAAAGTAAACCAGAAGCTGGTTATTGTTTTTTTTTTTTTTTTTTTTTTTTTCCTTGCACTCAGCATGAAGAAAAAGCTGTTAACTGGCTTCTGTTAGAGGGACTTCAGTCCCCTTAGTGCCATCTATCAGTGCTGCCTATCAGGTGCCACCTATCAGTTCCACCCATCAGTGCAGTATATCAGTCGCACCTCATCAGTGAAGGAGAAAATTACCTGTTTGCAAAATTTTATAACAAAATTTGAGAAATGTTTGTGGTTTGTTTTTTTGTTGAGCAAAAGATAAAAAAAAACCCAGTGGTGATTAAATACCACCAAAAGAAAGCTCTATTTATGTGAAAAAATTATAAAAATTTCATATGGGTACAGTTTTGAGTGACAACGCAGTTGTCATTCAAAGTGTAAGCGCTGAAAAAGGGCCTGGTCAGGTTAAAAAAAAAAAAAAAGTGGCAGATGACTGTTCTCTCAAAAATAACCATGGGCCAGTTGGAGGATTTTGGTATGACTATGAGGGGCTTTCATCACATTTGATCGTATCTGTTTCATCTAATTTTTGATTCATTGGAATTACTTCATTGACTCACATTCATCTAGTCAGAAATGCAGATCACAGGCATGTCAAGACTTATTTTTGGTGTGGAGTAATTTCCTGATTGCGCAGATGTGTATTGAGCAATACAGTTCTTATGAAGTCTGAATTTTTTATTTTTTTTTTATTTTTTTAACATATGGGAGGGTGCAAATCTTTGCTTCAACTCTCTGAAATTAAAGTCAATCAGTTTGTTCTTACAGCCCAACTCTAGGGAAAAAAATAGTTCTTCCATGTAGTGTGGCTGTGACCACACCGCATGGGTTAACTGCACATTTTTGTCTAGTGCAGGTTCTCCAAACGTTCTAAGCACAGGGCCAGTTTACTGTCCTTTAGGCTTTAAGGGGCTCAGACTTTGGGCAGTGGGAGTAAATGATGCCTCATTCTTGGTTCTAGTGGGGGGGGAGTAATGTCTCATTGTTTGGTATTCAGGGGAGGAATAGTGCCTCATCATTGGTGTCAGTGGAAGGAAATGTGTCCTGTCATTTGGTGTCTGTGGGAGAAATGGTGCTCCGTCATTGGGGTCTGTGGTAGAAATGGTGCTTTGTCATTGTGGTCTGTGGGAGGAAGGGTGCTCCGTCATTGGGGTCTGTGGGAGGAAGGGTGCTCCGTCATTGGGGTCTGTGGGAGGAAGGGTGCTCCGTCATTGGGGTCTGTGGGAGGAAGGGTGCTCTGTCATTGGGGTCTGTGGGAGGAAGGGTGCCTCATCATTGGAGTCTGTGGGAGGAAATGTGCCTCGTCATTGGGGTCTGTGGGAGGAAGGGTGCCCCTTCATTGGAGGTCTGTGGGAGCAAGGGTGCCCCGTCATTGGGAGGTCTGTGGGAGCAAGGGTGCCCCGTCATTGGGGGGGTCTGTGGGAGCAAGGGTGCCCCGTCATTGGGGGGTCTGTGGGAGCAAGGGTGCCCCGTCATTGGGGGGTCTGTGGGAGCAAGGGTGCCCCGTCATTGGGGGGTCTGTGGGAGCAAGGGTGCCCCGCCATTGGGGGGGTCTGTGGGAGCAAGGGTGCCCCGCCATTGGGGGGGTCTGTGGGAGCAAGGGTGCCCCGCCATTGGGGGGGTCTGTGGGAGCAAGGGTGCCCCGTCATTGGGGGGTCTGTGGCAGCAAGGGTGCCCCGTCATTGGGGGGTCTGTGGCAGCAAGGGTGCCCCGTCATTGGGGGTCTGTGGCAGCAAGGGTGCTCCGTCATTGCGGACCGTGGGAGGAATGGTGCCCCGTCTTTGGGGACCGTGGGAGGAATGGTGCCCCGTCTTTGGGGACCGTGGGAGGAATGGTGCCCCGTCTTTGGGGACCGTCGGAGGAATGGAACCTCCGTCTTTGAGGTCTGTGGGTGGAATGGTGCCCCGTCATTGGCGTCCCTGGGAGGAACAGTGCCTCATTGGGTGTGGAGGAGGAAAGGTACCAGTAGATGGATGGAATGCTGCCCAAGGTCCAAATAAAAGCAAGCAAAGGGCCACATCCGGCCCACCAGTTTGGAGACCACTGGTCTAGAGGATTGGAGAACAGAGATATAGTTCCTTGATTTTCCCTGCACCCCCTGCAGTCTTGTGCAGTGGACTGTTCCTGACATCATCCTGAACATAGACCTAGTCTGGACAAGAGGACGTTGGGAACAGTGCACCAATGGATTGTGGGGCAAGTGTCGTTTGTGGGTGGAGCAGAGGATTGGGTGAGGATGCAGCTTTTTCCTCTTCCCTTGACATAACAAGCAGTTGACACATGCAAAGCGGCACAGCCGATGGGGAAAACATCCCCCCCCCCCTCCAAAGAGTTTAGCTTAGCCACTTCCCACAAACTCACGTAGTTCTACGTGCTCTGCAAGAAGTGGTTGTACCGAGGTGATGCCTGCAGCTAGAGGCATCATCCCGGTACCATTTTTTTTTTTTTAGAGCCGGCGGTCCGCTTTCAGGTGGTAACTCCGATGTGGCTCGAGAGTCCCTTACCCTAGCGAGCGGGAGGGGACGCCCCCTCCCGCCACCTTCCATGGCTCTGCCCAGGTCTCCCGTCTGCCAGCTAGTTTGGAGCCCCGAACTAAGCCAGATTCAGCTTTGATCTGGTCTCGGATGATGTAACCCGGAAGTGGCATTCATTAAGTAATGTCTGGGTGGGTTACTCGGCGGCTAAAGGCGCCGCATTTTAAAAAAAAAGTGACCGTATTCAAAAATGCAGTTTTTGGCATTTTGAATACATTGAAGTGCAGTGGAGGGGTCTAGGGTCTTTTAGACCCCAGACCCCTCCATAAAGAGTACCTGTCACTGCCTATAACTGTCACAAGGGATGTTTACATTGCTTGTGACAGCAATAAAAGTGATCAGATTTTTTATTTTTTAAACCTTTGCTAAAGCTCAAAAATTAAATAAAATAAATAGAGGAAAATTTTTTTTTTTTTTAATGTGCCCCTGTCGCCATGAGCTTGGCACGAAAGAAAAAGAATGTATACGGAAGTTGCGCCCGCAAATGAAAGCGCTGTTCAAACCACACATGTGAGGTATCGCCGCGATCGTCAGAGCGAGAGCAGTTAAAAAAAAAAAAAAGAGATACTCGTAACTTTAAACTGGTAACCGTTAAAAAAATTTTAAAGCGTCACCTATGGAGATTTTTATTGACTGTAGTTTGTTGCCATTCCGCGGGTGTGCGCAATTTTAAACCGTAACATGTTAGGTAGCTATTTACTCGGCATGACATCTTCTTTCACAATATAAAAAAACTAACTTTACTGTTTCGTTTTTCTTAAATGCAGTGAAATGTACTTTTTCACCAAAAAATGGTGTTTGAAAGACCGCTGCTCAAATACCACGTGACAAAAAATAATGCAACGACCGCCATTCTAGTCTCCAGAGTCTTTGCTAAAAAAATATATATATGTAATTTTCTAGCAAAAAATACAGATTTTAACTTGTAAACATGTCAGAAATGGGCTCGTCCAGAAGTGGTTAAAATACAATCTATTTAACTGAAAATGATCTGTCTTTGACTCGTTTCTTAGAAGAGACCCATGTACGCGAACATTACCTGATCTACAGTTTAAGGAAACATCTATTCTCAATATTGTACATTGTCTTTTGGCTCCTATACTGTGTAACCTAATTATTGAAATCTTAAACTTTGAATCTTATTACTTTGTTTTCCTTTTTTTTTTTTTTTCTGGCAAGCTTAATTGATCGCAGAGGAATTATAGAAGCTGATATGGCACAATCAGTCGCGCCATCAAATGGATTGACTATGTACGGTTCTACTCAGTCACAGAGCAGCATGGTAAGACTTCCACCCTATGATCTATGTAGTTATGTGATACAATAATACTGAAATGAATATGGACTTTCTGTGCCATTTGTGCTTTTTTTCCCTTGTAACCAGTTTTTGCTAGTGTGAGTCCAGTATAAATTGGAAACTTTTCTAAAAGGCAAAGTCATTCTCAAGTAGTGATGAGCTTAGGCATGGTCAGACCTGAGTCCTCCTGGGCTATCCCGTCGCAAAGCTGTCAAAGTCAACAACCAGTCATAGGCTGTGGAGGCATTCCCCACCCTGCAGCTGCATGTATGTAAGGGGTTTGTATGTGTGTTTGAGGGACAGCGATTGCCTTTCACCTATGATTGGCTGTCTGCTTTGACAACTTCACAACGGGATAGCTCAAGTGAGTTCAGATTTGTGTCCAAACCGTCCTGAGCACAGTGCTGTTCTCAAGTGCCTTTAGCACCACAAAATAAGCCCTATATAGCCATTGCTATTAAGAATTGGAGTCAGGAGGCCAATAAATGTTTACGTTAATATTTACATCTCATTCAGTTTAAAGTTGAGCATCAAGAACACTTAAAACTAATTTCATACTTCCATTTCATATCTAGAATTTGTGTAGACAAAGCATAGTAATATATGTATGGACTTATAAAATGACATTCATATTTTACTTACTGCATGTCCTGTGCATGGATAACACTGGATCATTTTAACCTAAAACTCAGGTTTAAAAAAAAATTAACATTTTACTGAAGTATGTATTCCTAACTCAAAAAAGGACTTTCTATTGCTTTAGCCTCCTCCAAATCTCCAAATTCCTCTTTTTTTACTTTTTTCTGCTGTGATCTAACTTCTGTTAAAGGATGTCTACATTCCATGGTCCCAATGCATGTAGGAATGTAGCTACCTTCACTTGTTTGCTCCTAAGATGGACTATGGAATTTGTAGTATTCCTAGAGCAGTGCACATGACCACAACGAACATGCACTGCTCGTTCGAAACAGAAGTGAAAGAGAAAAGGAGTGATTTGGGAGCTCAGAGGACATTGCAAGGAGGAAGAAAAACATAGTAAGACATTTCATTACAAAATTACAGGGCCATGAAGTAGTGGATGTGTGTGGTTTATTTTTGGAGAATGAGGATATTTAGTGTCACTTTAATTTAAAAGTGGTCCCCACAAAGCTTTGCTGTTGAAAGCAATATATGAAACCCTTGTTTTGAGATTTGTTGAAGCCGTCTCTTCAAACCTAATATCTTTATTTTATACTGTTAATGTTAAAGTTGGATGATATGGAACTTTTTAAGAATCTTTTTAAGTAAAATATAACAAAATCTCCTATATACAAACAAGAGCTGCACATAATCCTATTTTATATGGTTCTTCAGATAATGTTGAATTCTGAATATGATTCTGTAACATTATATAATTAAAATTTACTATACTATTTTTATATAATATACACTGACCAGCTATAACTTTGACCACCCACCTAATGAGTAGGTCCCCCTTTTGCTGCCAAAACAGCCATGACCAGTCGAGGCATGGACTTTACTGGACCTATCAAAGCATGGGCGCCACTAGACCTTCAGGAGGTATGCTATGGTATCTGGCACCAAGCCGTCGGTAACACGTCCTTTTAGGACCTGTAAGTTGCAAAGTGGGGCCTCCATGGTTCAGACTTGTTTTTCCAGCACACTACATTGATGCATGATTGGATTGAGATCGGGAGAATTTGGTGGCCTTAACACCGCAAACTCATTGTGTTTCTCAAACCATTCTTGAACCTTCTTTGCAGTGTGCCAGGGTACATTATCCCGCTGAAAGAGGCCACTGTCAGGGAATGCGGTTTCCATAAACGGGTGTACTTGGTCAGCAACAAGGTTTATGTAGGCGGGTATGTAACAACGTATTATCCACATAAATGGCACGACCCAAGGTTTCCCAGCAGAACATTACTTAAAAAAAGCATTACAATCACATTGCCTCTGCCAGCTTGCCTTCTTCCCATACTGCATCCTGGTGCCATCTCTTACCCCAGGTAAACAACGCACACGCACTCGGCCATCCACATGATGTGTAAAGGATCATGTGATTTATCAACCAGGCCACCCTTTTTCATTGCTCCATGGTTCAGTTTTGATGTTTACATTCCCATGGTGGGCACTTTTGGCTGTGGATATACAGGTCAGCATAGGCACCCAGACTGATTTGTGGCTACTCAGCCTCATACACAACAAACTGTGATACCCATTGTTTCTGTTTTGAACTTAAGCAACAAGATGTTTACCTGCTGCCTAATATTTTCCACCATCTTTAAGATGCCATTGTAATGAGATAATCCATGTTGTTCATGTAACCTCTCAGTGGTCCTAAAAGTTATGGCTGATCATTGTATGTTTTGGGAGCTCTGTAAGGTTTAGAGTGGGAACTGCATGAAACGCTAACCTGTCTGCTTTATCCTAAATTTTTATTTCTGATCATGGTTACTTTTATATGAGTAATTGATAAAGCTGTATAATGTTTTAAGAAGGTTAGGTGGCAGGCTGTATGAGCCTTTTTTGATTTTAATCTCTTGAAATAGTTTTTGCAAAGGCATTGGTTTCCACTTTTTTTTTTTTTTTTTTTTTTTAATGATTTAATACTGAGAGATCTGTATCCCATATATGGGGAGTCTTGCAGTATGTCAACACAAGTGCCAAAAAGGCAAGAGCAGTAAAATTTGTCACATTTAAAATAAATATAGTTCCCTTTTAGAGTTTAAATGCATATGAAATGCCACTCCATTGGAGAGGAATGTTTTTCTGAAGTCTGAGGAAAACCCAACACTTCTAGGAATGTCAATCTCCTGTTTGCCATTCTACAACCTTCCACTTCCAGGGTGTTTGGTGGTTAATCCTGTAATGATGTGGGGGTCAGCTAAGCAATATGGGGAAGGGGGACACAGGGTAAGAAGCTCCTAAAAGCGAAAGTAAACACATTGATTTAAGTTTATAAAAATTAGCATTCCCGGCATGGCGGGAATGTAACTGTCACATTGGTTGTGCTCTCAACCAAACTGTCAAACCATCCAATGGCTGGTGTCAACTAATCACATGTGCCACATGGCAGTTAGAGTAAACAGAGGCCAAGATGGCTGCTTCCTTGGCCGAAAACAATAGGAGGGTTTACTTCCACTTGAAGTGTTGGTTCCCGGTAGACCTTTGGAGGGCATTTCCTCCCTATATTGTAGCAGCATTTGGCATGGACAGCTATTGATTTGCACTTTTCTTTACATAGCTCTTCTTTATTTCAATTGTGAGATCAGCAACAGTCGTTTTAAAGGAAACATTTAATGATTTTGTATTCGGTAGATATGAAATATTCACACGCCTGAGAATGTTTCACCACTGGATGCCTTTCAAATTCGTGGCTTGCTTGTAAACAATTTTTCCCAAATCATGCCGTGACCAGCCAGGTCTAGCATGGCAAATCTTGATATCCTCTTGCACTTATACCAAGTATCTGTTACCCATAAAAATGTTCTATATCAAGCTACCTAGGTTTTATGGCACTTTTAGATTAAATTCAGTTGGTATGATTATGCTACTAAGTACGGTAAATGAAACCTTCTACGTTTGCCTTGCACCAATGAGCTTTGATTTGAAGGTTAATTGTAAGTGTTAACGACCCATGTTTTATCCATCTCCATCATTTTGAGTCAGTTTTTTTGATAACCAAGCATATGTCAGCTGATGGAAGCTCTGCATATATACATTATTGTAAGAATGTCTACTCAAGAGTCATCTTCTATTCAATCAGTGCAAGTTCTCCTTTGTAAATGGTAAAATGGTTGGAGCTTCATAGAATGCTGTTTAAAAATAAAATATGCATTAACGATTGATAAAGTTAATGCATTCTTAAAGCATTTGATTTTTATGTCTCCATCTGTGTATATATACATGACTGAATGCAGTGCAATCATTTCCCAGTCATTGATCTATCCTGGTTCCAGGGGAACCAGATTTACTAAATGGAGCACACAAGAAAGGCAGCAACCCATGGTTTTCAGTGAAAATGTTAAGGGAACATATAAACATTTTTAATATAGGTATACACTTAAATGCAGTTTTATCAGTTTGTGCTAATATTTGCTGCTTATTAGAGCTTTATATTCTTTATACATTTTTGTACTGTTCACTTGCCCCTTAGTTTTTGGCTTGCAGTACAGTGTGTGTTTCGGGGTTCTTTCTCTGCTTGATAGCCTTACCATCTGTTTAGACTTATGTTGTAACTTCCTACCTCTCAGTAGTCTTATGATTTTCATGGCCTAACATGCTTTAGGACTGAAGCATTAAGATTACCTTCCCTTAATTTACATTTTTACTGCTGTTCGTTCAAAATAAAGTGTTCGCCTTGTCTTCCAGATGATTTAAGACCGCTTACACTACTATAGAAAATTAGGCCGTTTTATTCTATACCTATTGTAGGTTTTGAGCTTCTTTTTAACTACATTATTGTTACGTAATTTAAAGAATCTCTCTGGCAGACTATTGAGCCAGCACATCAGAATGACACTGCACCCATGAGAGCCTATTAAACCAGCACCAGGGTGGCACTGTACCCTCACTCAATTGGAACCTAAAAATGTGTTTTTGTTAGGCAAACTGTGACAATGTCCTCATTCCAATGTGGCTGCCCTCTTCTTGCTCCCTTGGCCTCCCTTTACCATTAGCATTTCGTGAGCAGTAGGAAAGGGCAGGGACTGGCAGGCTACAGTGCAAATAGGATACCTCTGGTCACTGTTTAATAATGTACCTTTTGCTTTTGGGGTACTTTTGGGAGTATTGGGTGCAGGAACTTGAAGGTTCCTACAGCAGTATCCCAGTGTTGGTTCAGTAAGCTGTCAAGAGCCCACAGGTAATCTTAGGGTAAACTGGTTTCATTGGTTCCTTCCATCTCTTCCTTATTCTATAATGCGATAGTACCCTTCTCTCAAATGAACAAAAACTTGAAAGCATAATCCGATTCATTGATCTGGCCTATCATAGGGTAACCATCACATATATTTTTGCAGACATTTTTAGTATAAATCTTAAATCATTCTTTACAGGAAACTGGTATATTATTCATACACCTTGAGTTATAGGCTTGTACCTTTAGGTGATTGGACACTTGCAAGCTTTTGAGACTTGCCTCCTGGGGCCGCTTCCCTATAACTTTACCCCACTCTTGGAGTCTTGAGGTTTTTGCTAGTGTTTGAAGGCGATCAACCTTTCCTTGCATAAAAATCCCTTTGCTGCCAAGAATTTCCAAAAGAGATGGGTTCAGAGTAGCCTATTTTTTAGCCATCACAAAAGATGGGCTCAGGCATGTTCAGGATTCTAGTCTGAACCCACCAGGAAGCCGCCGCTCCACACCGCTAATCACAGGCAGTGACACCTTTCCCGGTCCGCAGCTGCACAGATTATCCCAAACAGGCATGAGCCCATCTCTAGCTATCACGTCAAACGGTCCCTTCCAGAGCCTTTCCTCCCTTCCCTTACTTCACAGCAACAAAGTTGTATTATGCTCAAGACCATCCTTAAGTTGGTTTCAGTGTTCCATCTCAATGAAGACACTGTTCTGCCATCCTTGTGCCCTGCTCCTAAGAATTCAAAGGAAATCACTCTTGCCTGGATATAGTGAAAACCATTGGAGTGTACCTGAAAGCTACAGCTTCCATTAGACAAAAGGATTTCCTCTTTGTTCTTTCCTCAGGACCTTGCAAAGGGATACCCTGCTTCAAAATCCACCATTGCACAGTGGGTCAGGGATTTTATTGAAAGCTTATGCTCTTAAACTCCTCCAGTGCTGTTGCTTGCACAATCCACCAGTCCTAGGAGTATATTTTTCCTTTATTCACCAAGCCTCTATTAGCAAACTGTGTAAGGCCACCTCGTGGTCTTCTGTTTAAAGGTTTTTACCAAGCAGATGTCCAATCTGTGGATGCAGCTTTTGGCAACAAGGTTCTTGCATCGGCACTCCTAACTTGGTTGGTTTTTGGGGCCTGTTGACACAGTTCCATTTGCCTAGTTGTTGCCCCCTTTTTATTCATTGCTTGGTCATGTCCTATGGTGTATAAATACGTTGCCTGTGTCATTTTACTGTAGGAATAAGCTAAAAGTTTTGACTTGCCAGTAAATTCCATATCATGGAGTAAGTACAGGACACGGGTCACACTCCTAACTCTACTTGTTTGCTTTACATTGCTTGCTAAAAACTCACGACTCATGTAGTGATGGTGGGGTTTTAAGGGAGGCACCCCTGGGAGGTGTGTTTTCAAAAGCTTTCCAGTATCCAATCAGCTGAAGGCACAAGCCTTTAACCCAAAGTGTATGAATAGGTTTCTGGTGTCCTATACTGTATCCAAGATGTGGAATTTACAGGGAAGTAAAAATTCCTTTTTTCTAGATCGCCCGATGAGGGGACACAGGAATAAAACATTTGTTCTGTTCAAAAAAGTGTGGGATTTTAAATAAACATCATTTCTCCGCTAGGTGGGTGCAGCATCTATCTAATGCTGTATCTGTCCCCTGCTGCCTCTTCACTGAGAACTGAGAGATCCAAGACCACTAATTGCTCAATTCTCAGGTACCCTCTGAGCACAGAGCTGTGACTGTCAGTCACTGGCTGTCTGCTCTGCCCCTCCAGTATTCACTGGAGCACAGGACTTTGCAGAGGGTGGGAACTGCTAGCTTAGGTTCGCAGCAGCACACTGAGAGGCTGAACCAGCTGCCAGTCAGGAATTGAGATGCACATTATTGTTGGGATCTCTGAAGAGCCAGGAGCGGCTCTGTGATGGGCTTTAGCCTGCTGTCAGCTGAATCTGGGCTAAAGGAGTGTAGAACTAAGTGCAATCCTGTGATCCACAGGAAAAGTATGGCCAAAAGAGCTTTGGTCAAAATTCTCCTTTTTTTAAGCTTCCTACTCTTGACCAACTTGAACTTCTTCTGGACATGCTGTCTGTCCAAACTTCCTGTACCTGAAGTCAAAGGTTGGGTATGCTAGGCTAAAGTGTTTTCTGTAGTTAATTTGATTTTTTTCTATTGAACATGGTATGTCTGTTTAAGCTTCATCTTAGAGAGCTTTTTTTTTTCTTTGGTTTTTTTTTGGGACTTGGCCCAGCAGTTTTTGTTTTTTTTAACTTGTTGCTCAGGTTTTCTTCCGTTAGGTTAGTGTGTGTTCTTATTCTTTGATAAATGGATGCTCCTCCACTTTATTGGATGAGGCCCATCATTCCTTCAGGTATTTGTTTCCCCTTAGTGGTGATTATCTGCCTTGGTCCAGAGTAACAGCTTGATCCTTGGTGCCCTCCCATTGGTGGTTGCAATTTCCATTTTTGGTTTAGCCCTTTCTCATCAAGACTTGATACAGGCATGAATTCTCAACATCTGTTGGACCGGTCAGTGGCTGTTGTCCATCCCTCAGTTGGACTGCGTTTAGACATTTCGACTGTTAATATATAACTAAAGGCAAATTTTTTTTCTTTAAGTTGTACAGAGTTTAACTCCTTGTAATTTTCATTATAACACTTGTAATTATTATTTTATTTTTTTTTTTGTTATTGCAATCTGTGTCCCCAGTTAGGGAGATTCACCCACTTTTTTTTTTTTTTTCAGTTAACCGTTATCACCAAAAGTGGAAGTGTATGAAAATCCCAAATTTGTCCCCAGAACAGTAATAGAAGGGAAATCTTTCACTGAGAATGTTAGCTTTAGGGATCCTGGTGACATCCAGGGATTCCCTCTAATTTTTTGTTAAGACTGGGAGAGGAAGTGACAGACAATTTCCCCAGTGGGACAGATGACAAAAAAACTGACAGTGGTCCTGAGCCTTTTTCTTTTTTTGTCAAGCCAGCTGGGCTGAACGAAAAAAAAAAACTGACAGCTGGAAGTATCCGCAGCACAAACTATGTGATGTTAGTACAGCGATCTCCCCTGCTGTTCTATTGTCTTCTGACAGAGGGGACTGAGAGCGTTGATCGGGAGCTGGCTGAACAGCAGTGGCCGCATAGCATGACTTTCAAATTCCCGTATCCTTTTTGATTTTCAAATGTGTGTAGTTTTAGGTCATTGGTTAAATCCCCCATATCGAATGGTATCTTTCTGATCTCTCTGAACAACTTTACAAGTCAACAAAACTATTTTTCTGCATGACCGCTTGGTAACCATGATTTTGAAGGTTTTAGTGCATTTTCTTTTTAATAGTTACTGTGTATACTGTGGGCATCAACTTCACAAATAAAACCTATTGCCCATCGATTGTCAGACAGGATAAAATAATGATGAGTCCAGATGAGAGTTACTAATTTTTAACCTGCTCAGCCCCTATATTAGGGAAAAGCTTCAGTGATTCCTTTCTGCTGACAGATCATTAGCTCTGAGCTGGGAAGAACCGTTGCTAGTCTACCTATTATTGCTATGATCAGGGAATGTATTGTTTGCACCAGGCAAGTTATTTAGTTGATTATGCGAAATGTGTTTTTCCTGGATATTGCAGACAGTTGTAATTTAGTCTTGGGTTTTAGTACGTATTTATGTAGGAGAACTTTTATTTCCAAGGTTTTTGGGTTAACACAAAAAAAAAGTTTGCTACGTTAAAATAAAATTAAAGTCAACTCTGAGCATAAATGTTTCAGAGTTATTTAATACGTTTGTGTTGGTCTTTACAAAAAGATGGAAACTACTTGCCATAGCAGATGCCTTCTCCGCCCATTGTTCACTTTTCTTCCAGTGTGCCATTTGCTGTGTACATAAACTTGTTACTTGCAGCTTCTATTGAGTAGTGTGGGAGTTTTCCGGTTTGAAAATGAAAATTATTCAGACAGGGATATGAGGCATCACCTGAGAAATTCTGACGTAAGCACAAATTCTTTGACAAACGTGCAAAAGCTTTTTATAGATTTTGTCGCAGATTTTACTATCAGCCAGCACAAAATTGTTTTCTCTTTGAATCTTTAAAATTGCAGATGGCTGGTCTTTAAAAAAAAAAAAAAAAAAAACTTTATTGCAGGCAAACCATGCCATAAAAATAAAGTGTTCAGATTCCCTTTTTCTGTGAATTATTTTATTTTACTTTTAAAAAGAACCAAGAAATAAAGAATAGACTAATTTAGATATATTTATACAGTGAGTGTGCTATACTTTTATGTAAATGCAAATTTTTTTTTTTCTAAACTATGGAGCATTTTTATTTTTTATAAATTTTATTTTTTTATTTTTTTTTTACTTGCCTTGAGCCTAAAGTTAAGAAACCACCTTCTTTCGCTCTGATCAGAGGTCTCGCCACAGCAGCAGAACCAGGAATTGTCATCAAGGCATAATTTCTTGCAGACATGCTCCTTTTTTTTTTTTTTTGTTTCTTTCACTCGACTTTGTGCTGTCACGCATAATGCCCTGGGTGCAGCTGGACATGTCTTTTACTGGCTAGCATTGAGAAGGGGGGGCTCAACATTTAGTCTCGCAACTCTGTGCACATACGCATGCTGCTTTGTACCCTTAATAGCTACATGGCTTGGCAAGGGAGCAACGCTGAAGTGAATTCACTGCAGGGCCTTTCACACTGTCAGAGGAAGTTCTATTCGCTGACAGTTACCAGGTTTTTCTTAGCTAAAGGTTAAAGATTCAGTAAAGCTGGGCATAGACGATTGCAGGAAAGAAAACCACGGCCGTGGAGCCATTGTGTTCTCTTAGCCGTCCCCATTGGGAGAACACAGTGATTATTGCTAGCGGCTATAACAGTTATCGCACGTAAAATCTGGTAGACTGGTTGCTCAATCAACTTGGGTACATTCAGCCTGCCCATACATGCCATAAGTAGCAGGAACCGGCCAAGATTCAAACCGTTTATTGCTGGTTTGCAGTCTAATTTAGTTTTAAACAATGTTTCAGTTGCTGATTTTTGTACATTTTACACATGGTTGTATTTTAACGTGATGAGGATAGATAAGTATTTGAATAAGCAGTTGGCTTTTAATTTGTGCATTTCACCAGTGTTCACACAGTGTTGAATGCCAGTTTCTATGTGCAAGTGAAATACATGTACAACGTGTAGTAACAATGTACCCCTGTAATAGTAATAAAAAGTGGCTCACTCTTTCTCCAGAAATACCTGGTGTGGCACTAGCTAATTCTATTTAATATTTATTACTTTTCAAAAAATAGTAACATTTCAGACCTCAAACCATTACCAACTGGTTGTATTATTGCATGCTTTTATAGATTTGTTCAATTTTTTATCAGAAAGCTTAGAAAATGCCACAAATAAAAACCTGTTTGATATATAGTTGTAATTTTTAAAGCCTTTTTCTTTTCTTTGACTTGAGCGAACCAGTGTTCTATGTCTGCTAAAGCATACTGCTAACCTTTCTGTGTTCTCTCTTTATGCTTTTTTTTTTTCCCTTTTAAATCCTACTACCTTTTTTACTTTTTGCCCATAATTTATTTTATTTTGTTGGAATGCTTTTCGTTTTTATATTTGTATTCCTCCATACCCTTCCGTTCTGCAGTGCGACCAAGATCAGTGCATTCAGAGCACCAAATTCGTTTTGCAGGCTGCAGCCACACCACTCCTTCAGGCTGAACCTACGATACCTGCTGATGAACCACCTTTGCCAGGAAAAACAACCATAACTGCACCATGCACCACTTTGGCACATGGCCAGCCAACTCCACCATCTTCAATCCCAAACCTAAACTCCGAAACTGTTTTGACAGATATGATACCCTTAAAAGAGGACATTGGAAATCATCAGTTCTTAACGCCAGATGAAGCACCTTCACCACCTGGAATGCTGCCAGCAAGCAGCCCTGTGACTCATAGCCATACCATGCATGTCCTCAACCTTGTCAGCCAAGACTCTTTGCATGAAGACTCTGTGCGTGGTCTTGTGAAACTCAGCTCGGTTTGACCAGCTGTGGTAATGCCCAAGTTTAATTGCACATCTGTTAAACTCTGTGATAAGCTTGCACTGTGTCATGATTCCAAATGCCCCTTGTACAGTAATTTTCAGTTTGGCAAAATAAAAACAGAGGCCATGGACTCTTGATCATCAATTTGAATAAGCTGGCTTGTTTTCTTATATATATCATTTTTTTTTTGCAACTGACTGCCTCATTCAAGAAACTGTTTCTGTAAGTATACAAGCTGAAGTTGGGGATGTGGCTTATGTAATCTGTGAACAAACTGGAAATGTGAAAACATGGCAGAATATAGATTTATTTTGGATATAGTGTTCAGATGGGCCTTTTTTTTTTTTTTTGAGCTGTGCCCCCCTGAGACTTTAAACTTGCCTGGCCACTAAAACCGTTATGGAATGAAAGTCTGGACTTATGCTTCATTTGGTCACCAAGCCCTGGATTTTTGTGGTGTAAACGGCTAACCCTAAAATTTGGGAACCTACACTGTGTTCTGTAAAGCAAAACATACACTTTGAGATAGCCGAATTGTGCTTGTTTCTCTAGGATGTTGTACTGCAGTTTTATGTTGGTATATGGAAATATATGCTGCTTACCTAAATAATATTTGGGGATAATGGTGTTTTGGTTAAACAGTGGATGCCAGGAAAGTTCATGTTTTTTCTGTTCACATTTAAGCATTATTTTCTTGATTTGGTCAAGTTTGCCCAAATTATAAAGGGCTGATATTGCTGAATGACAATGCATTGCATTTAATGACATGTACAAATGTTTAGATATGGTATAGTTTAATGCCATGACACTTTTCTTTCCAAATGTGCTAAGGCATCAAATAAAGTTACTTTTTCTTATTAGGTGCTGTCTTCCATTCAATTAATTTTTTGTACATAAATGTGTGCATACAGTATCTCACAAGTGAGTACACCCCTCACATTTTTGGATAAATATTTTATTATATCTCCATGTGACAACAACTTGTATAACAGTGTCAATTTTCTGTAAACTGGCTGTCCCCTTAAAATAACTCAACACACGGCCATTAATGTCTAAACCGCTGGCAACAAAAGTGAGTACACCCCTAAGTAAAAATGTCCTAATTGGACCCAAAGTGTTAAAAATTTGTGTGGCCACCATTATTTTCCAGCACTGCCTTAAGCCTCTTGGGCATGGAGTTCACCAGAGCATCACAGGTTGCCACTGGAGTCCTCTTCCACTCCCCCATGACGACATCACAGAGCTGGTGGATGTTAGAGACCTTGCGCTCCTCCACGCTCCGCAGTGCCGGTAGCTCTCATGCAGCATCAGACCATGACACTCCCACCACCATGCTTGACTGTAGGCAAGACACACTTGTCTTTGTATTCCTCACCTGGTTGCCGCCACACACATCTGAACCAAATAGGTTTATCTTGGTCTCATCAGACCACAGGACATGGTTCCAGTAATCCATGTCCTTAGTCTGCTTGTTTTCAGCAAACGGTTTGTGGGCTTTCTTGTGCATCATCTTTAGAAGAGGCTTCCTTCTGGGATGACAGCCATGCAGACTAATTTGATGCAGCGTGCGGCGTATGGTCTGAGCACTGACAGGCTAACCCCTCACCTCTGTAGCAATGCTGGCAGCACTCATACGTCTATTTCCCAAAGACAACCTCTGGATATGACGCTTAGCACTTGCACTCAACTTCCTTGGTCAACCATGGCTAGGCCTGTTCCGAGTAGAACCTGTCCTGTTAAACCGCTGTATGGTCTTGGCCAGCATGCTGCAGCTCAATTTCAGGGTCTTGGAAATCTTCTTATAGCCTAGGCCATCTTTATGTAAAGCCACAATTCTTTTTTTCAGCTCCTCAGAGTTCTTTGCCAAGAGGTACCATGTTGAACTTCCAGTGATCAGTATGAGGCAGTGAGAGCGATAACACAAATTTAACACACCTGCTCCCCATTCACACCTCGGATCTTGTAACACTAACGAGTCACATGACACCGGGGAGGGAAAATGGCAAATTGGGCCCAATTTGGACATTTTCACTTAGAGGTGGTACTCACTTTTGTTGCCAGCGGTTTAGACATTAATGGCTGTGTGTTATTTTGAGGGGTCAGCAAATTTACACTGTTATACTAGCTGTACACTCACTACATTGTAGCAAAGTGTAATTTCTTCAGTGTTGTCACATGAAAAGATAGAATAAAATATTTACAAAAACATGAGGGGGTGTTCTCACTTTTGTGAGATACTGTATGTACATAAATTTTCATTTTATGCACAATGTACTGTATGGCAGTACTCTTAGATTCAGCATACCTAAAAAAAAAAAAAAAAAATAATACATTTTTTTTTTTTCTAGAAAAATTTGCACAGGAGTAACCTTCGGTCACAGCTTGTTGCATAACCTTCCTGCTCACACTCAATTTATGATCGTTCCCTCACGCACTGCAGAGGATACCTTGACTGTTAAGAGCCAGCATCTGAGACAGATTTACTAAACCTGTTGCAACTGTGCATGGTAGCCAATCGGAATCTAACCAGCTTGTTCAATTAGGCTTTGCCAATAAAACTTGGAAGCTGATTGGTTTCTATGCAGAGTTGCACCAGATTTTGCACTCTCCACTTATAGTAAACGGCATTGCATTTCTGAATCTCAGGTTCTCCAACTGACAATAGGGGATCCTAATAAAGTGTTTAATGTTCATGTGATCGTTGTCGTCAGAGTGGTTTACATTCATGTGATCACGGTCTGCCCTGACATGATCGCATGATAATGATGTGATCGCAGTCTGGAGACTCTATTGACAAAAATGAAACCCCACACACTAGATTTAGTATTAAAAGTTAATTTATTACATAGAAGAAAAAAAAATGTTTTACATTTTTGTGCATTGTCAGCCAATATTGAAATCAGCAGTGTTGTGATTTTTTGTTTTGTTTTTTAATTAGAGTCCACAATCAAAAAAATAATCATAACAAATAAGTGATCTGACAAATGATAAATCTGCCACATTTTTCTGTTTAGTTTAGGATAGCGTTGAGAGGAAAGATGTTTTAATGCAGAGATTTGAAGTGGTAATGGTGGTAGGAGTCAGAAACACTGCACATGCTCGCCTACCCCCCCCCCCCCCTCCCCTCCGAGGCAGCCTCTGCCTACCATTGGAAGCTGCTGTGGCCGTGCCCCCGACCCAACTTCCTTCCTCCCCAGCAACAAAAAAAATTGTCAGGGGGCAGTGGGCCGCATTGCCTGCGGTTCCGGGCCACAGGTTGGACATGCCTGGTATAGATAAAATTATTTTTATTACAACTAAACCCAAATTCTAAAAAAACATTTACAATGCACTGTACTGGTGCATATCATACAGTCAATTGTATAGATGTTGGCTCACACAAAATGTCAGCGACTTCCAGTATGCAATGAAATGTCATAGGCTCCTTCCAACGTTTTGCGTCGGTCACGTGATTTCCTCGGGGGAAAGTCTACAGGCTGTCATTTCCAGTTTACACAGTGAAGGTTATTTTATATCTATTTGGCACAGTTTTTGGGTTAAAGGTGATCTCCAGGAAACACACTTGAGATTTAATTTTCTCTAGGCATCTCACCAGTGTGTTATGATAGAAACCCCAAATCACTAAAGTGCTTAACCCCCATCTCACTATATACGTTTATAAATGTTTTAAAGAGATAATGCAATGGAACTGCTTGAAGGAACAAAGCAGCTCCTGCAACCTGGAAGCTGCAGCTAATGATATATAGTGGTCTGAATAATTGTTTTTTTTTCCAGTGAGCCAACAATTTTCTCCTGAAGCTCCACCCTCCAGGGGCCTTAAAAGGAATTTAATGGGGGGGGGGGGGGGAGAACCTAAAACTATATCTGCTTGGACTAATAGGAAAACTAATGAGCCTTTCAGCACATAGTTTCAGATAAAAACATGAGCCTATGCCAATGGCCAAACTTTTTTTTTCTCCTTTTTTTTATTTTTATTTTTTTTTTGCTTTTCCCCTGAATGTTTCCTAAATAAGGGAGGCATTTATGAATGTATACAATCTGAAAAGCATAGAGAAACAAAAGCAAGCTCAAACTTTTTCTGATTTCAATTTCCCAAATGCACTTCTCCTTGGAAATAGACTATTGTGTTCATACAAGAACACTACTATTATGCAATACTCCTGCTAATGGAACAGTTTTGAATACCGGGAGCAGAGATGATCAAATCAATATGACAGTATCCAGGTTTGCATAGAATTGGCGGGACCAAATGATCACAGTGGGTCTTCAATTTTTTTTTTAATTAGACCATATCTGGTCTGTTCAACACTGACCTCTGGTAAGAAGTGTAATTGGGTGCCAGTGAGTATCATACTTTATTTTATGTGCAAAAGGTCAGAGGAGATTCTTCCTATGAAATAACCGGATGTGTACAGAGGAGCGCCAGGTACAAAAGTTTGTTTCTTAAAAGGCTTTTTTGAAATGTTTAATATATAAAATACAGGCAATGCACTTGGGTAGGATAGTCTCCCCTTTTATGGGGCTTGGGTGATGGAAATTGAATCACATCAGAATGTGCTAAGATTGGATTGGCATCCTAAAGAATTCAGAATCAGTCATTTGACTACATTCAAATTAAACAAGGGATCAGCCCTGATCGAAACCCACCTAAAGAGAGAAAAAAAAAAAAGTTCCATTGGATACACAAGACATTAGGTGGAAGAAAGATTTTAGCCACGTCCCACCCACCAAAATGGTTGTTATCCTGACTGGGCATCATATGACGTTAAACTGGATAAGCCGCGATGGCACGCAGAGCGGCGATCGGTGGTGTGGCAGTGTGTCACTGACACACTGCATCTCCGATCCCGGTAAAGAGCCTATGACATAGCTGGTCACATCGTAACTGGGAAGTGCTGTTTATCGGCTTTCCTCAGTTCGCACTAACAAGGCGCGAGTAGAGGAGAGCCTATCTGCGGCTCTCCTGACGGGGGAGGGTCTGTGCTCATAATCAGCACATTGATATCAGTGAAGACCCATCAGAGATGCCCACTAGAGCCTACCAGGGATGCAAACCCTTTCCATTAGGAAAGCCAACCGGCAACCTCCAAAGATGCCAATCAGTGCCTATTAGTAATGTCTGTCAGTACCTCCTCATCAGTGCTGCCTATTTAATGCCCATCAGTGCTTGACAGTGCAGGAGAAAACTTTCTTATTTACAAAATTTTATAACTTAAACAAAAACTTTTTTTTTTTTTTTTTCAAAATTTAGTCTTTTTTTTTTTTTTTTTGTTTATCAAAAAAGAAAAAACAGTGGTGATCAAATACCACCAAAAGAGAGCTCTATGGGAAAAAATGGTGAAAACTTTGTTTGGATATACCGTATTTATCGGCGTATAACACGCGCCTGTGTATAACCGGCACCTAAATTTTAGGGCAGAAATTTCAGGAAAAAAGCTGAAATTTAAAATAAACAGCTTTGAACTCAGAACATTTTTTTTTAATTAAATGTAGTCTTACCAGTGCCCACGAATGCAGCCTCATCAGCGCAGTGTCCTTAAATGCAGCCTCGCAAGTGCAGTACCCATAATTGCAGCCTTGCCAGTGCCCATAATTGCAGCCTCGCCAGTGCCCATAATTGCTGCCTCGCCAGCGCAGTGCCAATACATGCAGCCTCGCCAGCGCAGTCCCCATAATTGCAGCCTCGCCAGCACCAGTTCCCATAATTGCAGCCTCGCCAGTGCCCATACAGCCTCGCCAGCGCCACTATACACATCACTTTTAAAAATGTCCACAAAGCAGCGCCAAAAGGTAGAAGGGGGCAGGCGGCGCTGAGGAGAAGGAAGGACGCGCTCTCATCGGAAGTCCCGGCGCCTATGATTGACGTCGGCATAGGAGGCAGGACTTCCGATGACAGTGCGTCCTTCCTTCTCCTCGGCGCCGCCTGCCCCCTTCTACCTCTCGGCGCTGCTTTCTGGACATTTTTTTTTTTTTTATGTCGGCGTATAACACGCACAGCTACTTTTTCCTCCATTTTTAGGAGGAAAAAGTGCGTGTTATTCGCTGATAAATACGGCAGTTTTGCATAAACACGCAATTTTCATTCAAAATGCGACAGCGCTAAAGCTGAAAATTGGCCTGAACAGGAAGGGGGTGAAAGTGCCCTGTATTGAAGTGGGTGATAAAGTATAAATTAAAGTATAAGTATTATTTTTGGAGCCTGTAAAGCATTGCACCAGCGATCTGCAGGTGTCCTTTAGATTCCATACGGGCAAGCAAAGACACTGAGTAACATATTCCACCCTAAAAACGGGTGGAACATGTAACATGTTCCTAAAGGTGAGTTTGTCCTTTTATTCTGCTTATATTTTGCCTTCTGAGTTATCCCCCTTTAGCAACATTTCTATTTACATTCTTTTCATAAAACCTTTCCATTTTTTATTGTGTAGAATATTTAAAATCCAGTGACGTCATCAGCATTCCATGCTGATGCTGGATATCCTCAAGCAAGGAAATGATTCAGGCTCTTTCTGACTCACTGCAGCTTCTAAAGCACATTGTGCTAAGCCCACAGTGTGCAGTGAAATTGGTGTAAGCATTTGTAGTACAGGAGAAAAGCCTATATGTGACTGTGCAGACTAAAGGTAAGGTTGGATTTCAGCTTTAATAAAGCTTACAACTTACTGGTCTTGTTGTTCTATGTATCAAAACACTTTAGGATCACTAATCTTTATAAGGCGATTTTGGTCTCCTCTTGCAGATTGGGTAGGTTAAGTCCCTAAACATTAAACCGCAAATGTTTGTAGCGTTAATGCAGCCTTTCCTTAACAAGCCAAGAGAAATTCTTAGAAAAAAAACAGATGGGAAGCTTTAATGAGGTCTGATACAGACATGACTGCCTTATGATCAACAAATCGTTAACTGGCATTTTTAGTTAGTCTCATGCTCCATTTTTTTAAAATGTGGCAATCCTGCATTAATTACAAGGTTCTTGCACCTATCTTACAAATTCTTACTCATTTGCAGTATAATTTTGTTCTTGACCTTGGGACCTTCCCTCTCGTTTCCTTACGACTCTAGACTTTCTAATTGCACTTTGGCTAATTTGTTTCTACTTCCTAACATTTCTACAGCAAATTGGGTCTATCCTTTTCAATAATACTACAAACTGACTGACCATAAAACATTCTACGCGAAGCCTACAGAGGTTATTGGATTGAGATAATCTGTATTTGATACTGATGGTTATTGAGAAGATTACCAATGACTGATCTTCTGAGGACATGCTAGGTCCTTGAAGAAGCTTTACTTCTACAAATGGAAATAAACGAGCATCCAGTTCTATTTGGGACATTTAAAAACCCCGTATCCCTGCTGTTTTTCTGTAGGCCAATTTGATTTTTTTTTCTCTTAACACTAGGCGCTCAGCACTTTTAATCACTACAAGTCTATCGCCCTTCTAAATGGTTTTTTTTTTTTTTTTTTTTCACTTCTATACTGCCTACTTTCTCACTGGCAAGATTGAAGTCTCCACTTTTGAAGCCTCCTGGGATATACATGTCACATACCCCAGGGGACATCAATTTCAACACAGCGGCCAGAGGAGGGCAAATCTGGCTGCCTGTCATCAGGTGCCAGTTGCTGAACTAGGAGGCGGCAGCCGCCTTCCCATGATGTCACAAAGGAAGATGGCTGCGTGGGACCTGGCATGCAGGATAGTAGATAACAGAAGGACAGTGCTGTACTTACTGGGCATATGGGTATGTTTATTGAGGTCAACCCAGGAGACAAGGTAAGAGAGGACAAAAAAATAAATAAAATGTACGTGGGAAGTAGTAATCCTCTATCAGCCTTGTTCAGTTAAACAAAGTTTTAGATTCGTGGTGTTGTACCATTGCGGCAGAAAAATTACTCTGGGCTCCTTCCAATGATTGGTCATATGAGCAGCGTTGCAGTATTGGTCTCTGCCAAAGAGGGATTTAAATCAGAGCTGCTGATTAGCCAACTATGCCTGAATGGATTCCCCCAAAGTCTGTCCACAAATAACACATGACCAAAGCCCAAGTATATATCCTCTAAATCTGGCCTACCCAGTATACTGCTCCAAAGTGCCAGACGATTTTTATATCTGTAGATTTGCATACTAGACAAGAGAGAATTCCCTTTTCCTTAAGCCTTGTACACACGATGAGAATATCAAACTAATGATCATCCTTTTTGTGGGTTCTTTTACATACTAGTCTCATTTCGAAAATAAAGAGGTTACTTAACTTATGAAAATTCTTGTACAACAGAATCCAACTTTGGAAGTAATGTAATGTATTCTTTCATTTCTGAGCATGCTTGGTCTTGCTCTTCCATTAGTTATTTTTTTTCCAGACGTAAACTGGTTAAATGAAAATCATACGATCTGGTATCGTATGAGAAATGTTTTCGTGTTCATCCCTTCGGATAATTTCAGACAAAATTACGTGATTGGCTCTCGAAAGCTGTGTTCTAATGATCAGATTAGCATACGGCATTTTTCATCCGATTTTCGGATTGTGTGTACTAGATTTAGACACCTATGTGTTTTGCTTGTGTCATGGGACCTGTCAGTGTAGGGATAAAGGATGTACAGCTGCTGACTTGTTTGGTGGCACAAGCTCCTATTCCTTACTGCCACTACTACTTAAGTCATGGACTTAAAACAAGCATGTGCATATCACATGTATTAACACCTTGGTCGAGGTCAGGGACTTGCATTGTGGAGAAGAAAGGATAAGAAGCACTAAAGCTTGCACCAGCATAAAGCTAGTGCCCAATAACTTCCAAAATTCTATTCTAAGAAATTCCTCTGTGCCACTGCAGAAAATATTGCATGTTGCAGTTTTGACCTGGATAATCATACTCCATAATGAAAGGGGGCCTAATATGTAGGCACCTAGAAGATCCTGAAATGTGGTGCTGCAGGTGATAGAGGTATTTTTTTTTTTTCATACTTCCAGTTTGGAAAAAAAAAAAGCTGAGGGTTTGGTTTATGGTTGGGTTTACACTGATGCGATGCTTGAACCACAGCTATTAATGTGCAGGTTCCCGCACCGCATCAGAATCACAGGCAGTTCACACTGCGCTTTGCGAACAGCTGAAGGTGTCAATATAAAGTTAATGACATCCCCAAATCGGTTCGCAGGATGCTGTGCTAACTATGGAATCGGATTGCATGGGTCTAACACCCATGCAATCCGATTCTAGTGCGGACTAGAAAGGGTCCTGCACCATTTTGGTCTGAATACGATGCAATTTCAGCCATACAAACTGTATGGCTGAATTCCCACCACACAAACATTGCATGTGAAATGCACGGGAATGCAGTGCGAATCACATGCGATGTCTGCCATATCTATGTGAACCCAACTTTATGCATCTAAAACAAGCAACCGAGAACTGCAAGTTAAAGTAGAACTAAAGGCAAAACTTTTTTTTTTGTTAGTTTTGGGGAGAGGGATTTAAAGCGCTTGTCAGTTTTTATTGCTGTCTGTGCCCCTGTTCATTCTCCATATTTGCCCTGTTTACTGTTATCCTTCCCTATTTGCCTTGTTTACCGTTATCCCTCCCTATTTGTCCGGTTTATCTTCATCATTGAAAATCATAAAAGTAAAAGAAAATCCAAAATTTTGAGTTTTCCCAAGTAATAGAGGGTGAATCTTCCAATTGGGATACTAGTTCTGGTGACCTGGGGGTCCCCAAGGAATTCCCCTGATTTGCAGGGATTTCTTCTCACTTCCTGTGAAAGGAAAGTGAAGGGAAACCTCCGCAATCGGACATAAATGGAGGAAATAAAAAATCTGACGGGTTATAACCCTCCCTTGCTCTATCCAGAATGGAAAAAAAAAAAAAAAAAGATTCCTTTAGTTCTACTTTAAGAGATGTTAGTGGTCACTGAGGAAATCTTTAAGGGAAAAACACATCTAACAAATCCATGAGGTTTATGTACTAAAGGCAAATCCACTGTGCACTACAAGTGCACTTGGAAGTGCAGTCGCTTCAGATCCGATGGGGACATGCAAGGAAAATAAAAACAGCATTTTTGCATGCACAAAATTGGATGATAGACCTCAGCAGAGCTTCCCCTCATTTCAGATCTTCTCCATAGGGTCCTTTCACACGGACTTTCCACCCGGCAGACTCTGTTTTACTCAGCGGGGATTGATCCCCGCTGAGCAGGCGGATGACGGGTCCGTCTCCACTTACTTTGCAGAGACAGACCTGTCAGATCCCCTCTATGGGAGATCAGATGAAAACGGACCACCTGTCTGTTTTCATCTGTTTCCCATCTGATCCAATCCTCCAGATGGATGAAAAATAGGGTTTCCATCCGTCTGGATTTCAAGGACAGGATCAGATCGTGTGTCAGCGGACATGTCACCGCTGACATCCGCTCCTCCATTGGGGTGCATGGAGCTTCCGAACAGGTCCGCCTGAAAAACTGACAGCCGGACCTGATCGAAAAGCCCGTGTGAAAGGGGCCTTAGGTCTACAGCGACTGCACTTCTTTGTAGTGCACAGTGGATTTTCCTTTAGTAAATAAACCCCAATGCTCCAATATCTCCAATGTGTATCCTGTCCATGACCTCAGCCACACCTAATTACCACATCAGTTATGTAACTGTCGTTAAGACAACACAACACTACAATTCTCTGCTCAGATGTATAAGCAGCCATAGCTGGATGCAGCAATGGGGGGAATATACTGTACCTTGTATCTCAAGCATACTATATGTAGGAATGGAAGACTTTACATGTATTAAAAGAATTATATTAGTTTCCTTGCGGCTGTATATAGTTTTAAAGTATGCATCTAGCAATAAACTGTCTAGCATGCTCTTTTGATCCAATGTTCAATTATTAAAGACCACATCCTAGTGATGTGCTGGAAGCATTTCTTTTTCTTATCTGAATTATTTAAGTCTGCCCATACATGGAATATTACAGGCACAGACAGCAAGGCAAGATAGAAATGTGAAAACAAACGCAGACTTTTGACCATATGTAGTCCAGTCATGTTGAAGAGACAAAAAAAGACATGCATTTTAAGATTGTTTGTCCTGCTTTTGTAGTAGTGAATTATATGATTTCTACATTATATGATGTTTTCCAATAAGCAGATCCCAAGAGCTGGGCAATACAGTATGTGTGTCTCAGAGCTATTTGCCAGGTGAGTCAGTGTTCCAGACCTATTTTAAGAGATGTGACCTGATCGTTCTTTGCTGACACTGCACCAGTGCTATAGCAGTTAAGCCTGTTGTACACGGGTAGAGAATATTGTACAAATCAAGTCTTTTAGACCATCTTCTATGGTTATCTTCCCCAAACAGGAAGCAAAAGTAAAGCTGGTCATTCTCTAGTAGAAATTTGTGCAAAACTTTTGTTTTTAAGGACGTTTGATTTTCTAATTGTTAGTGGGGTCAAATTAAAGTTCATTTTTGACAGCAGAGACAGGAAAAATTGGAGGAGCGGGGATGGAATTTTTTTGTAGAACGAACACATTTCTGACATTATATTTTTTATCCAGGATAGTCTGTGCTCCAAAATTGACTGTTAAAAGCAAGCAAATAGTTGACATATTTTCAAACAACTTTCATCAAAATTACTGAAAATGTTCATATAAGAGCCCATTCACACTAGCACGACTTGTGAGGCGACTTGTGTAGCCCCAGGTCGCTTGACATAACAAAAGCAATGTTAATCAATCAGTGCCGTCTTAATTGGCACTACTGAAGTAGCTCCGACTTCAGAAAAGGGTCTTGTGCTACTTTGAGGCGACCTGTGATCCGACTGTCCCATATACTTCAATGGGAGTCGCCTCCTTATCTTAATTGAAGCGACTTGTTATCAGACTTTCCAGGAAGAAGAAAGAGATTAGCCAGGCATTCCCCACAGACAAAGTCGCCTGTCTCTTCAAAGTAGTGCACAAGTCTCTTCCAAGTCTCTAAGCAAGTCTCTTCAAGTCACGGGGCGACTTTCTGGTCGTGGTAGTGTGAACCGGCTCTGAATGTTTGTACAAAGGTTCGTTCGAACATCTACTAGTGTATGGTCAGTTGTATTGTATATATGGCCCTCCAGAACTCGGTAGCTATTGGACAGGTTGATTTCTTTTTTTTTTTTTTTTTTTTTTTTTTTTTTCTTCATTCTGGTAACCTCCTGTTCCGTAATAGATCCCTATCATGCACTTGGTGTATGTAAACCCCAACAATCTACACTTCTTATTTACTTCCTTTTGGCCTGTTAAATATATCTTTGAAGATAAGTGGCCCAAAAGAGGTGCCGGTACTCTATTGTAGCCTATAAATTTTTGTCCCCCCCACCCCACAGGGTCCCCACAGAGCACCCCCCCCTGGCCTGGGCTGGGACTCCGGAGCAGGGGGACTCACTGGTGGTGACTGGTCTGGCTCTGGAGTGGGAAATATTCTTGGGGGGGGGGGGCAATTGAGGGCGCAGATGTCCAAAATGAGCGTACTGGTACGCTAAGGCGCACGTAGAGGTGGCGGTATGCTCAAGAGCCATATTTAGAAGTGGCGGTACTGAGTACCAGTGCATACCGGCCCACTTACAGCACGGGGTGTATCTGTTTAACCCCTTCATGCCCAAGGGTAAAACAAATCCTAATGCCTAAGCCCAATTTTGCAACTTTGACATGTGTTAGTAAAACCGTACATATTACAACTACTTTGTCCATCCAGGTGAATTATACCTTGTTATTTACAGGACAAATTTCGCTTTCATTTGATGGTAAATGGTTATGATATCTCATATATAAATATACATATATATATATATGTATATTTCTTGTTACTACCATAACCTACCACCAAAGAGCTACCCAAAATAAATTATCCTGCTCCTGACAAACGCAGTGATACCACTTAAATACTTGTATGTTTTTTTTTTCTTTGTACCCGTAGTGCAGTCCAGCATATTTTGCTTTTTATTTTTTTGTCCTGCCTAAAACAAACTGACACTGATACTAATTTGAAAAAAAATCCTGCCCAAAATATATTGACCTTGACCTTTGAACTAGGGATCGACCGATTATCGGCAAGCCCGATATATCGAGGGCCGATATTGACTTTTGCCGATATATCTGTATCGGCCCCGCAACTGGCCAATATTGCCGATACTCCAAATATTGCTCATGTAAGGGTAAAATGATGTCACATAGCATAATTCAATTTACAAATGTTATTGAATATGCCACTCACATATGTACAAATTAAAGATATAAGCAACTCCACATCAGCAGATCTGCTAGCAGATCAGTATCTCTCACCCACTTGCCGTAAGTGATACCCGGGTGATACCGTTCGGCATCCACTCAATACTGCTCGGACTCTCACCCGCTCCATCTCCCACCCACCTGATACTGATCCGTCTCTCACCCACTTGCTGTAAGTGACACCCGGGTGATACCGCTCCGTCCGGCATATGATCTCGGAGGTCACATGTGTGACCTCCCAGATCGTCCTCGTGTGCTGGACGGAGCGGTCTTTAGGCTATTAGCGTTTTTTGATCATCAGCGTCTAGGAACAGAAAAAAAAAAAAGTTTGTATAGTTTCTTGTAGCATTTTTCCAGCAGAAATTTAGGTGTATATTCCTTGTTACTAGTATAATCTACCACCAAAGAGCAACCCAAAACAAAATTCTCCTGCTCCTGGAAATCACAGTGATACCACTTTGTGTGTGTTTTTTGTTGTTTGTACCCGTAGTACATCCCAGAACAATCGTGCATGTTTTGCTTTTTATTTTTTTGTCCTGCCTAAAAAAAGCGAACACTGATACTAATTAAAAAAAAAAAAAAAAAAACAATCCTGCCCAAAATATATTGACTTTGACCTTTGACCATTACTTGACCCAAACACTAATCCTGGCACTGACTTGGATCAAACCTTGATCTAGGTATTTTTTGTTTATATTTTATTGTTTTTTTGCTCCTAAAAGCTCAATAGTGTTCTCCTTGGTGTCCATACACACTACTTTAGGCTTTTAGCTTTTTTTGAGCTTCAGCGTCTAGGAGCAGAAAAAAAAAATAGTTTTTGTTTAGTTTCGTGTAGTGTTTTTCCTGTAGAAACGCTCCTAAATGCTTATAGCGTTTTTCTTTATTTTTTTTAATAGAACTGCAAAAATTCTACTACAAAAAGCTATTACCAGCGTTTTTTCCAGTGTGTTTTTTAGCTAGTGTGCATGGAACCTCCTTAAAATAAATTTATTTGAAACACACTTTTTTTTTTTTTTTTTTTCTTGTCTGCGAGGAGAGACAAAGATGCAATGCATCTTTCCTCTCCATTTACAGAGAGAAACACAGGGGCAGGCTTCACAATGACTGATCACTGTGGTAACCAATCAGAGGCTACCACAGCAGGGATCAGGTAACCCGAAATTGGGAGTTTCAGGACCCGATCGTTAGTACGGTGCCCGGACCTCTCTCGGTGAGCCCCCAGTCTCGATGCTGGGAGCGCACTGTGCGGCACACTCCCAGCACAAAGGGAGATATGCAAATATGTGGCCCCATGGCAAAAAGCCCAGTGCAGTGGGGCTGTATATTTCTTACATCAGCATCAAGGAGTTATGTTTTCTTGTATTTATTGCAACTTTTTGACTCTTAGAAATCCAGAGCAGTCATGTGCATTCTGCAATTTTATTTCAAGCGGTCTTGTTCCCTTGGATTGCAGAATGCCTCCCCCATATATTGTGGAAATGAGGAAACTGAAAAGTATTCTGTTCTTTAGCAAAAGACAACATGGGAGAAGTGACACCATTCCTTGCAATTTTAGAACAGTGTTGTCCGCCTACAACAGTAAAGTAGGAGCTAAATGTATTTATGGTATTACCAACAGGTATTCGTCTGTACTTCAGGGTCTAGGGATTAAACATGAGAAAATGTTTGTATTGCAGAGAGGCTGCAATGAACTGCATGAATAAGGTGGTGTTTTTTTTTTTTTTTTTCCCTTGACATATAGTTATAATAGAAATGCTTATCAGGTAAGGAGGCGCTCATTTGAAAGTCTAGTGTGTTTTTTTTTTTTTTTTTTTTATCAGATTCTTCTTTTTATGTCTACATAAATCTAGAGGGGCTGTCTAAGCTGTAAATAATTGAGCATTAAGAAAATATTTGTTGTTTGTATTTGCATTTATTTTTCAATGTTTGTTGCATTTATCAATCAGATGCTTTTAATATTGTGAAGATTAAATTTAGCTTCAAAGTAAATTTTACCATGTTCAGGGTGGGTGTGCTCTTGCCATGATGTGTGAGAAAGCATAGCTTATTTGCACATTATAGTACACTTACCCTTTAGTGTGCCCTTCTCTAGTGGTATGATGGCGATCCTCTCTCCCATTGCTCCTTCAAAGCCACTGACCTCTTCTTTCAGGTCTGCCATTATTCCACCACTGATGATGGAACTCCTATGTATGCAGAGCTTCTTACACTGTACCCCGCATGCACTGCAGGCAGTGCAGAGAAAAAAATGTTATTAGCAAGAGGCTGAAAGTTTTTTTTTTTTTTTTTTTTTTTTTTTTTCCTTTTTCTTGTTTGGGTTTTTTTTTTTCTTTTAGGGGGTTTTGTTGGGCAGAAGAGACCTGCATAGCCCACCACCTAGCAATTATTTTTTTCTTATTTTTACTTCCGCTTTGTAGGTGGAAACTCTCATACCTTATGGACCAGAGTGATTTTTTTTCCTTTTTGCTATGAGCCTGTTTAACAATAACATTGTCATAATTTAGGATACTATAAAAATTAAAACATTTTTTTCTTTATTACAAACAAGGCTTTCATTTAGTAATTTTTTGCAAAAAAAAAAAAAAAAATTCCAGGTAATAGACAAAACAATGTACGAAAATGGAAGAATGCAGTGTTTTTTTTTTTCTTTTTTATTTTGCATTGTTTTTTTTTTATTTTGACTGGCTTTTAAAATATTACTGTATGCCTTTAGATAAAAAATATATGCATATTTTTATCTAGTAATTTGGCCTGTATTATAGTACCGTATATGGTTTATACTAATATGATGATTCTGGTACAAAGCATGAGTGCACATAAAGGCATTTTATTCCTTTTCAGTTTTGCTCAATGTTTATGTGACACTCCGAAGAACAGACTTGTTGAAAATAAAACATTTTTAATTTGTTTATAAATTAGATCTATATATATATATGTGTGTGTATATATATATATATATATATATATATATATATATATATATATAATATATTTTTTTTTCACTGAGAAAAGATAGATAGCAAAGAGGGGATTAATTGGGGCTTGTTCTAGTTAAAGGGTTGATAAAATGTCAAATAGGAATACATTTTAACAATTATTTTTATTTGTTGCTTTAACTGATGTCATACGCTGAACAAAGGTCACCTCCTTGATCTCCATGTGAGTAAAATTGCTTCAGTTCACACAACGGCATGTAAATCGTGCAGGAACCTCAACGCATTCCCGTTCAATTTGCATGCGATTCAGTGTGGTACAATTTGAGCCCATTCATTTTCAATATGCTCAAACCGTACCAAAGTCGTGCATGCAAGAGTTTTGGAACTGCACTGAAACTGGATTGCATGGTACATTTATACCATGCAATCTGGTGTGGGCAAACGCACTGTGACCTGTGTCTGGGGGATCGTTAAGCTTGCACTGACACCCGTTGCAGATTGCAAGGACAGTATAATTTGAATGCGGTGCAGGAAACGCACACAGATCGCAGGGGTTTCACGCACTGCATTAGTGTAATCCTAGGCTAAATGAAATGTAACGCTTGTTATGATGTTTGTTAAATGCATATATCTATATATGTAATCAAAGATCTGCAACCACACACACAATCAGGCAAACTAACTGTACAAAAAGGGGTTGCTTGACTAAAGACAAATAGGCTTTTCACTTTGAAAGGGAGTTTTCCTTCAGTGAATGTGGTGAAAATTTACATTGTAAAGAATACACCATTATGTGCAAGAAAAAAAAAAAGTTTTTGGGCGATTTACCTGACTCACTAAGCAAAGCTACCTTGCAAAGTGAACAGCCTATTTGCCTTTAGTAAAAGAGTGAACCTTTCCCGAGAGAAGCAATGAAGCATGCCATTGATATCTCGTTCTTTGAATGGAGGATTCACGTCCCTGTTTCCCTTGTGATTTAATTCTTTGGAGTCTATTTAGAAATGTTTTCACCCATTATTCACACATTTTTCTAATTTAATCCAATTTAGAAAAATGTGTGCATCTTGGGTGAAGGTTATGTTAATCCTTAAGCCCCTTTCATACGGGCTTTCCGATCCGGTCCGCCTGCCGGTTTTTCAGGCGGACCTAATCCAATGCTCCATGCACCCCTATGGAGGAGCAGATGTCAGCGGTGACATGTCCGCTGAGACCCGCTGTTATCCGATCCGATCCTGTCCGTTAAATCCGGACAGATAGTAACCCTATTTTCCATCCGTCTGGAGGATCGGATCAGATGAGAACGGACAGACGGTCCATTTTAATCCAATCTCCCATAGAGGAGAGCGGGGATCTGACAGGCCCATCTCAGCACAGTGAGCAGAGACCGTCCTCTCATCCACCTGCTCAGCGGGGATCGGCGGATCGATCCCCGCTGAGCAAAACCGAGTCCGCCGGGCAGAGAGCCTGTGTGAAAGGACCCGTAGGTAAAACATTTAAAGGGATTGTAAAGGCAGAAAGGTTTTTTTTTTTTTTCTTAATGCATTTTGTGCATTAAGATAGATTAAAAAAAAAAAAAAAAACCCCACCTGTGTGCAGTAGCCTCCCTAAAACTTACCTGAGCCCGCCTTTATCCTGCAATGTTCCAGGAGTTTTCAGCTGCCCAGGACTCCCTTCCTTATTGGCTGAGACAGCAGTGCGACGCGATTGGCTCCCCCTGCTGTCAATCAAAGTCAGAGAGAAAGGGGCAGTGCCAGGTCACAGCTCCGTGTCTAAATGGACACGAGGAGCTGTGACTCAGCTCGGTGCCCCCATAGAAAGCTGTTTGCTGTGGGGGCAATCAACAGGAGGGAGGGGCCATGAGCTCCAGCCAGGGACCGGAGAAGAGGAGGATCTGGACCACTCTGTGCAAAACTAACAGGTAAGTATAACATTTTTGTTTTTTTAAACTACACTTTACAATCACTTTAAAAGTTGAACCCCTCGAGTCACAGAGCAGGTAACCAAATTAAAACAGCCAGGCAACAATCCCTTTTAGTAAATGGTCAGCAATAGCAGCTTCACATCTCTTATAGGAAAGGATAGAATATAGTTTCTCTTTTACATTTTATTTTCATCCTACATATACCACCAGGGCGCTTCTGTAACCCCAAAGTCATCTTTTTTTTAATCAAGTGATTATACCTTAAGTTTAAGCAGAAATGTGATTGTGTTGATAATAAAATCCTGATTAAATGTGTTTTCTGAAATGCTCCATTTTTCAGGGCCAGAGCCAAGGCCAAGAGACGCCTGTACTGATGGAGCAGAAATGATCATTGATGGATGCTGAAAGAAGCAACGTGTCATTAGCCAAACTAAACTGGTTGTTCTGACCAACGCTGCTCAGTGGATAGCAGACATGCTGGAAAATGTCTATTGTATTATAAGATGCCAATTCAGTCCTCTGCCTCTTGTATATAATGTAAATTCCAAAAACAGTATATCTCAGGGTCTGGATTACTTCTGATGTATTCATTTTGTAATTATAATTTGTAAGCTTCAGAAGAATAAATGACCTTTGTGCCAACTGCATTCTGTTAGTTAATATTGTGTTATATATAAACCGCATTAGTTCAAATATAATACACGGTGTTCATTCTTACCAGTAATGCATGCATCTGTTCGTTCAGCAACCACTGCCCGTGGATTCCTACATTCCTTGATGCACAACCACTCCTATCTTTACAGAAGAATATGACTGTTTGTAATTTGTATGATGGCTTTAGAGTTTCATATGATGTGAAGTTTAAGGGCCCCAACACATTTGAATGAATTGTTTGCTTGGGTCCTCATCATTCATGGTTGGAAAATGCTTGGGTCCTCATCATTCATGGTTGGAAAATGCTTGGGTCCTCATCATTCATGGTTGGAAAATGCTTGGGTCCTCATCATTCATGGTTGGAAAATCTGAAGAATTTTGTACATTATGGGCATGTTCACATTGTTTTCATTGAGCTGCGTTTTTCTGCACACCAAGCATATGTATGGTGTGAACAGGACACATAGAAAACAATTGCTTTATGTGCCCCTGTTTACACCATACATGTGCAGTCATGTGCAGATAGACACTGCTTAATGGACATGGTGTAAACCAGGACTAAAATTAAAATGTGTGACCAGCTTTGGACAGTTCTTTATTACAGGTTGAAATAACAATGGAAGAACAATATTACCATATAATTTATAAAGCTACGTTAACATCCTTGGATGGAAAATAAAAAGTAGTAGAAGGTTCCCTTTAGCATTACACATGTGTGATGACATAGGCACATGACCCTTACTGATTTCAGATTAGCCTATTCTCTCCTTAACACCGACTGTGACAAAGCGCCTATGACCTGATGTGTTTAACATTGAAAGGAGCCTGCAGTAAAGGTAAGCATTTTGGCTGCTCTTTTACCATAGGTTCACATCTATGTGGTTGATGCGGTTTTCAGACACGTCTTGCAGTTTTACACATGCGTTTTTGGTGCATTTTTGTTGCTTTTTTTTTTTTTTCTACTCTTTACAAACTGTGTATAGTTGGTTGGTTGTTCACGTCCTTATGAGTTAACATGGGGACAAGATCCATATGTTGAGTGCATGTGGCCTGGTATAGTTTTGGGGGGGGGGGGGGCACTCGCTCATCCCCTCCCTTTCCTGACCTGCCAGGCTGCATGCTCGGATACAGATCTGGTATGGATTTAAGGGGGGGCCCCATGCCATTTTTTTTGCCAAACTTATTTTATTGCCAGCAACGCTTTTTTTTTTTTTACATTCTGGCTGTCAGTAGGGAAGCCTTCTGACAGCTGGGAAGCCTTCTGACAGCTGATGACTCATCAGTTGTTCAGGCCATGGTGGTTGGCTTCCCGGCCCCTTCCTTAACAATCAGCTATACACAGTGTGTTATGGAGAGAGAAAAAAAAGCAAAATGCATGTAAAAACTCATCAAAAGTGCAACACTTGCTTTTTGGTGCCGGTCTTTTGAAGTCTATTACACGCAAAAAGCAATCTGCTGCAGGGAAAAAAAACCTGGCCCTTTCCAAAAACGCACTAGCTGAAAAACGCATAGATGTGAACATGTACCATAAGAAATCATGTTAAATGGATTGTAGTGCGTTTCTAAAAACTGCAAAATGCATAGGTGTTAAACTAGGGTAAAATATATACATATACACAAATATATATATATATATATATATATATATATATGTGTGTGTGTGTAAATTTGTGTTAAAACATTTCTGTGCCAACCCTGTGTATTAACCACCTATTACTCCTTTCTATATACTATAGAAAGCAGCTAGCACCACTATGTATCCAACCACCTGTACAAATTGCAATAAATATATAGTCACAAGAAAGTGCAGCGCTCTCCTTCAATAAAGTGCATTCAAATTTTAATGTGTAAAGAAAACAGTGTAAAAATCATCTATGTATAAAAAATGAATTAATATGAGTCCATCTTTTTAAATATACAATCGATCAATAAATGATTCAATGTCCATGAAAAAAAGGTTGCAGTCCCATACACCAGAAAGTCTTCAGTAATTGCCTCTGATCACCATAGTGCCCTTCACCCCACCTATGGGGGTCTTCTCACCGCTTGACTTGACCTCCCTAATTAAAGGAGGTCTATATGCAGTTTGCAGTGTTCAAAGTGGCACCACTTCCACTGGCCGTACACTCCAAATCCGAGGCTCTCAGCGCGGTGTCAATCATAGGAGGCAAGAGCAAAGAACCATTGTGAAAATCGCTAATAAAAAGCATTTATTTCCATATTAAAAAAAAAAATCACATTTCAGAAGTAAAAAAACGAGCATTTTACAATACAATCCTCTTCATACACACCTCCACCTAGTTCCAGTGTGATTACGTCACCGCCCACTTCATGCGTAGCGCCCAGTGGGCTTTCTCAAAGGTTCAGGTTCAGAGCAGATGTGTTTCAGGATCCCCAGATTACAGACAGAAGGCTGCGGGAAGGGCTGGTGCAATGTAGAAACACCTTGATGAAAAAATTAACCACTCAACAGGGTGGCTGCAATCCCTGTATGCCCCTTAATGTTTAACCACTTGCTGCCCAGCTGCCACATTTTTACTGAGGCAAGTCGGCTCTATTGCACAAAACTACATACCTTTACGTTGTTTTGTGCAATAGCCAGAGGGGGCGCACGCTTGCTAATTGGCCATGGGGGGGGGAGCCAATCAGTGGGTCCGGCAGAAGCGATGTCTGCCAGCCACCTGCGATCGCCCCCCATAGAGACAGAACGGCAGTCTCCCTATGTAAACAAGGCAAACCACCATTCTGTCACAGATGACCACGTGGATCCTGTGTTCCTGCTATTCAGGAACACAGATCTCTATGTTCATAGATTAAGTCCATCCCACACATAGTTAGAAAGCACTCTCTAGGAGCACACTTAACCCTTTGATCTCCCCTGGTGTTAACTCCTTCCCTGCCAGTGTCATTAGTACAGGAACAGTGCATATTTTTAGCACTGATTACAGTAGTAATGTCACCGGTCCCCTGAAAAGTTACAGGTGTCCGATCTGTCCGCCACAATGTCGCAGTCCCTCTAAAAATCGCTGATCGGCGCTATTTCTAGTAAAAAATAAATAAAAATGCCATAAATCTATCCCCTAGTTTGTAGACGCGTTAACTTTTGCACAAACCAATCAATGCACACTTATTGGGATTTTTTGGCCAAAAATATGTAGCAGAATACATATTGGCCTAAAATGATGAATAAATTTTTTTTTTTAATTTTATTGGTGCTGTTTTATAGCAGAAAGAGAAATATATTTTTTACTATTGTTCATTGAGAGACGCAGCTCCATATTCTTCTTGACCATTGAAGAACACTAGGCAGAAAAAATCTTTACCACGTCTATATGGCAGTCCCTGCAGGCATACACCCACACATTCTGCTATAGGATTCAGTTTGTTTCTGCCTAGTTTAGGAGTAGGACTTAGTTCCCGACTGGGACTTCGGTCTTAGCTTGTCTTTTTTATTTTAATTTTATTTTTTGTTTTATTTGTTAAACAATGTAATTTAATTTTTAATAGATAGTTATGTTCCTGAGAGAACTGCAATCAACAGGTGGACTGGGTTTTTCGGACTGGATATCCTAGATCCTTAAGTTCTCCCAGCGAGCGTGTGCAGGTTATAGCCCGGCGCTAGGCCTCGCCACGACAGCCTCGCCTTGGGGTCAGTATTGGCTGATCTATGCGTTCTCTTCGCTGAAACTTCTGCCGAGGCTTCTGCGCAGAATAGAGGTGGAAGGGATTCCGGTCATTCTGGTGACCCCAGACTGGCCTCGCCGGTCTTGGTACGCAGATCTGGTAAGGTTGGTCGCCAATGCTCCTTGGAGACTTCCTCTCAGGGAAGATCTGCTGTCTCAAGGGCCGATCTTCCATCCTGCTTTACAGTCGCTGGCTTTAACTGCGTGGCTGTTGAAAACCAAGTATTGAAGGAGAGGGGTCTTTCTGACTCAGTGATTCCTATACTGTTGAAGGCTAGAAAATCTACCTCCAAGGAGATCTATCATCGCACGTGGAATTCGTACATCTCATGGTGTGAATCGCTGAAGGTGCATTCTCGCCTTTTTTCGGTGGTTAGGATTTTGACCTTTCTCCAAAGAGGGGTTTAACAGCTGTTGGCCTTGGGTACTAAAAAGGCCAAGTGTCGGCTTTGGCTGTGTTTTTCCAATGCCCTTTAGCTACGCATGCTTAGATTCACACTTTTATTCAAGGGGTTTTCCATATGGCTCCTCTGAGACGATCCCTGTTACCTCCCTGGGATCTTAACTTGGTACTGTCTGTTCTTCAAAAACCTCCTTTTGAGAACATTAGGGAGATTCCTCTGCTTACACTGTCACAGAAGGTAGCCTTTTTGGTGGCTATTACCTCTGCTCGCAGAGTATCTGAATTGGTGGCAATATCATGAGATAAGGTGATACTTCGACCTAGTCAATCGTTTCTTCCTAAGGTGGTTTCTGATTTCCATTTGAATGAAGACATTGTGCTGCCTTCACTCTGTCCTAAGCCCAAGCATCCCAAGGAAATTGCCTTGCATTCTTTGGATGTGGTTTGGGTAATTAGGGTTTACCTGGTGGCTACTGAATCTTTCAGGAAATCAGACTCTTTTTGTCTTCACAGAAGAACCTCGAAAGGGATTGGCTGCGTCTGGCGCGACCATATCCAGATGGATTAGGCAGACGGTGGTACAAGCTTATTCACTGAAGAGTCAGGTTCCAACTTTCCCTGTGAAGGCGCATTTCTCTAGGACGCTGAGTGCCTCTTGGACTTTTCGCCATCAGGCCTCAGTAATGCAAGTTTGCAAGGCGGCAACTTGGTCGTCTGTGCACACGTTCACAAATTTCTACAAAGTAGGTGTGTTGGCATCCTCGGATGCTTCTTTTGGCCGCAAGGTTTTGCAGGCTGCTGTTAAAAAGAGAAAATATTCCCTTTGAGGGTGTATGTTTTCTACGTGAGCTCTAGTTGTTTCTGGTTGAGCTCCATGTTCACTGGTTGGCCTTTGGGGAATTATGTTCTTTTCTGCGTTTTCCCACCCCTCATGTAAATACTGCTTTGGGACATCCCAATGGTCAAGAATATGGAGCTGCGTCTGCCAATGAACTTCAGAGAAAAGGATTTTACGGTAAGTCAAAAATCCAATTTTTTTTTCCAGAATTGTCGCTTTTTTTTTTGTTTATCGCAAAAAATAACCGCAGAGGTGATCAAACACCACCAAAAGAAAGCTTTATTTGTGGAAAAAAAAGGGACATCAATTTTATTTGGGTACAGCGTCGCACAACCACGCAATGCTCAGTTAATGTAAAGCAGCTCCGTATCGCAAAAAATGGCCTGGTCATTAAGGGGGTAGAGCCTTCTGGGGCCGAAGTGGTGAATTTTCAGTTTTGACTGGAGTGTACTTTATAAAAAAAAAAAAAAATAATCAAAATAGCTGTTTTGGCTTAAAGCATTGTTATTTGTTATGCCTGCAGCCAAGGACAAAAAAGATAAAGTGAAGTCTCAAAGGAAGCAGCTGTTGCTGGGTGATTCAATCATAAGAAGTGTGGAGCTTAAAGAAAATGGTTTTGTGAGATGTCTCCCTGGTGCTACTGCTAGATGAGATAGAAGACGTATTATTAATATTGTTAAGCAAGCAAAGCAGGAAGGGGACGTGGATGTTCTTGTCCATCTAGGGACAAATGACCTGGCTTGCAATGAAGTGTCAGAGGTGAAAAAATCTTTTATCACACTTGGAAATGACGTACAGGATTTTGCATCCACCATTTCATTTTCTGAAGTTCTGCCTGTGCATAATGTTCAGAATGATAGGCAGAGGCGCATAAAGGAGTTCAACATATGGCTTAGTAAATGGTGTCAAGAGCAAGGATTTGGCTTTGTTTCTCATGATAGCTCTACTTGGAATAGAAAGGAACTGTACAAAAAAGATGGTTTGCATCTTTCTCTCAAAGGAACAAATGTACTTAGTGAACAACTCCAAGAATTTGCGAAAGAGTATTTAAACTAGGAAGGGGGGGCAAAAGAGTGGAATTACAAGAGTCCAATTGCCCCCCGAAACAATGCCAGAACAGGTCAGAAGCACAGAGGTTAAGAAATGATAAGCTCAGAGTCCTGTCTACAAATGCTCGCAGTTTAGGTAAAAAAAAAATCAATGAACTTGGGTCAATTATGGCATCAGATAATGTAGATTTAGTGGCTGTTACGGAGACATGGTTTAATGAAAGAAATGACTGGGACATAACCATACCAGGGTACTCTTTATACAGAAGAGACAGAGAAGGCAAGAAAGGAGGAGGAGTGGCCCTGTATGTGAAAGATAGCATTAAATCTAACCTAATACAAGTTGGTGAAGCCAACATAGAGTCAGTTTAGGTTACGTTGCAGTTTGCTAATCATGCAGTAACTCGTGTAGGTGTGATATATAGACCACCTGGTCAAGTCAAAGAACTAGATGATCTACTAGTTGAAGAAATAGCTAAAATGACAATGAAAGGAGAAGTTATCATTATGGGAGATTTCAATCTTCCAGATATAAACTGGAAAACCAAAATAGCAAGTTCTACCAGGAGTACAGATATTCTAAACTCCCTACTGGGGTTGTCTCTGCAACAAGTGGTTGAGGAGCCAACCCGGAGGGAGGCCATTTTGGATCTGGTATTCACAAATGGGGGTTCGGTATATGATGTCATTGTAGGCGAAACCTTGGGATCCAGTGATCACCAGTCAGTGTGGTTTAATATAAGAACTGTGAAAGAGTCACACCACACAAAAACAAAAGTTTTAGATTTTAGAAAAACAGACTTTTCAAAAATGAAATTAGTCATAAATGAGTCCTTATCAGACTGGTACGGATTACATGGAGTCCAGGAGACATGGGACTACTTAAAAGGTGCATTATTGAAGGCAACAGAAAATTGCATTAGACTTGTCAGTAAAAGCAAAAAAAGGAAGAGACCACTGTGGTACTCAGCAGAAGTGGCCCAAATCATTAAAAATAAATAAAAGCTAGCATTTTGTAATTATAAAAAAACCCAGAGCAATGAAGATAAGGAAATCTACAAGATTAGGCAGAAAGAGGCCAAGCAAGTTATAAGAACTTCTAAAGCGCAGGCAGAAGAAAAACTAGCTCAGTCTATGAAAAAGGGGGATAAGACATTCTTCAGATATATAAATGAAAAAAGGAAATTAAAACAAGGAATAACTAAATTAAAAACAAAGGACGGAAGGTATGTAGAAGAGAATAAAGGGCTAGCCGACTGCATTAATGAATACTTCTGTTCAGTTTTTACAGAAGAAAAAGGAGAAGGACCTCCACTTGAAAGGATGACTAATGAATCGTTTGATGCATGTGTCTTTACAGAGGAAGACGTTCTAAGATTGCTGTCTAAAGTGAAGACAAATAAGTCACAGGGTCCTGATGAGATACACCCAGAATTATTAAAAGAGCTTAGTGGTGAGCTGGCAAAACCATTAACAGATTTATTTAACCAATCATTAGTAACAGGAGTCGTCCCGGAAGATTGGAAATTGGCAAATGTCGTGCCCATTCACAAGAAAGGTAGTAGGGAGGAATCGAGCAACTATAGACCAGTGAGTCTGACATCAATAGTAGGCAAATTAATGGAAACCCTATTAAAGGATAGGATTGTGGAACATCTTAAATCCCATGGATTGCAAGATGAAAAACAACATGGGTTTACTTCAGGGAGATCATGTCAAACAAATCTTATAGATTTTTTTGACTGGGTGACTAAAATAATAGACGGTGGAGGTGCAGTAGACATTGCATATCTAGATTTTAGTAAGGCTTTTGACACTGTCCCACATAGAAGACTTATCAATAAACTGCAGTCATTGAGCATGGACTCCCATATTGTTGAGTGGATTAGGCAGTGGCTGAGTGACAGACAACAGAGGGTTGTAGTCAATGGAGAACATTCAGAACAAGGTCATGTTACCAGTGGGGTACCTCAGGGATCTGTACTGGGACCAATTTTGTTTAATATCTTCATAAGTGATATTGCAAAAGGCCTCGATGGTAAGGTTTGTCTTTTTGCTGATGACACAAAGATATGTAACAGGGTTGATGTTCCTGGAGGGAAACGCCAAATGGAAAAGGATTTAGGAAAACTAGAAGAATGGTCAGAACTCTGGCAACTGAAATTTAATGTGGATAAGTGCAAGATAATGCACCTGGGACGTAAAAACCCAAGAGCAGAATATAGAATATTTGACACAGTCCTGACCTCAGTATCTGAGGAAAGGGATTTAGGAGTAATTATTTCAGAAGACTTAAAGGTGGGAAGACAATGTAATAGAGCAGCACGAAATGCCAGCAGAATGCTTGGATGTATAGGGAGAGGTATAAGCAGTAGAAAGAGAGAAGTGCTTATGCCGCTGTACAGAACACTGGTGAGACCTCACTTGGAGTATTGTGCGCAGTACTGGAGGCCATATCTCCAGAAGGATATAGATACTCTAGAGAGAGTTCAGAGAAGAGCTACTAAACTAGTACATGGATTGCAGGAAAAAACTAACCAGGAAAGGTTAAAGGACCTTAACATGTATAGCTTGGAAGAAAGAAGAGACAGAGGGGATATGATAGAAACTTTTAAATACATAAAGGGAATCAACTCGGTAAAGGAGGAGAGCATATTTAAAAGAAGAAAAACTACCACAAGAGGACACAGTTTTAAATTAGAGGGGCAAAGGTTTAAAAGTAATATGAGGAAGTATTACTTTACTGAGAGAGTAGTGGATGCATGGAATAACCTTCCTGCAGAAGTGGTAGCTGCAAATACAGTGAAGGAGTTAAGCATGCATGGGATAGGCATAAGGCTATCCTTCATATAAGATAGGGCCAGGGACTATTCATAGGATTCAGATATATTGGGCAGACTAGATGGGCCAAATGGTTCTTATCTGCCGACACATTCTATATTTCTATGCCATCTATGCCAAATCACCCTTTTTTCCTTACATGTTCAGCTCTTTAACTTAGCTTTTATTGGAGCATGGAGGTTAAATATTTATTTAGGTGGTGACAAATTTTAAAGCATGTATCTTCATCTACTGCTACTACATTAAGGAGAAAACTTTGTGTCTCATACCATTTATAAATCATGAATTTGAATTACAGCTTATTAATATTCTCGTACAAATGTGACTTGGGTCCCATTTTTTTTGCATGCTGTGATATGCTTGAGTGAGCAAGGATTTCACATAGCCAGGAAAGTGCAGAGAAAGCAAATAGTTCTATGCACAGAGCAGTAAGTAATAAATTGCTACCTTCCTTAATTTTCCCATGTTGTACACAAACAATGCCTACCTTTTAATCTATGTCTACACTATTTAAAAAGTATGTTTATTGCTGGCTCTGGCTCTTTCTCCATGGAAGAGATTCAATCCTACTTCATGTCCTGGTGACATAACAGGAAGCAAAGGGGCCACTACTATGCCTTCTGTGTTCTAATTAACATAAACTATTTCTAAGTTAGGCAGGGTTTGAGGTTAAAATGGAAGGATACACAGGATAGAGAGCATAGCGTATTTAACCACTTATGGACAGGAAGGTTTTACCCTCTTAATGACCAGGTCATTTTTTGCAATTTGGCACTGCATTATTTTAACAGACAATTGCACGGTCCTTTGACACTGTACCCAAAAATAATGGATGTCCTCCCCCCCCCCCCCCCCCCACAAATAGCGCTTTCTTTTGGTGGTATTTGATCACCTGTGCAATGTTTTTTTTTTTTTTTTTTTGCGCTATAAACAAAAAAGTGAAAATTCAGAAAAAAAATAAATATATATTTTTCACTTACTGCTAGAACATAAATGCTGAATAGCTGCGTTTTTCAGCATTTTAAAGAATTAGGCCTCATGCACACAGGACGTTTTTACAGCTGCTGTTTTTTTATCTTCAGATGTTTTCTCTGCAGCCAGTAAACTCCACAGCGTGTTATCCTATGTGTCCATGCACAAACTGTCTGTTATCAGCAGTTTTTGGCAGGGGCATTTTCTGGCTGGATGAAAAAAAAAAAACCGAACTAGTGGGTTTTGAGAGGAGTTTTTCAGCTGTAAAAATGCTGAAACTCTGGTAAAAAAAAAAAAGCTTAAAAACGCTGGAAACCGCCAAAAAACCTGGCTTTTCGTTGTTTATCAGCGTTTTTGAGCCATAAGCTTTTGTGGGAGTATAGTTTTGCCAAAAAAAAGCTAAACGCTGAAAAACGCTACTGCAAAAAAATAAAAACAGCAGATGGAATGTGATTAGTAAATATGAAGTAAGCCAAATGCCTAAAATCTATTAAAAGTTTTAACATGTTGATATGTTTTTACATTTGTACCCTTCATTAAAATATTATGCAGCCAGGTGTTTGGCCAGGCAGAGAGCTATTTTGGACACAGTGCTCTCTATTCTCCCAATGGACTTCGGATGTATGGGTTTATGCTACCTTGCCTCCATCCACGAGGGGGAGCTGACAAGCAGAAGGAGCTCAAGAGACTTGATGAATCAATTAAATTCCTCGTTTTTTAAAAAGTAAAAATCAAATTTTTTTTCATAATTTTAGGCCAATTTGTATTCTGCTACATGGTTGGTTAACCACTTAAGCTCCGGAGGTTATGGCTGCTCAAAGACCAGGCCGTATTTCGCAATTCGGCACTGTGTGATTGTAACGAACAATTGCGCGGTCGTGCAACGCTGTACCCAAATGATGTCCTTTTTTTTCCCCCACAAACAGCTTTCTTTTGGTGGTATTTGATCAGCTGTGCGATTTTTACTTTTTCCGCTATAAACAAAAAAAGAGCAACAATTTAGAAAAAATGCCATGTTCCCCTCTGGAGGCTTTGGTTTCTTCTGCTGACTTCTGTCACTACTGTGTCTTATAGAGCAGCAATCGCTAACCAGTGGTCCCCAGGGCTTCTGCTGTAGATCAACATGTGGTGGATGTATACCTCCCAATGTTTCCAGTGTTCTCAATGCACGTTGACAGTTAATACCATCAAGCACGCATTGATACCTGATGACTCCTCTGTATTTCCGGCTCCTGTAAACTCAGAGAGAGGCACCAAGAGTAGTGCGGGGAGTGGAGGAGGGGACTTCCAATGGCAGCACTGATAAGACTGGGAGGGAGTACAGAGCTCTAGCATATGGCTGGATAAAGAGGTAAGATCCAGTGATGAGTCTGTAAGGCAGCAGTGTGGGACAGAGAGCCAGAGCATTATATGTATAAATCATCTAAAATTCACGTTAGTGGTCTGCGGGATTCAAAATTGTGAGTTTAGTGCTCAGTGAGGTCCAAAGGGTTGCTGACCACTGTTATGGAGTGGAGGGGAAAGTATTTCATTTTCTTTTCAGAAATACCTTTTTTTTTTTTTTTTCTTCATCATATGGCGTACATCACAACACAGTATTGGCTAATTTCTAAACCAATACAGTATCTCACAAAAGTGAGTACACCCCTCTCATTTTTGTAAATATTTTATACCTTTTCCAACACTGAAGAAATTACACTTTGCTACAATGTAAAGTAGTGAGTGTACAGCTTGTATAACTGTATATTTGCTGTCCCCTCAAAATAACTGAACACACAGCCATTAATATCTAAACCACTGGCAACAAAAGTGAGTACACCCCTAAGTGGAAATGTCCAGATTGGGCCCAAAGTGTCAATATTTTGTGTGACCACCATTATTTTTCAGCACTGCCTTAACCTTCTTGGGCATGGAGTTCACCAGAGATTCACAGGCTGCCACTGGAGTCTTCTCCGACTCCTCCAAGAAGACATCATGGAGCTGGTGGATGTTAAGAGATCTTGCGACCTTGCATTCCTCCACCTTTAGTTTGAGGATGCCCCACAGATGCTCAATAGGGTTTAGGTCTGGAGACATGCTTGGCCAGTCCATCACCTTTACCCTCAGCTTCTTTAGGAAGGCAGTGGATGTCTTGGAGGTGTGTTTGGGGTCGTTAAGTTGGAATACTGCCCTGCTGCCCAGTCTCCTAAGGGGGGGCGGGGGATCATGCTCTGCTTCAGTATGTCACAGTACATGTTGGCATTCATGGTTCCTTCGATGAACTGTAGCTCCCCAGTGTCGGCAGCACTCATGCAGCCCCAGACCATGACACTCCCACCATCATGCTTGACTGTAGGCAAGACACCCTTGTCTTTGTACTCCTCACCTGGTTGCCGCCACACACGCTTGACACCAACTGAACCAAATAAGTTTATTTTGGTCTCATCAGACCACAGGACATGGTTCCAGTAATCCATGTCTTTAGTCTGCTTGCCTTCAGCAAACTGTTTGCGGGCATCATCTTCAGAAGAGGCTTCATTCTGGGACAACAGCCATACAGAACCATTTGATGCAGTGTGCGGCATATGGTCCCCCCCCCCCCCCAACCACACACACACCCCTTCAACCTCTGCAGCAATGCTGGCAGCACTCATATGTCTGTTTCCCAAAGACAACCTCTGGATATAACGCTGAGCACATGAACTCAACTTCTTTGGTCAACCAAGGCTAGGCCTGTTGTGAGTGGAACCTATCCTGTTAAACTGCTGTATGGTCTTGGCCACCGTGCTGCAGCTCAGTTTCAGGGTCTTGGCAATCTTCTTATAGCCTAGGCCATCTTTATGTAGAGCAACAATTCTTTTTTTTTTTTTTCAGATCCTCGGAGTTCTTTGCCATAAGGTGCCTTGTTGAACTTCGTGACCAGTATGAGAGAGTGAGAGCGATGACACCAAATTTAACACACCTGAGACCTTGTAACACTACTGAGTCACATGACACCAGGGAGGGAAAATGGCTAATTGGGCCCAATTTGGACATTTTCACTTAGGGGTGTACTTACTTCTGTTGCCAGCGGTTTAGAGATTAATGGCTGTGTTGAGTTATTTTGAGGGGACAGCAAATTTACACTCTTATACAAGCTGTACACTCACTACTTTACATTGGAGCAAAGTGTAATTTCTTCAGTGTTGTCACATGAAAAGATATAATATTTACAAAAATGTGAGGGGTGTACTCCCTTTTGTGAGATATTCTAGGTCATGCTGCACCTCCAGATGATGGGACAATGGTAAAAATCCAGCTAATGTCCATAGGTGCTTCTTGGATCTTCCAGCATCAGGCTTCAGTTTCCCAGGTATAGTGCATCTGGTCTTCCGTTCACAGGTTTGCTAAATTCTACCATGTGGATGTCCAGGCTTCAGCAGGAAGCCGCTTCAGTTTTTTTTTTTTTTTATTCATTGGCTTGTTAGTTATCTGTTTCCCACCCCTAATGGCATTGCTTTTAGACGTTCCATTAATGTAAGAATTAGCCAATCTTGTGTTCTGTGATGTATGATAAGGTAATAGAAATGTTTACTTACCTGTAAAATCTTTTTCTTGTAGTACGTCACAGGACCCTTCCCTGTGTCTAAGGTCACTCCCATATTGCTTGCTACAAAACTGAAGGCTTTGCATTGGCGCATTGAATAGCACCCCAACATACTAAGGCAACACATCAGTGTTGTAGTTTGCTACAATGCATTGTGATACAAACAAAACTGGCCATGTTTAATTTTTACTACATTAGGATGCCCTGATAGCCCATTCGTTTCATAATAGTAAAACACATTTATAAGGTGCTGGAATTTCAATGCTTATTTCAATAGTACAAAAGCAAGGAAAGCTTCAAACAAGCTCACTGGTTCTTGTGAAGCAGCTCTCAAACACACACGTCTACCCATTAGATATGTGGAAGCAACTTAAAGTATACTAATGGGGGGGGGGCGTGACTCCGAGCTCTGTGATGGCTGCTTGATCACAGAGCTCCGCCGGACCGCAATGATACTCGCCGCATAGAGGGACCCTGGACACCCGCAAACCGGCAAAAAACACACAGTTAGTCTCATACTTTCCTTAAGAATGCCACAGAAGAAGAAAGGAGGGCAAACCCAGCCTCACAAGCTGACGCCATTCACGGGCACAGTCCCGCTCCACATGCCTCAAAATTGCGGCGGCCCGCACAGACAGGGTCCTGAGGTAATTCAAATACCCACTGCTAATTTAGGGGCTAATACACCGCCCACCCCACACAGTGAGGGGAGTTCTCATTCAGGGACCAATACTCCATCCACTAGGAGCCCCGCAAGGTCCCGCCAGAGATTAGACCCCACAGCTGGTGACACCTGGGACCCTGACATGGAGGTTGGCAGTGTTTTACCTCAGCAACAGCAAGCGACCACCATCATTGACCCTATTGCTGGATTCCCTACAACGGGCCAGCCAGTCTCAGACACTGTGTTGAAAGACATGTTAATGTCCCTCAGGGACTCCATTCATAATGACCTTACAGCTTCATTCGCAAGATGTCGCAAGGAAGTAAATGAATTAGGTGACAGAGTTGATCAAATTGAACAGGCCATGGGTGAATATTCCACTGCATACAATACACTAGTTGATGCCCATAGTGCCCAAATGGAAGACATATTATGAATTAAAGATAAATTGGCGGACCTTGAGGACCGTTCCCGCAGGAACAATTTAAAACTTGGGGGAGTCCCAGAAACAGTTCTACAGTCCCAACTTCCTCAGTATGTCCAGGAAATGTTCCAAGTGATTGTCCCTTCACTTTCTGCACAAGATCTTATTGTGGATAGAGTACACAGAATTCCCAAACCTTCTTTCTTGGCTGATGATATCTCTAGAGACATCCTCTTGCGGGTTCACTATTACAAAACAAAAGTAGCCATTATGGAGCAATTTCGCAAAATAGACCAGAGACCCCCAGCCTATACATCTGTCCAGATTTTGCCAGGTTTATGCCGCCACACTCTTCAACGTAGGAGACAACTGGCCAGTATTACCAAGGCTTTGAGAAATCACCACATTTCTCATAAATGGAAATACCCCGCAACATTGCTTATTTCACATAACGGTACCACTGTTCCTGTTTCCACAATGGATGAAGGTCTTGCCTTCCTAAGGCAATTTGACATAATACCTGAAATGTCTCCATCTCCTAACTTCATTCCTATCCAACCTAGAGGTACATCTCAATATGACTAGCAAGTTGTAAACCGAAGACTCCCTCCACATAGGATGAGACATGAAGCGGGTCCCTCTCTCACCCCTCGACGTTCCACCTAATCTCCGCAGTTCTTAGTGGATCTTCCACCATACCCCATGTTCCTAAGGATATCAGTTAGTATATCCCCGGTTCTGTTCCTAGTTCCTATTTTTGCTTTTGCTTTTTTCTTTGCTCTTTTTGTTTTTGCTCATTGTTTTAACACAGGATACCTTCCACAGTCTGCATGGGATTCCTTACAGTCCACACTCATCCCAAGTGACCTAGGACTAGACACTCGTCTACACACTCCCCGGACAGCAACGATGAGGATTTTCCCACTGATAGCCTTGGATCCAAGTAAGGCCACACGTTCTCCTGCAAAAACCTTTAATCCATCTTTTCTGTGATGATTACATGCTTATCACTCAACGCTAAGGGATTGAACCATCCCGCCAAACGCCGCTCCATGTGGCAGGAAGCCCTAACACATAAAGTGGACATCTTATGTGTTCAAGAAACACTTTGAAGTCTCTAAAAGTCATACGTGCTCCAATCATAACTTCCCCCATGTCTTCCTCTGCTGTGCAAGCAATAAAACAAAAGGAGTCTTAATTGCGGTGCGGGATACAGTTAGTTTCCACCTCCATAGCTCCACCATTGATGAAAACGGAAGATTCATCATACTGACATGTGATGTCAACTGCAAGCCTTACACGATTGTACCCCTCTACGCTCTCAATGTCCACCAGATTTGTTTACTCAATAAGCTTTTCAAAAAAATACGTTTTAAATATGGTGGAATTATTGTTTGTGGAGACTTCAATGCTGTACCTGACTCACTTTTGGATGCTTCCAAAGGTCCTTCTAGAGGTCGCCAGGAACTTGGTAGTTTGCTCCACAGAGAGGACTTATTTGATGTCTGGAGATGCAACCATTCCAATGAGAGAGACTACACCTTCTTTTCTCCCAGACATAACTCATACTCTCGAATAGACCTGTTCCTAACGGACAAATGGCTGCTCCAGAAGATTACGAGATCACATATTTTTGATATCACGTGGTCTGACCATGCACCCATTTTGATCTCCATTTCTGATGGCCCGGAGGGCGGTAACCCCAACCTAGTTTGGCGATGTAATACTAAACTACTGCAAAATCCTGAATGTATTAAGAATTTATCTGCTAATCTTAGAGTACTTCTATTTTAATGCCTCCTCTACTTCTGATGCTTTTACTCTATGGAACGCCCATAAGGCGCATATTAGGGAATGTTGCTGCACCTGGGGGCCAGATTACAGAGATGCTTCAACTCTAGCCTTGACTCGGTTTTAGGTGATATTCATACCCTTGAACAACAGAACAAACTGAAACCGTCTGAGGCGCATTCACAAACTTTTGCGATTGAGGGAGGAACTCCGTCTCCATCTTGCGCAGAAGTATGACATGCACCTTAGACAATTGAAACTCACTACATATGCTAATGCCAATAGAGCTGGTAAATACCTGGCTAATCGCTTGAAAGCCGTTAGAACTAAAAACAGGATCGCATATCTTATACATCCTTTATCTAAACAAAAAATTCACAATCCCCAAGATATAGCAGACCACTTTGCTGAATATTACGGTACCCTATATCATTTAAAAGACAATAATACCATGTCTCATCCTACTGAATACTAAATTTCAGATTTTTTGGATACTATTAACCTTCCTTCCTTGACCCCGCATCAATTGCAACTACTTAGTGACCCTATTTCAGAGCAAGAAATTTGCAGTTATAGCATCTCTCCCACAGAATAAATCCCCTGGTCCTGATGGACTACCCAATGAGTACTATAAATCTTTTTCTGCGATCCTTGCTCCTCATATGTCATCGGTGTTCGGCCAAGCGGCTGCCTCTTCCGCCTTTCCCAAGGAAATGCTGCAAGCCTACATAATAACCATTCCCAAACCAGGGAAAGAGCCAACTATGCCAACTAATTTTAGACCCATATCCCTTTTAAATTCAGACGTCAAAGTCATGCAAAAATTCTTGCCCTTAGATTATCAGACATTATTCCACTCCTGATCAAGAATGATCAACAAGGGTTTGTAAAGGGGAGGCAGCCCTCGGACGCAACCCGAAGAATTCTGAATGTGATACATTGTGCAGAGACCTCCCGAACACCTTCTCTGCTGTCATCCTTAGACGCAGGGAAGGCGTTCGATAGGGTAGAATGGCATTATATAGACATGGTGTTATCCCGTTTCAGGTTTTGTGGAGAAATTAACTCTGCAATAATGGCCCTGTATTCTTGCCCGTCAGCCAGGGTGTACACAAACCTTGTCTCCTCTCTAAATCCTTCCTAATTTCTAATGGCACCCACCAAGGATGTCTGCTCTCACCCACTATTTTCGACCTCATGATTGAGCCACTGGCTGAGTCCATTCGCCAACACCCCTCAATATCTGGTTTCCAGATAGGGGAGGAGAACCATGTGGTCAGCCTTTTTTGCTGATGATGTGGTCCTCCTGACCGAACCAGAAAATTCCCTACTTGCAGTGACCAATTTACTTAACGATTTTAGTTCCATATCCTATTATAAAATTAACTATTCTAAATTTCTCATTCTTGACTTGGGAATGGCCCCTAAAGTGAAATTTAAGCTTCAGTCTTCTTACTCATTCACATGGGCGAAGGACGGAATCCCCTATTTGGGGGTCACATTAACCCCCAAATTACGCCTAATGGCCCACGCAAACTACGAACCTTTGATAACTAATATTCATTCTGTCGTGGCATACCTATCTCGCATTTTCTGGATACCTTATTGGCCTTTACAGGATGCCTTGACTGGCATTTAGAATGGTTATCTTAAACAAAATGTCTTTCGAGTTAATCTCATTTTACTTTGATTTCTTTACATGTGTCACTGAGCTTGCAAAGGCTAAGAATATATCAGATGAACGAAACAGTGGAAATTCCCTATCTCTCAGAATATCAACTCTGTCTGGACAGCTGACCACAAAGCCAATAATATCTTCTAAAAAGCCCCTTTGGAACTTTTATTGTGTGTCACCAAGAAATTTCCCTTTATGACAGAGAATCACGATCTAGATTGACATAATGCTTACTATAATTAGTTGTTAACTTTGATTGGATAAAAGATGTTAATAACAACCCATTTCTGTACGTCAGATTGTAATGACAAACCCATATTTGAGTATATATAAACTCCAGCAATGTTGTAATAAATCAGGTCACTATGATTCAGCCATCTTGAGTCTTGTCTGATCTCATTATATATATAGCTATATATTGTCTGATTTGGTATCACTGACTAACAGGTAACAGGTATTTTGTACCTGAGGAAAAATTCCACAACAATTTGGCGAGCCAGCCAGGAGAGGTGACGTCATCTGCGGACGGAGTGAGACATCTGGACTGCATTGGATACACTGAAAATATCTGGCCAGGTAAGCCCATTGTCTGCTTACAATGTTTTTCAGTCCATCCAATGACGTCCAGGTAACTCTGTTTTATTTTTGACGTAATACCCTCTTAAAGAACCTAAACCCTTAGTCGGTGTATATATTGTTGCGAAAGGTGAGGTTGGGTCAACCCTCACCACTGTGGGTGTCTTGGACACGCAGGAACGTGACCCCCAGTTGTGTTCTGGTAAAGCGGTCTCATTTCGGAGTGTCCATTTGAGACGTAGCAAGCATTGAATGTATATGACTGTTTTAGCCTGACATTTCATATACATGTAAAGGTTTCTATCTCTATGTTATAGTATATATGTAAACATATGCATATGGTAATAGGCTGATTTTAAGTTAGAAGTTATCCTGATATTGTGTATCGGCTAAGGGCCGAAGTCCAGGTCAGGGTAGTTAGAAGTTATCCTGATATTGTATTCAGTGTATCCAATGCAGTCCAGATGTCTCACTCCGTCCGCAGATGACGTCACCTCTCCTGGGCTCAAGCTCGCCAAATTGTTGTGGAATTTTTCCTCAGGTACAAAATACCTGTTACCTGTTAGTCAGTGATACCAAATCAGACAATATATAGCTATATATATAATGAGATCAGACAAGACTCAAGATGGCTGAATCATAGTGACCTGATTTATTACAACATTGCTGGAGTTTATATATACTCAAATATGGGTTTGTCATTACAATCTGACGTACAGAAATGGGTTGTTATTAACATATTTTATCCAATCAAAGTTAACAACTAATTATAGTAAGCATTATGTCAATCTAGATCGTGATTCTCTAACCCATATTTGAGTATATATAAACTCCAGCAATGTTGTAATAAATCAGGTCACTATGATTCAGCCATCTTGAGTCTTGTCTGATCTCATTATATATATAGCTATATATTGTCTGATTTGGTATCACTGACTAACAGGTAACAGGTATTTTGTACCTGAGGAAAAATTCCACAACAATTCGCAACTGAATAACATGACACGATCTACTATATCATGGGTAGGTAGAATTGCGGCATACAAAATGTCTATCCTTCCACAGATTCTGTACTTCTTTAGGGTCCTTCCTATCCCCATCCCAAAAAAGTACATAACAACCCTCACAAAATTATTAACCCGGTTAACTTGGCTACACAAACAACCGAGGTGCGCAACGAAACACCTTATTGCTCACAAACAAACAGGGGGTATGGGGCTCCCGGATCTGCATGACTATAGACTAGCGGCCATTATAGGACAAATAGGATACTGGTTTAAGCGATCCGATAGACCTCGATGGGTAGATATGGAGACGTCGCTATGCAATGCTTCAGATCTGGCATCAGTTCTATATATGGATCATTTAGCCCCTAGAAATACTTCCTCCCTTTCTCCACCCATGGAAGCTTCTGTAATAGCATGGCGCCATGTTATGAACAGAGCCAATAGGGAACCCCCTATCGATATTCCCCCTATACCAATACAAAATTTGGAATCCAGAATCCCCTTTCTATATACTAAACCTCTACTCAGCTATGGAATCAAATATGTTCAAGATTTTTACACAGATGGTCATTCCCGTAAGTGGTCTGACATACAGGGTCGCTTTTCCCTCCCTCCCAAACTATATTTTATTTGCTTTCGCATCTCACAATATCTGTCGAAATACCCCTTACCTGTTTTATAAGTTTTTCCTTCTATTTGGGCTTTCCTCACGGCTCCAACACATAGGAAAGGTGGAATCTCTCTTATTTATAATGCTCTCCAATATAAATCAGAATTACAACTTTCTGTGGCTATTCAGAAATGGAACAAAGATCTGGACACGTCACATTCATTGCCAGACTGGCAGAGGGTAATTCAATCTAACTATCGCTTTTCAAAATGTGTGGGACATTGGGAAACAATGCTTTAATTGCTTCACAGATGGCATTACACGCCTTACAAACTCGCCAAATTTTCGCCCCATTATTCTGACCAATGTTGGAGACAGGTGGGAAATCTAACCCATATTATGTGGGAATGTCCATGTCTAACGGGATACTGGAAGCTTACCTTTCAAATGATCTCCTCCATAACAGGGATTGTACAAAATCCCTCAATGGGACTGGCCCTACTTAATTTTGGGATCGATAAATTTCCATTATCTATGAGACAAGTTGTGTGTCACATACTATTAGTGGCACGCCACAACGTTCTAGTCAACTGGGGCACTCAAAACTCACTTAATATATCTGATGTCAAATTAGCCGTTAACCGCAATCACCTGTTTGAATGCTTACTAGCTATTAATCAGGGTTCATGTGCAGCCTTTGATAACAGATGGAAAATGTGGACTGACTTTAGAGGGTAACACAACTGACTGATTATTTCACTATCCACTAGAAGTGGGCACTTTGTCACGGTGGGGACTGGTCGGGATACCGATGTTCCCTCTCCTCTTGCACAGTTTGCTCCTGTTGGGGGTGCGGGAGAGTAGGGGACGTCGGAGGAACGACCGGTGCACCGTCTTCCAATTCTAAGAGATATTATCTTCTTTTTTATCCATGAGACTCTTCTACCACATTCCTCATTTTAATATTAGTTTTTGACATATTTTCTGACTGTATGGAGATACTGTAATACATTTGATAATTTTATCCTGTGTATTTTTATTTTTGTTTCATCAGTGCATGATGCACCATATTGAAATTGTCATGTTCTTTGATTTTTTTTTTCTTGTTTGTCTATGCAAAACCAAATAAAAATGTATTGATTTAAAAAAAGTATACTAATGGACGCCAAACCTCAAAGTGAACGTCCAAAGTGCCTTTGGTTCCTCATAATACCATGACATAAAATAAACAACACATTTCAGGGGCAACAAAGCAAAATCAGGGCTCCAAAATAAGCAATGAAAATGAGAAACTATGACGGTAATACAAAACTTGTATCCATATATACAGTGCCTCTTAGATATCTAAAAAGTGTTGCGTGCATTTGTATTCAACCCCCCTGAGTCGATACTTTGTACAACCACCTTTCGCTGCAATTACAGCTGCAAGTCTTTTTGGGTATGTCTCTACCAGTTTTATACATCTAGAGAGTGGACTTTTTGCCCATTCTTCTTTAAAAAATTGCTCAAGCTCTGTCGGGTTGGATGGAGAGCGTCTGTGAACAGCAATTTTCAAGTCTTGCCACAGATTCTCAATTTGATTTAGGTCTGGACTTTGACTGTTCCATTTTAACACATGAATATGCTTTGATCTAAACCATGGGTCTCCAAACTAAGGCTCCCCAGTAGTTCAGGAGCTGCAAATACCATAATGCCTAGTTATGCCTGTGAATGTCAGAGTTTTACAATGCCTCATGGGACGTGTAGTTCCGCAACAGCTGGAGGGCCGTAGTTTGGAGATCCCTGATCCAAACCATTCCATTGTAGCTCTGGCTGAATGTTTAGGGTTGTTGTCCTGCTGGAAGGTGAACCTCCACCCCAGTTCCAAGTCTTATGCAGACTCTAATAGGTTTTCTTCTAAGACTGCCCTGTATTTGTCTCCATCCATCTTCCCATCAACTCTGACCAGCTTCCCTGTTCCTGCTAAAGAAAAGCATCCACACAACATGATGCTGCCACAACCATGTTTCACGGTGGGGATAGTGTGTTCAGGGTAAAGTGCAGTGTTAGTTTTCCACCACACATATCATTTTGCTGTTGGGTAAAAAAAAAGTAAAATTTTGGTCTCATATGGCCAGAGCACCTTCTTACACGTTTGCTTTGTCCCCCACATGACTTCTTGCAAACTGTAAAGGAGACTTCTCATGGCTTTTTTTTTAACAATGTGTGAAAGAAAAATTTAAAACAGCACTAGCATCTTATAAAACCAATATAGTAAATAAATATATATATTATAAAGTGCAAAGTGATCTGTGAAAAATAGCTAAAAACAGTGAATCAATAACTTTTTTGCACATATATTTGCACATTTGCACCTTTAAAGATGATTACTTTGAATACACGCATTAATGTGTTAAGCGCTGTTATAATTTTGTTTCACTTTTTTTAACAATGGCTTTCTTTCTGGCACTCTTCCATAAAGGCCAGATTTGTGGAATGCATGACAAATAGTTGTCCTGTGGACAGATTCTCTAACCTGAGTTACCATGCGCTTCTAGGCTGCTTCTCTGAATAATGCTCTCCTTGCCCGGCCTGTCAGTTTAGGTGTATGGCCATGTCTTGGTAGGTTTGCAGTTGTGCCATACTCTTTCCATTTTCGAATTGTAAGAATATTTAATAATAATATCTCGCGCTCGTACTTCATTATGTCAGAATATTTATACTGCTCTGAATATAGCAGTGTCTATTTATGGTTAATAAGCAAAGATCTATGAGAAAGGAGAGTCTTCACCTATTGCCACAAATCAATATGTAGTGAATTATTTTTAATTGATTAATTTCTTTTTAAAAGCATATACCAATCTTAGTGAGTACAGTCTACAGTATGGAATATATATAAAATATTTATTCTCAAGACATGTAATCACAATATATGATCAAACAGGAAGTGACACAACAAAATAACTCTTACATAAAATACTAACTTCAAACAATCAATGCAATGTGATGTTTAGCTCAATAATGAAAGTGAAACTGAAACAAAGTGAAACGAAAGCAAGATTACCATTTCTCCAGGTAAAGCACAAACCATAGGTGTTCTATATAAACAGACCACAATTGTCTGCGAATCACACAGTCCAAAGTCATTCCACTGCAGATGGAGTGAGAATAAGCCATGCAAAACGGAAGACTAAATTCGCAATAATGCGCTAAATCTGATATTAATAAAAATGTATAAAAACAAAAATCAGCTTTTTAGAGAAAAATCTATGGTTTATACGGCTGGGATTGTAATCACATTACCCTTAAATATGCAATATAAAACATATAAGGAAGGAATAAACAATTGTTAAATAAAATCAAATAACATAGCAAGGCATATTTACCACACTTAAGATGGCCGCTAGCTTCAAATGGTAGTTACCAGAGTCCTAAGATGGATGCCTTTCTTAAGATGGTGGCTTCCCTTCAAGTTTCAGATGAATGATGGACCAAGATGGAGTATGTCTGGATGAGTATATAAATGGATGTAGTAGTGTGTGTGATGTATGTGTGAGGTGTGTTGTCAGTAATGTAATGTGTAATGTGTGTCTCATCTGGGTTGTTCTTTTATATGATAAGAACAAAGGGCTATTAAAATTACCATAAGTAAAACCCAGAGGGATGAAACATTATCCCCATTGGTCGGGCTATTCTATACCGTACTGGTGAGGTCAGAGTCACACCTCTTTAAATAATTAACCCTATACCTTGGATAATAAAGTTAAATGATGATTTCTCTATATGTAAGAGTAATCACAAAACACAACATAAAACTTTGTCCTTACTCCCAGTACATACATGAATGTCCATCTGTATCTCCATCATTCACCTTGGCAAGTAATGCCATTTCAATAATTATATTTTTAATACAATATAATATTTCTTACATTGGAAATATCTCAACTATACCAAGACTGCACCTGGTATTTCGTCTATAGAGGGCAGTATTGTACCGTTCATTAAATTTTGTATTTAACATAATTACCACTATATCCTTATCTGATGACCTTTTTCACCTCTGGCTAGTGAAAGTCCATTAATTATTTGACCATGCCATAGGCTGTCAGACATCTAGACTAGGATAGGAAGATCTATAGTGTCATAAAAACTTACATTAGACCTATACACAAACCTCTCTGAAATGAGGTAATTAGTGACGAGATACACATGTCTTTACACTTATTAGAAAAAGAATTCTAAGTAAGATTACTACTGTAAGAATATAAACCCAAAATGTTATATAACATTCCTAAATATATATGTATATGCCTTACATAATATAATGACATAATTATGGCTAATATCTTCTCACATATAATAATTTATCTTTAACATTTATATTTTAAATGTCTGATGAAGAACACTGAGCCACTGTCCATTGTTAAATACTTATAGACAGACTGGCACTACCATCCCCTTAACATCTGGTATAGCGTCAGGCTAACTGAGTCTTATCTGATAGAGATGTCAATGTATCACCTTATTTACGATTACATAGATACAAAGACCTCTGTTAAAACTCTATTCTGTCTTGTAAGCTTGTAAGAGACATTTTGTTTAACAAGTACATATATGAACTTTCTTTCACCTTGAACAAGATGGAAGCCATGCTGTACTGTTCAGCATCATAAGATATGAATATACATGGCTTTTAAAATCATTTTTATTCTATTAGTTAATTACCCCCAATAATCCCGACAGAATGATGGATTGAACAGTGCTCCATGAGATGTTCAAAGCTTGGGATATTTTTTTTTATAACCTAACCCTGCTTGAAACTTATCCACACAATTTATCCCTGACCTGTGTGGTAAGTTCCCTGGCCTTTATGATGCTGTTTGTTCACTAAGGTTCTCTAAAAAAAACACAGAGAGCTTCACACAACAGCTGTATTTATACTGAGATTAAATTACACTATTTACTAATTAGGCAACTTCTGAAGGCAGTTGGTTCCATAGATTTTAGTTAGAGATATCAGAGTAAAGGGGGCTGAATACAAATATAGTCGACACTTTTCAGATATTTATTTTTAAAAATTTGAAAACCAATTATCATTTTCCTTCCACTTCACAATTGTGTGCCACTTTGTGTTGGTCTATCACATAAAATCCCACTCAAATACATTTACCTTTATGGTTGCAACATGACAAATTGTGGAAAATGACAAGGGGTGTGAATACTTTTTCAAGACACTGTATATAAATAAGGTATATCGTAAAGGTATGTGTAAATACTGTGTGTGTATGTATGTGTATATATATATATATATATATATATATATAGTTATATACAAGTCTGTATTTATATATGTATCGATTTACAAATTTTTATTACCATCATTTCTTTGTTTTATTTTATATTTATTTTGATTTGTGTATGTCTTGCAGCCCTGATGAAGGAAGAGCTGCTTCCGAAATGCATTTGTGGTTTTTATGGTATCGTATTACAAACATTAATTTCAATAGGCTGCCTTAAAACAATGCAAGATAATATGCAACATAATGTGTGTTACAGCTAAGAAGTAAATCTACCCTTTAAAAATAGAGCCACGACTAGTGATTTTGGTAATGGGAAAGCTTCAAGTGAATCTTCAAACAAATGATAGATAGAAAAATGTGTGTATCCAATAAGGTAATCAAAGTGATGACCCCCCTTTGACAAAGTCGGATGTGACGAAACGCATCAGAGCGTGGCTACACGGCACACTGGAGTAATTGGAGGATCGGAGGTGGTTCCCAAGGGTCAGTTTCACCAGCGTGGAGGTGGGAACGCCCCAGCCCCCTTTATCTGTAACATGCCCTGATTTTCATAATACCTTGTGAGTGCATTCTGTGATGGGTTTAAAAGGTAATAAATAAACATTTTAAGACTGTATTGCACTAGTGGGGCTTTCTTTCTTTCTATGCATATGAGAGAGGAGGAGCTGGTTAAATTGAACAATCCAAGAACGATTCCCCTGATTACACGGTTGTCTCTAATGCGCATTGAGCCCTAACCATGAAAATGGGGGGCAATGCTATGGGGTGAGTTGCCAGCTGATGGGAACGGAATCACGAAGGTGGTGGATTTTGTGGTGACCCACTTTTCAGCACAGGACTCTTTTATAATCTGATCACTAATCACTTTATGAACTACAGCAGATTGAATGTGGACTTTTGCTTTTGTGCACTTTTGAACAATCACTGCTTTTTTATTGTCACCTCTTGTCAATTTAATATTTATCTTTTCATTTATTTGATTTTTGTGTATGCTCGGCTAGTTGATATACAATTTCACTTTATTATAGTGATTTTGGTAGTTGAAGAACAGCAGTGAGAAGTGCAGGGCATATTGTGTATCCTACAAACTTCTCTATTATATGCTGAATGGCCCGCATGCGCCTCAGATCAGCATGTTTGCAGAATATACACGCCTTCTGAATTATTGAGAGGTTTAGTCAAAGAGAAGGAAATTGCTCTTCTCATTCTTTCTTCCACCCTGTTAAGGATTTGCAAATATCCATATCAGTAGTGAGGCTTCTTTCACCTTGAAAGCAAAAATGAGACCATGTTAATTTGAATGTGGTGACTGCCATTATTATTAATTCCAGAAACATTAAAGAATACAAATAGTTGAAATGTATTATAAATATGGACTACACCCAATTTACCACTTAAGGACTATCCGCCCACAGCATACTGCAGACGTGCGGCTCATGCAGGCAAAGAGATGTACTGGTAGGTCACTGCCTGCTTCCGGGTTTAGGGTACGTGCCCGGACCCCCCGCTGACACCCGCTGTGATTGTACACAGCGGGAGTCTGCCAGCAAGTCGGCCGGGACCTGCTGCCTTGACAATCAACAGTGTACTCTGTACAGAGGAAACAATCTCTCTGTTTCTTATCCCATGCAAAGCAGGGATAAAAAACAAAGAGATCTGTTAGTAAAAGCAGCACACATTACACATTGTTAGGCACACATTTAACCCCCTGATTGCTCTAGATGTTAACCCCTTAGTAGAATTTCTTTATTTTTTTTCACAGTATATATACCATAGTTTGTAGACACTATAACCAATCAATATACACCTATTGGTATTTTCATTTTTTTTTTTACTAAAGAGGTAGCAGAATACATTTTGGCTAAAATATATGAAAAAATGTGAAAAAAAAAGTTTTTTTTTTTTTTTTTCGGTCTTTATTAATTTATAACAGAAAAAAAAAAGTGGTGATCAAAGACCACCAAAAGAAAGCTCTATTTGTTGAAAAATTAAATAAATTTAGTTTATTTATATGTGCTAAAATAGCGCAGTGCTAAATAGCAAAAAATGGCCTGGTCATAAAGGGGGTAAAACTGTGTGGAGCTGAAGTGGTTAAATATGCTCACGTTTATATTGAAACATTACATTATTTGATCCTCCTTTTCATTCTTACACCCAGGTAGGTTTATTTACTAAAGGCAAATATATCTGAACTTGGAAGTGCATTTGCTCTAGATGTGACGGGTTGCTCTGCTGGTTTCTATCATCCAATCATGTACAAGCAAAAATGCTGTTTTTCGCTTTCATTCATTGACGGACACAGCTCTCCAGGATCTGAACCATTGAGTTATGCTGTCCCCTACAGGAGTAGGACACTAGGCAGAAAAAAAAACTTGGCTACGCCTATGGGCAATCCTTGGTGGTATACCCCCTCCTCTGCTTTAGGTTCTCAGGTTTTTTTCCCTGGAGGAGTAAGGTCCTAGTTCCCTGCTAAGCAGTGGCGGCTGGTGCTCACATTTTTTTTTGGGGGGGGGGGGGGATTAAAAAAAAACGAGTGACCAGCGTGCCTACAATCAATGCAGAGTGCCACAGCATGCCCACAATCAATGCAGAGTGCCACAGTGTGCCCCCAATCAATGCAGAGCACCACAGCATGCCCCCCAATCAATGCAGAGTGCCACAGCATGCCCCCCAATCAATGCAGAGTGCCACAGCATGCCCCCAATCAATGCAGAATGCCACAGCTGCCCCCAATCAATGCACAGTGCCACAGCATGCCCCCCAATCAATGCAGAGTGCCACATCATGCCCCCATCAATGCAGAGTGCCACAGCATGCCCCCAATCAATGCAGAGTGCCACAGCATGCCCCCCAATCAATGCAGAGTGCCACAGCGTGCCCCCAATCAATGCAGAGTGCCACAGCATGCCCCCCAATCAATGCAGAGTGCCACATCATGCCCCCATCAATGCAGAGTGCCACAGCATACCCCCAATCAATGCAGAGTGCCACAGCATGCCCCCCAATCAATGCAGAGTGCCACAGCCTGCCCCCATCAATGCAGAGTGCCACAGCATGCCCCAATCAATGCAGAGTGCCACAGTGTGCCCCCCCAATCAATGCAGAATGCCACAGCGTGCCCCCCAATCAATGCAGAGTGCCACAGCATGCCCCCCCAATCAATGCAGAGTGCCACAGCATGCCCCCATCAATGCAGAGTGCCACAGCATGCCCCCAATCAATGCAGAGTGCCACAGCGTGCCCCCCAATCAATGCAGAGTGCCACAGCATGCCCCCAATCAATGCAGAGTGCCACAGCATGCCCCCATCAATGCAGAGTGCCACAGCATGCCCCCAATCAATACAGAGTGCCACAGCGTGCCCCCAATCAATGCAGAGTGCCACAGCATGCCCCCATCAATGTAGAGTGCCACAGCATGCCCCCAATCAATGCAGAGTGCCACAGCATGCCCCAAATCAATGCAGAGTGCCACAGCGTGCCCCCTAATCAATGCAGAGTGCCACAGCGTGCCCCTAATCAATGCAGAGTGCCACAGCATGCCCCCAATCAACGGAGAGTGCCACAGCATGCCCCCAATCAATGCAGAGTGCCACAGTGTGCCCCCAATCAATGCAGAATGCCACATCATGCCCCCCAATCAATGCAGAATGCCAAAGCGTGCCCCCCAATCAATGCAGAGTGCCACAGCATGCCCCCATCAATGCAGAGTGCCACAGCATGCCCCCAATCAATGCAGAGTGCCACAGCATGCCCCCAATCAATGCAGAGTGCCACAGCGTGCCCCCTAATCAATGCAGAGTGCCACAGCATGCCCCCAATCAATGCAGAGTGCCACAGCATGCCCCCAATCAATGCAGAGTGCCACAGCGTGCCCCCTAATCAATGCAGAGTGCCACAGCATGCCCCTAATCAATGCAGAGTGCCACAGCATGCCCCCCAATCAACTGAGAGTGCCACAGCATGCCCCCAATCAATGCAGAGTGCCACAGTGTGCCCCCAATCAATGCAGAGTGCCACATCATGCCCCCCAATCAATGCAGAATGCCAAAGCGTGCCCCCCAATCAATGCAGAGTGCCACAGCATGCCCCCATCAATGCAGAGTGCCACAGCATGCCCCCATCAATGCAGAGTGCCACAGCATGCCCCCAATCAATGCAGAGTGCCACAGCATTCCCCCAATCAATGCAGAGTGCCACAGCATGCCCCCCAATCAATGCAGAATGCCACTGCGTGCCCCCCAATCAAAGCAGAGTGCCACAGCATGCCCCCCAATCAATGCAGAGTGCCACAGCATGCCCCCATCAATGCAGAGTGCCACAGCATGCCCCCAATCAATGCAGAGTGCCACAGTGTGCCCCCAATCAATGCAGAGTGCCAAAGCATGCCCCCCAATCAATGCAGAGCGCCACAGCATGCCCCCATCAATGCAGAGTGCCACAGCATGCCCCCAATCAATGCAGAGTGCCAAATCGTGCCCCCCAATCAATGCAGAGCACCACAGCATGCCCCCATCAATGCAGAGACCAGAGTGCGTGCCCCTTTCGATGCAGTGTGGGCTCACCCCCCCCCCAGACCAATGCACTTACCTGGCGGCGGCTTCTCTTCAGTCCCGGCGGCGGCTTCTCCTCACTCTGTCCCCGGTGCGTCTCCTGCAGTCCTCCCGCTCCCGCCGCCTCCTCAGCCAATGGCATGGGGTTTGCCTTGCAGCCAATCAGGAAGCACGCATCGGACGCGCTTCCTGATTGGCCAGGAGGAGGATCGGTGTGGCAATAGCGAATTTTCATTCGCTATTGTCACACAATGGGTAGGCTCGGGACGCACTGCTCTGCGCCCCGAGCCCACCCTTTGCATCGCCCTATTAGAGCCTCTGGCTCTAATCAGGTGATGTAAAAAAAAACCCCCATTAAGCTCCATGCGACTGCTGCCCTGCATGCAGATTAGGGGGCCGGATGCATGGATGGGGGGGCAGCGCCCCTGCGCCCCCAACACACCGGCCGCCACTGCTGCTAGGATCTCTGGTCCTGGCAACTTTTTCCTTTTAACCACTTAAGCCCCAGAAGATTTTACCCCCTTTCTGACCAGGGCCTATTTTGCGATTTGACAATTGCGCAGTCGTTCGACGCTGTACCTAAACGAATTTGACATCCTTTTTTTTTCCACAAACAGAGCTTTCTTTTGGTGGTATTTGATCACCTGTGCGATTTTTTGATCATGCGCTATAAACAAAAAAAGAGCGTCAATTTTGCAAAAATAATATTTTCACATTTTTTTATATGAAATTCCCCAGAAAAAATGTAAAAATCAAAATTTTTTAACATTTTAGGCCAATTTGTTTTATGTTTGGTAAAAAAAATCGCAAAAAGCGTATTTTGATTGGTTTGCCCAAAAGTTATTGCGTTTACTAACTAAGGGACTGCGATTTTTTTTTTTGCGGGACTGCAACATTGCGGCGGACAGATCTGACCCTTGACTGACAGTTTTGACACTTTTGGGGTTACCAGTGACATTACTACAGTAATCAGTGCTATACATATGCACTGTTACTGTAAAAATGACACTGGCAGCAAAGGAGTTAACTTTATTAGAGAAGGAGGGGTTAAGTGTGTCCTAGGGGTGTGCTTCTAACTGTGATTGGATGTGGCTTGAGGTGTAAGAACAGAGATCAACGGTCCTACATAGCAGAACTGTATGATCTCCATTCTTACACAGGGAAGAATGACCTTCGGCTTTGTTTACATTAGCCTCCTGCCTTTCTCCCGGACATCGGGTACGCCGGGCACACGCGCGGGGGGGGTCCGTGAGTGAGCGGGAGCGCGCCTCCGGTGGCGCGCGCTCGCTCCCTAGAGCCTCACAGGCTAGCGACGTACTCCTACGTCGCTTTGCCTGTGAGGGGCTGACCGCTGCAGTAAATAGTCATGCGGCGGTCGGCAAGTGGTTAAATGGCTTTTTTTTTTCTCTTCTGTTTTTTTCCTGTGAGATCTATAATCAAGTGCTAGGCTGGTCGACGGGCTGGATAATCTAGTTCCTGTGGTCAAACCAGTCTGGACAGCGAGTGTGTGGAGACCACAGCTCCACACTAGGTCAGCTGCGGCATCGCCCTAATGGACCGACCGACTGGTGAAGATCTTTGGACGGGTGAGTATCTTTGCGACTGGTGAGTATCTGCGACTGGTGAGTATCTCTGCGACTGGTTAGTATCTCTGCGACTGGTGAGTATCTTTGCGACTGGTGAGTATCTGCGACTGGTGAGTATCTGCGACTGGTGAGTATCTTTGCGACTGGTGAGTATCTGCGACTGGTGAGTATCTGCGACTGGTGAGTATCTTTGCGACTGGTGAGTATCTCTGCGACTGGTGAGTATCTCTGCGACTGGTGAGTATCTTGCGACTGGGAGTAACTTGCGATTGGTGAGTATCTTGCGTCTAGTGAGTATCTTGCGACTGGTGAGTATCTTTGCGTCTGAGGTATCTTTGCGACTGGTAAGTAAGTGAGTGTTGTGCAACTGAGTGTCAAGTGAGTGAAGCGGAGTACCAGAGGGTGAGAAGGTAGCGTTAGGAAGCCAGGAAATAGCCACATAGGATAGACTTAAATTACTGAATCCCCATTAGATTAGATAGTAGGTACAATGCCCGGCGGGTGTGGAGATGCGACTCGGTGTACATCTTGTAATATGTATGCGTTCCTCAGACATGTGATAGAGGGCGAATACATATGCGCAAGATGTAAGCACGTTGTTTCCCTGGAAGCTCAGGTCCTGAATCTAGGGAAGCAGCTGGCAACACTGAGACAAATGTCCATACCGGAGGAGAGCCAGGATTGTACCAGTCAGGTGCAGGCAGGGGTCTGCACAGAGGTGGGCGGAGTATTGGAGGTGCAGGCATCAAAGCAGTTTAGAGGGGTGACAGTTAGGAGGGGTAGAAGGGAACAAGGCAAGGAGGCTGATCCTGGGCTGGAGCACCCCAATAGATACGCCCCGTTGTGTGATGTTGGGGAAACCAGTCAGGGACCAGCATTGCTGGAGCAGAGCGACGCCCCTAGCTGCCAGGGGAAGAACTCCTCCAGTAAGGCCGGGAGAAAGGGAAAGGAAAGACAGGTGCTGGTGGTAGGGGACTCAATTATTAGAAGGGCAGACAGTGTAATCTGTGACAAAGACCGTGTGTGCCGAACAGTCTGTTGTTTGCCGGGCGCTCGGGTTCGGCACATCGCGGATCAGGTGGACAGATTATTGGGTGGGGCTGGGGAAGACCCAGCTGTCATGGTACATGTGGGTACCAATGACATAGGCAGAGGAAGACGGAGAGTCCTAAATGATTTCAGGGACTTAGGCGCTAAGTTGAGGACTAGGACCTCCAAGGTAGTATTTTCCGAAATACTACCTGTACCTCGAGCCACACCAGAGAGGCAGCGGGAGATTAGGGAAGTTAACGAGTGGCTGAGGAGCTGGTGTAGTAAGGAGGGTTTCAGGTTCCTGGAGAACTGGGCTGACTTCTCAGTCGGTCACCGGCTCTTTGGTAGGGACGGATTGCACCTAAATGGGGTGGGTGCAGCCGTACTGGGTGCAAGGATGGCCAAAAAGTTAGAGGGGCTTTTAAACTAGGGAATGGGGGGGAGGGTACAGATGTAGAGTTAGCCAGTGGAAAGCAAGTTTCAGAGGGCAGATATGGGGGCATTAGCGGTAGGGTGTTCGGAGCTCCTAAACCCAGGGTGGGTATGGGGAAAAATCAAGAGAGCAGCCTAAAAACATCAAATGAAGATAAATGTAACCGATCAAAATTAAGAGGGTTGTATGCCAATGCCAGAAGCCTGGCCAACAAGATGGGAGAGCTGGAGCTGCTGATGTTTGAGGAGGACTTAGATTTTGTGGGGATAACTGAGACTTGGTTTGACAGCTCTCATGATTGGATGGCGACCATTCAGGGGTATTCCCTTTATCGCAGAGATAGAGAGGGTAAAAAAGGGGGAGGGGTATGTCTGTATATTAAGAACAGTGTACAGGTAAATATGAGGGATGATATTAATAATGGAGCTAAGGACCAGGCAGAATCCCTATGGGTAGAGCTTCAAAGGGAAGGCACGGCGGGGAAGGTAATATTGGGCGTATGCTATAGGCCCCCCAACCAGAGGGAGGAGGGTGAGGCGGACCTCCTTTTTCAGATAGGATTGGCAGCAAGGATGGGAAACATCATTATAATGGGGGACTTTAATTATCCAGATATAGACTGGGCAGAAGGAACCGCGCACTCAGCCAAGGCTAGGCAGTTCCTAAATGTTTTGCAGGACAATTTTATGGGTCAGATGGTGAATGCACCGACAAGAAACAATGCGGTACTTGACCTACTGATTACCAACAATACAGACCTGATCACGGATATAGAAATACGGGACAACTTAGGAAACAGTGACCATAGGTCAATAAGTTTCAGTATTAATTACAGTAATAGGAAGCAGAGGGGTAATATAAGAACACTGAATTTCAAAAGAGCCAATTTCCCTAAACTGCGCTTGCTGCTAGAAAATATCAATTGGGATAGAACCCTGGGAACAAAGAACACGGAGGAAAAATGGGAGCGCTTCAAGAGCATACTAAACAGGGGGATTGGCCAGTGCATTCCAAAGGGAAATAAATTTAAAAGAGCAAAAATAAACCCTGGATGGCTAAACTCCAACATAAAAATGTATATTAGTGCTAAAGAAAAGGCCTTCAAAAAATACAAGACTGAGGGGTCATTGGCAGCATTTAAGCATTACAAAGAGTGTAATAAGAAATGTAAAGACGAAATCAGGGCGGCTAAAATAGAACACGAGAGACATATAGCGGAGGAGAGTAAAAAGAACCCCAAGAAGTTCTTTAAGTATATAAACAGTAGGAAAGCGAGGCCAGAACACATTGGCCCCATAAAAGATGACAAAGGAAATATGGCCACTGAGGACAAAGAAAAGGCGGAAGTGTTAAATAATTTCTTCTCTTCAGTCTTCACAAAAGAATCGGGGGGCTACACAAACCCAGCTTGTAAGGCCGAACTAAATAATACACCTCAGGAAGTGCCGCCATGGCTAACAGAGGATAGACTTAGAGCTAAACTAGAGAAACTTAACATAAATAAATCCCCGGGACCGGATGGCTTGCACCCGAGGGTTCTTAATGAGCTCAGCCAGGTGATTGCCAGACCATTATTCTTGATCTTTAAGGATAGTTTACAGACGGGTATGGTGCCAGCTGATTGGAAAAAAGCCAACGTGGTACCAATATTTAAGAAGGGGCCGAGATATATCCCGGGTAACTATAGGCCGGTCAGCCTAACATCTGTAGTCTGCAAAATTTTGGAGGGGATGTTAAGGGACCACATACAAGACTTTAGTAATGAAAACGGTATTATAAGTAGTAATCAGCATGGATTTATGAAAAATCGTTCCTGCCAAACCAATCTATTAACCTTCTACGATGAAGTGAGCAGCCACCTAGATAAAGGTAAGCCTGTGGATGTGGTGTATCTGGACTTTGCAAAGGCCTTTGACACCGTTCCCCACAAACGATTACTGTACAAACTAAGGAAGGTAGGTATGGATCATAAGGTGAGTACCTGGATAGAGAACTGGCTCCAGGGGAGAGAACAGAGGGTGGTGATTAATGGGGAGTACTCGGATTGGGCGGGTGTGGAAAGTGGGGTCCCCCAGGGTTCTGTCCTGGGACCAATCCTGTTTAATTTGTTCATAAATGATCTAGAGGAGGGGATATCTAGTACAATCTCAGTATTTGCAGATGATACTAAACTAGGCATGCCAATATCTTCTATGCAGGATGTGGAAACCTTGCAAGCAGACCTGAACAAAATAACGGGGTGGGCAACTACATGGCAGATGAGGTTTAATGTTGATAAATGTAAAGTAATGCACTTGGGGGCCAGAAACCAGAAAGCAAGCTACTCACTAGGGGGGGAACCTCTGGGTGAGTCTAGGATGGAAAAGGACTTGGGGGTACTGGTAGACAACAAGCTTGGCAGTGGCATGCAATGCCAAGCCGCCGCAAGCAAAGCCAACAGAATACTGGGATGTATAAAAAAGGGGATTCACTCCAGAAATAAAGAGATTATTCTCCCACTCTACAAGACTCTGGTCCGGCCACATCTGGAGTATGCTGTCCAGTTCTGGGGACCGGTCCTCAGGAAGGATGTGCTGGAATTGGAGAAAGTCCAGAGAAGGGCAACAAAAATAATTAGGGGAATGGAGGACATCAGCTATGAGGAAAGACTACAAGCACTGAACCTTTTCTCTCTGGAGAAAAGACGATTGAGGGGGGATATGATATCAATGTACAAATACTGTACTGGTGACCCGAGCATAAGGAACAAACTATTCAGAGATAGGAGATACAACAAGACACGTGGCCACTCACTAAAACTTGAGGAAAGGCGGTTTCACCTTAAAGTGCGTAAGGGGTTCTTCACTGTAAGGATGTGGAATTCTCTTCCACAAGCAGTCGTATCAGCAGGGAGCATTGATAGTTTCAAAAAACTATTAGATGGACACCTTAAAGACCACAACATACAGGGGTATACAATGTACGGTTAAAGCAAACACACACACACATCATAGGTTGAACTGGATGGACTGATGTCTTTTTTCAACCTCACTAACTATCTAACTATGTAACTATGTAAGGGCTGGCCTGCCAGTTAAATGCCTCGCGAGTTCGCATATGACCCAGTCTCGCCCTGAGTCACAGCATTCCTCCTAACTGACACCCCCCCCCTATTTTGATGGTGAGGAGGTTCTGTCAGGAGCGGTGCCTGCCTGGTTCTTGGTATGGTGAGTAGCTGTGCCTCCTCTTCCCCTGGAGGGTTTTGGTGGGGTGCGCTGACAGCGACTGGGCTATCAGCTGGGGGGGCACACCCCCTGCTGTTGGGGCCCCGTGCGAGGTTCCCCCCTTCCCTCAGGTTTGCAGCCTGGGCTCCAGGGATCCCTCCTGGGAGCCTTTTGGAGCCACCTGCTGTGGCCATTTTTTTGTAGCTTGTTGTTTCAATGGCTGGCGGCCATGTTTGTGTAGCCTGGTGACCATTTTTCATTGGTTCGGCATACTACAGAGTGGCAGCCATTACAGAGGAGCCTCTGGGCAGCATTCTTGGCTGTGGGAGCTCCTCCTTTTCCCCTGGTGCTGACTCCTAGGTCTTTCTTTCCCTTGGACATCGCACGTGGAGCAACTGCTATCCCTAGTGCAGTCGGTGCTTCTCTGTCGGGGTGGTTAGTTTGGTGGGGTCCCTCTCTCTGCTGCAGGTTGTGGGGTGCTCTGTTTGCTGGTGACCTGGTGGTGCTACCAGCGCAGTGGGGGTATCCTTTTGCAGTGCTAGACCCTTTTTACACCTTTAACCACTTTACCACTAGAGCATTTTGCTGTCTTACGTCTGGGCCACTTTTTGCGATTCGTTTATTTTGCGCTATAAACAAAAAAATAGCTTTTATTTTGAAAAAATAACTATTTTTAACATTTTTTATATGAAATTCCCCCCAAAAAAGATGTAAAAAACAATTTTTTTTAAAATTTTTTAAAATTTTTGGCCAATTTGTTTTATGCTACATATGTTTGGTAAAAAAATTCACAATAAGCGTATTTTGATTGGTTTGCGCAAAAGTTATTGCGTTTACTAACTAAGGGAAAGATTTATGTCATTTTTGGTTTTTTATTTTAACGCGTAATGGCGGCGATCTGCGATTTTTTTGCGGGACTGCGACATTGCGGCGGACAGATCGGACCCTTGACTGACATTTTTGACACTTTTGGGGGTACCAGTGACATTACTGCAGTAATCAGTGCTATATATATGCACTGTTACTGTAAAAATGACACTGGCAGGGAAGGGGTTAATTTTATTGGAGAGGGAGGGATTAATGTATGCCTGGTGCTTACTAACGTGTGGGGGGGGGAGGTGACTGTGTGACACAGGGACAGATCCAGGGTTCAGCTATGCTGAACCCTGAAATCTGACCCTGCCTGTCACTTAGGAGATCCGCCCGCTCTGTTTACACAGGCGGGCGGATCTCCAAACTAGATTCCCCGACGATCGGGGAAGAGCGGCGGCGATCGCCACCACTCCTCCCCTGGCCCGCTTTCCGCTGTAACTGAAAACAGAGGGGAAAGTCTGGGGAAAGGGGAAAGTCTGGTGACGTAGACCTACATCGCCAGACGATAACGAGCCACTGTGCTGCAGTAGCAGCACAGTGACCAGTGGTAAAGCGGTTAATTTGACATGAAACATGTTCACTGTTGCTGGTTCGGGGCTTAAGCCGGTCTTCACTATTTACCTAGTGTCGCAAACTCTTACCGGCTGGGTAAACTTTTGCGTCGTGACCTAGAGGGTGAGCAGCTTCCGCCTGCCTTTGCTGGACTGGTGGACCAGTTGGTCCAGGGACTGCAGTTTATCTGTGATGCCACTTTTGATGCGACTCCCCTGATTTCTAGGTTCTCTGTTTCAGCAGTGGTACTTAGGTGCGTGTTGTGGCTTAAGTGTTGGTCTGCAGACCTGATTTACCTTTTCAGTTCGATTGCCTGTTTGGGGCTACCCTGGATGACATCATTAAGAGCCCCATGGGGGGAAGAGTACCTTTCCACCACAGGCTGGAAAGGGTAAGGAACCTCTTTGCAGACGTGGCCTGTCGTTCTCGGCTAATAAGACGTTTTTTTGTCCCTCAGGGTGCACTAACAAGGTGCAAAACAAGGTCAAAACCTTTCAAGTCCTCCTCGGGAGGTTCCAAGTGGCCCTGGTCTGGCAAGCCGAGAGTGGGATTCTCTAGACCCGCGGACAAGGCTCCTTCAGCATGAAGGTGCGCCCTCACCCGTGCCTGGGGTGGGGGGGACATCTTAGCTGGTTTCTGGGCTTGTGGACCTCTTTGGTAAAGGACAAATGGGTCCGTGAAGTTATATGTCCGGCTACAAGATCAAGTTTCGTTCTTACCCTCTGGAAAGGTTCTTTCCTTCCAATGTGCGTCTGTCCCTGGACCGATTCTCTTTGGGGCGGTACAAGACCTGCTGCTTCAGTATGTAATTGTCCCGCTTCTGGCTTCAGAATGGTTTCAGGGTTTTTATTCAAACCTGTTTACAGTCCCAAAGAAAGAGGGCAAGGTACGTCTGATTCTCTACCTCAAGGCCCTGAACTGTTTTGTGCGGGTACAGAAGTTTAGAATGGAGTCAATTTGCACGGTAGTGGCATCCCTATATCAGGGGGATTTTCGTGCCTCTATCGACTTTAAATAGGCTTAGTTGCACATTCCAATATGTGCCCGACACCAGTGCTTCCTCTGTTTTGCTGTAGGAGAGGAGTGTTATCAGTTTGTGGTGTTACCTTTTGGTCTCACTTCCGCTCCTCTGGTCTTCACGAAAGTGTTGGCCCTGGTTCGGGCCTTACTATGTCAGCGGGGGAATTGCAGTACTGGGCTATCTGGATGACCTCCTCTTGCGAGCGGAGTTCTCTGCTGTACTGATGGACGACGTGGAGATCACTATACAGACCCTGAGGGAGTTCGGTTGGCTTTTCAATTACCAGAAGTCTGCTCTGATTCCATCCAGAAAATTGGATTATCTGGGTCTGACTCTGTATTCAACTCTAGCCAGAGTGTTCCTTCCTCTGGCCAAACTCCAGAAGTTGTATGCTGCGATTCCGCTCCTGCTGTCCAGCAGATGGTCATCCCTCCAGACTTGCATGCTGGTGCTGGGCCTGATGGTATCTACCTTTGAGACGGTTCCATTTGCACCATTCCTTAGAGGTCTCCGCAAAGGGAGATCTTGGTCAAATGGGGCAGGTGTCTGAAGTGTCAGATCAATCAGATCTGGCTGAGCCGGGAAACCAAAGGGTCTCTGGTCTGGCGACGTCGCTCTGGCTCTTCAACAGGGCGAATATTTTCTCCCCTTGCATTGGACAGTGGTCACCGTGGATGCCAGTCTGTCCGGGTGGGGAGGTGTCCTGGGTCTGACCTCTGCTCAGGGTGTTTGGGCACTGGAAGAGTCCAGGCTGCCGATCAATGTCTTGGAACTCTGGACGGATCAACCCAGGGGGCTTCCGGTGCGGATTCAGTCAGACAATGCCACGGTGGTGGCTTATGTCAGTCACCAGGGTGGAACAAAAAAGTGTATTGTCAGCCCAGGTAGAAGCTAGCATTCTCCAGTGGGCAGAATGTTTTCGTTCCGGCCCTCTCCGCAGTACACATTCCAGGAGTGGAAAACTGGCAGGCAGATTATCTTAGTCAGCAGGCGTTGGACCAAAGGGAGTGGTCCCTTCATCCGGACGTGTTTCATCAGATAGGTCTCTGGTGGGGCTCCCCCGAGGTGGATCTGTTGGCGTCCCAGCTCAACAGATACAGAGGTTTGTAATAAGGTCACGAGATCCTCTGGCAGACCACAGATGCTCTGGTGGCCCCGTGGGGCCAGTATCGTCTGATCTACGCCTTCCCTCCTCTCAAGCTTCTGCTGCGGCTCTTGCACAGATTCGAGGCAGAGGGGATTCCGGTCATTCTAGTGGCCCCAGACTGGCCTTGCCAGTCTTGGCACACCGACCTGGTGCGGATGGTCACCGACATCTCTTGAAGACTGCCTCTCAGGGAGGATCTCTTATCCCAAGACCAATCTTCCATCCTGCTTACAATTGCTGGCTTTGATGGCCTGGCTGCTGAAAGCCAGGTGCTACAGGATAGAGGTTTGCCTGGGTCAGTGATTCCTACACTGCTGAAGGCTAGGAAGTCTACCTCTAGGAAGATCTACCATCATACGTGAAAAGCGTATATTTCATGGTGTTGAGTCGATTGGTGTTTACCCTCGTTCTTTTTCGGTGGCTCGAATTTTGACCTTTCTTTAATGGGGGGTTGAGCAGAAATTGGCCTGAGTGCCATCAAGGGCCAGGTGTCAGCCTTGGCAGTCTTCTTTCAGCGACCCCTGGCCACACACTCCCTAGTGTCTCTAGTGCGTATATATTTAATTTAAGGGGTTCGACATCTGACTCCACTGGTGTGCTCTCCTCTGCCGCCCTGGGATCTGAACTTGGTGCTTTCAGTTCTCCACAATCTTCCCTTTGAAAATATTCAGAAGACTTCCCTGCTTATGCTGTCCCAGAAGGTGGCTTATTTAGGTGGCTATCACCTCTGCTCGCAGGGTGTAAGAACTGGTGGCGTTATCTTGTCGTGCCCCTTACTTGGTGGTCCACAAAGATAAGGTGGTTCTTCGCCCATGTCAGTCGTTCCTAAGTTAGTCTCTGATTTCCATTTGAATGAGGACATTGTGTTGCCTTCCCTATGTCCCAGGCCCAAATATCCTAAGGAATTTGCTTTGCATGCCCTGGATGTCGTTTGGGTGATTCAGGTGTATCTGGCAGCTACAGAGTCTTTTCGGAGGTCAGACTCGCTGTTTGTGATCACGGATGGGCCAAGAAAATGGCTGTCTGCTTCTTCTGCAACCATTTCCAGATGGATCAGACAGACGGTGACTCAGGCCTATTCGATCAAGGGTCAGGTTCCTCCTTTGCCTGTCATGGCGCACTCTAATTGGCGCTTAGTGCTTCTTGGGCCTTCTGGCATCAGTGGCACAAGTTTTCAAGGCGGCCACCTGGTTGGCGGTGCACACTTTCACTAGAATCTATAAAGTGGATGTGTTGGCATCTGGGGATGCATCCTTTGGCCACAAAGTTTTGCAGGCTGCTGTTTAGAGGGTCTGTTCCCTCTTTGGGGTGTATTGTTCAGGTTGGGCTGTAATTACTTTTTTTTTTTTTTTTGAGCTCCTGTTTTTCTGGTTGGCTATTGTGTTTAGCCTTGAGATTTCTTGTTGTACCACCCCTCATGTTTAGCACTGCTTTGGAATGTCCCACTAGTTCAGAATCCTGGAGAGCTTTGTACGTCAATGAATGAAAGAGAAAATGGGATTTTTCGACTTGCCGTAAAATCCATTTCTCTGTGTTCATTGAGGGACACAGTACCCACCCATCTATAGATATAGAGTTGTAATACTTCTGACACTGCTTGTTACAAAACTGAAGACCAATACCAGAGAGGGGGAGTAAACCACCATGGACTGCCCATAGGCGTAGCCAAGTTCTTCTTTCTGCCTAGTGTCCTACTCCTGTAGGGGGCAGGATAACCCAATGATTCAGAATCCTGGAGAGCTGTGTCCGCCAACGAACGCAGAGAAATGGATTTTACAGTAAGTCAAAAAAATAAAAAATTTCTTTATTTCCCTTGCATGTAGTTACGTTCAAAGTAAAGCTTTCCCTCATTTACTAAACTCTGGAGCAAGTGCACAGTATATTTTCCTTTAGTAAATCAACCCCAATGTGTTATCCATCATTCTCTACCTTGCATAAAATTTGAACTAAAACCAGGTTTGACCAGTAGATGGTATTGGATACTTTTGGGTTCACAACAGATGTTTGTACTTAAAATCATTGTTTAGTCAAGAAAATTTGCCCAGCCATGTCTTTGGCCCGGCTATGTACACCTGAACTCTGTAAGTTAGAAGGTTGTCCACAAACAATGGGCACATAGCCTTTGTTGAATATTCATATACCTTCTTAAACAGTAATGGTCCAAAGTCTTGGATAAGTCAAAAATGTAATTTAGCTATAGATAAGATCTGTTTCCATCGTAATATTGGGCACCACTGATCTCTACATCTTATTTGTGAGAACTTCTACTGCAACTCTCTTTCCAGCAGCCTATGATGTGGTTTACGCCTCAAATGGTGTCCATTGCCATATGAAATGCATGTCTTTCGATTAGGTTGTTCCTAATATGCTCTCATCCTGGGGATAGCAGTGTAGAAAAGTGCCACAAAGTGCATGTAAAAGATAAGTTTTAAGCAGCAACATGTTTTGACTCGCTCTGGGTCTCATAGCTGCTAAAACTGGAAAGAAGCACTCAATATTCAGAAACTCTTGTACTATTTCTAAACAACAGGTCCTTTGTGCCTAAGGTGATGCACTTTAAAATAAAACATATTGTTTATAGACAAGAAAAACAAGGGGAAAGTCATGGTCAAATTGTCACGATCATTTTATAATGTACAGTATAATCATCATTTATATAGTATAGATCTAGTTTAGCATTCACAGGCTGTGTCTAAAAAATGATATTTATGAACAGCAATTTTGTTGAACTCTAAGGCTAGGTTCACACTAGCCTGCACTGTGCGTTCTGCTTGCAGGTGCGGAAATCGCATAGATTTCCGCACCTGCAACCACCCGCAGCTGAATTGTGTTGCTCTTACAAGACGTGCAGGGCTGCTGTTCATTCAGAATGGCACCCCCATGCATCACAGCCCGGAACGCGATCGTGGGTGCGGGAATTGCAGGGAAACTGCGTCATCAAAAAGACCATGCGGTTCCCACGTTTTTAAAAAGGTGCATGCACCTTTTTTTCTGCGGTTCACGTGGCACAGGAAACATGGGCCACACAGCCCACATTAGTGTGAGCCAAGTCTTAGGCTCCATGCATACTGGGCTTAAAAAAAAAAAAAGGCAGTTCCCTTGACAGAAAAAAACACTATAGAGCATTTTTGTACACCTTTTAGGAGAGTTTACCGATTTTTCTGCTAGAAAGTTCCAATCAAAAACATAAATCAGATGGGGTTTTTTCTTCCTGCCTCTAAATGCTGAGCCTAAAAATGCCTCTAATGGTCCTAATCTAATGTGCATGGACATATACATTGAGCTGCTTCTACAAGCAAAACACAAAACTCCTCTAGAAGCAGTGATTTTTTTGGCCAGCGTGCATTGACCCTGAAGTTGAAGTCTAATTAGAATTAAAAAGACAAATCAGTGCAGCTCTGTGTATTTATTATAACATAATTAACCACTTTACGACCGCCCGCCGCAGCCGCTCCTGGGCAAACCGCCGTAGCTATACATCGGTCGCGCGCAGGCAGCTAGTAGGCGAGCGCAGGGCAGGCGGCTCCGATTGCCGCCTGACACTCGTGATCGTTCCCTGCTGAGAGAGAAGAATGGTCAGCTGTTGTAAACACAGCTGACGGTTCTTCTTCCTGGAATGATCACAGAGCTCCTGTGATCCTTCTACATAGGAAAACAGGTCTCTGTGATCATTTCACAAGCCACACCCCCCACAGTTAGAAACACGCCCCTAGGTACACTTTTAAACCCTTGATCACCCCCAGTGTTAATCCTTTCCCTGCCAATGTCATGATTACAGTAACAGTGCATATTTTTGGTCCCCCCCAAAAGTGTAAAAAATGTCAGTTAGGGGTCCGATCTGTTCACTGCAATGTCGCAGTCCCGCAAAAAATCGCAGATCGCTGCCATTACTAGTAAAAAAAACAATAAAAATTACATAAATCTTTCCCGTAGTTAGTAGATGCGATAACTTTTGCGCAAACCAATGAAAATATGCTTATTGTAATTTTTTTTACCAAAAATATGTAGCAGAAATATGTAGAATTGGCCTAAAATGTTAAAGAATTTTGATTTTTAAATTTTTTAGCAGAATGTGAAAAATATATATATAATTTTTTTCAGAATTGTCGCTCTTTTTTTTGTTTAAAGTGCAAAAAATAAAAATCGCACAGGTGATCAAATACCACCAAAAGAAAGGTCTATTTGTGGGAAAAAAAGGACATCAATTTTATTTGGGTACAGCGTCGCACGACTGCGCAATTGTCCGTTAAAGTATCGCAGTGCCAAATCGCAAAATTTGGCCTGGTCATTAAGGGGGCAAATCCTTCCGGTCCAGAAGTGGTCAAAGTAGAACTAAAGGCAATTTTTTTTTTAGTTTTGCATACAGTGAAGAGGGATTAGAACGTTTGTCAGTTTTTATTGCTGCCTGTGCCTCTGTTATCGAGATTCACCCTCTCTGTCTGTCTTGTTTACCATTATCAGTGAAAGTAAAAGAAAACCCCAAATCTTGGGTTGTCCCCAGAAAAGTAATAGAGGGGAAATCTTCCAATGGGGAGACTAGTTCCAGTGACCTGGGGGGGTCTCTTAGGAATTCCCTTACTTTGCAGGTACTGTATTTCTACTCACTTCCTTTTTTGCCTATGGTACAGGAAGTGAAGGTAAATCTCTGAAATGAGACACAGAGGGCAAAAGAAAAAAATCTGACAGGGGTTATATTCCTCCCTTACTCTATCCAAAATGGGAAAAAAAAAAGTTTTGCCTTAAGTCCTACTTTAAATGTATAATACAGGACATGGGCAATGTATTCATAGACACTGGTTATATGCTTGAACCTTCAGGAGAATGGACACTGGCAAAGACAACTAAAAAGAAACTCTTTTCCTGGTTGATCAACAACAATCCGCCACAATTGCACAATTAGGTGCTAGCACAGCTTAATTATAAATGCAATGGAAGTCCGGACCTCTGCACTACTGAAAAAATGACCTTATTGAACAAAATGACGGTAATAAAAGTAAGTAAAATCATTATAAAGTAAGTGGTGGAGGAGTGAGGTAACCCGCTAATGTGTTTTGTGCTACTGTATACTAGCACTTACTCATAGCAGTTACCTCACTCCTCTGCTGTTTACGTTATGATGTTTTTTTCCTATTTTTGTTATTTTTCTTCAGTAAAGGTGTTTTTTCAGTAGTGTAGCCCTCTGAATTTTCTTTGCATGTGGACATTGGCAAAGCTTTTGAGGACATGCCCTGTGGTTGCCTACCCTTAAACCCTACCTCACTCCATAAAGTCCTCAGTCTTGCTAGTGTCCTACTGTGATAAACCACTTCTCCTTTGAGTAGAGATTACGCTTAGCTTAACATAGCCATCCAAAAGGCCTATCTGCATATCCCCAGTTATCCACCTCATCTTCTACGTTTTGTAATGATAGACACTCATTTCACTTTTTTTTTTTTCACAATATAAAGCTTTATTCAAGAAAGAAAAAAGTTACAACATTGTGCTGAATAATAGAACATGTAACATGTAACACAATCTTAAAGTGCAAGGAAATTCAATCAAAATTGTCGAGAAAACTTTAACATCGAAATTCAACAAATATAATGAGCTCCCGACTCCAAAGAAGGGGAGAAGAGGTCAACCAATTTTTTGCACTGCTTTTTGGCCTACCCTTACCTATGAAAGTATTCACGAGGGTCTTAGCACCTCTTCTTACCCTTCTCAGAACTCAGGGCATTCAGATCAGATAATTCCTCTCTCCTCTAGCTGTGTGCAGATGAAATTGAAACTATAGAAAGGCAACTGCAAAAACTTGCTATGAATAAGAAGCAAAATCATCTCCAGAAACTATACCAAGAGCAGACTTTTTGGATACAACCCAAATAGCATAAAAAAAAAAAAAATACAACATCTATACTTCCTTCTATCTGTGACATGGAAGCCAGTCCAGAATGACAAGGTATCCCTTGTGAACATGCTGACCTTACTGAAAATGTGGATATAACAGAGAAACTTGGAAGCATCAGTTTGTCAGATAACAAACTTTCTGAATCAGAAATAACAGTCCTCTCTTACATTCTGTTAAATATGGATAATTTACAGTTAATCTCAGATATAGAGGAATTCTTCAGGAGACACAGGGGATGATTTACTAAAAATGGAGAGTGCAAAATCTGGTGCAGCTCTGCAAAGAAACCAATCAGCTACCAGTTTTTTTTTGCCAAAACCTAATTGAACAAGCTGAAGTTAGAAGCTGATTGGCTACCATGCACAGCTGCATCAGATTTTGCACTCTCCAGTTTTAGTAAATCAACCCCTTAGGCCCCTTTCACACATTCCGTCCGTCTGAGTTTTTCTCAGTGGGGGATCAATCCGCCGTTCCGCCCGCTGAGCAGGAGGATGACAGCTGTGTCTCTGCACTGTGTGCGGAGACACAGCTGTCAGGTCCCCATGCATCTCTATGGTGGAAATCGGATGTCCAGATTTGACGGATCGGCTCGGATGTCAGCAGACATGTCTCTGCTGACATCCGATGCCCCATAGAGATGCATGGGGGTCGTTTAGATCCGCCAAAAAAACGGACAGGTGGATCTGAACGGTCCGCCTGTGTGAAAGAGCCCTAAGGCTCAAAGAATATTTTAAAAGAGATGAAAGCAATTCTGTGACAATAGAATGTGACAAAAAGAGAAAAAATCAGCAACTTCACACCTCCACAATGACATAACCCCAAAATGGACACCTAACTTAACAGCTTCAGACTGCGAGTTACATACCTGATCTCTACCCAGCAAAAAATAATAATAACAAAATAAAAGAAAATGTTATACAATCTTTCACCTTTGGAGCAAAGAGCTATACACAATTTATGCAATAATCCGGCCATCGCCATCAAACCAGCAAATAAAGAAGGGAGCAGTTGTGATGGATACAAACAAATACAGTAATCCCCCGCTCCATCGCGGTTCAGTTTTTGCGGTCCCGGTAATTCGCGTTTTTTTTTGTAATGTTATTTTACTATATAAATCATTAAAAATGAAATATTTTGGTGTTTTCCATAGCTCTTGCTATGTCTCTTAGTATCTTTTATGTGTTTAAATGAGTTTCTATTGTTTTAAAAGTGTGTTTAAAGACCTTAAAATACTTCTACACGTACAGTGACAGTAAAATAAACATGCCTACAATGCATTTTAATAGGGTTTTTCTATTTCGCGGAATTTCACTTTTCGCGGCTGGGTCCGAAACGTAACCCCCGCAATGGAGGGGGGTTTACTGTACATACAAGAGGGCCGGAGGCAGCTGGCAAATGCTACTCACTGTAACCAACTGGATTATGATTTAAAACAAGATTTTACTCAACAATAAAAAGGTCTCATTAAAACACTACCAACCCACCTATATTTAGAATTTATCAGTGTAATTCCACATAATGCAAAAATTAGGGGCTTCTACATGCTGTTCACTATCCACAAGTCAGCAAATCCAGGTGGACCCATCATAACCGGTAAGAACACACTTACTCAACAAATCCTTGTAGAAAAGTATTAACCATTAGCCACAAATACTGATAGTTTCCTTTGAGATACAACTCATTTTCTTAAAAGATCAACAATATATGACAATTACCACCAAACACACTTCTAGTCACTATGGATGGAATCTCTGCAGTAACATCCCTCAAAAGGATGGGATTGCTGCATGTCACAGATTTTTTTATCATCCTCACAAAACCATGAAGACAGAGCTAAGGATGTTACACAACTCACTGAATTAATTCTAACACACAACTACTTCACTCTCAATAAGGGCACCCCATATGCAAATTTATTTATGGCTAACCTGGAGGACAAATTCCTTAGCAAGCATACAACAAAAGCCATATAGATCCGATTGCTATACTAATGATATTTTCATCATATACACACAAGGTGAAGAGAATCTAAACATTTTTTACTCATTGAGCAACACATTTCACCTATCAATCAGACTAAAAATTGACTAAGCACCTGTCATCTTCCTGGACACTACAGTATACATCAGGGATGACACATTTCACACCTCAATATACTGACAGATGCAACTATCTCCACAGTTCCAGCTTTGATCCCCAACACACAAAAAAGGCCATCAGATGCCACTGAATAAGAACTGACCCAGAAGACAGAAATAAACATCTCAAAATACTAACAGACTCCTTCAATAAGAAAGATTAAAAGGACAATACAATTAATACAAGCATAAGCATGGCCCTGAAAACCCCAAGAGAAAATCTGCTACAGTACAAAGAGAAAAAAACAAATAACATGCAATCCAGCAACTAGAAGGGATAAGAAAGATGATCAAAGATTTTCAACCCATCATAACAAAGGATGAAACGCCGAAAGATATATTCCAACAACCCCCAATGCTGGCAGCCACCCAACCTCAGACATAAACTAATCAGCAAGAAACTTCATTCTGATTATGAAGTCACAAATAAAGGAACTTGTCCTTGCAACAAAAACTGCTGCAAAGTGTGCAGCCAATTCAATCCATTAAAAAGTGTCACACACACACACAAAGGGGACCTTCAGTATTACAAGATCATACAGCTGTACTCCCAGAAATGTTATGTACCTCATTTAATGCAAAAAAAATGCAACCAAGTCTCTTACGTTGGCGAAACAGGACAGAAGTTACAATAATTATTTACACAGACAATTAAACACATAAAGAAGATGTTTCTCGCACACCCGTGGGACATACAGTAATTTCTAACAGCCAGGCAACACCATGGAAGACATAAATGTTTTGGTTCTTGAAGGGAACTTCAAAAATACTAAGAGTAATAATTCTTTTTGACATAAAAGATAATGGCCCTTAGTTTTCTAAATCACTATCCAACAGTTTTACGTCCACTGTTAACTGTGTGTCTTTATCAGGGCTGCTGTTAGAAATGATGGGGCCCCGTACAGCCTACCTGATGGGGCCCCCTTCAACCCCATCCCTGGCTCCGCCTCAAAACAAAATGCAGGTTTGTCACAGTTTACGTATATATGTGCGGGACCAACGTGCATGTTTGCAATTACACATGAGCAAGGGGTAATGGGGGCTTTAAAAAGGTTTTACATTTTATTTTATTTATGTTACTTTGTGCAAAGTAGCTGGGGCTATCATGCTGCAGGGATGACCAAGATATCACCCTTCCAATCCAGGGACGTGTTCTGTCAGAATAGCGCTACCTATCAGATTCTGCTACCAGAAGTGACATACGGACTAGAACAACTTACTGCGCATGTGGCATGCATTCCAACATGGCCGCTATGCATTCCAATAGCTTTCGTAATGTGACAGAACACGAAGCAGCGGTGGACATCTTACACCCACGCAAGTCTTCAATTTTACATTTTTTTTAGCAGTAAACTCACCTTATAGAATAAATCACAGTATTACATTTCTATTATTATTGTATTCTAGTAAATATAGCGAGAAACCTGTGGCCAGAAGGTGGTGACGGCCATCTTGGTACACCCGACACTGCTCAGCGACAAACTGATTATATAGTAAAATAGACTGTTCCACTCGGCTGCGGTGAAATAGTCTATTTCAGTCTATAAGGTGAGTTTACTGATAACATAAATGTAAAAAAGAAGAGGGAAGAGGTTAAAGGGGAGTGGTTTGACTGCACATGTTTACTGTCCCCCAAACACAAGTTTAAAGTAGCATCTCACTGTGTCTTATGATCAGCAGCATGAAAATCACACAGGCTGCAGGTGCCCTGTCACAATGTCACATGGATGATGGGGCTGCTGACTTTGTTATGCAGTAACACTCAGTACAGCCGTAGCTTAAAGTCAGCATCCATGTGACACTGTGACAGGGCACCTGCAGCCTGTGTGATTTTCATGCTGCTGATCATAGGACACAGTGAGGACTCTGTTCTTCACTCACTTTGTCCAATGCAGCCATGCTGTCCTCCTGCTGCTCCCTGTCAGCTGCTGAGTCAGTCGTCTGCCTCCTTACATGATCACATACTCGGCACTTGAGTAAGGGGAGGCGGGGCTCAGCAGAGAGAGAATTATTGTATCCCTCCGCCAGGCAAGGCAGTGGACAGCAGCAGCCAGGACTATATGGCAGCAAATCAATGTGGAACTGCATCCCATGTATACATGCGCCCCCGAAAATGAAAAAAAAGTCCTGCCACTGCACTCACCTCCTGGGCCCTTCTGTTGACATTATAGGGCCCAGGAAAATGTAATTACACCCCCAAGAAAGTACAAATTAGGAAAAAGTTTAGAAAAAAACTATTTTTTTTAACATGCAGAAGTTTACTGTGATGTTGCCCGGGCCCCTTGTAGAGCTGATGGAGCCCGGGCCCGGTACAACAGGGCTGGTTGTACTGCCCTATCAGCGGCCCTGGTCTTTATAGCCCTCTGCCTGCCTTATCTCACTAACTATCCAAGTTTCATTACAATTGTTGTGTATGTTTGTGGGTTTTTTTTTGCCCCTGAGAGATTGTCTTATTAACATTCGCTAAAACTTTACTTCACATCACAACTTCACATCTACTACCGTCACCCTCTTCTTCTATCTTATGCTCCCTAACTCACATCTTCAATCTCTCCCTCTCAACTGGTACCTTCCTCTCCCCTCTAAAACATGCCCTGATCATCTCCATACTTAAAAAACCCTCACTGGACCACACCAGCCTGAACAACTTAAGACTTATCTCCTTGCTCCCATTTGAGTCAAAACTTTTAGAATGCTTAGTCTACAACTGTCTTAGCTCCTACCTCACTGACAACAACCTTTTTGACTCCTTACAGTCCAACTTTCGCTTATTACATTCCACTGAAACTGCCCTACTAAAACTCACTAATGATCTACTAACTGCTAAAACCAATGGCCACTACTCCATACTCCTACTACTCGACCTCTCTGCAGCCTTTCATGCTGTTGACCATCCCCTCCTCCTCAAAAAACTCCACTCTCTTGGCCTTCAAGACTCTACTGTCTCCGGGTTCTCCTCCTATCACAGTGCTCCTTTAGTATTACCTTATAACTCTGCTTCCTCCTCTCCACTTCCTCTTTCTGTCGGGGTATCTCAAGGTTCTGTCCTTAGACCCCTTCTCTTCTCCATCTGCACCTCCTCCCTTGGTCAGTTAAAAAACTCCCATGGTTTCCAGTACCACCTTTATGTTGACGACACAAATTTATCTCTCTACTCCCCACCTCACTCCTTCAATCTCTTTTCGCATTACTAACTTACAGACATATTAGCATGGATGTCACACCACTTCCTCAAACTCAATATTTGTAAAACTGAGCTCATGATTTTTCCTCCAGCCCGTGGTCCCCCCCCCCTCCCCAACTTCTCCATCAAGATCATTATTACAACCATCAGTCCTTCCCCTCATGCCAGGGTACAAGGTGTAATCCTCGACTCTGACCTGTCCTTTCAGCCCCAAATCCAATCACTGTCCAAATCTTGGAGACTTCAAATCTGAAACATCTGCAAAATACACCCCTTTCTAACCGTTGACACCACTAAGCAACTTATCCACTCCTTTGTTATCTCTCGCTTTGACTATTGTAACTCCCGCCTCATTGGTCCACCTCTCCGCAAGCTATCCCCTCTTCAGTCTATCATGAATGCTGCTGCCAGACTCATCCACCTTACCAACCGTTTAGTGTCCGTCATGCCTCTCTGCCAATCCCTGCACTGGCTTTCCATTGCCCAAAGAATATAATTCAAAACACTAACAATAACATACAAAGCCATTTATAATTCTGCCCTAAGCTACATCACCAATCTCATCTCCAAATACTGTAATACAATCACTGAAACCATCGTCTCTGCTTCTCCTAAGACCTCCTGCTCTCTAGCTCCCTTGTCTCCTCCTCCCATGCTCAACTCAATGACTTATTCAGAGCCTCTCCCATCCTCTGGAACTCACTACCCCAATCTGTTCAGTTATCTCCTACTCCGTCCACTTTTAGGGGATCCCTGAAAACTCATCTCTTCAGGGAGTCCTATCCCGCCTTCACCAAACAATCAAATCTTCTACAGTTCATCCCTCACAGTTGCTATCTTTTGTTTCACCAGCCCCTCCCTCTTAGATTGTAAGCTCACAGGAGCAGGGCCCTTCTAACCTTCTTGAATTGAATGGTATTCTTGGTGTATTGTCTCCCTTTATATTATAAAGTGCTGCGTAAATTTTTGACGCTATATAAATCCTATATAATACGATACAAGAAGCATCACGGAAAGTTTTTCCTATGCTGCAGTTTCTAAGCTTTCCCCACAACAGTTTCCAGTTCACTGACACTATAGCTGTTGTCCCGCCCCCCCCCCCCCCCCCCAGCAGGATGGCTGGCTTAAAGCAGATTTCCAGGTTTGCTGTTCTTTTAACTAGAACTATTTTCTGCACTAACAACTGCTGCGCTTAGCCATTCTCTGAATGAATACAATTCGCTTTGTATTCTCTGAATGAATACAATTCTCTGAATGAATACAAAGCTTCCTCTGATTGGCTGAGGCGGAGAGGCAGGCTGATGACATTATGATCTTCAGGAAATTAGAGGAAGCTTTGTATTTATTCAGAGAACACAACACTGCCTATGAATGGCTGAGCATCGCTATACCCCAACTCAATTTTTGTTCTGGCTGTGGGCAGGGATATTCTCATCTCACTGCTGAACACAAGGCTGTATACTGTGTGTAGCTCAGGCTACATACAGAATATACAGGGTGCACTTGTTAGTGTAGAAAATAGTTTGTTTGGGCCAGCTTGGTCCAAATGAACTAGTTACAGTAAATGGACAGTAAACCAGGTAATCAACTTTATCCAAAACCCTCTTATTGGCCTGTCTAAAGCTGGATACACACTATCCAACTTTTGTGGTTAGATTTACTTCAGATTTACCTTTTCTATGTAGTGCAAGGCCTGCCAGATTGCATACAAATTGAAAGTGTTTAGGTTTGACCTCATATTATATGGTTTTGGTAAGTCTAAAGGAAAAGGTCTTCAGAAAATCTTATAGTGTGTATGGCCCATTAGCCTGCAGGCCATAGTTCGAAGGCTATGCAGTGCATTGTAATTTAAAAAAATATACTACCAACTATAGTTTCTTAAAAAAAAAAAAAAAACTTGCTATCTGGATACCATCATTGTATAAGTCCCAAAGGCAGTGTTGATTTTTCGGTAGATTGTGCCTCTCTGTTACATCAGTTAAGACGTTACTGCCCCAGAACTAGTAAAGATAACAGTAGATGAGAAGTAATTGCCTCCAGCGCTGGACATGAGCCTCAGGTATGATATAAAAGGTTCTTTTTAAAATTCTGTTTGATGTTTACACATGATTGAAAATCATGGCAAGTCCTTTTGTCTTTTCAAATCTGTGTTTGTTGCGTGGGAATGGAGTAAAATGTGCAGCAGAAGAGCAGGAAATAATGTCTCAGCTCTGAAATCTGAGTTCTATCTACAGCAAGGAAAACATCCCTAGCATCTGTGGGCAATATGGTTGCACTCGCTGCAGGAATAAATCAGTTGTCATGGAATGTTTTTTCTCCTAATCCTTAAAACGAAAACAGAAACTCTCTACAGCCCACTTCCAACAGAGAGTATCTTATTTAACAGAAACCCAGATCTGACAATTCTAATGGCTGCTTTCTAAGCGCTGAATTTGCTTAGGTTATAATTCTAATCTCATCAGAAATTATTGGATTTATAATGCTTTGTGTTTATACCAAAGAGATGTTAATTATGCATCATCTAAACAAAATTAGTCAATTCTAAGGGAAACTGATTTTTTTTTCTAAGTACACATTTAAACATTTACAATTAGGGCAGAGCTCCAGACAGCTAAGTATCCACTGTATATATGAAAATGTTGTGCTTGCATTTTATATATAAAATTATAGTATATACAGTGTCTCACAAAAGTGAGTACAGCCCTCAGACATCCACATGGTAGAATTTAGCAAACCTGTGAACAGAAGACCAGATGCACTTTACCTGGGAAACTGAAGCCTGATGCTGGAAGATCCAAGAAGCACCTATGGACATTAGCTGGATTTTTACCATTGTCCCATCATCTGGAGGTGCAGGATGACCTAGAATATCTCACAAAAGTGAGTACACCCCTCACATTTTTGTAAATATTATATTATATCTTTTCATGTGACAACACTGAAGAAACGACACTAGAAAGTGAAGAAATAGAAATAACACTTTGCTACAATGTAAAGTAGTGAGTGTACAGCTTGTATAACAGTGTAGATTTGCTGGTCCTCAAAATAACTCAACACACACCCATTAATGTCTAAACTGCTGGCAACAAAAGTGAGTACACCCCTAGGTGAAAATGTTCAAAATGGGCCCAATTAGCCATTTTCCCTCCCCGGTGTCATGTGACTCATTAGTGTTACAATGTCTCAGGTGTGTTAAATTTGGTGTTATCAATCTCACTCTCTCATACTGGTCACTGGAAGTTCAACACCTCTTGCCAAAGAACTCTCTGAGGATCTGAAAAAAAAAGAATTGTTGCTCTATATAAAGATGGTCTAGGCTATAAGAAGATTGCCAAAACCCTGAAACTGAGCTGCAGCATGGTGGCCAAACCATACATCGGTTTAACAGGACAGGTTCCACTCAGAACAGGCCTCGCCATGGTCGACCAAATAAGCTGAGTGCACGTGCTCAGCGTCATATGCAGAGGTTGCCTTTGGAAAATAGACGTATGTGTGCTGCCAGCATTGCTGCAGAGGTTGAAGGGGTGGGGGGGGGGGGGGTCAGCCTGTCAGTGCTCAGACCATACGCCACACACTGCATTGAATTGGTCTGCATGGCTGTCCTCCCAGAAGGAAGGCTCTTCTAAAGATTATGCACAAAAAAGCCTGCAAACAGTTTTCTGAAGACAAGCAGACTAAAGACATGAATTACTTAATCCATGTCCTGTGGTCTGATGAGACCAAGATAAACTTATTTGGTTCAGATGGTGACAAGTGTGTGTGGCGGTAACCAGGTGAGGAGTACAAAGACAAGTGATTCTTGCCTACAGTCAAGTATAGTGGTGGGAGTGTCATGGTCTGGGGTTGCATGAGGGCTGCCGGCACTGGGGAGCTACAGTTCATAGAGGGAACCATGAATGCCAACATGTACTGTGACATACTGAAGCAGAGCATGATCCCCTCCCTTCGGAGACTGGGCCACAGGACAATATTCCAACATGATCCTGACCCCAAACACCCCTCAAGACAACCACTGCCTTGCTAAAGAAGCTGATGGTAAAGGTGATGGACTGGCCAAGCATGTCTCCAGACCTAAACCCTATTGAGCATCTGTGGGGCATCCTTAAACAAAAGGTGGGGGAGCGCAAGTTCTCTAAGATCCACCAGCTCCGTGATGTCATCATGGAGGAGTGGAAGAGGGCTCCAGTGGTAACCTGTGAAGCTCTGGTGAACTCCATGCTCAAGAGGGTTAAGGCAGTGCTGAAAAATACTGGTGGCCACAAAAAATATTGACACTTTTGGGCCCAATTTTGACATTTTAACTTTGGGGTGTACTCACTTTTGTTGCCAGCGGTTTAGACAATAATGGCTGTGTGTTGAGTTATTTTGAGGGGACAGCAAATTTACACTGTTATACAAGCTGTACACTGTACATTGTAGCAAAGTGTTATTTCTATTTCTTCAGTGTTGTCACATGAAAAGATAGAATAAAATATTTACAAAAATGTGAGAGTGTACTCACTTTTGTGAGATACTGTGTGTGTGTGTGTGTGTGTGTGTGTGTGTGTATATATATATATATACACATACACACATACACACACATTGGGATGCAATACCCAATTTACATTGTATGAGTAATTAATGTGAAGGCGCCTTGTTCTTGGGGGATTTTTTTGGATTGTAGAACCTGCTGCCCTTTTAATTGCAAAATGCAATACAAGCTAGGTGAAAAATGATAAAAAGGCGCTGGTATCCCTGAATATAAAATATATTACAATGGTGCACCAGAATATTAATAGTCTAAAAAATAAATAAATAGATATGTAAAATGCAATATCTGATGTGTATCTGTGACAGAATATTAATATTCTAAAAATAAATAAATAAATAGGGTGCAATATCTGATGTGTGTCTGTGACAAGGAATAGATTGTGGCAAATAATAGCTTATTCTTAAAAAAATGGTAAAAAATTTGTGGGTTAAATTTTAAAACCAATAATCATATATACCATCATAAGCCTTTTTATAAAGTGCTGGTGCCACAGAATATATTGTGTAAAACAAATAAATATATAAGGTGCTGAAAAAGTGCAAAGAAGAACCAATAAAGTGCTAGTGATCACTTTATAGATTTCTAATTTAGCCGTGATCCAACAAAAACAGTTTGTGCAAGGTAATGCATGATATTTCTTGAGTATCAGGTGCTCCAGTGCATAAAGATGATAATCTTTGCCTCTTACCGGATAAAGGTGGGTCACACAGACCCCACATGAACAAGCAGGATAAGAGTTGGCGCATCACACATACCTATATAGCATCAAGGGGTATGCAGTTCATGTATAGTCATTAATCTGGTGTAGTTGATGGCTGAAATAGATTACACTCAGGGCCAGCTCAGCTGCAGAGAGAAGTCAGCTCTGAAAGTGAAAATAAAAACAAAAAGCAGAGCGCCTCTAAGTGTTATCAGTTTAATTAAAAGGGTAATGCAGGTACAGGAAAACTGCTCACATTTAAAAAACAGTATAAAATAGCTCATCTGTTAGGTGGTCTGCATGAACACAGGGGTCCACGGCTGGATGTTAGTAGCTCCAAGAGATGGTGCAGGGGATGGTGAAGGAGGGAGATGTCTGGAGAGCCAAGAGACCAGATAGTAGGATGGTCAGCAGCTTCAGGAAGGTGTTCTGTTCCTCAGGGAGACACCTGGTGAGCCGAGAGACCGTTAGGTAGAATGGCTGTCGGCTTCAGAAGGGCGCCCTGCTCCTCAGTACATCCGGCGCCAACAGATAGGGGAGCCCAGCGTGACAGATCCAGCAGCCAAACGCACAACGCGTTTCCGAGCGTGCGCAGTAGCCTCACAGGGCGTGCGCGCTCCTTTCTCAAGTGCAATGGCATGACACAGAAGAGCTGAACAAGTTTATAGGAAGCCAGCACTCAAGCTGGGTGGATACAGATGGACTTAAAGTGGCCATTGTAAATGGGCTGGACAGTGGGACCACAATACTTAAAGCGGCACTAAGAAGATAAACACAAAAAAAATAAAAAAAATAAAAAAAAATAAATCGCATACAAATGAAATCGCATTAAAAAAAAAAAAAAAATGGTTATTTAACAAGGTAAAAAGACATACATCGGCTCTAAGATGATTAGAGCCGATGTATGTCTTTTTACCTTGTTAAATAACCATTTTTTATTTTTTTTTTTTAATGCGATTTCATTTGTATGCGATTTTTTTTTTTTTTTGTGTTTATCTTCTTAGTGCCGCTTTAAGTATTGTGGTCCCACTGTCCAGCCCATTTACAATGGCCACTTTAAGTCCATCTGTATCCACCCAGCTTGAGTGCTGGCTTCCTATAAACTTGTTCAGCTCTTCTGTGTCATGCCACTGCACTTGAGAAAGGAGCGCGCACGCCCTGTGAGGCTACTGCGCACGCTCGGAAACGCGTTGTGCGTTTGGCTGCTGGATCTGTCACGCTGGGCTCCCCTATCTGTTGGCGCCGGATGTACTGAGGAGCAGGGCGCCCTTCTGAAGCCGACAGCCATTCTACCTAACGGTCTCTCGGCTCACCAGGTGTCTCCCTGAGGAACAGAACACCTTCCTGAAGCTGCTGACCATCCTACTATCTGGTCTCTTGGCTCTCCAGACATCTCCCTCCTTCACCATCCCCTGCACCATCTCTTGGAGCTACTAACATCCAGCCGTGGACCCCTGTGTTCCTGCAGACCACCTAACAGATGAGCTATTTTATACTGTTTTAAATGTGAGCAGTTTTCCTGTACCTGCATTACCCTTTTAATTAAACTGATAATACACAGACCCCACAAGCCTGTGATCCCTTTATCCTTTGGTGGATCAAACCATAGGAACACCTCCTCTCCTCTTGGATATTTGTTAAATTACTCCACAAAATAGTTAGCTCCTTCTCCTCACTCCTCCAAAAAAATTACCTCTCATAGGTGTTTTTTAAAGCCCATGTGCAGGGAGACAAATAGAAAGCCAAAAATAGTGTAATACTGCAACTTTATTGACAAATTAACATCTATTTAAAAAGTGGCTGCTTACTATTAGATGTGCCCACCTGGCACAGGGCAATAGGCATTGGTTGCTATGGGTGGCTGGATGGGGACAGGATCTGCAGACTCCTGCTGTTCTCCCTCTGTGTTGCTCCCTGTAGCGTGCAGCGGTGCCAATAAGCGATCCGATCTGTATACCAGTGCCTAGAGTTGGGAGGTAACTTCTTCCTCTTTACTTCTGGGTTTAGCAGAGACCACCCACATATTATTTACCATTTTTTAAGAATAAGCTTTTATTTGCCACAATCTATTCCTTGTCACAGACACACATCAGATATTGCACCCTATTTATTTATTTATTTATTTTTAGAATATTAATATTCTGTCACAGATACACATCAGATATTGCATTTTACATATCTATTTATTTTTTAGAATATTAATATTCTGGTGCACCATTGTAATATATTTTATATTCAGGGATACCAGCGCCTTTTTACCATTTTTCACCCACCCAATTTACATTGCCTTGAAAAAGTATTAATACCCCTTGAAATTTTTCACATTTTGTCATATTATAACCAAAAACTTAAATGTTTTTTTATTGGGATTTTATGTCATAGACTAACAAAAAAGTGGAACATTATCTTAAAGTGGAGGGAACATGATAAGTGGTTTTAAAAATTTTTTACAAAAAAATATCTGAAAAGTGTGGCATGCATTTGTATTCAGCCCTCTTTACTCTGATACCACTAACTAAAATCTAGTAAAACCAATTACCTTCAAAAGTCACATAATTAGTAAATAGAGTCTACCTGTGAGTAATTTAATCTCAGTATACAGCTATTCTGTGAAGCCCTCAGAGGTTTGTTAGAGAACCTTAGTGAACAAACAGCATCATAAAGGCAACAAAACACACCAGGCAGGCCAGGGATAAAGTTCAAAGCAGGGTTAAGTTATAAAAAAACATCCCAAGCTTTGAACATCTCATGGAGCACTGTTCAGTCCATCATCTGAAAACGGAAAGAATATGGCACAACTGCAAGCCTACCAAGACATGGTCATCCGCTAGAGAAGCAGCCAAGAGGCCCATGGTAACTCTGGAGGAGCTGCAGAGATCCACAGCTCAGGTGGGAGAATCTGTCCACAGGACAACTATTAGTTGTGCACTTCACAAATCTGTCCCTTATGAAAGAGTGGCAAGAAGAAAGCCATTGTTGAAAGAAATCCATATAAAGTCCCATTTGCAGTTTGCGAGAAGCCATGTGGGGGACACAGCAAACATGTGGAAGAAGGTGATCTGGTCAGATGAGAGCAAAATGAAACTTTTTGTCCTAAAAGCAAAATACTATGTGTGGCGGAAAACTAACACTGCATATAACCCTAAACACACCATCCCCACTATAAAACATGGTGGTGGCAGCCAGCATCATGTTATGGGGATGCTTTTCTTCAGCAGGGAAAGGGAAGCTGATCGGAGCTGATGGGAAGATGGATAGAGCCAAATACAGGGCAACCTTAGAAGATAACCTGTTAGAGTCTGCAAAAGACTTGAGACTGGGGCAGAGGTTAATCTTCCAGCAGGACAATAACCCTAAACATACAGCCAGAGCTACAGTGGAATGGTTTGGATCAAAGCATATTCATGTTTTGGAATCATGGTTCATTCAAAGTCTAGACCTAAATCCAATTGAGAATCTGTGGAAAAATATGAAAATTGCTGTTCACAGACGCTCTCCATTCAATCTGATATACCTTGAGCTATTTTGCAAAGAAGCATGGGCAAAAATGTCACTCTCCAAATGTGCAAAGGTGGTAGAGACATCCCCAAAAAGACTTGCAGCTGTAATTGCAGTGAAAGGTGGTTCTACAAAGTATTGGCTCAGGGGGGCTGAAACTTTTCAGATATTTATTTGTAAAACTTTTCCACATTTTGTCATGTTACAACCAAAAACATAAATGTACTTTATTGGGGTTTTATGTGATAGACCAACACAAAGTGGCACAGAATTGTGAAGTGGAAGGAAAATGATAAATAATTTAGGAATAATGGTTTAAACTTCTCCACAACTTTATCCCTGGCCTGTCTAGTGTGTTCCATGGCCCTTATGATGCTGTTTGTTCGCTAAGGTTCTCTAACAAACCTCTGAGGGCTTCACAGAACAGCTGTATTTGTACTGATATTGAATTACGCACAGGTGGACTCTATTTACTAACTATATGATTTCTGAAAAAAATTGGTTCCATTTCATTTTAGTTAGGGGTATCAGAGTAAAGGGGGTTGAATACAAATGCATACCACACTTTTCAGATATTTATTTGTAAAAAAATTTGAAAACATATAATTTTACTTCCACTTCACTTCACTTGTGCCACTTTGTGTTGGTCTATAACATAAGATCCCAATAAAATACATGCACAGTCTTATGAACAAACAACCGTTTCAGGTATTTCATCCTTTTTTCAATTTCAAATATGAACTTGCACTTGAGAAAGTGCCTGGGACACCTGAAACGGGTGATTGTTCACAATATTGTTCATGAGATTATGTGTGCTCCATGGAAAAATTAATAAATTCGAATTTCAATATACTTTGCGTGTTGCATCCCACTGTTTGGTTTACTCTTTGCAATGCTTAAAGTTGGTACGTTGTATTGCTCAAATACTATTACATTTATTGCAGATCTTTACTTCTGCCTTATGTTAAAGAGATCATGTTATCTTGCCCATGCAGAATACCCAGTGCTTCTTGGATATGTAGTAGCATGTGGCTTTCCCTGTGATGGTGCTCCAGCCTAGTAGCCAATTTTGCTGCTATGTTGAGTATATTGGGGTCAAGGGTAGCTTTTGCATAGACACATAGGCAAGGGGATAGTGCTTCGTTATTCACATATGGCTGTTATAACACTGTAGTCTGGGTTCTAAAAAAAGATCATTCTTGTATTACTCATGACGAACAATGATTTGGACATCATAAATCACTGTTGGAAGCTAACTGATTGCCACGTACAACAATATGGTTCTACCTTTGCTGCACTTTATATTCACCAAATTAGTCCCAAATTACTCCCATTTTTGTTTATGTACCACAGTCCAAGACCAATGTATCTATAGTGTTGGTTTTTAAACTGTGCACATCATTCAACATATTGAATCATCCAAGGAAATACAAAAATATGTTATATAAATGTATAGAAATATCCAAAAATATCATATACCATAGTGGAGGTATCCTCAGGTCCAGAACAGGAACATGTACATGATGGGGCAGAATTTGTGGCTAAACATTGGCTTTAGAGAGAGCAAGGAGTATTTTATGTAGTGTATACTTGGCAACACTGATGAAAACCACAGTCGAAGGGCACATAAGTTATGCCCAGGTATCCCTGACCAAACCTGTATTATATTTATCAAATTAACTCTCGATCCCGTTAACATACAAATGGTGGAAACCTGTTTTTCACATCGGGTGGACCTGTCCTATAGCTTGGCAGCTTTGGGAGGAAATATTTCAGATGATCTCTGAACTAATGGGACTCATCCATCTCCTTCATAGCTCAATATGTGTTTCTAAATCTCAAACCTCCAGGCCTATCCAAAAAGCATTTCAAATAACTACTGCATGTTCTAATAGCAGTCAAGCAGACATTTGACAAAGCCTGGGAATTACCTACCCTCTCCTTGGCTGAAACCAAGTCAAGAATTAACTAATGCTATATGAAACGATAGAAACAACCTTACTGGCAAAATGGATAAATACCTGTTCATCTGGCATCCTTGGACCTCCCGATATCTCCCCATGAGATTTAACCAAGATCTCTTGGCCCTTTGAGAGGACGTGTGTCCACTGGATCCATCTATTCTATGTCCAACAACTACCTCTGAAAGACCCTTAGCCCTAGGACTTCTTCCTAGGTCACCCCCAGATACTCTTTCGTGATTTAAATTTTAATCCTCCCCTGCATTGTAAACTACTGAGATTATCCACTTATAACAATGTTATTTTACGGTATCTATTATCAACATGTTATACTCTAGTACCTCTTGTACATTAATTTTATATTTCACTGTTTCTTAAGAAAATTCTTATACTACTATTTCTTCACACAAAAATAAATTACAAAAATATAATAATAAGTAAAACTTAGAAATGTTTCTTTTTCTTACCTGGCACTGATGAATGTTCTCTTAATACAAAGAAAGCAGTTTAGTAGATTGGTTTCTTCTACGTGGATACAGAGAAAATATTTGGCTGTAAAGATGCATGCATGCCTTATCCAGAGGTACTTTAAGGCTAGAAGCAATAAGCTGGCCTAACAAGATTCATGAAACATTCAGCCAAGGAAGATTAGTTCGGCTTTTCTGTTCTCTGTAATCAGACGTAAGGGGGGAAACATTCCAGCAGATGCTGTTATTTTTCTCTCTCACTCACTACAACATACTAAGTTTATTCATTCTAAAAAAATTCAGATAACCTATTTTAGCAGCTTTTAGTTAGATGTCTTCATGGAGAAATGATTTCCATCAAGGGTATCTGGCAATACTTCATTTTATGTAATATTGTGATGCAAGACCTCATTTCAAATATTATTTATTATCAAGAAACAACTTATTTAATCATGGGCTCCTCAGATTCAATAGCTAAAGGACACATCTCATCATTGAGCATCTTTAGTGAATCTTCTGGTTGTAGTATGTCCCAAATGGAAGACGTAAAGGCACAGTTGGAAAGAAGAATATTTACTGCTTAGGATCTTCAAATGCGGGCTATATAGCTGCTTTTTGAATGGCGCCATTCCTGGGTGATCAATGTACATTGCAAGGGTTTTAACAAACTTTTTAGAGATTCCTAATGTTTTTATTGCTGTGAAGACCTAGCTCTTTGTTTCACTGGACTGGTTGCATTTTGAGTGGGAGGGACTGGCTCAATATAATCAGCTGGTGCACTCTTGGTGTTCTGGGGAAAAAGTTTCAGTGTCTAAATCACTTTAGAAGTGATTAACCCTTAGGGCATATCGCACCAAAAATGAAATGTGTGTTGCAGAGGATGCCTTAAATCCGACTTGTGAATCTTAGTGCAGACTTCTGAGAAAATTTGGAAGCCAATCACACAAGCAGGAAATAACATTTCTGGAGGCATTCTGTGCACCAACGGTGTACAGAACGCATCCAGCTCACCATATTACATTGAATTTTACACAAAATGACAGCAGCTGAAGACTGAAATGGAAAGGTAATTTTTAATAACAGTAAAAATTAAAGCTTTTGTAGTAAATGTTTACGCTAGATTATGTTTTTCTTTATTTTTTATTTTAACAAAAGTAGAGTTACCCTCTAGGACTCAATCACATGCCATATAGTATGGGAAGCTATTCAATGTTTCCATGATTAGCGCATATAAACCCTAAGGCCCCTTTTACACCAGCAGACCAATCCGGTCAGTCTGCCCGTTTTTCAGGCGGACCTGGTCAGACCACCTATTGTTCAATATGCGGTGGCAGATGTCAGTAGATATGTGTCTGCTGTCCCCCGCTGGCATCCCATCAGGTTGGCTAAAAACAGATGGATGGGGATCTGTTCCCCATCCCTCTGGCAGATTGAATGTCAATCAGGTCCAAATGGACAGGCAGTCTGTTTCCATAAGACCGCCCCATAGAAAAGAGCGAGCTGTGTCCTGCTCAGTGGGCGGATCCCCCACGGAGCAGAAGGATCTGCTTGGATGGATTCTGCTCCATCTGAAAGGGGCCTAAAACATTAATGTTAGGCCACTATAACAAAGCTGCTCTGTGGTTTGGCATTTTTTGCAAGTTTTCTATAAGCAAACCAAAGATGCAGCATGCAGGACTTTTACAGAACTTTCAGAAAATTGGGACATAAAAGTCTATGAGAAACCACAAGTTACTTGCACAAAAACCGTGGCTCCACTGTGCTGCATCTGCTCTGTGGCCAAACAACAGCACGGCAGTGTGAAAAGCAGCCTTATATATTGCAGCTTACCAATCCTTAGATTTACTGGCTGCATTCAGATTTTTTTCAGGCATTTTATTCCTTTATTTTCACAAACAAAAAAACATGCTTACCTTTTATCATCCTTCTTGTATATACAGTGCTCAGCATAAATGAGTACGTGAGCACACCCCTTTTGAAAACTAAGATTTTAATCAATATCTCAATGAACAATTTCTAAAAATGTTGACAACATTGAGTTTCATAGAACATTTGTTTAGCTCATTACAATTAAGTAAGGTTAATAATATACCTTAGGTTACACAATCTTCAATTTTACTCAAATTAGTTGATGCAAAAATGAATATATCTCATAACAAAAACTACTCCATCCAGTATTTTGTATGACCTCCATGATTTGTAAGGACAGCACCAAGTCGTCTTCTAGGCATGGAATGAACAAGTTGGCAACATATTGCAACACCTTTTTCCATTTTTCAAGAATGAACTCTTTTAGAGCCTGGATGCTGGATGGAGAGTGATGCTCAACTTGTCTCTTCAGAATTCCCCATAGGTGTTAGATTGGGTTCAGATCAGGAGACATACTTAGCCACTGAATCACTTTCACCCTGTTCTTCTTCAGAATTGCAACAGTGGCCTTAGATGTGTGTTTTGGATCATTGTTATGAAAAAGGGCACGACAACCAAGGGCATGGAGTGATGGTAGCATCTTCTCTTTCAGTATAGAGCAGTACATCTGTGAATTCATGATACCATCAATGAAACACAGCTCCCCGACACCAGCAGCACTCATGCAGCCACACAGAAGGACACTGCCACCACCATGTCTCACTGTAGGCGCCATGCATTTTTCTTTGTACTCCTCACCTTTACAACGCCATACAGTTTTGAAGCCATCGGCTCCAAAAATATTAATCTTGGTCTCATCACTCCAAAGTAAAGAGTCCCAGGAGTCTTCTTCTTTTTCAGCATATGCCCTGGCAAGTTCTCGACTGGCTTTTTTGTGCATGGTCTTTAGGAGAGGCTTCCTTCGTTGACGACACCCATGCATGCTTTCCTCTGTAGTGTACACCGTATTGTGTCCGTTTAGATTTCTATTTCTTTAGCTGATTGCAGTGAACTTGCATGGTGATTTTCTTCAACCCTTCTCATCAGAACATGCTTCCATTTGAGGTGTTAACTTCTGTGGGCAGCCTGGACGTCTTTGTGAGATGGTTGCAGTTCCATCTTTGTTAAATTTTTGTATCACTTTTGCTACAGTACTCTGACTGATAAGTAAAGCTTTGCTGATCTTCTTGTAGCCTTCACCTTTCTTGTGTAAAGAAATTATTTTCTTTCATAGGCCTTGTGACATTTCTCTTCCATGTAGGGATGCCACCTCCTCAGTTTAAACCAGGACACATATTAATTACACAGGTTCTGAGGCTAATATAATGCACATAAGGCACTAAGTGAGTTTAATTACCACCTTTATCAGCCACAGAACTTGTGTAATTAATGTGTGCCCTGATTTAAAGGGATGAGGTGGCAACCCTACTTCCATGTGGTGCCATTGATGACAACATGAAATGGGAAGGGATTTTCTTTGTTAAGTAACGCCCTTTTATACCCAACTGTCTGCTAGACATCTATTTAATGAATAATTAGACTTACCTGTAGTTGAATTCTTATTAATTAGGATTTTGTTGTCTAAAATGTAGCTTTTTTTTTATTAATCAGATATTTTTTATTAGAAAAACTTTTCATTACAAACAACAGAGAAACAAGAAGAGAAAGATACATCCAATACAGTGAGACCCCACCGGGTGTTAATGGCACATAACATCAAACAATAATTGACACTGGATTGGCTACAAGTATAAATTTCCACTTCCAGAGATAACAAGAATGGATGAAGTAAAGCATACCTCTAAATCAGGGATCCCCCTAGGTTCAAGGAGAATGTACCAGTGCACGTATTAGTGCCGACACCTGGATCTATAACCAGTGGAACATCCTTGAAACCGGCCACGCCATATTGGGAAACATAACCGGACAAAAAGATAGAAAGAAAAAGAAAAAGAAAGAAAGATAGAAACCCAGAGACAGAAAAAGTAAAAAAAAAAAAAAAGGGATAGCAGTTTGGTGGTGCAATCTCCACGCATAAGGGGGGACAGCAAAGATCCCCCCCCCCCCACTGACAATCTCACCTTCCCTCCGAGTAAAAAGGGGTATACAATCTGGTCTGCCCTCACCCATAACGTGACTATCCAGGCCCAATCTAAAATAAGGAATGAAGCCAGCAACAAAGTCAAGGGGCTGAACGAACAACCCCCCCCCAGGAATCTATTAGTCACCAGGTGTGGCTAAAATGTAGCTTTGCTCCTAAGACCCCTTTTGCATGCAATCGCAATCAGTTCTGACTTAATCGGATGCTCTATTTACCCTTATAGGGCAGTGGATGTCAGCGGTGACATGTCCGCTGACACCCGCTGCTATCCAATCCGGCCCTGTCCGTGAAATCCAGACGGATGGTAACTCTACTTTCCAGATTGAATGGGATCGGATGAAAACGGACAGGCGGTCCATTTTAATCTGATCTCCCCATAGAGGAGAGCGGGGCTCTGACAGGTCCGTCTCTGCACAGTGAGCTGAGATGGACCTTTCATCTGCTTGCTCGATCCCCCGCTGAGCCCCCGCTGAGCAAAGCGGAGTCCACCGGGTGGATCGCCCGCGTGAAAGGACCCTTAGACTTTTTATTGGGGTGTATTCATTTTTGCTACATGGTTTTAAATGAATTTGTTAGGAAAAATACTTTTTGTATGTGCAAATTAAAAAATCTTGGTTGCAATCAATGGCCCCCGTTTTTGGGAGTATTTTGTAGTATATTGTCCCATAAAAAATATTGATTCTGAAAGGAAAGTAAAGCTTTCCTAACATATCTTTTGGGGTGTACTAATTTATGCTGAGCACTGTGTGTGCTACTGATATCAAAATCTGGCTGATTGTAACACTTAATTATATGATTTAAATCATTTCTTTTTGGATTTTGTTTTGTAATTTTTGTTGGTATTTTCATTAGTCTAACAGTGTACATGAAAACCTACCTCCAGTCCAAAGGATAAGCCTGGGTTCACACTAATGTGGTTTGGGAAACCCCGCGATCCGCGTGTGTTTCCGGCACCGCATTAGAATCGCATGGTCTTTGCAATCTGCAGTGGGTGTCATCTCAACACGTAGGTCTTAAACACACAATGCATTTTCCCACACCGAGTCGCATGGTACAAAAGTACAATGAGATCCGGTCGCAGTGCAGTTCCAAAATTGCCGCATGAGCGATGGTGGTGTGATGCAGTACGATTTGAGCCTATTCAAATTAACATGCGGTTCATAGTGTGAACTGAGGCTAAAGAGAGCTTTTGTTTTCCATTGCTGTCCATGTCCCCAATGGGAAGATTTCCCTGCGCTTCCAAGCCTAGTGTCACTGTACAAGGAGTGGAAAGATGGTGAATAAAATTTACAACATATTCTAACATCTCTTTAACAAAAAGAGTAAATGTGGAACTTAAATTTGTGTTGGAACACTGCGTTTTATAAAATGAGTGGTACTTTTCTAGCTTATGGTGAAAAGCATTGTTTTCATTTATAACAGTTCTGCATAAATTGTTAGTTTCAGTATGCTCTGTGTAAGAACGGTAATTATGATGCTATCATTACCCAGGCATAAAAATACATTAAATTACAATGTTCCCAGGGGGAGAAATGTCACGGATCTTTTTTGACACATTTTAAAATGTAGGCCTAACCACAATAAAACACAGAGAAACAAAAAAAATTATATGTTGAAATATCTATTTAATAAGACTTACTTATTTGAGTTTTTGTTTATGTAGATGAAAGATGGAAATTGGTTACCTGACAACAATGTCCACCCTTTGAAGTGGTATATAATGCCAAAGGTGCAAAATGCTGAATGGAATATTCAGATAATGGTTTTCAGTGTGATCCATATAAGTGTTCATATCACTTATTGATGTCAGACTGTAAGGGAAACCTGTATTGGAAAACTTTGCTAATCTCTTTCTGATAATTCTAGTTATCCGCCATTTTTTGTCCTCTGGGTCATTGACTTGGAACAAGCACACAGCCAGTGAAGTCAGAGATTATGATCCACTATATCTACTTCTTTCAGTCTGTGATTGAGAACTTAAAGTGTTTTTCCTCTTTTGTAGTAAAATTTGAGAAACCCTCAATACACACTATATTACCAAAAGTATTGGGACACATGAACTTTAATGGCTTCTCAGTCTTAGTCCGTAGGGTTCAATATTGAGTTGACCCACCCTTTGCAGCTATAACAGCTTCAACTCTTCTGGGAAGGCTGTCCACAAGGTTTAGGAGTGTGTCTATGGGAATAAAATGTGTATAAGGTGCTGCGCTGTTAAAGTGATATCATGCAAATAAGTACTAAATCATACAATCTTATATGAAAATCTATATATTACAGGGATAATACATATAAACCCAAAAATAAATCAAAATGTTGCATTCCAAAATATTAATGACATAACATATGTAGTGCAATGATTTGCAAAACTGAGTGAAACATACATGTAGAGCAACAGATATGTGATAGAATTTAAAAATATAGTCAAAAACGACACTAAACGTCCTACTTATAACATGTACCACAACGTGTCCCTTCACCATGTGATAAAGGGGATAAGTATAAAATTACTCCAAAATGTTAGGCTCCTTTCACACACTCCGTCCGTTTTTCTCAGCGGGGGATCGAGCTGCCGATCCCCCGCTGAGCAGCAGGAGGACAGCTGTGTCTCTGCGCTGTGTGCGGAGACACAGCTGACAGTTCCCCATGCATCTCTATGGGGGAAATCGGATGTCAACGGACCGTCAGTCCGTTCTCACCCGATCCCATCCGATCCGATCCACTGGACGGATGGAAAATAGGGTTTCCATCCATCCAGATTTGACGGATCGGGTCGGATGTCAGCGAACTTGTCTCCGCTGACATCCGATGCCCCATAGGAATGCATGGGGGGACCGTTCAGATCCGCCTGTCCGTTTTTTTGGCGGATCTGAACGGTCCGCCTGTGTGAAAGGGGCCTAAATCTTCGGTGTAGTGACACCTCTATGCAAACAGGCCGCTCACCTTACTGCTGTAAGGTAACAGCATTGGATAATATATCTTTCGGTGTAAATCCTTCCCTCTCAGCACCTCTAGGGGTAAAAGTGTCACCTCTGCAGTTTTCTTGCTTTAATCTTTAATAGGCTCCATAATATATGTTGACAAAAGAGGAATCTCCATAGCGTATTATAGTTTTTAAAAATGCATTAGAAAGAAACAACTGGGTACTCACTTTTAAAATCAACAAACAGTCTAAACATCCATGAGCGGCGAGCACGTCATACGTCACTTCTGGTATTCCACTGCCCTACACGTTACCTCATGCCTACGTGACTTCATCGGGGATAACAGAGAACATATGTGCTGTGTTTATATATGGTGATAGTTGTCTTGAATATGGGGCCATTTTCTAGAAGTCTATGGCTTATATATAATATTACAGCCATGTTGTATTAGCGCTAATCCAAAAGGTCATTTTTGGAGACCAAATAAAACGATAAACTTGTACACAAAGCGCACACCTTGATAAGGCTCCCACTTCATTACAATAGGAAAAGGGGAAGAAAAATCATTCAAATCGGACCATCTCTACATATACCGTAAGTACTACAGACAGAAATTTTCTTATAGGGTGTACACATATATATATATATACTAGTAATAGCCTATAGGCTGATAGGCTATATGAAGCCGAGCTCGGGGATACCAGGAGAGACCTACATAAAGTAGATATTGTACCGCCATAAAACATAATAATGAAATAAAATGTATATGGATAATAAAATAACCATAACAACAAGGAAATAAACATACTAAATAATGTCCTGCACTGATTTCTCTAGCTATATGGTGTCCTATACTCGCCAAACAGCCAGTTTCATGTGAGGTGCAGGAGTCCCTAGAGTTTTTTTTTTTTTAAATATAATATGAGCATAAAAAGTGGTATACAGTATATTCGCATAGAAGGAACTGAGTATATTAAGTCACATAAAAGGTGTGTAGTGCTGGTGGAAGGAATATCGTAATTGCGGGCGATATAATCGCATGGAAGAAGCTATATAAGTAAAATCACATCAAGGAACAATAATATATGAAAGTACCGCTAAAACTACACTGTGTAGACTGTTATTTCCTTAAGGGTGTAAAAAATGTGGATAAAATAATCGCATAAAGAACTAGATCAATATGATCGCATCAAAGAATGGTGATGTAGTACTAACACTACTTAGTGCAGGGGACTGCTGTATTACTAAAAATCTTGAATTTTGAGATAATAAGCTGGTGTACCATTAAAGGTATAATCTGGTATGACATATAGTCACTCCAAAAAGTTAAAAATCACTCAGAAAAAGGTTAAGGTCAAACTCTACACTTAACCCTAACCCTGGGTAAATGTATCCATAATAACAATCCATTTTGATTCCCATTGGCTAATGGTCCTAACTTTGTGACTGCCCCGCCAACAGTGGTGGCTGGTGCTTACATTTTTTTTTTGGGGCGGGGGGGCATTGCTTTGCTGCAAAAAAACGCGGCAAAAAATTGCATGTCTTTGAGGTCACAATAGTGTGAAAGGGGCCTTCAGTGATCAAAGTATAGTGTGCCCCTTCAATGCAGAGTGACCACAGCGTGCCCCCTTCAATGCAGAGTGACCACAGCGTGCCCCCTTCAATGTAGAGTGACCACAACATGCCCCCATCAATATAGAGTGACCACAGCATGCCCCCATCAATGTAGAGTGACCACAGCGTGCTCTCTTCAATGTAGAGTGACCACAGCATGCCCCCATCGATGTAGAGTGACCACAGCGTGCTCTCTTCAATGTAGAGTGACCACAGCATGCCTCCATCAATGTAGAGTGACCACAGCGTGCCCCCTTCAACGTAGAGTGCCCACAGCATGCTTCCTTCAATGTAGAGGGCCCACAGTGTGCCCCCTTTCAATGCAGAGTGACCACAGCATGCCCCCTTCAATGCAGATTGCCCACAGCATACCCCCTTTCAATGCAGAGTGACCACAGCGTGCCCCCTTCAACATAGAGTGACCACAGCGTGCCCCTTTCAATGTAGAGTGCCCACAGTGTGCCCCCCTCAATGTAGAGTGACCACAGTGTGCCCCCTTCAGTACAGAGTGCCCACAGCGTGCCCCCTTCAATGTAGAGTGCCCACAGCATGCCCCCTTCAACATAGAGTGACCACAGTGTGCCCCCTTCAATGCAGAGTGCCCACACCATGCCCCCATCAATATAGAGTGACCACAGTGTGCCCCCTTCAATGCAGAGTGCCTACAGCGTGCAGAGACCAGTGCACTTACCTGATGCAGCAACGGTTTCTCCTGAGTCCTTCGCGTCTCCCGAGTCCTCCTCCTCCTCCTTGGCCAATGGCAAAGGTTCGCCTTTTGGCCAATCAGGAAACTGATCTCGGACCCACTTCCTGATTGGCCAGGAGGAGGATCCGTGTGAATATTCATTCGCTATTGTCCCACACTGGGCAGTGCGCCCCGGGTTCACCCTTTTCTGAAGCCTATTAGAGCCTCTGGCTCTAATCACGTGCTTCAGTAGAAAAAAAAAACCCCATTGAACTCCATGCGTGCGGCGCCCCGCATGTAGATTAGGGGGCCGGACGCATGGATAGGGGGGGCGGCGCCCCCAACGCACTGGCCGCCACTGCCCGCCAATGTTTTTTGTAGGGTATAATACCCCAAAACTTCAGGTGCGAAGGGTCTCTATTGTGAACTTGAGCAAAGTGCTTGAAGACATTGTTTGTCAAGTCCCATTTGGATATTTTGGACATGTTCTTTAATCCTTACTTTCAATGTAATTTTTTTGCATCCTATATATTGCAACCCGCAACTGCACTCCAGAGCATAAACTGCTCCTTCTGTATTGCATCCTATGAAGTTCTGGATCTTGTAGGCCATACCTGTGCTCGAGGATACAAAACAAAACTTATTTTCATTCGGTTTACTTGTGTGTGTATATGCATAACACCTTTTACATGTGTAGAATCCTTCTCCAGTAAAAAATGTAAACTGCTTCTTGGGAGGGTCAGGTATACCTTTTACTATTTTGTCTCGGATTGTCAGGGCTTTCTTATAAATACTGTATATAACAAAAAGTGCAGCGCTGTCAAATATGGATTATGAAAATGATATCGAGGAGAGTAGTCCACAGGTGCAAATTATGGTGAAGCATGCACAAGATATAAACATTCAGTGCTCTTCAATGTGCTGGTAATCCTCCACCCAGTCTCATTAGCCTCTCACCTCACACCTAGCCCCTGTGTCACCAGACGGGCTAGTAAGACATAAACTTTCTCCAAGGATATCACCAATATAGATCAGATCAGTATTCCTCTTCATCAGAAAATAAGGCTCACAGGTAACAGATCACAGGTCCATAAAGCGGGTCACAGCTCCATAGGAAAACAAAGGTCCGGACATAGTGCATTACCGCAATAAATTACTTTATTGAACATAGCATAAAATCATAAAATTACCTTGTAAAGCACTATACAAGTGCATGTGATGAGCAGATCGTATTACACACAGCGGTCTCGACCGCAATGGATGGCGGGTGACGTCACCAGCCCCTCCCCCTTCGCACGCGTTACGTCCCACGGTGCTGGACTTCATCAGCTATTGGTAAGGGAGAAGGACAGGGCTACATATAGTCACTCATAGCCATCAGACCCGGAAGTGCAACCAAGAGAACAACTCACACCCAATGTGTGAGGTGTTCTCTTGGTTTAAAAAAAAAAAAAAGTGTGAGGTGTTCTCTTGGTTGCCCATAGAGCACCAGCCTCCACTGGTAGGCTCTGCTACTACAGTGATAGTTGCTAGCTTTATGGGTCTTGTGCTGAGCAGCCTCCCTGCTGCTTAGTGAGCACAGAAGGTTGCTTGCTCGGCATGGGTGCCATTCACAGTACACTTTGCATTTACTTAAAGAATGCAAAACGTTCTTTGACTGGATGAAGTAGAGTGGTGGGGTGGTGATGTTGATGTCACAATCTCCGCCTCATCTAATCAAAGAACACCAAACACTTTCCATTCATTGTTAAAATTGAAAGTGTTCTCTACCCAGATAGCAAGGATAACTTGCCACAAATTTGTGGCAGTGTTGAATTGTAAGTCTGTTAACTTGCTGCACATTTTCCCTGGCAGGTTGTACACTTACAGAGCACTTGAAGCACAAATTCTAGTTGACACTTTTCCAATTTGTAGCAAATTTGCGTGGCAAGTCTCTAGCAAGAGCTAAGTTGCAGTGATAAGTCTACAGCAAGAGCTCTGCAGCATGAAAATTGAGCCACAGTGCCCCCTGTGGTGGGATGACTATTGCATAACATAATTGAACCAAAACTTGCAGCAAACTTGCACAATGTTTGAAAAGACAATTGATTTGGAGTTATGCAAAGCAGACTTGCTGCAATTGTGCAACAAACTTGTGAAGCCTGGCAAGTCTAGCAATAGCTTAGCAAGTCATTTTCAAACTTGCAGCACAATTGCTTGCTATCTGGGTGAGCAACCTCTTGTGTTCAGTAAGCAGTAGGGCAGCCGCTTGGAATCGGACCAAGAAGCCAGCAGAGATCTCTGTAGTAGTGGTGCCTTCTACATTGATTTCCAGCTTCCACGGGGAGCAGCCAGGTAAGGAACATACATATTTATATTGGTCCAATCCAGACCAATGTAACTATGGAAATACAGCCATACCTGGAATTTATCTTTAAGCCCTCGTTCACAATGGCAGGTCAAATTGCATGACAAGTCGCACCCTATTGTCGGCAATAGCCATGTTTAAATCAATGTGACGCCGACTTTGCGGTGCCGCATCAATTTAAAAAAAGTAGTTCCTGCACTACTTTTGGTGATTTGGGGGTTTGACTTGCATAGACATTTGGGCATGAAGCCACACAGATGTCTGCATAGTCGCACTGACATGTGGCTTTAAAACAGTGCGATTTCAGATGAAATACTCCATATTCCCATCGCACACGTTCCTGGATAAAGCTCTAGAAGACTTGGGTGCTGCAGCAACCATCAGCTGGAACCTGGATCAGAAAGCCACAAAGAATATATTTGCCAGCACACCACAGGTCGTCAAGTAGCTTCCAAACAAATTTTTATTGAAGCATAATCACATCACAGAACAGGTAGTGCAACGTTTGGGAGTTTCCAGGACCCCTTCGTCAGGCATGTGATAAAGTCGCACATTTTCAAAGCCACACTTAATGTGAACTAATATACCAGCATCAGCTGTGTTGCGTGACTTCATAATGACATTACAATGTATTTGCATTGTAAATACATTGAAGTTTGAATTACTGCATCTGGAGTCCCATCACACCAGGTGATAAAATCAGAGATTTCATCCCGATGTTTGTAAAGATTCTTGTATTGCATAATAAAAGCAGCTCCATCAAAGTTTTCATAAGTAACAATAAAGTCAATTTTGGTTACTGCCAGATGGTTCTGGAATGAACAAAACAAGCCAGGCAGATGTTGGAGTTAATTTCCACATCTTACAAAACACTATTTAGACTTGTTTGAGGGTACAGATGTTCAGAAGTTTTCCAGATAACAAGAACAAACAATTACAACATGCTGACAATAATCACACTTTTATTATATTTGTTGGTTTGTGGTGTATGACTAATATAGGACATTTTATTAAATTGTCTTTACTTTAAAAAAAAAAAAAAAGAATCCTTGTCATATTAGGTCCACACAGAGCCCTAGAGACTGTGTTGTGCCCTTTTCTTTCATCTAGAATACCAATGCTATTAACTTATTGTATGAATGCAAATATCTCTATATGATTATACACAGCAGGAGCCGATCAGCGGGTACCATAGAGTCAATGTGATCCAAAACTTCCGGGTAGGGGGTGCACATGCAAGCCATCGGCGACCCGTTCCCGCTGTGATTATACACAGTGGGAGCCAGGGCCGGAGTGGGACTCATTTTCAGCCCTGGAGTTTCATGCCTTAGACCGGCCCACTTTAGTTCACGACTCCCCATATTAAAATAATGTAATTAAAACCTCTGAATATAAGTTTGCAATGGCGCACTGTTCTCTACAGCCTTGTAATTCATTCAGTGAGAGAGAGAGAGAGAAGGAGTGAAATAAAGAGGGAAGGAGAGGCAGGGAGCGAGAGAGAGAGAGAGATAGAGAGGGGTGGAAAGAAAGAGGGAAGGAGAGAGCAAGTAGGTGGGGTGGAAAGAAAGAGGGAAAGACTGACCCCCCCTACACTGACACTTCCCTACACTGAACCCTACACTGACCCCCCTACACTGACCCCTTCACTGACCCCCCTACACTGACACCTACACTGACCCCTTCACCACTGACACCTACACTGACCCCCCTACACTGACACTTCCCTTCACTGAACCCTTACACTGACCCCCCTACATTGACCCCTTCACTGACCCCCCTACACTGACACCTACACTGACCCCTTCACCACTGACACCTACACTGACCCCCCTACACTGACCCCTTCACTGACACCTACACTGCCCCCCCCCCCACCTTGCAGCAGTGGCATCTGTAAACCTCTAGCTGCTGCCTCTGCAGCTTAAATGGCGGGATTGATGGGGAGCTGTAAAATGAGGCTCAGCAGCATGTTTTATTGCCCGCCAACTGCAAGTGTAAATGAGCCCATGGCTAGGTTTACACTGTTACAGGTGGTTGCATGTGCGGGACAGCGTGTAAATGGCACCTATTCCCCCAACCCCCTGCAGGAAAAATTCCCTGCTCTTTTACAGATGCGCAAGGCTGCCATTTATTCCTTTTGGCACTCCCGCGCATCTGAAAATGCAGCACATTTTTTGGTGCGGGAAATTACACGGTACTTTTGCACCATGCGATTTTGCTGCGGCTGCGTTTTCATAAAGGTGCAGGGACCTTTTTCCTGTGTTTCCTGCAGGTACAGTAGCCCATTTAAATAAATCGGCTGCTGTGCCTGCGCAAATGTGAGTCACAGAAAACGCATTAGTGTGAACCTGATATAATAGTCACCTAAATGGGAAATACATACAGCAAGGTGCCTCCAACATATTTTACTGTAATAGCACAAAATCACTTTAAAAAAAATTTCTGCTGAGTACTCCCCTATTTATCAATCATATCCACAGTGCTCAGCTGAAAAGAGCAGAACATCACTGCATTGTGCAAGTGCTATAGATATATTAGATAATAAGGTAACAGGGATCATATCCCTCTGGTAAGCGCACACCCCAGATAATACTGCACGGGTGAATAGGAGATACCCACCACCACTGTTCCCCTGCATGGTCGCGAATACTTCACTGGGAGAATATTAGACAATTTTTTTGCACTGAACTTTGAGTGATCAAATTATAGTAGCACTGAGCACAAAAGCACTTTTATTTGTTTGAAGTGTTATATATATATATATATATATATATAATTGTATTTAATTGGGTATTTCATGAGCACTAAGCACTTTAATTGAAATCCCCTCTTAGAGAATGGTCTCCAGAACAGGTATCCCTTTTGGAAGATTACGGCCTCAATTAGACAGATGTACTTAAGCATGGTGAAGTCTGTATTTGCCTGCATGCGATTTACAGGTATTCCATGCATCTGCGTGCAGGCAGTTCCATTCTGTAAATTGGGATACAGCAGCTGCACAGACACAGCTGCTGCTCCCAACTTCACATTCATGTGGGTGCAGGTGTGCATCCTTAAATGCAACAATGCGAGTTCAGGGACACCTACCTGAGCACACTAATGCCCACTCCCACACACATGTTAAACTGGGAGCAGCAGCTGTGTCTGTGCAGCCACTGTGTCCCAATAGACATGAATGGGAATGCCTGAAGTGGATCCATGGAACACCTGTCCTGGTCGCTAGTAAAGGGGCCAAGTATAACACCTTCACTACTAGAGTAATTTTTACCTTTGCTATGTCACCCACTTCTGGTTGGTTGGCTGTTTCAGCAAGTGACACAATTACTGTAATCATTAGAAACATCACCTTAGTTTCCTCTAGACAACATTCTGCTTGTTAGACATCTGTACTGTATCTTCTCTAACTTCAGACCCCTTGTTGTAGGCCTTGTACTTTTGATACACCATGCATGCATAGTGTCCAGGCAGTTTAGATGAACAAATAAAGAAAGTAGTCGCAGATAACAAGAAACAATAGCTTCTTAATATTAGTAGATCACTGCATTGTACCTACCTGTAATTCATCATTGATCTTGGGTTTAATCTGGGCATCTTCTGTCTGCTTCTGTCCCCGTCTGTCAGCCCGCCCACCACCTGAATTGCTTTACTATTCTTAGCTCTGCCAGTGATGTAGTCCCGACATTTTCTTCATCTTCTGCCGGGCCTCTATCCCCGCCTACTGGCCCGCCCACCACGTACAGCACTTCCCTAGACCATTAACTACAGGTCTGATAGGAGGTGGGCGGGGACAGAAGATGCAGAAAATGCCGGGACTCAACCTGGACACAGAGCTAAGAATACTAAAGCAATGCAGGTGGTGGGCGGGCTTATGGTCGGGACAGAAGCAGACAGAAGATGCTGACACTGACAGTAAACCCGAGCCCTAAGCACTTCACCTCCACTGCGCCCCCCTCCCCTTTCCTACAATAAATTGTTCCACCCCTTGTACCGGCCCTGCACTGGACCAGCCCACCGGGAATTCTCCCGATGCTCCCGATTAGCCAATCCGGGCCTGGTGGGAGCCGTTCAGCGGGTACCAAGGACTCAATGGGATCCGACACTTACGGGTAGGGGGCGGACATGCACATCGTCGGTGGCCCACTCCCGCTGTGATTATGCACAGCAGGAGCCAATCAGCGGGTACCGCATACTCTATGTGATCAAAATCTTCCGGATAGGGGGCGCATAACCACGCCATCACTGGCCCGGTCCTGCTGTGATTATACACAGTGGGAGCCAATCAGCGAGTACCGCGGACTCAATGTGATCTGACACTTATGGGTAGGTGGCGGACATGCACACCATCGGTGGCCCGCTCCCACTGTGATTATGCACACCAGGAGCCGATCAGCGGGTACCGCATACTCTACCGCCGTCGCTGGCCTGGTCCTGCTGTGATTATACATAGTGGAAGCCGATCAGCGGGAACCGCGGACTCAATGTGATCAGACACTTCTGAGTAGGGACGCACATGCACGCCGTCGCTGGCCCGGTCCTGCTGTGATTATACACAGTGGAAGCCGATCAGCGGGAACCGCTGACTCGATGTGATCCGACACTTCTGGGTAGGGGCGCACATGCACGCCGTCGCTGGCCCGGTCCTGCTGTGATTATACACAGTGGAAGCCGATCAGCGGGAACCGCGGACTCGATGTGATCCGACACTTCTGGGTAGGGACGCACATGCACACTGTTGCTGGCCGGCTCCCGCTGTGATTATCGCCATTACTAGTAAAAAATAAATAAATAGCTTGTAGATGCTATAACTTTTGCTCCAACCAATAAATAAACGCTTATTGGGATTTTTTTTACCAAAAATTTGTAGCAGAATACATATTGGCCTAAATTGATGAGAAATTTGATTTCTTCAATTTTTTCATTGGATATGTTTTATAGCAGAAAGTAAAACATTTTGTTTTTTTTAATTATTATTACTTTTGGTCTAAAACCGCAGAGGTAATCAAATACCACCAAAAGAAAGCTCTATTTGTGTAAAAAAAAAAGACACACATTTTATTTGTGTACACTGTTGCATGATCACACAATCCAAATCCTACACACAGGCAAATCCTAACTAACGCTAAACCTGCTCTTTGCCACATTCTAAACCTAATATATCTAACCCTGTAAAGCATAAATCATTGTACTTACCTAATCTGCAGGCAATCCAGTCCGGTCTCCAGCGGTGGAAGCTCTGTGCAGGAGGGAACCAACAACGGCCGTACAATGCCTGGGAAGTGACGTCACCCATAGAGTTACTACGGGGCTTCTATTGTCAGATGCCTCTACTGCACCCACCCCCACGCTGAAGCCGCCGCTGACAGATGATGCTGGGACCGGACCAGATTGGGTGCAGAATATGTAAGCTCAGTGATTTTTGCTTTACAGGGTTAGATAGTTTAGGGTACAATGTGTCACATAGCAGGTTTAGCATTAATTAGGTTTTGCCTGGACTTCTCCTTTAATTTGGTTTTCCCTCCTTTAAAGTAACGCAGTGCTATATCACAAAAAATGGCCTGGTCAGGAAGGGGGGTAAATCTTTTGGAGGTCAAGTGGTTAAAATACATCTATTTAATATGATAAATGTTGGTGACAGTAGCCATTGCTGGGTTACATAATCACAGGTACCTCCATAAATGGCATCTGTAAGTATTATAAATCCTATGTCCTGTCTGGTAGACAATGTAGACCACATTCTTTTAAACTGCTAAGTTAATCATTTATTTATACATCCAGGAATTAAGCACAGCATGTAGTCAACAACCATCTAACCTTTGATGGGTTTCACCTACTCATAATTTATAAGGAGGATAATGCTCTTCAGACGGGCAACCAGACCCCATCCTTTCTTCTGGGCCCCTGTCTGCTGCATGTGAATCCTTGTCAGTGCTGCATCCAAACAGCCTATAGACAATTGCATGTCAAAATTTGACATGCAGGCAGGAAGTGGGTGCACGGATCTAAACACATAGGGGTTGATTTACTAAAACTGGAGAGTGCAAAATCTGGTGCATCTGTGCATGATAGCCAATCAGCTTCTAACTTCAGCTTGTTCAATTAGGCCTTGACAATAACCCCTAGGGGCTGAGTGTTTTTTAGGCACAGCTGCGCCAGATTTTGCACTCCCTAGTTTTAGTAAATCAACCCCACAGTGTATCTGCATTTGGCTCCGTACAACCCCCCCACTGTCAGCATGCTACATTATTACATGAGATTATGTCCATGCAGCTGCTGCGTGTGCATCCACTTCTATGGGCTGCCTGTGCGCAGCTCTGAGGTAGATTCACATGCAGCTGATAGCAGCTCAGATCGAGGGATGGGTCTGATCATCTGTCTGAATGAGCCCCAATGAAGTCAATATTCAGTTAGCCTACTAAGTAAGGTGAGGATACAATATATTTTCAAAAGTATTGGGACACCTGCTTTTACACGCACATGAACTTTGATGGCATCCCAGTCTTAGTCCATAGTGTTCGATATTGAGTTGGCCCACTCTTTGCAGCTATAACAACTTCAAATCTTCTAGGAAAGCTGTCCACAAGGTTTAGGAGTGTGTCTTTGGGAATGTTTGACCATTCTTCCAGAAGCACATTTGTGCAATCAGGCACTGATATGAACGAGAAGTCCTGGCTCGCAGTCTCCACTCTAATTCATCCCAAAGATGTTCTATTGGGTTCCTGCCAAATATGTCTTAATTGTGTTATGAGAAAGTATAAGCTGGGATGGACAGTAGGCTACGAAAGCCAGTAGGTATTGAATGTCGCAGTAATTTAGTAGGGATCGACCGATTATCGGCAATGCCGATATATCGGGGACTGATATGCACTTTCCCCGATATATCGGAATCGGCCCCTGAGGTTACCGATATTACCGATATTTCGGGAAAGGCCATGTACCTGAGTGATGCCTGCAGCTAGAGGTATCACTCCGGTACCGGTGTCCATAGCCAACGGTTGGCTGTCTTGTAATGACAACCGATGCGGCTGAGAAGCCGCTCAGCTGTCATTACAAGGAGCAGGAGGGGACGTCTCCCCCCTCCCGCCACCTTCCGCTCCTCGCCCGGGTCTCCTGTCCCACCAGGCATCCTACCTGCACGGCCGCCAAAGAGAAGACCCAATCAAAGCCGCATTCAGCTCTGATCAAGTCTCCATGTAAAAAACCCGGAAGTAATGTCATTCCGGGTACTTGGCGGCAAATTTAAAAAAACTTTTCAATGCTTTTAAGTGCAGAGGAGCGGTTTGGGGTCTTTTAGACCCCCAGATCCCTCCACAAAAGTAACTGTGAAAAATAAAAAAATATTTTTTTTTTAAATGTCAGAAAATATCAGCCAATATCGGCCGATACCGATATCCGATAACCAAAATATCGGTATCAGTATCGGCACTAAAAAAACGATATTGGTTGATCAATATAATTTAGACTGGGATACTGAGGCTAGAGTGACTGGAAAGTATTCCAAGCCATATTGTACGCCTTTCTTGTGCTGGCTGATAGTGACTTGTCGATCAATGCAACTGCATAGGCCCAGTGAGTATCTAATCCACTGTTAACAGTGAGTAGTGCTGGGGCCGGAGTGGCAATGGTGTCTGCGTCTGAAACCTGCTGGAAAAACAGTGGATAATTAAATCCTGATAAAGCATCCTTGGCTGTATTATCTACACTGTTGATAAATTTGCAATGAAAATTAAATCTGTATTAGAGGGACAGCCAAATGAACCTGTGTACGAAGGACATGATAAGGCATCAGAAATGTCGGCTTTAGACAGCCATGCGTACTTACCCATACTGATAATGTACTGGAAAGCCTGATCAACTGACGTACAGTCAGGTCCATAAATATTGGGACATCGACACAATTCTAATCTTGTTGGCTCTATACACCACCACAATCGATTTGAAATGAAACAAACACAATGTACTTTAACTACAGACTTTCAGCTTTAATTTGAGGGTATTTACATCCAAATCAGGTGATAGGTGTAGGAATTACAACAGTTTGTATATGTGCCTCCCACTTTTTAAGGGACCAAAAGTAATGGGACAATTGGCTGCTCAGCTGTCCCATGGCCAGGTGCGTGTTATTCCCTCATTATCCCATTCACAAGGAGAAGATAAAAGGTCCAGAGTTCTTTTGAAGTGTGATATTTGCATTTGGAATCTGTTGCTGTCAACTCTCAATAAGAGTTCCAAAGAGCTGTCACTATCAGTGAAGCAAGCCATCATTAGGCTTAAAAAAACAAAACAAACCCATCAGAGAGATAGAAAAAACATTAGGTGTGGCCAAATCAACTGTTTGGAGAATCCTTAAAAAGAAAGAACGCACCGTTGAGCTCAGCAACACCAAAAGACCCGGAAGACCACGGAAAACAACTGTGGTGGATGACTGAAGAATTCTTTCCCTGGTGAAGAAAACACCCTTCACAACAGTTGGCCAGATCAAGAACACTCTCCAGGAGGTAGGTGTATGTGTGTCAAAGTCAACAATCAAGAGAAGACTTCACCAGAGTGAATACAGAGGGTTCACCACAAGATGTAAACCATTGGTGAGCCTCAAAAACAGGAAGGCCAGATTATTGTTTGCTAAACAACATCTAAAAAAGTCTTCACAGTTCTGGAACAACATCCTATGGACAGATGAGACCAAGATCAACTTGTACCAGAGTGATGGGAAGAGAAGAGTATGGAGAAGGAAAGGAACTGCTCATGATCCAAAGCATACCACCTCATCAGTGAAGCATGGTGGTGGTAGTGTCATGGCGTGGGCATGTATGGCTGCCAATGGAACTGGTTCTCTTGTATTTATTGATGATGTGACTGCTGACAAAAGCAGCAGGATGAATTCTGAAGTGTTTCGGGCAATTCTATCTGCTCATATTCAGCCAAATGCTTCAGAACTCATTGGACGGCGCTTCACAGTGCAGATGGACAATGACCCGAAGCATACTGCGAAAGCAACCAAAGAGTTTTTTATGGTAAAGAAGTGGAATGTTATGCAACGGCCAAGTCAATCACCTGACCTGAATCTGATTGAGCATGCATTTCACTTGCTGAAGACAAAACTGAAGGGTAAATGCCCCAAGAACAAGCAGGAACTGAAGACAGTTGCAGTAGAGGCCTGGCAGAGCATCACCAGGGATGAAACCCAGTGCCTGGTGATATCTATGCGTTCCAGACTTCAGGCTGTAATTGACTGCAAACGATTTGCAACCAAGTATTAAAAAGTGAAAGTTTGATTTATGATTGTTAATCTGTCCCATTACTTTTGGTCCCTTAAAAAGTGGGAGGCACATATACAAACTGTTGTAATTCCTACACTGTTCACCTGATTTGGATGTAAATACCCTCAAATTGAAGCTCAAAGTCTGCAGTTAAAGCACATCTTGTTTGTTTCATTTCAAATCGATTGTGGTGGTGTACAGAGCCAAAAAGATTAGAATTGTGTTGATGTCCCAATATTTATGGACCTGACTGTATATGTGAGTGAAAATTCCTCAGATGGGATCAAGGAATTAAGACAGGGAACGAGAGAAGAATGAGGAGCTGACAAATTGTAAATTAAATGTAATTTATTGGAGAATTTACCTCTAACCAGACCAACCGGGTTAACTCCCAGTTGTGGAATGCGGTGTCATGAAAGGCCCTATGATAAAACCCTTCTTTAGTTCGGCTTGGAGTAAACAATCCACTGCCTCCATATCCGTGGCTGTCAACAGTAGATTTTTACACTCAATTGTGGATTGTTGTAATGAAATAAACCCCGTGTTGGACTCCTGTGTGAAACCATCTACCAAAAACTGACATAAAGTGGAGGAAGGGTGAGTAGCCAAACAGACCTGCAATTATTGAATGTTGATGGGGTTAGTCATGCAGTCTTGGCTTGTCTCAGTGTGCAGGCATACTTGTGGTGAGCCTGATAACAAATAGCACAGACATGCAGGAGGCGGCACAGAGTATAATTGTACGTGGCTTGATTGAAACTGTTGCAAATCTGTGCTTTACCTAAAAACTGAATTGGGCCCCCTAGCTTATCTAGTTGTACTGTATGAGCTGGGGCCAGGAGTAAACCTGTGGATGCTCTGGATGTGCCTGGTAGGATGGGAGTTCCACATTGGAGCACCAGTAGGTAGTGTGTGTGGATGACTGGCAAGTCACACAAATTAGAAAATACTTTATAAGAACCTGACTGCCTCCATTAGCCTGGGTGGTGGCCTTTCTCTCCCTTTTTCCTTGTATCGGAATACGCGACAGGGATGTCCTCTTTCCCCGGCTCTTTTAGCCTAGGCGACTAAGCCGATGACGGAGGCACTCTGCACGTCCCCACATATTCGTGTACATCGCATAGGCTGGTTGGAGGAGAGAGTGGCACTATATACCGATGATATGCTGTTGTTTCTGGGTGACGCGGGGCCTTCACCGCAGGGAGCATTGCAGATTCTGAACACGTATTTCACATGTACTGGATTACGGGTTAACTGGTCTAAATCCCTGTTACTACCTGTCGATTCGGAGGCACCTTGGATGCCCAAATTCATTTACCTGTTTCCCCACAGCCCATCCTGGATTCCGAAGTCTTATTTTGCTCAATTAAATAGTGTATTTTCTATCTTTCTTTGGTCCCCTAATCCTGCGAGATACCAGTTATCTATGCTTATGAGGCCTTCCTCTCAGGGTGGGATGGCTTTTCTGGATTTACAAAAGTATTACTTGGCCTCTCAGTCGATAACGGTGGCCTGGTGGTTTTCCCCGGACCAGGCCAATTCATCTACAATGCTTGAGGTGGCCATTGTTGGATCACTGGAGGCTTTGCGAGTACTGGTGTTTCGGGGATTGGGGGCCCCTTATCCTTTGACACCTTCAATGTCCACTACAGTTAGAGCATGGAGAGCTGGGCTAGTTAGGAAATGTGGTTCTTCCTTAGTGGTTTCCCCCAATATGCCAATTTGGAAGAATCCTACTCTATCTCATTTTTTTAAGTTACCAGGTCCTATGGTTTGAACTAAATATAAGATTAAGTCTCTTTCTCAGGTAGTGGAGGATGGTTCATTGAAGTCTTTTGCTCAACTTTCCGAGGAGTTTAGTATACTGCCCACTTATTATTTTTACCATAGGCAATTTGCTCACGCTTTTAGAGGTCAATTTTTTTTTTTTTTTTACCCGGGCCGCGGCGGTGAGAGCGCCGAATCCTAGCCACTAGACCACCAGGGATAGAGGTCAATTTTTGACTTACTTTTTTGCAATTAGAGGAGTCTAAACTGGAACATCTGCTCAATTTGTACTGTAGTATGAAGCGTATGTCACTGATCTACTCTCATTTAGTAACAGACACATCGCCTCCATTAGACAAATTATGTGCTAAGTGGGAGAGGGATGTGCCAGGTTTGGGCCCGGAGGATTGGGATCAGATTTGGGATTCGCCCTTAAAATGTTTAGTCTCTCTTGCGTGATCGACAAATCCAGAATAAAATAGTAAATAGGGCTTTTTTTACTCCCACTAGACTACAGTTGATGTATCCAGCACGCTCTTCAGAGTGCTGGAGGTGTGGAGATTCTGAGGGGAATTTCACACATATTTTCTGGTCATGTCCTCGGATTTTTAATTACTGGGATGGAGTTCTTGCGGTACTTAATGTCCATACAACAATACATATTCCTAGGGTTATTGAAATTAGTTTACTGGGTCTGGTGACCGCTTGGGCACATACAAAGTTTTTTTAAGTCTCCTTTTGTTTTATGCCCGAAAGGCCATTACATTGGAAGAAAAAGGTCCCGCCCACTGTTTCCTTTTGGAAGAGACTGGTTAATAGTAACTTACCAATGTATAAAGAAACCTATGCACATAGGGGCTGCCTGAAGAAATATGATAAGATATGGTCAGGATGGCTGGCCGATCCTTGTACGGCATTATAGGCATTATAGGGGTTTGGATATATATGGGGGAAGGAAGGAATTAGGGTTTTTTTTTTTCTTTCCCGTTTGTGTTTATATTGTATATGTAGGTTGTAAGTCTATGGTGTTGTATGTATTAAATTCAAATAAACAGATTTAGTTAAAAAAAAAAAAAGAAGTTGATTGCACGTGATCAGCATAATATCCAGAGGTTGTCTTCGAGAAATAGACATGTGAGTGCTGCCAGCATTGCTGCAGGGGTTGATGGGGTGGGGGGGTCAGCCTGTCGGTGCTCAAACCATACGTCGCACACTGCATCAAATTGGTTTGCATGGCTATCGTCCCAGAAGGAAGCCTCTTCCAAAGATCATGCACAAGAAACAGTTTGCTGAAGACAAGCAGACTAAGGACATGGATTACTGGAACCATGTCCTGTGGTCTGATGAGACCAAAATAAACTTGGTTCAGATAGTGTCAAGCGTGTGTGGCGCCAACCAGGTGAGGAGTACAAAGACAAAAGTGACTTGCCTACAGTCAAGCATGGTGGTGGGAGTTTCATGGTCTTGGGCTGCATGAGTGCTGTTGGCACTGGGGAGCTACAATTCATTGAGGGAACCATGAATGCCAACATGTACTTTGACATACTGAAGCAGAGCATGATCCCCTCCCTTCGGAGACTGGCCGCAGGGCAGTACTCCAACATGATAATGACCCCAAACACACCTCCAAGACGACCACTGCCTTGCTAAAGAAGCTGAGGGTAAGAGTGATGGACTGGCCAAGCATGTCTCCAGACCTAAACCCTATTGAGCATCTGTGGGGCATCCTCAAACAGAAGGTGGAGGAGCGCAAGGTCTCTAACATCCACCAGCTTCCTGATGTCGTCATGCAGGAGTGGAAGAGGACTCCAATGGCAACCTGTGAAGCTCTGTTGAACTCCATGCCCAAGAGGGTTAAGGCAGTGCTGAAAAATAATGGTGGCCACACAAAATATTGACCCAATTTGGACATGTTCACTTAGGGGTGTACTCACTTTTGTTGCCAGCGGTTTAGACATTAATGGCTGTGTTGAGTTATTTTGAGGGAACAACAAATTTACACTGTTATGCAAGCTGTACACTCACTGCTTTACATTGTAGCATTTCTTCAGTGTTGTCACATAAAAAGGTATAATAAAATATTTACACAAATGTGAGGGGTGAACTTGTTAGATACTGCATATATATATATATATATATACAGTCAGGTCCATAAATATTGGGACATCGACACAATTCAAATCATCAGGCGAACGGTGTAGGAATTACAACAGTTTGTACATGTGCCTCTCACTTTTTAAGGGACCAAAAGTAATGGGACAATTGGCTGCTCAGCTGTTCCATGGCCAGGTGTGTGTTATTCCCTCATTATCAAATTTACAAGGAGCAGATAAAAGGTCCAGAGTTCATTTCAAGTGTGCTATTTGCATTTGGAATCTGTTGCTGTCAACTCTCAATAAGAGCTGTCACTATCAGTGAAGCAAGCCATCATTAGGCTAAAAAAAAACAAAAAACAAACCCATCAGAGAGATAGCAAAAATATTAGGTGTGGCCAAATAAACTGTTTGGAACATCCTTAAAAAGAAAGAACGCACCGGTGAGCTCAGCAACACCAAAAGACCCGGAGGACCACGGAAAACAACTGTGGTGGATGACTGAAGAATTCTTTCCCTGGTGAAGAAAACACCCTTCACAACAGTTGGCCAGATCAAGAACACTCTCCAGGAGGTAGGTGTATGTGTGTCAAAGTCAACAATCAAGAGAAGACATCACCATAGTGAATACAGAAGGTTCACCACAAGACGTAAACCATTGGTTAGCCTCAAAAACAGGAAGGCCAGATTAGAGTTTGCCAAACAACATCTAAAAAAGCCTTCACAGTTCTGGAACACCATCATATAGACAGAAGAGACCAAGATTAACTTGTTCCAGAGTGATGGGAAGAGAAGAGTATGGAGAAGCAAAGGAACTGCTCATGTTCCAAAGCATACCACCTCATGGCATGGGCATGTATGGCTGCCAATGGAACTGTATCTCTTGTATTTATTGATAATGTGACTGCTGACAAAAGCAGCAGGATGAATGCTGAAGTGTTTCGCGCAATATTATCTGCTCATATTCAGCCAAATGCTTCAGAACTCATTGGACGGCGCTTCACAGTGCAGATGGACAATGACCCGAAGCATACTGCGAAAGCAACCAAAGAGTTTTTTTAACCTCCCTGGCAGTATGATTCTTTCCGAATTTGGGTGCTGAAAGCGGTACAATTATTTTGCATGTTATTCTTAAGAATGAGCAGCCCAAACCAACTATTTACATATGATTTTTTTTTTACTGTGCTTTCTTCTTTATAACATCTCGGGTACGATAAAGTTTGAAACACAATCATAAATTATAATATCATAAATGACTATAAATAAGTTAAAGTATGTATGTATATATATATATATATATATATATATATATATATATATATATACTGTATATATACATATATATATATATACATAAAGTGAGTGCCTTGCGAAAGTATTAGGCCCCCTTGAACTTTGCAACCTTTTGCCACATTTCAGGCTTCAAACATAAAGGTAATAAACTGTATTTTTTTGTGAAGAATTAACAACAAGTGGGACACAATCATGAAGTGGAACGAAATTTATTGGATATTTCAAACTTTTTTAACAAATAAAAAACTGAAAAATTAGGCGTGCAAAATTATTCAGCCACCTTAAGTTAATACTTTGTAGTGCCACCTTTTGCTGCGATTACAGCTTTAAGTTGCTTGGAGTATGTCTCTATCAGATTTGCACATCGAGAGACTGAAATTTTTGCCCATTCCTCCTTGCAAAACAGCTCGAGCTCAGTGAGGTTGGATGGAGAGCGTTTGTGAACAGCAGTTTTCAGTTCTTTCCACAGATTCTCGATTGGATTCAGGTCTGGACTTTGACTTGGCCATTCTAACACCTGGATATGTTTATTTGTGAACCATTCCATTGTAGATTTTGCTTTATGTTTTGGATCATTGTCTTGTTGGAAGACAAATCTCCGTCCCAGTCTCAGGTCTTTTGCATACTCCATCAGGTTTTCTTCCAGAATGGTATTTGGCTCCATCCATCTTCCCATCAATTTTAACCATCTTCCCTGTCCCTGCTGAAGAAAAGCAGGCCCAAACCATGATGCTGCCACCACCATGTTTGACAGTGGGGATGGTGTGTTCAGGGTGATGAGCTGTGTTGTTTTTACGCCAAACATAACGTTTTGTATTGTTGCCAAAAATTTTGATTTTGGTTTCATCTGACCAGAGCACCTTCTTCCACATGTTTGGTGTGTCTCCCAGGTGGCTTGTGGCAAACTTTAAACAACACTTTTCGTGGATATCTTTAAGAAATGGCTTTCTTCTTGCCACTCTTCCATAAAGGCCAGATTTATGTAGTATACGACTGATTGTTGTCCTATGGACAGAGTCTCCCACCTCAGCTGTAGATCTCTGCAGTTCATCCAGAGTGATCATGGGCCTCTTGGCTGCATCTCTGATCAGTCTTCTCCTTGTATGAGCTGAAAGTTTAGAGGGACGGCCAGGTCTTCGTAGATTTGCAATGGTCTAATACTCCTTCCATTTCAATATTATCGCTTGCACAGTGCTCCTTGGGATGTTTAAAGCTTGGGAAATCTTTTTGTATCCAAATCCGGCTTTAATCTTCTCCACAACAGTATCTCGGACCTGCCTTGTGTGTTCCTTGTTCTTCATGATGCTCTCTGCATTTTAAACGGACCTCTGAGACTATCACAGTACAGGTGCATTTATACGGAGACTTGATTACACACAGGTTGATTCTATTTATCATCATTAGTCATTTAGGTCAACATTGGATCATTAAGAGATCCTCACTGAACTTCTGGAGAGAGTTTGCTGCACTGAAAGTAAAGGGGCTGAATAATTTTGCACGCCCAATTTTTCAGTTTTTTATTTGTTAAAAAAGTTTGAAATATCCAATAAATTTCGTTCCACTTCATGATATTGTCCCACTTGTTGTTGATTCTTCACAAAAAATTACAGTTTTATATCTTTATGTTTGAAGCCTGAAATGTGGCAAAAGGTCGCAAAGTTCAAGGGGGCCGAATACTTTCGCAAGGCACTGTATATATATAACCCCCCAAAAAATTTCCCCCAAAATGTGTACAAGTATGAGTTATGTGGTGCAACGCGCGGACTCCCTACGGTGATAGTGGGTCAGTTAGCAAAAAAAAACTCGAGTTGCACAGGACTGAAAGCGTGTCAATCCTTGAGTGTGATAGAGGCTGAGTTACCTGAGGCGTACCTATAGCAGAATGATGGCTGGGCGTGGGATCAATTATCTTGAATGGGCATCATATGACGTCCATCAGGATAGGCAGCATGTGCACGCCCCCTGGAGCGTACAAAACGGCAATCGGTGGTGTGGGGTGTCACTCTGACAAATACGGCATCTATGATAACAGTAAAGAGCCTATGACTTAGGCTGTTTACCACGTGATTAGCTGTGACTAATCACAGCTGATTACAGCAGTAAACAGGAATTGCCAGTTATCAGTTTTCCTCAGTTCACGCTGACAAAGCGTGAGCAGGGGAAAGCCAATCATCGGCTCTCCTGACCGGGATGGTCTGCGCTGATAATCAGTGCATTGATTATCAGCACAGCCCCCATCAGAGGTGCCAACAACAGATGCCAATCAATGACCATCACAGATGCTAATCAGTGCCCATCAGTAATGCCTGTCAGTGCCCATCACAGATGCCAAAGATTGTCCAACAGTAATGCCTGTCCTCCTCATCAATGCTGCCTATCAGTGCCATCTATTAGTGCTGCCTATCAGTGCCACCTATCAGTGCCCATTAGTGTCATCTATCAGTGCCTACCATTGCTGCTTATTAGTGCCCATCAGTGCTACCTCTTATTGCCCATAAATGCTGCCTATCAGTGCCCATCAGTGCCACATATTAGTGTCCATTAGTGCTGCCTATTAGTGCCTATCATTGCTGCTTATTAGTGCCCATTAGTGCCACCTATCAATGCCCATCAGTGCTGCCTATCAGTGCTACCTATCAGTGCTCATCAGTGCTGCCTATCAGTGCTGAAAATTAGTGCCTCATTATCAGTGCCCATCAGTGCCACCTTATCAGTGCCACCTCACTAGTGCCCATCAGTGCTGCCTCATCAGTGCCCATCTGAATGAGAAAACGTACTTATTTACAACATTTTATAACAGAAACAAACAAAAACCTTTTTTCTTTTGAAAAATATCGATCTTTTTTAATTTGTTTAGCAAAAATTAAAAAATCCAGTGGTGATCAAATACAAATAAAAAACCCAGTGGTGATCAAATACCACCAAAAAAAAAAGGTCTATTTGTGGGGAAAAAATGATAAAAATGTTGTTATATGGGTACAATGTAGCATGATCGCACAATTGTCATTCAAAGTGTGACAGCGCTGAAAGCTGAACATTGGTCTGGGCAGGAAGGGGGTGAAAGGGCCCTGTATTGAAGTGGTTTAGAAATCCCAACTCTTAGTACATCAGACCTATAGAGTAACACCAAAAGGAAGCCGTGAGAGTAAATAACATCAGTGACCAGTCAAAAGCTTTTTTCCTACTGGTGTGTGGTTATCCTTTCGCAAATTATTACCAGCAGAAAGTTAAAAAAGGGAACACGTGACAACCAACGTACAGCTGCAACACATTGTATAGTTACATAAAATATTTACAACATAGAAATGAAAGTAACTTACAAAATCCACCACTTATAATTAAAACAGACAAACATGAATTTAATACAGCAACATTGAAACAAGGAGCATTTCCTTTGTCTGTTAAAGAAACGATGAGTAAAAAGCAAACTTGTACATCACAATTTCTCACAGATAGAAATATTTCTGTACAGCTATCGGCTTCCCCACAATAAATGAACCCATCTCTGGAACCATTGTAAAAAGACATTTTCATTTCAAGGGACATTTCACAATAACTTGAAAAAGATAATCTCTCTGATCCAAACGAGTCAGAGAAATGAAGCACTAATATTAAAGTTGAACTTTACTCATAACAATTTGATTGAAAAAATAATGTTCTTTAGCAAGGACCATACATTCTGCTTTAATAAATATGCTATTAAAATGAGTGTGTGCTGTAAATTGCCTCCAGCATTGCGCCTGTTTCTTCTTGCTGGAGGCTGCCATTTTGCTGAAGCCTGGAGCCCCTGAAGAACAGTAAATCCTTAGGCTGTCAGCAGATCGGCCTCTACAAATTCGGCAAAGTGCCTAAAATAGAGACAAATTGAGCATGTGCAGAGCAGGGTGAGACAGTGTATTACTAGATTTTTAACAGTATAGGCACTTATATTTAATGTTGTATATAGCTAAATATGCAACATCCCAACCCATAAAAACTAATTTCAGTGAGGAGGCATTGTCATCCCTGCAAGGTATGACGGTGCCTGCATCGGAACTGACGTCGGGGCCGGTGCAGGCGCATTGATTCCTGGGAGCGATGACGTTCAGCTCCCAGGAATCATTGCAAGCCAGGAAGTGACGACGGGCCATGGCCGCCGAGGGAGGAAGAGGAAGTAAGGTGAGTATATGTTCTAAAACAAGGTAAGTGAATTAAAAAAAAAATTGCGAGTATCCATTTGTTTTACAGGTGACCCGGGACAAGAAGATGGACAAAAGTAAAATTTTAGGGTGGAACCACACTTTAAGGACATGGACAAAAGGTGGGGAAAGGGAGCAGCAGGATCAACCAGGTTTTTTTCAGAATATAGAAAATGAATCTCAAAGTGACTGACTGAGTATGAACAGCATGTAATACACCATTTATTGAAAGGTTTCTTATGATGTGGGTTTAGTGACACTTTAAGAGAAGATCGTAAAATTGGTTCTTTGTTTTTTATTAGAACTAGGAAAAGATCTAAAGTGATACGCTCACTGTCAGAGCAAATTCATGAGTTAGAGAATCAAAATTAATCAAATTGCCCCTAAAGCTAGTTTGGTTGTATACTCATGAGAAAACATGAAAGAGATGACATTTAACTACTGTACTCATTATAAGTGTGCTGGCTCTCTTCTAGCAAAATTATTAAAAGACAAAGACACCCAAAGAAATATTCAATTTTAGATAGAAAGAAAAACAAGACAATAAAGTAATTAACCCTAAATTCATTTCAGATTGATTTAGTATATATTATAAAGAACTGTACAACTTTCATAGGGATAAGAACACTACCCATCCACATTTTCCACCTGTTCAATATGTGTTATGAAAATTAGCTTCTTTAGTACCCTAAATACCAAACCTTAGAGCTAGATGAACAAATTATCCAACTGGAGGTTTCTAACGCGGGTCCCCACTGTCTGCTACACGAAGCGACGTATAGGTACGTCATTTCACCTAACAGAGCCAACCTGCTGCAGTATAACTACAGAGGCTGGTCGGCAAGTGGTTACCTGAGCGGTGCTATCAGGTATGGGGGAGCATGTTGGTGCCTGAGTGGTAAGTCCTCATGCCTGAACACTGCCATCTGGGGGGGGCAGCGAGGTCATCCTCCAATACTATCAGACACAGAAGCTTACTCCGTGTGGACTCCATTAGTAGTGAGGTGGTGATCATTTCCTGGGTACTGTCACTTTGCTCTGAATGAACAGGTGACAATGTTTCTTTAAACCACAAAAATCACATTCCCTGATGATTTTGTGAAACGGTATTACAAAATACTATAGTATATTATACGAGTTATCCCCATTATTTGCTAACTGTAACCTTGTCAAAGCCAGGTAAAGAGCTCACTAAATCATCTAATAAGAGAGCAATATCTTTGCTAAACTCCGATGTCAAGATTTATGCAAAGATTCTGGCAGCCAGGCTTCCAGACATCTTACTGAACAATATTAAACCTGATCCGGTTTGGTTTATTAAAGCCAAGCAAACATTCAATGGAACTAGGAGAATTCTTAATTTATTACAATTTGCAGAGTACACTGAGGTGCCTTCTCTGCTCATTTCACTGAATTTGGAAAAATATTTTTACTGTGTCCACTGCCTGTACCACCAGTTGTTAGACAAATTTGGAATCGCAGCTTACTTTAAAATGGCCATAGAATTTTTATACTTCTTATTTCCGAAAGTGTCTTCAAAGAAGATGTACACTAGGGGATTTTTATATAAAATGTTCACTGTGTGAATATTGTGTCTTTGTATCTTGTCCTGTTCATTGTTGTGATCTTGTATTGTCTTTGTTAAGTGTGTCTGTGACGCAACAATTTCTCCCATTTCCCTTTGGGATCAGTAAAGTATTCTGTATTCTATATGACAAACAGCCTCACAATCAGAGCAAAAATTGTCGTAATGTCTCTAATATGTGGAGTTTCTATATTGTCAGCCCCACCTAGTATCCATAATGCATGTTTTTCTCCAGAAATACCTCAGTCAAGAAGCAAAAATATTTAGTAGTCACTAGATGGTCTTTGTTAAGTGTGTCTGTGACGCAACAATTTCTCAATTTCCCTTTGGGATCAATAAAGTATTTTGTATTCTGTACGAATAATAGTCTCACAATCAGGGCAAAAATTGTCGTAATGTCTCTAATATGTGAAGTTCCTATATTGTCAGCCCCACCTAGTATCCATAATGCGTGTTTTTCTCCAGAAATACCTCAATCAAGAATCAAAAATATTTTGTAGTCACTAGATGGTCTTTGTTAAGTGTGTCTGTGTCGCAACAATTTCTCAATTTCCCTTTGGGATCAATAAAGTATTCTGTATTCTGTATGAAAAATAGTCTCACAATAAGGGCAAAAATTGTTGTAATTTCTCTAATATGTGTAGTTCCTATATTGTCAGCCCCACCTAGGTCCGTAATGGTGTTTTTTCCAGAAATATCTCAATCAAGAAACAAAAATATATTGTAGTCACTAGATGAAGAACTGAAGAAGTATGACAATTTTTGCTCTGATCTGCACAACGAACATTTTTTAAAATGGACCCCAAAAATGAATCTATGTGGTAAATGGGGATCAACAGTATCCTCTGTAATCCGTTGTTGATGGACTTTTTGTAGAGGTAATTAGGAAAAAATCTGGTAATAAAGTGGCTACAGATCAGGTCAATAAAGCCAAAAACAGATGCTTATATATATATATATATATATACGCTGTCTGCAATTTTGTTAAGAATTCCTGGTATTAAAAAAAAAAAAAACAATTTCCAGACTGTAAACACAGGAGTGAAAAATATCGTTAAACATAAATTATATGAGGTATTCCCAGATGGATAGGTGGACTGTACTATGAAATATTTAGCTATACAGGTAACCTCTTCAAGTTCCCAACATTTTAAATATGCCTATAAATCTTTAATACATCTTATGGGCAGGCATTATAGCTTTAATGAAAATGTTAATTCTATCCACTATCTTGTACTTGCTCCATACTTTAATAATACCTTTACTGCCAGCAGTGCACATGTCAATAATGGAATACAGCTTTTACCATTCAAGATAACTATAATATCTTTTCTTGCTTATGATGGAGAAACTGGATCATTGTTTCATATTTTAAAAAAAACAATCTTCAATTCACTTTTTTATATTTTGTTAAAAAATGTAAATCGGGTAACATCTCAAGTTTACATGCTGTGCTAATCATTCAACATTTAAATTTAAACATATGATTGCGGAAAAAAATATATAATTTTTGAGAATGCTGAGGCCTCGGGCACACTGGACGTTATAAAAATGCCAGTAGCTTTGTAGTGAGTTTTTCAGCGTTCTCAACTTTTTTGCATTGGCGTTTTTCAGCGTTTTTAGTGTTTTTTGTGTCAAAAATGTCAGTCAGGGGTCCGATCTGTCAGTCGCATTTTCGCAGTCCCGCAAAAAATTGCAGATCGCCGCCATTACTAGTAAAAGAAAAATAAAAAACAATAAAAATGACATAAATCTTTCCCGTAGTTAGTAGACGCGACATTTGCGCAAAGCAATCAAAATACGCTTATTGCAATTTTTTTTTACCAAAAATATGTAGCAGAAAACAAATTGGCCTAAGATGATAAAAAAATATGATTGAGAATGTCATATAGCTGAATGTGAAAAATATTGTTTTTTTTTTTCAAAATTGTCGCTGTATTTTTGTTTATAAAGACAAGAGAACGGTCGCCCAGGCGGGACTTTATATGAGGTTGCCACAATAGTCATGAAGAGTCAAATAATAAAATTTATTAGTAGAGTAAAAGCATACAATGGATATAAATGTATAGCCATAAGCATAGTTACAAAACATGTACAGCATGTAGAAAACAATTGACAAAATAACAACATAGCAGCAAATTGCGCATGATGACAGCATTGCAGCATCCGTGTAGCATAGTATTGGGTATATCTGTATTGAAAACTCTACGCGTTTCGTGGGTCTAATATGCCCACTCATCAGGAGTATATAAGTAGATCTGTCTAAAAGTAAATAATAAAATATCAATATTTGCTGTGCGTTTATATTGGCCAACAACTGTGAAGTTTCAACAAATGTATGACCCAAGTGGGGAAACAACACTTACATTGGGCCAAATCAGATTGAGAAATGCTGCCATGAGGTGGGGTGCCAACGTCTGATCCGGGAGCTGAAGAGTCAAGAGTACCCACAAGAAAATGGGGAGCCAGGCAAGGAAACATATGTGATGGAAAATGTGATCAATTAAAGATGATATGACACTTGCTGAAAATGCAAGAAATAATATATCAAAGTATAAGAATATGGGCTGTATCACATAGTGAAACATGAAAGTATTCAATGTACAAGGTATGTTCCAGCAGAAACAGTGTCAACATTAGAGAAGAAAAAAAAAACGAAAGAAAGCACCGAAGAAAAACGCAGATCCCCAGAAAAAGTGCTGATCACAGTGTAACCAATGACCAGGAATAGTGATGAGAAAGCTGTGATGAATAAAATAGAGTGAGGAAGGTGAGCTCATATGGTTTCATAACACTGGTTGAGTAAACATAAATAGTGAAACATAGTATCTCAGGATATTGAAAGTACAAAAAAGTATCAATATATAATATAAAAATGATACAAATAAAAATATATAGTAAAATTGAGACAGGTATAGGAACCATAGAGTAATGAGCTCACAGGGTGGTGCCTGTTCTAAAGACAGCAATGCTGGGAGTAGTGAAAGACTGAAAGAGTGAAGTGTCTAAAAGAATGGGAGGTGGAGATGGTGAAGGAAGTGGTGGGAATTAGACAAGGTGTCTAATTATGTCCACATAGTAAACCCATTGGAGAGAAAAAATATAGGATATCAGTGCATGAAAGGACAGGAGTGCATAAAAGTTGAGTTCCTCACCTGAATATCCACATAGGTTGCACGTAGATCTTGTCCCTAGCGCCATGTGTATGGTAGGACAAACCGAACCTGTTCGTCAACATGGAAAAAGCCAGCACAAGCTGGCAACCATGACCATAGATGTTACAACCATAACCAGCACATGTAGACGCTGCAATTGCAGCGGTGCATGTGAACAGCAGGAACATGACGCCGATATATAGGTGGCTCCACCCTAAAGGGGAGGAGACAGCAGGGGAGGAAACCCTCCCCATAATATATCGCAGCTCCCGGAGCAGATCTGCACCTACCACCAGGGGGAAGCGCATAAGCCATTAAAATGCAGATGCCGAAGTGTACCTGCAAAAACGCATGGTAAAAAAAATAATTGTTGCAATATGTACAATGCTTACATGAATTGATGCTGTAACGTTGCATCGGTTAGACTAAAGCAGTGCAAGACCAAAGGCGGGCAATGGGTGTCTTCCACCCGGGAAATACTGGTAAAAGAAAACTGGTCTAGCACTTGCAATTGTGTACATCTCCATCCCTAAAATTTTTTGTAAAGACAAGAGAACGGTCGCCCAGGCGGGACTTTTTGTTTATAGCGCAAAAAAAAAAAAAAAAAAAATCGCACAGGTGATCAAATACCACCAAAAGAAAGCTCTATTTGTGGAAAAAAAAGGACGTAAATTTTGTTTGGGTACAGCGTCGCATGACCATGCAATTGTCCATTAAATTAACGCAGTGCCAAATCGCAAAAAAGGGGCTTGGTCATTAAGGGGGCAAATCCTTCCGGTCTTATACTCGTTAAAGTGTTACTAAACCCACAACAGTAAAAGCATTGTGTATATGCAGTAAAGCATGCTTTTTATACTCACTGTGGAACCTAAGAGGTTAATCCTCTGCATTGCGTAAAAAAAGGCTGTTTGATCCTGTCTCCTCTGATCCTCCCCTTCCTCCATGTCCCTAATCATTTCCTGAATGTACAGAGCTTGGGGAAAAGCTACACATTCTCAGTTTGGTGTGTATTGCTAGAGAGGTTTTTTTTTTTTTTTGGAGAGTGCATGTGATCAGCACAGGGCCAATCAGCACTGTCCAGACAGAGGGTCAGGGGTCCTGCATCCTCATAGGACAGTCTGAGGAGAAGGAAAACTCCTCCTACAAGCTTTAACCAGACACTAATAGAAGTCACAAGACTGCTCTTGAGAAGAGGTATTTAGCAGTTTAAATTTTTAATAAAACTATAGCATTCATTGCTTTGTGTACTGTAGGAGACCAGATATAGTGAATGCAGGGTCCATGGTTTACTAACACTTTGAATATACCAGCACATCTAATACTACCCTCCCCAGACAATGTTGCTGTCCAAAGGTGGCTCTGTTTCTTCTCTATAGATGGAGGAAACACCTTAAAACAGGAAGTATTATACTGGGCGGATCACCATGTGAAAACAAAAATAAAAAAAAGCCTAAAAAAAGAAACCTAAAGCAGCCACCACATGTAAGTATTGGTTAACTGCAATATATTAGAAATTTTGCATCAGGGATTAGATATGCTTTAAGGTAAAATCCAACAAGCGCATATTAGTAATGAAGTTGCCGTAGTGCAACCTGCATTATGTTTGTGACATTAACTAAAAATGTGTTCTATATTGGTATAATTTGCTTCCAAACCTCCTTATTCTGCATCACGTAGAATTAATAAAAAGTTACAGGGCCTTGAAAAAGTATTCATACCCCGTGAAACTATCCACATTTTGTCATGTTACAACCAAAAACGTAAATGTATTTTCTTGGGATTTTATGTGACTGACCAACACAAAGTGGAACACAATTGGAAAGAAAATTATAAATGGTTTTCAACATTTTTTAAAAATCAATATCAGAAAAGTGTGGCATGCATTTGTATTTAACCCCTTTACTCTGATACCACTAACTAAAATCTCGTAGAACCAACTGCCATTAGAAGTCACCTAATTAGTAAATAGAGTCCACCTGTGTGTAATTTAATCTCAGTATTAATACAGCTGTTCTGTGAAGCCCTCAGAGGTTTGTTAGAGAACGTTAGTAAAAAAAATTAGCATCATGAAGGCCAAGAAACAAACTATACAAGTCAGGTATAAAGTATTGGAGAAGTTTAAAGCAGGGTTAGGTTGTAACAAAAATTTCCCAAGCTTTCAACATCTCATGGAGCACTGTTCAATCCATCATTGGAAAATGGAAAGAGTATGGCACAACTGAAAACCTACCAAGACATGGATGTCCACCTAAACTGACAGGCCGGGCAAGGAGAGCATTAATCAGAGAGGCAGCCAAGAGGCCCGTGATAACTCTGGAGGAGCTGCAGAGATCCACAGCTCAGGTGGGAGAATCTGTCTACAGGACAACTATTAGTTGTGCACTCCACAAATCTAGCCTTTATTGAAGAGTGCCAGAAAGAAACACATTGTTGAAAGAAAGCCATATAAAGTCCCATTTGCAATTTGCAAGAAGCATGTGGGGGACACAGCAAACATGTGGAAGAAGGTGCTCCGGTCAGATGAGATCAAACTTGAATTGTTTGGCCTAAAAGCAAAACGCTATGTGTGGTAGAAACAGGCCCGGACTGGGACAAAAAATAGGCCCGGGCAATTTAGGCTGAGCAGCCCATTTTTTTTTTTAACAAAATGACCAATGATGAACAACTACCGGTTTCTCTATGTTTTTTAGTTATATTTAGCCTGCACACCCATGCGATCCAATTCTGCAAATCGTGCCGCGTTTTGGAAACTGATTGCGGAGTGTCGTTAACCTAACATACACTCCGCAATCTGTTTGCATGGACGGGTTGCTATTTAGATGAAGTCTGCATTTAGTGTGAACCCAGGCTAAGAGATAACAGGTAATTTTAGGGTACATTAAAAATATATTACCCAATTTTTGGGTAAAATATAAAAGATGAGTTTGTGTCAAGTAAATAAATACCCAACATGTCAAACCTTAAGACTATGCATGCCCGAAAATGGCAACACATTTCAGTACCCTATATTTTCCATAGGCAAAGCTATTAAAGATCATAGAGGTCATCAGTTCAGAGTTACCATGAACAATGATCCTATAATTATTGCTCTCATTCCAGTGTGCAGGGTCATATATTACATGTGTAGTAAAATCAGGGTTTTTGTTCACAGGCGCCCCCAAAATTTGTATGTAGTTTCGTATGGTGGTGGTGGGGATAGGGATGACATCAGTGGCAGTGGGGATAGGGGTGACATCAGTGGCAGTGGTGGTGGGGATAGGGGTGACATCAGTGGCAGTGGGGATAGGGGTGACATCAGTGGCAGTGGTGGTGGGGATAGGGGTGACATCAATGGCAGTGGGGATAGGGGTGACATCAGTGGCAGTGGTGGTGGGGATAGGGGTGACATCAGTGGCAGTGGGGATAGGGGTGACATCAGTGGCAGTGGTGGTGGGGATAGGGGTGACATCAGTGGCAGTGGGGATAGGGGTGACATCAGTGGCAGTGGTGGTGGGGATAGGGGTGACATCAGTGGCAGTGGTGGTGGGGATAGGGGTGACATCAGTGGCAGTGGGGATAGGGGTGACATCAGTGGCAGTGGTGGTGGGGATAGGGGTGACATCAGTGGTGGTGGGGATAGGGGTGACATCAGTGGCAGTGGTGGTGGGGATAGGGGTGACATCAGTGGCAGTGGTGGTGGGGATAGGGGTGACATCAGTGGCAGTGGTGGTGGGGATAGGGGTGACATCAGTGGCAGTGGTGGTGGGGATAGGGGTGACATCAGTGGCAGTGGGGATAGGGGTGACATCAGTGGCAGTGGTGGTGGGGATAGGGGTGACATCAGTGGCAGTGGTGGTGGGGATAGGGGTGACATCAGTGGTGGTTGGGATAGAGATAACATCGGTGTTGAGGATAGGTTTGACATCAGTGGGAGTGGTGGTAAGGATAGGGATAACATCAGTGGCAGTGGTGGTGGGGATAGGAATGACAATGTTCACTGCCACTGATGTCATCCCTATCCTCATCACCATTGCCACTGATGTCATCCTTATCCCCCCCATCACCACTTCCTCATGGGAGGGGTGGAGATCAGACAGAGGGATGGCCGTGGGAGAGATGGGATGAGGCAGAGCAGAGGGATGGCGGTGGGATGGATGGGATGAGGCAGAGCAGAGGGATTGAGGTGGGAGGGATGGGATGAGGCAGAGCAGAGGGATGGAGGTGGGATGGATGATGAGATGAGGCACAGCAGAGGGATGGATGATGGGATGAGGCACAGCAGAGGGGATGGATGATGGGATGAGGCACAGCAGAGGGGATGGATGGTGGGATGAGGCACAGCAGAGGGGATGGATGGTGGGATGAGGCACAGCAGAGGGGATGGAGGTGGGATGGATGATGGGATGAGGCACAGCAGAGGGGATGGATGATGGGATGAGGCACAGCAGAGGGGATGGATGATGGGATGAGGCACAGCAGAGGGGATGGATGATGGGATGAGGCACAGCAGAGGGGATGGATGGTGGGATGAGGCACAGCAGAGGGGATGGATGGTGGGATGAGGCACAGCAGAGGGGATGGATGATGGGATGAGGCACAGCAGAGGGGATGGATGGTGGGATGAGGCACAGCAGAGGGGATGGAGGTGGGATGGATAATGGGATGAGGCAAAGCAGATGGGATGGAGGTGGGATGGATGATGGGATGAGGCACAGCAGAGGGGATGGATGATGGGATGAGGCACAGCAGAGGGGATGGATGATGGGATGAGGCACAGCAGAGGGGATGGATGATGGGATGAGGCACAGCAGAGGGGATGGATGATGGGATGAGGCACAGCAGAGGGGATGGATGATGGGATGAGGCACAGCAGAGGGGATGGAGGTGGGATGGATGATGGGATGAGGCACAGCAGAGGGGATGGAGGTGGGATGGATGATGGGATGAGGCACAGCAGAGGGGATGGATGATGGGATGAGGCACAGCAGAAGGGATGGATGGTGGGATGAGGCACAGCAGAGGGGATGGATGGTGGGATGAGGCACAGCAGAGGGGATGGATGATGGGATGAGGCACAGCAGAAGGGATGGATGGTGGGATGAGGCACAGCAGAGGGGATGGATGGTGGGATGAGGCACAGCAGAGGGGATGGAGGTGGGATGGATGATGGGATGAGGCACAGCAGAGGGGATGGATGATGGGATGAGGCACAGCAGAGGGGATGGATGGTGGGATGAGGCACAGCAGAGGGGATGGAGGTGGGATGGATGATGGGATGAGGCACAGCAGAGGGGATGGATGATGGGATGAGGCACAGCAGAGGGGATGGATGGTGGGATGAGGCACAGCAGAGGGGATGGATGATGGGATGAGGCACAGCAGAGGGGATGAATGATGGGATGAGGCACAGCAGAGTGGATGGATGATGGGATGAGGCACAGCAGAGGGGATGGATGGTGGGATGAGGCACAGCAGAGGGGATGGAGGTGGGATGGATGATGGGATGAGGCACAGCAGAGGGGATGGATGATGGGATGAGGCACAGCAGAGGGGATGGAGGTGGGATGGATGATGGGATGAGGCACAGCAGAGGGGATGGATGATGGGATGAGGCACAGCAGAGGGGATGGATGGTGGGATGAGGCACAGCAGAGGGGATTGAGGTGGGATGGATGATGGGATGAGGCACAGCAGAGGGGATGGAGGTGGGATGGATGATGGGATGAGGCACAGCAGAGGGGATGGATGATGGGATGAGGCACAGCAGAAGGGATGGATGGTGGGATGAGGCACAGCAGAGGGGATGGATGGTGGGATGAGGCACAGCAGAGGGGATGGATGATGGGATGAGGCACAGCAGAAGGGATGGATGGTGGGATGAGGCACAGCAGAGGGGATGGATGGTGGGATGAGGCACAGCAGAGGGGATGGAGGTGGGATGGATGATGGGATGAGGCACAGCAGAGGGGATGGATGATGGGATGAGGCACAGCAGAAGGGATGGATGGTGGGATGAGGCACAGCAGAGGGGATGGAGGTGGGATGGATGATGGGATGAGGCACAGCAGAGGGGATGGATGATGGGATGAGGCACAGCAGAGGGGATGGATGGTGGGATGAGGCACAGCAGAGGGGATGGATGATGGGATGAGGCACAGCAGAGGGGATGAATGATGGGATGAGGCACAGCAGAGTAGATGGATGATGGGATGAGGCACAGCAGAGGGGATGGATGGTGGGATGAGGCACAGCAGAGGGGATGGAGGTGGGATGGATGATGGGATGAGGCACAGCAGAGGGGATGGATGATGGGATGAGGCACAGCAGAGGGGATGGAGGTGGGATGGATGATGGGATGAGGCACAGCAGAGGGGATGGATGATGGGATGAGGCACAGCAGAGGGGATGGATGGTGGGATGAGGCACAGCAGAGGGGATTGAGGTGGGATGGATGATGAGAGGAGGCACAGGCAGCAGACAGAGTGTCTTGTGAAGAGTAGAGTACCCTTTCTTCCTTACCTTGCAGAGCTGCAGGCCCTGGGTGCCCCTGGGTGCCGGTGTCTTCGGTGTGGCTGCACACTGTTCCCGCCAGGCCCGGATCAAGCAGGAAGGAGTCCCGGCTAGCTCCTCCCCCTTCACGTAGCCGGCCGCAGTGAGCACAGCCCGGCGGCTGCCAGCCTGCTGCCACTATGCCTAAGACTAGGGGGAGTGGGGGACACTACAGTGAGTGCAGTGACATACCCGGCCGGCGGCCGGCCGGCCAGAAGAATACGCGGCCGGCCGGCCGGCCGGCCGCGGAGGGCCAGCTTGGGACGGGACTCAGAGGGAGGGACACTGTCTGGGACTGGCACACAAAATGACATGCGCCCAGAGGTCGGCCCACCGGGCATATGCCCGGTCTGCCCTATGGCCAGTCCGGCCCTGGGTAGAAAACTAACACTAACATAACCTTGAACACACCATCCCCACAGTGAAACATGGTGGTGGTACCACTGTGTTTTGGGGATGCTTTTCTTTAGCAGGAACAGGGAAGCTAGTGAAAGTTGATAAAAAGATGGGTGATGCCAAATACAGAACAATCTTAGAAGAAAATCTGTTAGAGTCTGCAAAAGATTTGAGACTGGGGCAGAGGTTCACCTTCCAGGAGGATAACAACCCTAAACATAAATCCAGAGCTACAATGGAATGGTTTAGATCAAAGCATATTAATGTGTTGGAATGGCCCAGTCGAAGTTTAGACCTAAATCCATTTGAGAATCTGTGGCAAGACTTAAAAAATTGCTGTTCTCAGACACTCTCCATTCAATCTGACAGAGCTTGAGCTATTTTGCAAAGAAGAATGGGAAATAAATGTCACTCTCTAGATGTGCAAAGCTGGTAGATACATCCCCAAAAAGACTTCCAGGTGTAATTGCAGTGAAAGGTGGTTCTACAAAGTATTGACTCAGGGGTCAACAAATCATTATATAATTCGGATGTGGTACCGGACAGGTATTGTCCATAAGTAGAGGGTTTCCCTAGTGGCCCCTACTCCCACCTGTCGTTTTTCTATATTGACTTAGGGGGGCTGAATACAAATGCACGCCACACTTTTCAGATATTTATTTGTGAAAAAATGTTGAAAACCATCTATCATTTTCCTTCAACGTCACGATTATTTGCCACTTTGTGTTGGTCTATCACAGGGTTTCTCAACCAGGGTTCTGTGGAACCCTAGGGTTCCTCCTGAGGTTGCTAGGGGTTCCTTGATAAATGGGCAATTTCTGCCTCTCAGATAAGTTTCCAATGACACCATTGTTCCTTTTAGCTATCTGTAAGGGGGTAATTCTTCCCAATGATGACAGGAGTAAGGAGCATTCTTCCCACTGACTGACTGTCACACTAATGTATCATGAGTTGTAGATTTTTAATTTTTTACAGGGGTTCCCCGAGACCAGAAATTTATTTCAAGGGTTCCTCTGTGTTGAAAAGGTTGAGAAAGGCTGATTTTTCACATAAAATCCCAATAAAATACATTTATCTTTTTGGTTGTAACATGACAAAATGTGGAAAATTTCAAGGGCTATGAATACTTTTCTCAAGGCACTGTATTATCGAAAAATACCAAGGAGGGAAAAAATTAAAAATTCAAAGACATATTTACTGGGAGTGGCCTGATAGTATTACAATAGCAAATATTTAGCTTAAATTGTAACTTTCATTAATTCTGCTCCGTGCCGTACTGCCCCATACTTACAATCCATGTATGTGGACTCATATAAAGTACATTGTTTAGGAAGATATAACTGCTAAGAGCCAGAAAACTGGATGACATAAAGAAAGGGTCACAAAGCTGGTGGCAATCATTTTAGGCTCTAAGTCACATTTGAAAGCCATCTGTATATTATCCATCAGTTTAAACAAGCACAGGTTTATTCTCTAAAGGTGTATACTTCACATGAGTCAAGAGTCTCAGGATCTAAATGCATAACATCTTTATATTATGGCTTTTAAAGACAAGTCTACAATGGAATTAAATGCCATAGCTGGTTTATTATACTGAGTGTGACACTCTGCACTTTATGCTGATACATATCATATGTAAAACATTTTTGTAACAGCATTCCATGTAATGTAATAAAACATGCTGTGTATTTTCTCCAGTATGTACAGTATGTATTTGTGTATTAAATTAGAATATGGTGAATTTCAGAGTTTCATAAAATCCAACAGTTAATATAATGTAATATGAATTTGTGTGACTCAGGAACGGTGGGGTTGCCACCATCCCTACATCCCATAACAAAAAATTCTATACTCAAAAAATGGGATTTTGAAGGCAACTAAATGACCTATTAAGATTAAAATGCCAGTATTTATGCTTTATGATTAGAATAGAAGCTACAACATTTTCACATTAAAATTACAGAACATGTTAAAAACACGCGTGGATCCTTTCAATACACAGCACTACATATATTATTATTATTATACCAAAATACAAATTGTTGTTTATCTTTCCAGAATGGTATCATATCCCAGAAGAAGATAATGTACACAAATAATTTCGAAATGAGTTGGATTTTCTAGCTGAATGGTCTAGCAATCAAGTGCTTAGGTTGTAGGTCCATAATCAGCAGAGGAGGATGCTATTGGATTTGTATTTTGATATAACTCATATATACTGAACAAAATTATAAACGCAACACTTGTTTTTGCCCCCATTTTTCATGAGCTGAACTCAAAGATCTAAGAAAACCGGGATTCATCCGTGAAGAGAACACCTCTCCAAAGTGCCATATGCCATCAAATGTGAGCATTTGCCCACTCAAGTCATTACGATGAGGAACTGCAGTAAGGTCGAGACCCTGATGAGGACGATGAGCATACAGATGAGCTTCCCTGAGACAGTTTGTGCAGAAATTCTTTGGTTATGCAAACCGATTGTTGCAGCAGCTTTCCGGGTGGCTGGACTCCGACTCCACATCTTAACACGGTCTGTACCAGCATACTACGCCCAGTGGACCTTCTTGGTGGACTTACTATCTTAATTTGTGCCTATATTCCATCTATTTTTGTGAGTATGATGTACACATGTTTTTAACAATAAACAGTTTTTAAGGCAACGCGCTAGGTTTGTGCGCAATCTGTATTTTTTTTTTCAGATAATGCAGGAGAGCCTCGGCTGTCTGGGACTCCCCTCATTGGCTGAGACAGCAGCGCAGCGCCATTGGCTCCCGCTGCTGTCAATCAAAGTTAGTCAGCCAATGAGGAAAGAGAGGGGTGGGGGCCAGGCCTCGGCTCTCCGTGTCTGAATGGACACAGGGAGCTGTGGCTCCACTCGAGTGCCCCCATAGCAAGCTGCTAGCTGTGGGGCACTCAGCAGGAGGGAGGGGCCAGGAGCACAGAAGAGAGACCCGAGAAGAGAGGGACCTGGACTGCTCTGTACAAAATCATTACACAGGGCAGGTAAGTATAACATGTTTGTTATTTTAAACTAAAAAAAACGAGACTTTAGTATCACTTTAATCCAATCACACTATTCTGAATTGCATAATGCAATCATTATCACAATATTTGAGGAGGTGTTAGATGTTGAAGGTACATGGCTTAAGGTATGAGTTGTTGTCAAATAGCCAGCCTAACCATCGGTGTAGACAAGCTTGCAGGTAGGGTTGCCACCTCATCCCTTTCAAACTGAACACATAATAATTACACAGGTTCTGTGTCTGATTAAGGTGGTAATTAAATTGCATTAACTTAGCCCCATAACCTGTGTATTTAATATGTGTTCAGTTTTAAAGGGATGATGTGGCAACCCTACTTGCAGGTCAACTGCTGGTCAAATGCATCTGTTAATGTATTCTAAATGCTCAGAATCTTAAACTGATGTTAAACCGAGGCCATTGACTAAAGTCTAAGCTAGTCAACATAAGCCCTATATAATATTATGTTAAAACAGCTTTGCATCAGTGACAAGTGGTGTGCGATTACAGTGCATTAAGTGCTTGTGATTGGCCAAAGCATGCACCTGACCTGTATGCTTTGGCCAGTCACAGCGCAATGTCCTATCAGAACCATGATTGGTCAAAGGCAAGGTCAATCATGGCTCAGGGAATAAGTCCACGCCCCACACTTTATAAGGCTGCTCATACGGCAGCCCTGTGCAGTGTGTTAGGAGTAGAGATTAGGCAGGTAGTTGGTGGACTATGCTTTCAGTCAGTTTAACCACTTGCCGACCGCCACACGACTATATACGGTGGCGGTCAGCCCCTCCTGGGCAAAGTGACGTAGGGGTACGTCACTCGCCCACGAGCCTCTAGGGGGCGAGTGCGCGCTGCTGGAGGCGCACTCCTGCCCCCGCTTGTTCCCTGACATCCCCGTGCGAGTGACCGGTGGCTCTGATGTCCGCCGGTCACTCGCGATCTCCCGCAGGAGAGGGAGAAAGGCAGACGGCTGATGTAAACACAGCCATCTGTCATTCTCCCTTAGATCATGACAGAGGCTATGTGATCCTGCTATGTAGGATCGTATGTCTCTGTTATGATCTAACAAGCCACGCCCCTTGACAGTTGGAATCACGCCCCTAGGGACACACTTAACCCCTTGATCACTAATAAAGTTAACCCCTTCCCTGCCAGTGTCATTTTTACAGTAACAGTGCATACTGATAGCACTGATTACTGTAGTAATGTCACTGGTACTCCCAAAAGTGTCAAAAATGTCAGTCAAGGGTCCGATCTGTCCGCCACAATGTCCCAGTCCCGCAAAAAAAAAATCGCAGATCGCCACCATAACTAGTTAAAAAAAAAAAAACAATAAAAATGACATAAATCTTTCCCGTAGTTAGTAAACGCAATAACTTTTGCGCAAACCAATAAAAATACGCTTATTGCGATTTTTTTACCAAAAATATGTAACAGAAAACAAATTGGCCTAAAATGTTCAAAAGTTTTGATTTTTACATTTTTTTTGAGAATTTCATATAAAAAAAATTTGAAAAATATTGTTATTTTTTCAAAATTGTCGCTCTTTTTTTGTTTATAGCGCAAAAAGTAAAAATCGCACAGGTGATCAAATACCACCAAAAGAAAGCTCTGTTTGTGGGAAAAAAAGGACATCAATTTCATTTGGGTACAGCGTCGCATGTCCGTGCAATTGTCCATGAAAGTCACGCAGTGCCGAATCACAAAATAGGGCCTGGTCTTTGAGCAGCCAAATTCTACGGGGCTTAAGTGGTTAATCGATTCAGTGCAGTGTAGTGTAGGGCTGATTCTTGTGTAACACAGTGTAGTGTAGTCAGTATAGTGTAGTGCTGTGCTAATTCTTGTGTAACACGGTGTAAGTGCAGTCAGTGTAGCGCTGCAACTGTAATGCTGTGCTGATTCTTGTTTAACACAGTGTAGTGGTGCCACTGAAGTGTTGGTGTATACAACAGGTCTGTGTCACCCCACTGATCCCATTTTTTTTTCATTGATATATATATATATTTTTTTCTTTTCATTTTTTTTTCTTTGCAGCATCAGGTTCTGTTGCTGCAATATTAGTACCCCCTTCTGTGTCGCAGGTGTTATTCCTTCTGTATAAGAAGCAATTTAAAAAAAAAAAAATTTGTGGTGCAGCAGCACTAATTATATTTAGGGCATAATCACTGCCCCCCCTTCTGCATTGCAGGTGCTATTCCTTCTGCTTAAGCAGTGTGTGTTTTTTGTTTTCATGGCACAACAGCACTAATCATATTTAGGGCATAATTGCTGTCCCCCCTTCTGAGTGGCAGGTGCCCTTCCTTCCGCATCAGCAGGGGTTTTCTTTTTTTTGTAGCGCAGCAGCACTAAAATTATTTAGGCCATAATTGCTGTCCCCCTTCTGTGTCGCAGGTGCTATTACTTCTGGTTTAGCAGGGGTTTTCTTTTTTTTGGCTTTGTTAAGTTTTTCTTTATTAAAAAAAACTATAATAAAACGGTTTATAGTGCACCAAGCACAAAAGTATTGCACCCAAGCACCATATTTCCATCCCACACTCTATAATAAAAAGTTATAAAAATCCCCCCAAAAAAGAAAAAACAATAATAAAACGGTTTATACAGTAGTGCACCAAGTATAAAAGTATTGCACCCAAGCACCACATTTCCATTCCACATTCTATAATAAAAAGTTATAAACCCCCCCCCCCCAAAAAAAATCCCCATCATGTCAGAAAGGCCAACAAGGAGAGGCAAGCACTCACAGGCCACTAAAAGAGGACAAGCAGCCTCTATGTCCACAGTGAAGAGTGTTGGTTGCCAGATATGGTGCATCTTCTGCAGGCAGGGCACGCTTGTCCTTTTTTTCCAGTGCTGGCCGTGTTATTGAGCCACAACATGCAGAAGAGTTGGTGGAGTGTATAACTAAGCTGTCCTCATCCTCTGTCACCCCAGCTCATACTAGTTTGCCTTCCACCGCAGCAGCCTATTCCACAGGCTCCTTGTCCACAGCTACTCCTTCTGTAGCCCCACAATCATGCACGGAGTAGTCACCTGAATTATTGGATCACAGTATCAGTTACATGATTCTGGAGGATGCTCAGCAATTTGAATGCTCCGATGTTGGTTCCCAGGTTGAGGAAGGAAATAACGTGAGCCTAGAGAGAGGGGGGGACAATGATGGACAAGAAACTAGCAGTCATGTTCCCCCAGCTAAATAAACCAAAAAGTAGTGTTGCGCTAGTCATGTGCACACATAGTGTAATAAAACTCAAAATCAGTGTCCATACATGTTCCAATTTCCATACAATCAATCAAATAAACGGTGAATCCACGTGTCCAAAAGAATCTTGTGCAAAGCTTAATTAGTGCTTTCGTGATTAGTGCAATCCCACCACCAGGTGAATTGGTCTCTCACCTCCACTATAGACCCACTGCTGGGTCAATCACAGCGTTGTATATACACAGGGACCTTCAGATAGTAAAGGCTATGGATAGCCTATCACCTCCAGAGGGATTCTCACCGATAGACATAAAAGGGGAACAAAGGAAGACATCTAGTGCTCTCTGTATGGTTGCAGTAAACCGCTTTATTGAGTAAAGGAATGGTACTCACAAAGGTGGCGCTTCCAAAGCGCATAGCAATCAGCATAAACGGTATCTAGGAAGAGACAGCTTCCAGCACGCAGGCTCTGTCCCCTATACGCGTGACGTCGAAGCCCAACCACAGGCGTTGACTTCCTCAGTAGGGGAACATGTATGGACACTGATTTTGAGTTTTATTACACTATGTGTGCACATGACTAGCGCAACACTACTTTTTGGTTTATTTAGTTTACATTGTGTGGTTTAGACACTTTTAGTGTGTGCAGCTGATCTTTATATCATTTGTTTATTGCACCATTCACTATTGATATTTTTTTGCGCTGATAGTTTTTGTTAAATATGTTCCCCCAGCTGCAGCATACTGCCAAGTTTTCTCCAGTGATGAGGAGGGAGAGGATGATGAGGTCACTGGCCGTACCTAGGTGCCTGAGAGAATAGAGCAGGAAAGTGAGGAGGAGGGACAACTTCAACGAGGCAGGATGTCCTCCAGGGGCAGGCTTAAGGGCATCCACCCTATTGCATCACACCAAAGAGCTCCACAGGTGCAGGGTGCTGCTAACTCCCCGCTGACTTCAAAAAGTTAATTGGTTTGGGCTTTTTTCAGCACATGCAGCAGACCGCAGCGTTGAAGTTTGCAATCTTTGTCTGAAGCGGATCAAGCGTGGCAAGAACACCAGCTGCTTGGGTGCCACATGCTTGACAAGACATATGACGATCTGCCATGTTAAAAAAATGCAGACTTCTCCTTGCTCCTCATCTGGGATCTCTACTTCTACTATACCTTAAGTCTTCTCAAAAACCTTCACTGAGAGGGATGATGGTATAGTAATGGGTGCCACAGGAACTTGCATCAAATCTGCTAGCAGTACACCACCTGTTGATTTCACCCCCAAGGCAAATTTAAATACCCCAGTTGCTGAACCGTAAAAATAAAATACTGTCCCAGCCATCCACACGTTCAGCATCTAAATGCTAGTTTGGTCAAATTGCTAGCACTACAACTATTCTGCCCCCTTTCGTGAATTTGTGGAATGTGTTGTACCACAGTGGCAGGTTCCCAAAAGAAATGTATTTTCACATAAGGCCATTCCAGCTCTGTACCATCATGTGGAAGGCAATGTTTTGGCTTATTTTGGATAGAGCGGTCAGCAGGAAGGTTCACATTACAGCTGATTCATGGTCCAGCAGGCATGGTCAGGGACGTTACATTTCCTTCCTGGGTAACTCTGCTGGCAGCTGGGAAAGGATGCAGGACAGGGTTCAGTGCTGGAGCTTGTTCCGCCACTACACCTCCAAAAAGCTTGTATTGATTCTGCCACATCTGTCTGCTCCCCCCTCTCCTCTTCTTCCTCTATGGCCTCTTCTGCTGAATTGTCCTTTGAACCAGCAATGCTCCCTAAGCGTTCAAGCAGCAGTCAGGCTAAAAGATGCAATGCAGTGCTTCACTTGGGGACAGGAGCCACACCAGGCAGAGATTCTTTTAGCTCTGCAGGGGCAGGCTCAGAGATGGTTGACGCTATGGCAGCTTGAGCCAGGAATAGTTGTATGCGACAATAGTACCAACCTTCTCTCTGCCCTCCGACAGGGACACTTGACACATGTTCCATGCTTGGCACATGTCCTGAATTTGGTGGGGCAGCGTTTCTTGAACAGGTACCCAGGCTTACAAGATCTTCTGAGGATAGAAAAGTCTGTGGCCATTTCCAGCGGTCATACAATCGCACTGCTCGGCTGACTGACATGCAACGTGATTCAATCTGCCCACCAACCGCCTCATTTATGACATGCCCACCAGGTGCAATTCAATATTGGCAATACTGCAGCAGCTGTACACACAGCAGAGGGCCATCAATGAGTACCTGTGTGAGTATGGCATGAGGACAGTCTCAGGGGAGCTTGGCTTCTTTTCGCAACGCCAGTGGCTGCTGATAAAGAATGCATGCACTGTCCTGTCCCCATTTGAGGAGGCAGCCCCATGCGGCACACTGCATACTATTCAGCACAGTGTGGTTCCTTGGCTATCTTGGAGACTTTATGTGTATTATATTGATGTGTGTCCATTCACACCTGCTTTGTGATTATAATGTATACTTTTTAATATTTTTAATAAATGTTTAGTGGTAATGCACTAGGTCGGTGCGCCCCTTTTCTTTTTGTTCTTTTTGTTATTGTTCCCCATTTTTACTGCACCTGTTTGACAGGTGCATGTAATTTCAATTTTTTTAAAATAATTTTATACAGCAGGGTCCGTTCCTGCTCCCAGCAAGAGTAACTGTGAGGGGTTACAGTGTTCAGGCACCACTAGGGATGGGTGAATTTGGCCTAAACATCGCCTATTTAGGTACTCGCCTAACACCTGAACTTTTTCGGCACTTAGCGGGATGTTCGCCTGCCAAGCGCACAGTCAATAGGTTGTTAAGGCTTCCCTTCTGAGAGCTGAATTTAAAAAAATAACTGTAAAAAGAAAATGTAAATAAAAAAAATTAGGGTAAAAACAGTTTAGGGGACCCTTTGGGTCTTGTTTGGCTTTTAAGGGAAACCCCATGACAGAATTAAGAAAAAAAAAAAACAGTTTGTTGTCCCCCCCCCCCCAAAATCTATACCAGGACCTTTGTGTCTGGTAAAGATTTGAAGGGGAACTCTACGCCAAAATTAAAAAAATACAATGGCGTGGGGTCCCCCCCAAAATACATACCAGGCCTTTTGGGTCTGGTATAGGTTTTAGGTGAACTCCACGCCAAAATGAAAAAGAAATCGGTGTGGGTCCCCCCCCAAAATCCATACCAGACCCTTATCCGAGCATGCAGCCTGGTAGGCCAGGAAAGATGGGGGACAAGTGAGCGCCCCCTGCTTCTCAACCATACCAGGCCACTTTCCCTCAACATGGGGAGGGTGCTTTGGGGTGACCCCAAAAGCACCTTGTCCCCATGTTGATGGGGACAAGGGCCTCTTCCCGACAACCCTGGGCTGTGGGTATGGGGGTCTGAAGGTGGGGGGCTTATCGGAATATTGAAGCCCCCTTTAACAAGGGGGCCCCCAGATCCCGCCCCCCCCATGTGAATGGATATTGGGTACATCGTGCCCCTACCTATTCACCAAAAAAGTGTACAAATAAAAAATAAACACATGAGACAGTTTTTGACAAGTCCTTTGTATAAAAATAAAAAAATTGTTTCCCTTGATGTAAATTCATCAATCATGCTGCCCGCCGACCTGAAAAAAGAAAAAAAAAGAACAGCTGCGGTCTATTCACGGTTTGACAGTTATTAGGGGATGGGCAGGCCACACCAGTGACATCACCCAGCAACCCCGCCCCTCGTAACGTCACCGGCCCAGCATGCACCGGTCCGTGATGTCACGAGGGGCAGGACCACCATTTTTTTTTCAGGTCGGCAGGTGCGGTGGGCAGCGTGAGACGGGAGACACTATTTTTTATTTTTGAATAAAGGACTTGTCAAAAACTGTCATGTGTTTATTTTTTTTGTACACTTTTTTGGTGAATGGGTGGAGTAAGATGTACCCGATACCCATTCACATGGGGGGGTCCAGGATCTGGGGGCCCAATGGTAAAGGGGACTTCCAGACTCCGATAAGCCCTCCTCCCGCAGACCCCCAACAACCACATTCCAGGGTTGTTGGGAAGAGGCCATTGGGGACAGGGTGCTCTGGGGTGGGTGGGGAATGTTGAGGGCATGTGGTCTGGTATGGTTCAGGAGGGGGGGCACTCACTCATCCCCCCCTTTCCTGACCTGCCAGGCTGCATGCTCTGATAAGGGTCTCGTATTGATTTTGGGGAGGATCGTGTTTTTTTTTAAATGTTGGCGTGGGGTTCTTCTTAAAATCCATACCACACCCGAAGGGTCTAGTATGGACTGGGGGGGACCCTATGCCGTTTTTTTTCATTTTTTTTTATCTGTATTGCATCATCACTTTAAGCGTCATTAAAACCACTGCTCCTTTAAAAATAATAGTTTTAAAAAAATTTTTTTTGCATTGATACATGTCCCCAGGGCAGTACTCAAGTGTGACAGAACCCACTGTCACTGTGTGTTTTGGAGGGGACTGTGCGCAAGCCTCCTACCGACAGACTATGGGCCAGAAGCTACTGGAGTTTGGCGCTGCAGCCTTTTGACTTTACCATCCACTACTGCCCTGGGAAGCAAAATGGGAACGCTGATGGGTTGTCCCAGCAAATGGAACTCAGCCCCTAACCTAAATCCGGACATCCCCAAGTTGACCTGAAAAGGGTCAAGCCGGGTCTGCCGGAGTGTTCCACAAGGGGGGAGCACAGTGACGGATCACCCTGTCCCTGGATTGTAAACCCCTTCGTTTCATTTTCCTACGAGTTTGGGACATTGGCCTTTTATTGCATTTTATTTTCTCTTCATTCATCCTCAGAACAAAGGAAGATGGCAGGACTCATGGCATTGTGTTAATGTAATGTAATGTTACAGCCCACCCCCCCCCCCCTCCTGTTCCTGTGTCTAAGGGTGTGTATTCATGACACAGACACTTGTCTGAGCTGGAGACATCTCTCCGCAGGGGGTGTGTACTAAGACTGCCTGGTTCAAATGTACAAATGTTCGGTTCTCATTGGTTGGTCCTTGTCTCATTCCCCCCCCCCTTGCAGGGCTAACGGGAGTGCCCCTTAGCTGTGTGTAACTGTTGTCTTGGAATGTAATAAACAGTTTAAGCTCTGCATGGTTAACCCTCAACTCCTGTGTGGATTGTCTCGTGATTGAGGGGTTACGGGCTGGGTATGGCTTCTCCGCAGGCTGTGGGTGCGTTTGGAGGACAGGAGACACAGTTTCGGCGGATTTGCCCACCCCATACACTTTTTATGGCAATAACTTGCATATACACCTTTAAAATTAGGACTTTTGATTTTTCATGTTCGTGTCCCATAGACTTCAAAAGAGTTTGCATGTTCGCTAGAACTTTTTCCCTGTTCGAGATGTTCTGGTGCGAACCGAACAGGGGGGTGTTCGGTCCTTCACTAGTGTTGAGTCTCTTAGTTGGTTTGCTATACTTTCTGTTATTATAATATACAGCTATCTGACCTACCATCAAAATTTAATTCACTTTACTTAAAATTCAGTAGTTAGCACTACTAAGTAGTAAGCACAGTCTAACTGCCCTTATACAGTATGTCTTAGGGCCCTTTCACACGGGCAGACAGATCAGGTCCGCCTGTAAGTTTTTCAGGCAGATCCGATCGGACCCTCCAGTTTCCACTATGGAGTGGCAGGTGTTAATGGACATGTGTCTGTTGATACTGGCTGACATCCATAAAACCAGACAGACGGGGATCCATTCCATTGGATCAGATAGTTGAGGGTAAATGGACAGGTGGTCTGTTTACATCCGATTGCCCCGATTGCCCATAGAGGAGAGCAGGCTGTGTCTGTGTCCATTCTGTATAAGCGGAGTGGACACGGACCAGCTATCCGCCTGCTCTGTGGGGATCAGTGGACAGATTCCCCCCTGAGCAGGCAGACTCCAACAGAGCCCTTCCCGTGTGTAAGGGACCTTACTTACAGTTTTCAACAATGAATGAATCTCAACTGTGAAAGTATTCCAAAAGGATGACTATGACCAATCCAGGTTATTCTAACATTTTGCACACAATACCAGCATGTTATGGTACCAGAATACAGTGCCTTAAAAAAGTATTTATACCCCTTGAAATTTTGTCATGCTACAACCAAAAATGTATTTTATTGGGATTTTATGTGATAGACCAACACAAAGTGACACATAATTGTGAAGTGGAAGAAAAATGATAAATGGTTTTCAAAATGTTTTACAAATAATATCTGAAAAGTGTGGCGTGCTTTTGTATTCACTGTTCAGCCCCCCAGATTCAATACTTTGTAGAACCAACCATGTATCGCTGCAAGTCTTTTTTGGTATGTCTCTACCAGTTTTGCACATCTAGAGAGTGACATTTTTGCCCATTCTTCTTTGCAAAATAGCTCAAGTTCTGTCAGACTGGATGGAGAGTGTCTGTGAACAGCAATTTTCAAGTCTTGCCACAGATTCTCAATAGGATTTAGATTTGAACTTTGACTGGGCCATTCTAACACATGAATATGCTTTGATCTAAACCATTCCATTGTAGCTCTGGCTGTATGTTTAGGGTCATTGTCCTGCTGGAAGGTGATCCTCCGCCCCAGTCTCAAGTCTTTTGCAGGCTTTAACAGGTTTTCTTCTAAGGGTTCGATTGACGTTAGAATTCGGTTCTTTTTGATGATGTGAATTCGGGTGTGCACCCGCGAACCGTACCCGAGTCCACATTAAAAGGGTGGTCTGGGGTACGGTTCATGTGAACTCCAGTATGGTTTGCTTCTGATGAGAACGCAATCGTACCAAAGCAAGCAATTCTATCCATTTTGGCACCTTCTCATTTACAGCAGTTGCCAAGCAACATGAGTATGCGCCGGCTGCAGCTTGATGACACAAGTGTACCGCGGTTCGGATACAAAAATCAAATGTGAACACAGTCCATCGGGGGCAGGGGGAGGGGGGAGCAATGGAACTCGGGTTCGGACCAGGCAATAGCACCAAGTGTGAAAACACCCTAAGATTGCTCTGTATTGGCTCCATCCATCTTCCCATCAACTGTGACCAGCTTCACTGTCTCTGCTGAAGAAAAGCATCCCCATAACATGATGCTGACACCACCATGTTTTGCACTGGGGATGAAGTGTTCAGGGTGATGTGCAGTGTTTTCCGCCACACATAACAATTTGCTTTTAGGCCAAAAAGTTCAATATTCGTCTCATCTGACCAGAGCACCTTCTTCCACCTGTTTGCTGTGTCCCTCACATGGCTTCTCGCAAACTGCAAACAAGACTTCCTATGGCTTTCTTTCAACAAAGGCTTTCTTCTTGCCACTCTTCCATAAAGGCCAGATTTGCAAAGAGTTACCATGGGCCTCTTGGCTGCTTCTCTGATTAATGCTCTCCTTGCCCGGCCTGTCAGTTTAGGTGGACGGCCATGGGATATTTTTTTATAACCTAACCCTGCTTTAAACTTTCCCCACAATTTTATCCCTGACCTGTCTGGTGTGTTCCTTGGCCTTCAGGATGCTGTTTGTTCACTAAGGTTCTCTAACAAACCTTTGAGGGCTTCACAGAACAGCTGTATTAATACTGAGATTAAATTACACACAGGTAGACTCTATTTACTAATTAGGTGACTTCTGAAGGCAATTGCTTCCATTAGATTTTAGTTAGGGTTAACAGAGTAAAGGGAGCTGAATACAAATGTATGCCACACTTTTCAGATATTTATTTGTAAAAAATGTTGAAAATCGTTTATCATTTTCCTTCCACCTCACAATTATGCACCACTTTGTGTTGGTCTGTCACATAAATTCCCAATAAAATAAGTTTTAGGTTGTAACATGACAAAATGTGACAAATTTCAAGGAGTATGAATACTTTTTCAAGGCACTGTATATCTGCTTCCTTGTCTCTGTCAAGGGTTGAAGGTAATAGAAATGAAGGGTGTATGCATGCAGCAGGACTGTCCTATACTATAATAAGAGATCTTAACTCTTGCACCCATACTTGTATCTACATTGTGACCTGAACACATATTTAGAAACTTTTCAGATGAAAATATTATAGTGGAAACAACACATTAGCAGTTGGCTTTATTCCAGTGAAAGAATGGTGGTCACATGAAACAGGATATAAGTCAGATAGAATGGATATGCAAATAGGATTGAGAATAGGATTGATAAGGTGAAACTAGAAATAAACAGATAAAAGCATACAATCAGTATACAAACATAAACAAGATATGCACTGAGTATAGCTAACAGTTCATAGGCATACCAGTGATGCTTCCTAAAAGGGTTCAGGAATCTCCCACAGGAACATGAGATGCAGCCTGGCTTGTGTCCATGAGGTGTCTAAAATGGAGATTGTTCAGAGAGAGGTGGAGCTAATACCCAGTGATAGAGAGCAAGAAATACCATTGAGTACTGTCCATCAATAGTCTTTGTCACAGTGGCATCTTGTGGACAATATCGGTATTGCAAGTTCAAGAAATATTAATTCTCCCTAGGCTGAAGGCATGACAATTACTTTTTTGACTAAGTGGAGCAGGTCCACAGCATAGCATTGTGGTATTCTGATTCTGAATGTGGACAACTACTAGGCACTGACAACAGCACAGTACATTGGGGTTCATTTTTGGAGACTGGGCAGAAGGGCCTGAAAAATGGGAATGAAGATGTCTATTGAAGAGAAATTCGGTATGTATTCATGGCAGGGTAGGTCAGCACTCCAGAAGAGAACCATGGAGTTCCAGATCTGAAGGCTGACCAAGACACGCACAAGTATGGCAATGGAAGAAATCTACTGAAATTACTAAATATTGCCGTATAACTTAAGGCAATTTTTTTTTTTTTTTTTTTAGTTTTGGATTGGAGTGTAGAGGGGTTAGAACATCTGTTTTTTTATTTGGGGGGGGGGAGGGGGTTCCTGTCTTTATCCCCATTAGAGAGATTTGCCATCTCTATTTGCCCAATTACTGTTATCACCAAGACTGAAAGTGAAGGGAAATCTCAAGCTTTGGGATGTCACTCAAACAGGAGTTAAAATCTTCCAAAGGGGACACTAGATTGGGTGACAACCAGTCCCTCTCATGTCTTGTTTTGGTTATGGGACAGGCCATGTGGAGAAATCTAAGCAATAGGGACACAATGATGGAGGATAAATGGCAGGGTTATAACTGTTCTTACACTATACAAAGTGAAAAAAAAAGTTTTGTCTTTAATGCTACTTTAAGGATAGCAAAGGTACTGATAACATTACAGTGGAGCATCATAGAGATTCAAACCTGAAGACCTGATTGAGAGTCCAGAAAAGTTGGCAACAGAAGAAGAAATTTAGACTTAAAAATCCTAAGTGCTCACAAACGTCATAACACAAGAGAGCAAAGTCAAAAAAGTGAAAGTACAAAGATCCTAGGATACACCCAGGGTGTATAGCCAAATGAACTGCAGGTGATCTAAAGTTCTCCACCAATACACCAGCACACCGGGCCTCTTACCCCAAGGTATGGACCACTAGATTATAGGTGGTCATACAAGCATTCCAATATCCACTGGCTTATCTCCTCTCATCAGTAATAACATCCGGATGGATCCTGTTGGCCCCTCTGGGATAATCCCTCCACAGGTCAAATGTATTCATCAAAAAGACAATATGTCTCCACACATTCAGTTTGTAATTCATAAAACCTTTTTAAGAGGAGATTAAAATCATTGTCTGTCATTCTAAGCTATACATCTGCAGCCGGTGCCTGCAGCTTAGAATGACAAGCAATGATTTTAATCTCCTCTTGAAAAGGTTTTATGAATTACAAACTGAACATGTGGAGACGTACCGTCTTTTTGACGAATACATTTGACCTGTGGAGGGATTATCCCAGAGGGGCCAATAGGATCCATCCAGATGTTATCATTGATGAGTGGAGATAAACCAGTGGATATTGGAATGCTTGTATGACCAATTATAATCTAGTGGTCCATACCTTGGGGTAAGAGGCCCGGTGTGTTGGTGTATCGGTGGAGGACTTTAGTTCACCTGCAGTTCATTTGGCTATACACCCTGTGTGGATCCTAGGATCTATGGACTTTCAGTTTTTTGACTTTGCTATCTTGTCTTATGATGTTTGTGAACACATGATTTTTAAGTGCTGAATTCTTGTCTTTTTATATTTAATTAATTGACACCAACAATATACGCTAGCCGCTTTGTAGAGCCTAAGCACACGGGTTATTTTTCTTTTTATTTGTAATAAACTGCTACATGCCTTTTCACATCAGTAGTATATAGCAGTCTTGTGACTTCTATCAGTGTCCGGCTGAGCACTGGTTAAAGCTTGTAGGAGGAGTTTTCATTCTACTCTGACTGTCCTATGAGACTGCTGGTCTCCTGACCCTCTGTCTGGATAGTGCTTATTGGCCCTTTGCTAATCACATGCACTCTCCCCTCCAAAAAAAAAAAAAAAAAACACTCTCTAGCAAGCATTGCTAGCACTCTCTAGCAATACACACCAAACTTGTCATGTGCACAGTAAATATCCACTGTAGTTCCACCCTATGATAGCATATTCCTTTCCAGTTGTGGTGGATGAGAACTTGTTAGTACGGACCGTCTTCGCATCTTTACAAATTTGGCAATTTCTACATGGGAAGAAACTCTTCCCATGTAGAAATTGGCAAATTTGTAAAGATGCGAAGACGGTCCGTACTAACAAGTTCTCATCCACCACAACTGGAAAGGAATATGCTATCAAAGAGTTTATCTCTTGTCACACCAAGGTAGTTATATACCTTCTCCAGTGTGGGTGTGGCAAACAATATATTGGGAGAACTATACGCACTGCTAGCATCCGGATAGGAGAGCATCTCTCCAACATTAGAAAAGAATTTGTAGGACACAGCGGGTCTCTACACTTTTCCAAATGTCATCAAAAAAATCCGAAAAATTTACAAATTATAGCAATAGAAAAATACACACCCCACTGGAGAGGAAGCAACCTGAAAAGGACTATCTCCAGAAGGGAAACCTTCTGGATTTTTGAGATGAAATGCTTCAGACCCTGGGGACACAATATTAAGTGGGATATCAACGCCCATATAAATAATAGTTGATCCATTTCCTTGTTTTATTTTATTTTATAGTAGTTTTAAATCCATTTTAACCTTTTAGGTATTAATGTATTTTATTGTGTATTTTAACGTGTTAGTTTCATGTGTTACATAGTTACATAGTAGGTGAGGTTGAATAAAGACAATAGTCCATCCAGTTCAACCTGTGTAGGTGTGTGTGACTGTAATCATCTAACATAGCCCTCAATCTCCTGATCCTTGAGATGTACGTCTAAGAGTCTTTTGAAAGTCACCATACTACCCGCAGAAACCACCTCTTGTGGTAAACAATTCCACAATCTTGTAGCCCTAACAGTAAAGAACCCCCCACGTTGCCTGAGGTTAAAACGCTTCTCCTCTAATCGCATTGTATGTCCTCGAGTCCTCATGCAATTCCTTCGAATGAACAGCTTTTCTTCTAAGCTGAGATCCCCATTAAGATATTTATAAATTGCTATCATGTCCCCTCTCAGACGTCTTTTCTCCAGGGAAAATAAATCGAGCGATTGCAGCCGCTCTTCATAGGTAAGGTCCTCCAACCCCCTAATCAGTTTAGTTGCCCTTCTCTGGACTTTCTCCAGCTCCAACACATCCCTCCTGAGGACTGGCGACCAGAACTGGACAGAATACTCCAGATGCGGTCGGACCAGAGTTTTATAAAGTGGAAGGATTATAGTCTTATCTCTGGAATACATCCCTTTCTTTATGCATGCTAATATTCTGTTGGCTTTGGAAGCTGCCGCTTGGCATTGCATGCTGTTGCCTAATCTATCATCAACTAAGACTCCCAGATCTTTCTCCATTTTTGATTCCCCCAAGGGTTCCCCTCCTAACGTGTATTGTGTTTTTATGTTTTTGGTCCCCAAGTGCAAAACCTTACACTTCTCCACATTAAACCTCATTTGCCATGTCGTTGCCCACTCCGTAATTTTGTCCAGGTCATTCTGTAGGATATCTGCTTCATGCTGTGCAGTTATTGCCCTGGCCAATTTTGTGTCATCTGCAAAAACTGATAACGAACTACTGATCCCTTCCTCAATGCTGTTTATGAATAAATTGAACAAGGTTGGTCCCAGGACTGAGCCCTGGGGCACCCCGCTTACTACCTCAGACCAGTCTGAGTATGCGCTGTTTATTACTACCCTTTGGACACGGCCTTTTAGCCAATTCCGTATCCAAGAGCAAACCCTGCTGTCGATACCTGCAGACCTTATTTTATAAATTAAGCGCTTGTGGGGAACTGTATCAAACGCCTTAGCGAAATCCAAGTACACCACATCCACTGGTCTCCCCCTATCTAGCTCACAGCTCACTTCCTCGTAGAATGCTAAGAGATTGGTTTGACAAGAACGCCCATTTGTAAACCCGTGCTGGTTACTACTGATGATGTTGTTGTCTTTAGCATACTCTACGATATAGTCCCTTATCATCCCCTCCAAAAGTTTACATATTATTGATGTCAGACTGACAGGCCTATAATTTCCCGGGATATGTCTCTGGCCCTTTTTGAATATCGGAATCACGTTAGCCTTCCTCCAATCCCCTGGTACATCTCCTGTCCTAATACTGTCAGCAAAGATCAGGAACAGTGGTCTAGATATAACCATACTGAGTTCCTTGAGCACTCTCGGATGTACGCCATCCGGGCCTGGTGATTTGTTTGTGTTAAGTTTATCCAGTCTTTCCCTGATTTCCCCCTCTGTTAGCCATAGTGGCAAGTCCTGTGTATTACTACTAACCATACAGTCATGGTCAGTGTACCCTTCCTTTTCCTGCGTAAAGACTGACGAGAAAAAAGAATTCAGCACGGTTGCTTTTTCAGTGTCCTCTGTAACCATCCTCCCATCATCGTTAATTATGTGTGCAATATGCTCTGCCCTAGTTTTTTTGCTGTTGATATATTTAAAGAATTTCTTTGGGTTTTTTTTACTATCCTCCGCTATTTGTCTCTCAAAGTTGATTTTAGCCATCTTGATTTCGTGTTTACACTTCTTATTTTCCTCCTTGTATTGCTGGAAGGCCGATACTGTGCCCTCTGATTTATATTTCTTGAAGGCCAATTTTTTTCCCCTAATAAGTTTTTTAACGCTACGGTTTAGCCAGCCAGGTTTGGCTTTGTCTCTTCTAAATTTATTCCCCATAGGAATGCACTGCAAGATGCCTTTGCTTAATATTGTTCTAAAGCATTCCCATTTTTCCTCTGTGGTCAGTGATCCCAGGGTTTGGTCCCAGTTTACCCTTTCCATCAATGAGTACAATTTTGGAAAGTCTGCCCTTCTGAAGTTTAGGGTTCTTATGTTCCCCACTTGCCTTTTTATATTGTTATTTATACTAAATGTGATCATCCTGTGATCGCTAGAGCCCAGGTTGTCCTGGACTCCTACCTCTGAGATTATGTCTGGGTCATTAGTGATCAATAGATCCAGGATAGCATTCTCTCTAGTAGGGGAATCCACCAACTGCGACATGTAGTTATCCTGTAAGGTTTCCGTGAATAGCCGGGCCTTATGCGAGTGTGCAGTCCCCTCTTCCCAGTCAATGTCGGGATAATTGAAGTCCCCCAATATGATGACTGATCCTAGTTTTGCCGCTTTACCTATTAGTGCTAAAAATTCCAGCTCTACCTCCTCCCCTTGGTTAGGTGGCCTATAGCAAACCCCCACAACTACTTTTCCCTTATCTTCTTCCCTATCGAGTTCAACCCACACAGATTCTAAATCCATGCTCATCCCATCCGTAATGTCACTCCTTTCTAGCACCTTTATATTGTTCTTGACATAGAGACATACCCCTCCCCCTCTTTTACCAACCCTGTCCTTCCGGTACACCGAATACCCTTGGATATTGGCCAGCCAGTGTTTTTAACATGATTTTAATATTTATATTTTAAGAAAATATCACACTAATAAATATGTTAATTTATGTACCTACAGGACTATACAGTCCAAATTTAGGTTTCCCCCTGTATTTCCCATAGCTTTTCATGTAAATGATGGCAAGGGAAGTTTAGGGGATTGTACACTTCCGGAGTCCCCGTTCACACAATTGTAATTTGAGGATGAATTCATCAATTTGCACTATTTCCAATCCAGGATGCTTGTGTGCACCTTGTTGACAGAGATTGAATTGCTCCGCAAGTTAGAATTTATCGTTTTGGCGGATATAACATATGAGAGCCGTTTCCGGCCATATATTGCAGACACCGGAAGTAGTCACGATCCCGGAGCTTCTTAAGGGCGGATGTGGCAGCGCCCACGTCCCTCCTATCTCAGCAGAAGCCTTGTCAGAGGAAATGCGTCAGAGAGGAGGCGTGTCGCGCCGCCACAGACGTCACGCATTGCCCGATCTGCAGCCGGGCATAGGCGTACCATTGGATACTCTGTTTGTTTCCCCGCAACCGTAAGTGCACTACCCTTTTTTTCATTAAATTTCTCGGGGGTATTACACTATTGTCTGCCTATTCCTTTCCTCACATGACATCTGGGGGAGTACTAGAAGGAAACAAACGTACAGGTTTAGCGGAGGAGACTACTGATATCCGTTCTGTTGAAGAGAGATCCATTCAGGAGATTATCCAGTGCCCTCGATTCACACGCTATCTGGTAAGAGGCCATTTAGGTCCTATCATAGGGTGGAACTACAGTGGATATTTCCTCCTTTCCAACCGGCTCAATTGAGTTTTTACACCTAACCTTATCCCATCTGGTAAGGAGGAAAGCCTGTCGGTGGTGGGAATCACTGTTTTATAGCACGGGAGACATCACTTGAAGTTGATTTTTCACATTTCACGATACACCTTGGTGAAAACTTCTTAACTGGACTTTATGGACTCCTATTAATTTTTGCACTTATTTGAGTTTTTATATTTCAAGCTTCCAGTTTTTCACTATATCACGATTATCATGATTCATTGATTGTGTATTTGTACAACCATTGTGTGTTTACTTTTTATTGGTAATCACTCATCATATTGTTTAGAGCACCTATTTTTTCAACATTGACACTGTCAATGTCAATGCCTAAACTATTTGAATAGTTTAGGCATTAACAGAGAGTTTCTAATTTGAATTAGAATTGACAATGTCATTTAGTGCCATCCTGTTATCCCTATGTTTTTAAAGTATGCCACTATTTATTTGCTCCTAATGGTTGGGGTGCTTTGGTCCTCAGGGTATGTCATTTGCCTTACTATGTTGATTTTGTATATCTCTTTGATGTATGTCCTAGGTTCCTTACGTTTTGTCTATTGTATTGAGTTTAATGTCACAATAAACATTTTTTATGATTAAAATATATATTAACAACCAATGGGGTGTGTTCAGTCCCCTGGATTCAAAGAAAGTGGATTAAATTATGCTGGGTGTTATTCAACCCAATAGAGGGCCAGTGTTGGATCACAGAGCAACCAGTCTACAGGGGAAATTGTAGCATGACTGAGCTGGGCTTTAAATCAGAGGAGAACACAGAAGTTCCACCAGATAGGGCATAACATTTGCCACAGGAAGAAATCTATTTACTTAACATTTTATATATAGGAATAAAGATTCATTGTCACTTTTTTTTTTGTTGGTGTCAGGAAAACCTTTCAGAAGTAATTACAGTAAAACCCTGCATTGGGAGCATAATGTTTCCAAAAACATGCTTGTAATCTAGGGTGACCAGACGTCCTCGGACTGAGGACACTGTCCCTAGACCAGTGATGGCGGACCTTGGCATCCCAGATGTTTTGGAACTACATTTCCCATGATGCTCAACTACACTGCAGAGTGCATCAGCATCCTTCGAAATGTAGTTCCAAAACATCTGGGGTGCCAAGGTTCGCCATCACCGGCCTAGAGCAAGTCTGTCCCCGGTTTTGTGTCCGAATTGGATATGAATTTTGCCGCCCCATCCCTCGATACCTCCCTTTTCAGCCTGACCACAGCGGGGCCCACTGTCACAGGGATTGGAGCCTTGCTTGCAGTGCAGGGTCCTGTTTTGTAGCAGGGAGCAGACTGGCTGTAACTTTAAGGGAGGGCAGATGAATCCTGGTCCTTCTGATTCCAGAGCTTGATGCATGCTACTTTTCCGCGTGATGATGCTCAGCAGTAGCAGGAAAGTAGTAAATGAGAGAGTGAGAGGGAAAAAGCTGCCTGTCAATCACTGACCCGTCCTGATTCCAGAGGTTAATAGTCTGCAGTCATGGCTTATGCAGTGGCAACTGAATAACTTTAACTTAATGTAATAGAATACAAATTACTATGTATAACTAGTTTATTAATGGCAGTGATATATTTATTAAGTTATTCAATTTGCTTACATCTAGCTTTTAGACTTAGACCATCAGGGTCCAGGTGTAAAACCAGGATTAGACAGATTGTAATGTATTTATGGTTTTGTTTGCATTCATACATATACAACAATCTATTCAACCAGCAACATGGTAATACATGCAATGGTACACAATCACACATACAGACATATATTAATATATAGACACACAATAATACTAACAGTCACTTACATTAACATACAATTGCATTCATTCTTTTTCAAGCCAGTTTTATGAATAGGAGTCACTGGTTGGCTGAGAGCCTCAGCTGACTGCTTTCAGCCAATCAGAGGAGCCCCTGGGAGATGGACGCTGGAACACAGACTTTGGGGTTAAATTATTTGAGAACAGTTTAATCTCATAAGGTAAAACAGCGTTTAGGGACCTCCTAATCCCATAAAAACTTAATTTCAATGAAGTTGCTATGGTGCCTAAGGCCCCTTTCACACATACGGTCCGTTCCGTTCATCAGTTCAGTCACGCCAAAATGTATCAGTTTTCCATCCGTTTTTCATCCATTTTTCATCTGTTTTTCGTCAGTTGTCATCCTTTTTTCTTCAGTTGTTATCCATTTTTCATCCATTTTTCGGCAGTTGTTATCTGTTTTTCATCCGTTTTTCATCCGTTTTCATCCTTTGTCATCTGTTTTCCTTCTTTGTCATCCGTTTTCATCCGTTGTCATCTGTTTTTCATCCGTTGTCATCTGTTTTTCATCCGTTGTCATCCGTTTTTCGTCCGATCTGTTTTTTTTGACATATGAAAAATAGGGCATTCATCCGTTCAAAAAAACGGACATTGACGGAAGCGGATGAAAATGGATGTTAACTGATGATCATCCGTTGTCATCTGTTTTTACATAGAGATACATTGATGTCCGTTTTTCATCCGTCAACGGATGGATGAAAAACAGACAAACGGACCGTATGTGTGAAAGGGGCCTAACTTTTCCTTTAACATTTATAGTCTTATAACAGTTAGATATTATTATTTGATTATTCATGTTTGAAGGTATCCTACGTGTTGTTACCATGCAAACTTTTACTGTTCCGAATTGTTTATTTATATTGTTATTGTTGAACCAAAATTTCTTGGTAACAATAAGGCTCGATTCACACCTATGCATGTTGCTTTTGAGCATTTCTGTAGTTCTTTTTGATGTGCTCTCCACAGTTTTTACCGCTTTTTGCGTTTTGCATTTTTTATGGGGTTTTAATTTTGGAAAATTTGTTGTTGGGCAGATTTAAAAAACGCAAAACACAAATCGCAGCAAAATCACGGTAAAAACGCAGTACTTGCATTTTGGATGCAGGTCCATTGAAGCCTATTACATGCAAAATGCTGCATTTCGCAGGAAAAAAAAGTCCCGACCCTTTCCATAAAAGCAGAGGCACAAAAATGCATTGATGTGAACGTGTTCCATAGCAGCCCAGAGCCCATATTAAAAAAATAAAATGCATTTCTGCAAAAAGCAAAAAGCATGAAAAAACACATTGGTGTTAATCAAGCCCTAAATACAAAATTTACATTGAAATTATTTTTCTCTATCTTATCTTCTTAACATTTGGTAATCATATCCTTAAAAATTCTAAGAAGTATCTTTTTCTTTTTACATTTTTTTTTATCTCATAGGCGAAATGTGAGAAATAACGTACATATCATACAATCATTCCATAAACACATACCACATAAACTGTATATATCATTTGAGGATAATATGATTAAAAAATTGTTTACCATTTGCCAAAAAAAATAAATAAATCCTGGATTTCATTTTAAAAATCTGGTCACCTTATTGTAGTCCAAAGCACTCATACTTTAAGGCGAATTTTCCCATAAGAAATAATGGAAATTCAGATGATTCGTTCCACAACCATTTATTCAGATACAAATGATTAGGGCAATACAAAATACAGTATAACAGCCCATTCAGGCTGGCGCGATCTGACTTCGAGGGGCGACCTGTGAAGTTGCGGTGCACAGTGTGCACCGCGACTTTGGCGCGACTTGCAGGGACTTCACATAATGGAAGTCTATGCAAGTCGCTCCCAGGTCGCCCCAAAGTAGTACAGGACCCTTTTTCTAAGTCGGAGCGACTTGTGTCGCTCCTATTAGAACAGGTCCAGTACTACTCAATGGCGAGCGACCGACTGCGACTCGTCAGGCGACCAAGTCGCCAGACAAGTCGCGCTAGTCTGAATGGACTCTAAAGTGTAATCATATTGCTACACTTAGAGGTACAAAAACACAATGAACAAAAAGAGCAGCCAGTGTAGAAGGATCACAGTTTTAATGTAAAAATAAAAAGTGGAATGACACTCGCAATGTTGCAAACAATATCCTGCATTAAGGAGTCTGGCGCTCGGCTGTGTAAAGCCTATGTAAAATACAGTATGTGGCCAGAGGACCGGGGGGGCTGGTGGCTCCCAGTGCTTCCTGGAGAACTTAGAGACACTTGGGAGTGTCTTCGAGTGTCTCCAAGTTCTCCAGGAAGAGCTGTGAGCCACCAGCGCCCCCTGACCTCTGGCCACATACTGTATACACTAGCGGCTTTACACAGATGAGCACCAGACTCCTTAACACATAATATTGTTTTTAACATTGTAAGTCTCATTCCACTTTTTTTTACAGAAAAAGAACTGTGATCCTTGTACTGCTTTTTTAACAAGATTGCGCTCGTATATCAAGTTAAAAATAAAAAAAAATGTTTGCTCGTCTTGCAAAACGCTCGTGTAACAAGTTTCTCGCAAACCAAGGTTTTACTGTAATGCAGATAGCAGAGGAATGAGGCAGCAGAGGGAAATGACACTTAGTGCTCTGGATTGAGAAGCGTTACTAAACCCACAACAGTAAAATCAGTCTGTATATGTAAAGCATGCTTGTTATACTCACTGTGGAACCTAAGGGAATAATCCTGTCTTCTCCGATCCTCAGTCTCCAATTGATTTCCTGATAGTACAGAGCCTTGGGAGCACTCTGTACATGCTCAGTTTGGTGTGTATTAGAGATTTTTTTTTTTTGGAAGGCTGCATGTGATCAGCACAGGGCCAATCAGCACTGTCCAGACAGAGGGCCAGGAGCCATGCAGCCTCATAGGAACATCAGAGGAGAATGAAAACTCTTACAAGCTTTAGCTAGTGCCTGGTCGGACACTGTTAGAAGTCACAAAACTGCTATATACTGCTGATGAGAAAAGGTATTTAGCAGTTTATATTTACTAAAACAATTGCATTTCCATGTTCTGTGTACTGTGGAATACAAGATATAGTGAATGCAGGCTCCTGGGTTTAGTAACACTTTAAGGTAGACTAACATTTAAAAATAAAAATTACTTAAAAGGAAACTTGTGCTGAGGAAACATGCAGGATGCTATTTCTGACCTCCTTATGAAAGGACTATTTGCCTTGCTGTCTCTGTCCTCAGAACCCCCTGAATCACACTGACCAGGAAGAAGCGCTCAGAGAACAAAGTCAGAGTAATGTCAGAACTCCTGGTCTGCATACACACTATATTACCAAAAGTATTGGGATGCCTGCCTTTACACGGACATTAACTTTAATGGCATCCCAGCCTTAGTTCACAGGGTTCAATATTGAGTTGGCCCCCCGTTGTAGCTATAACAGCTTCAAATCTTCTTGGAAGGCTGTCCACAAGGTTTAGGAGTGCATCTATGGAAATGCTTGACCATTCTTCCAGAAGTGCATTTGTGAGTTTAGGCACTGATGTGGAAGAGAAGGCCTGGATCGCAGTCTCGGCTCTTATTCATCCCAGAGGTGTTCTATCAGGTTGAGGTCAGGACTCTGTGCAGGCCAGTCAAGTTCCTTCACCCCAAACTCACTCATCCACGTCTTTATGGACCTTGTTTTATGTACTGGTCTAAGTCTTTTGGAGGAGGGGCAATTATGGTGTGGGGTTGTTTTTCAGGGGTTGAGCTTGGCCTCTTAGTTCCAGTGAAGTTAACTCTTAAGGTGTCAGCATACCTAGACATTTTGGACAAATTTAGGCTCCCAACTTTGTGGGAACGGTTTGGGGATGGCCCCTTCCTGTTCCAACATGACTGCACACCAGTCCACAAAGCAAGTTCCATAAAGACATGGATGAGCGAGTTTGGGGTGGAGGAACTTGACTGGCCTGCACAGAGTCCTGACCTCAACACGATAGAACGCCTTTGGCATAAATTAGAGCAGAGACTATGGACCAGGCCTTCTCATCCAACAGTAGCACCTGACCTCACAAATGCCCTTCTGGAAGAATGGTCAAACAATCCCATAGACACACTCCTAAACCTTGCGGACAGCCTTCCCAGAAGAGTTGAAGCTGTTATAGCGCAAAGGGTGGGCCAACTCAGTATTGAACCCTACAGATTAAGACTGGGATGCCATTAAAATGGATGTAAACCCTCAGATATACCCAGTGAAGTGAACAGCCTCAGATGATACACAGAGATGAAACAAATCTCCCTACATAAGTTTTACTTGTATATCTGCTGTCTTCAGCTTTCTACACTGTTTAGAAAGTGAACATCGTGTTAGATTTTTTTCTTCCTGTTCCAGCACTGGGTGTGGAGTCTTGGCATACACTGTGTGACAGTTGATTGGAAGAAAAGGCACACACACCTCCTCCTCATAGGCAGAGGAAGGAAGGAAGAAACATGCAGAGCTGTGCTGTGAATAGACCAGCTTTCTGCTAATCTATCTCTATGCACCCACCCCGACACAAATTTCCAGCTGCTTTTATCTTCAGTGTCGGAGAACTTGTCAGAAGTTATCATGCTGATAACAGAGGAATGGATCAGCAGAAAGACACCGGACTTAGGATCCTTGCCCATGATCGGATTGATCAGGTCCGCCTGTCCGTTTTTACAGCAGATCTGACCGGGTCACCCATTCTCCTCTATGGAGAAGCAGATGTCAGTGGAGATGTGTCCGCTGACACCCGTCTATCATCTGATCCGACAAGATCTGCCTAAGACAGACAGATGGCGATACATTTACCCTCCGTCCAGCGGGTCGGATTGCATGAAAACGGACATGCTGTCCATTTTCATCCAATCTCCCCATAGAGGAGAGCAGGACTCTGACAGGCCCATCTCTGCACAGTGAGCGAAGACGGACCTGTCATCCGCCTGCTCAGTGGGGATCAATGGAGCGATTCCAGCTGAGCTAGCGGAGTCTGCTGAGCAGATCCGCCCCGTGTAAAAGGGGCCATAGGGATTTGGAGAGAGATAAGAAAACACTTCGTGCCCTGGTCAAATTTCATGTTTCGGGTTTACATCCACTGTAAAGCTCATGTGCGTGTAAAGGCAGGCATCCCAATACTTTTGGTAATATAGTGTATGATCTGGGTCAGTGATTTGGAAAATGCAAAAGCTTTTGGATTAATATGACACCCAGGTAATTAGCATTTTCAAATAAGAGGTCAGCAATGGCAGCCTTCGGATATTTTCAGTATACATTTTCTCCTTGAATGCAGTCTATAGTTCACATATTTCTAGACCTGATTTACTATGTGCTATGGGTGTGGGTCCATTCATATAGGGTTAGAGCTTTTAAAATAAATATATTTGTCAATCCAGTAAAATATGTAATGCGGTTAACCTTCACTGTACCCTCATTTGTATGGGCTATGCTCTTAAGCCTGAGTGCATGCTTGTAAATTGCAGTTTTGATTTATGTGTGTTAGTTTTCCTGTGGGAAACCGGTGATATATGACTTCCTACAGAAACATTCATGGAGGTCTGCTTATAATGTTAAGACCAACGTTTCAGCAATAATGATAAAATGTGCCGTGCCCCTCTTATGATCTAAGTTGTCATGTAGCCCCATCTACTGGCAGTTCTGGAAGTCTAAAATCAGATATTTAAAAACAAGAATGAGACTTCATTAAGAGTGCTCTTTGTCATGTAGGCTAACAAATGGCAAACAATGAAAACTACATACATACCAGTAAATTATATTTTAGTATAACTAAATGTATTTTTTTTTTATTTGGATAGAGGGGAGAGGGAGTAGGTCCCCTGTCAGGTGTTTATTGCTGTCTGTATCCTCATTAGGAATATTCACCCTCTCTATTTTTTGTTATCATCAAAAATTAAATAGAAAGAAAATCTCAAATTTTGAGTTGGCACCAGAACAGGAATAAAGGGAAAATCGTCCAACGGGGACCATGTTTTGGTGACCTGGGTGACAACCAGGGATTCCTACACTTCATTTTATGGCTATGAAACAAGACATGAAGGGAAATCTTCCCAAGGGGACACAGATGGCAAAAAAAGGCTATGAAACAAGAAGTGAAGGTAAATCTTCCCCTGGAGAAGGGATGGCAAAAAAAGAAAGAAAAAACTGGGTTATTAGTTGTATTCTCCTTTACTCTATCCAATCCAAAGTGAAAAAAAAAAAAAAAAAAAAAAAAACGTTTGCCTTAAGATCTACTTTAAAGTGGAGCTCCACCTAAAAAGGGAAGCTCTGCTTCTTTGCTTCCTCCCCCCCTACAGTGCCACATTTGGCACCAGGGGAGCGGGTACCTGTTTTTGACAGGTACCGTACTTGTCACCACTTCTAGAAGACCTCGCCGTGGCAAGATTCCTCGGAAGTTTGGCCCTCCTCCTCCTTCCTTCGCCGCCGGACCAGTTAAAAAAAGCAGCGCTCTTCGCGCATGCGCAGTAGGGAACGGGAGTCCAAAAGGCTTCACTGAAAGTTTCTCTCAACACGAATGGCCGAGAGCCAATCAGAAAATCGGCTGGGGTGCCAACATCGCAGGATCCCTTGACAGGTAAATGTCAGTGGACAGTATTTTTAGCTGATGAAAACGAAATTATGCAGCGCTAGCTCAAAACAAAGTGTTAAGTGCTGTGATATAAATACAATAATCAGTATGATCAAATATAAAAAAAGTGCTAAGTGCTTATAAATATCTGAACAGTAACAGATAAATATATAATTAAATATGATAGTGCACAATAAATAAGTGGTTGAAAATAGTCCAAATAAATATTCAGTGCTTGAAAAAATCCTTATAGTGATCCAATTGAAGTGCCAAGGTGCCAAATAATTAAGGTGCTTGCAGTGTGATATGGTGCCCCTCAAGGTTCCCCACTCACCAGATTGCAGATAATCATAGACCTTCAAAGTTATTGCACATTGCCCGGGATCTTTACAGGACCAGAACTTCTCCTATGTAGCCTTGAAAATTGTTTTGGGTCAGCTTCCGCAAACAAACATGGCAGCAGAAGCCATGTGCTCACATCTTTTGGCCTACAGATGTGAGCACATGGCTTCTGCTGCCATGTTTGTTTGCGGAAGCTGACCCAAAACAATTTTCAAGGCTACATAGGAGAAGTTCTGGTCCTGTAAAGATCCCGGGCAATGTGCAATAACTTTGAAGGTCTATGATTATCTGCAATCTGGTGAGTGGGGAACCTTGAGGGGCACCATATCACACTGCAAGCACCTTAATTATTTGGCACCTTGGCACTTCAATTGGATCACTATAAGGATTTTTTCAAGCACTGAATATTTATTTGGACTATTTTCAACCACTTATTTATTGTGCACTATCATATTTAATTATATATTTATCTGTTACTGTTCAGATATTTATAAGCACTTAGCACTTTTTTTATATTTGATCATACTGATTATTGTATTTATATCACAGCACTTAACACTTTGTTTTGAGCTAGCGCTGCATAATTTCGTTTTCATCATATTTTCCTAAGACTTTCTTAGTGTCTGCAGCAGCTGCCTAATATTGCATTTATCTTTATTTAAATTCTCACGTTGTGTAGCGCGGGTTTAATTTTTGTTTTTTCACAGTATTTTTAGCTGCTGACTTTAAATTTTTTAAGTACTTTTACAGTGTATGCTGGGAAATCCATCTTTAAAAGACACTCATCAATATAGTGAATCATAGGTAAGCATACAAATGTGAATCAGTGGCGTACCAGGGGGGGGGGGGGCGGCCCGCCCCGGGTGCCACGCACTGGGGGGTGTCAGCCGGTGTCCTGCCCGGCGTGTTCCGTATCACTGTGAAGGCAGCTCCTTCAGTCAGCGCTGCGGGGGGGGGGGGCGTTACGGCGGCGGGAATAAGGGGCGGAGCCGCGGTGGGAGAAGGGGGCGGGGCCTCGGTGGGAATAAGGGGCAAAGCCTCAGCCTCGGCAGGAAGAAGGTGAGTGCCGAAGTGTGTGTGCTGGATAGGAGGGGGATGGGGCAGCTTCATATGAGGAATTCATCTTTCCCTAGCTCCCTGTCCCCTTCAGTGCTCTCCACCCCCCTGGTTTTCTCTGCCCGCCCCCCAAGTGCTACCTGTCCTCACCGCAGTGCTCTCCACCCCCCTGGTTTTCCCTGCCCACCCCCAAGTGCTCCCTGTCCCCCCCAGTGCTCTCCACCCGCCTGGTTTTCCCTGCCCATCCCTCAAGTGCTACCAGTCCCCCCCCCCAGTGCTCTCCACCCCCTGGTTTTCCCTGCCCATCCCTCAAGTGCTACCTGTCCCCCCCCCCAGTGCTCTCCACCCCCCTGGTTTTCCCTGCCCACCCCCCAAGTGCTCCCTCCCCAGTGCTCTCCACCCCCCTGGTTTTCCCTGCCCGCCCCCAAGTGCTCCCTGCCCCCCCCCCAGTGCTCTACACCCCCCTGGTTTTCCTTGCCCGCCCCCAAGTGCTCCCTGCCCCCCCAGTGCTCTACACCCCCCTGGTTTTCCCTGCCCGCCCCCCAAGTGCTCCCTGCCCCCCCCAGTGCTCTACACCCCCCTGGTTTTCCCTGCCCGCCCCCCAAGTGCTCCCTGCCCCCCCAGTGCTCTCCACCCCCCTGGTTTTCCTTGCCTGTCCCCCCTACAGTGCTCTCCACCCCCCTGGTTTTCCCTGCCCGCCCCCCAAGTGCTCCCTGTCCCCCCAGTGCTCTTCACCTCCCTGGTTTTCTCTGCCCACCCCCAAGTGCTCCCTGTCCCCCCCCCCCCATTGCTCTCCACCCCCTGCACCTTCCAACCAACCCTGCAATGCTTTCCAAACCCCCTCTTAATTCTATCCAGCCCCCCCCCCCCACCGTGCCCTTCAGCTCCTCCAGTGATCTCTGCTTCGCCTGTGCTCTCCGGCCCCCCTAGTGCTCTTCAATCTTCTATCATGTCCTCAGTCTCTGACCAACTCCTGTATCATGTGTGCAGTCTCTGACCATCTACTGTATCATGTCTGCAGTCTCTGACCATCTCCTGTATCATGTCTGCAGTCTCTGACCATCTCCTGTATCATGTCTGCAGTCTCTGACCATCTCCTGTATCATGTCTGCAGTCTCTGACCATCTCCTGTATCATGTCTGCAGTCTCTGACCATCTCCTGTATCATGTCCTCAGCCTCTGACCATCTCCTGTATCATGTCTGCAGTCTCTGACCATCTCTTGTATCATGTCTGCAGTCTCTGACCATCTCCTGTATCATGTCTGCAGTCTCTGGCCATCTCCTGTATCATGTCTGCAGTCTCTGGCCATCTCCTGTATCATGTCTGCAGTCTCTGACCATCTCCTGTATCATGTCTGCAGTCTCTGACCATCTCCTGTATCATGTCCTCAGTCTCTGACCATCTCCTGTATCATGTCTGCAGTCTCTGACCATCTCTTGTATCATGTCTGCAGTCTCTGACCATCTCCTGTATCATGTCTGCAGTCTCTGACCATCTCCTGTATCATGTCTGCAGTCTCTGACCATCTCCTGTATCATGTCCTCAGTCTCTGACCATCTCCTGTATCATGTCTGCAGTCTCTGACCATCTCTTGTATCAAATCTGCAGTCTCTGACCATCTCCTGTATCATGTCTGCAGTCTCTGAGCATCTTCTGTATCATGTCCTCAGTCTCTGACCATCTCCTGTATCATGTCCTCAGTTTCTGACCATCTCCTGTATCATGTCCTCAGTCTCTGACCATCTCCTGTATCATGTCCTCAGTCTCTGACCATCTCCTGTATCATGTCTGCAGTCTCTGACCATCTCCTGTATCATGTCTGCAGTCTCTGGCCATCTCCTGTATCATGTCTGCAGTCTCTGGCCATCTCCTGTATCATGTCTGCAGTCTCTGACCATCTCCTGTATCATGTCTGCAGTCTCTGACCATCTCCTGTATCATGTCCTCAGTCTCTGACCATCTCCTGTATCATGTCTGCAGTCTCTGACCATCTCTTGTATCATGTCTGCAGTCTCTGACCATCTCCTGTATCATGTCTGCAGTCTCTGACCATCTCCTGTATCATGTCTGCAGTCTCTGACCATCTCCTGTATCATGTCCTCAGTCTCTGACCATCTCCTGTATCATGTCTGCAGTCTCTGACCATCTCTTGTATCAAATCTGCAGTCTCTGACCATCTCCTGTATCATGTCTGCAGTCTCTGAGCATCTTCTGTATCATGTCCTCAGTCTCTGACCATCTCCTGTATCATGTCCTCAGTTTCTGACCATCTCCTGTATCATGTCCTCAGTCTCTGACCATCTCCTGTATCATGTCCTCAGTCTCTGACCATCTCCTGTATCATGTCTGCAGTCTCTGACCATCTCCTGTATCATGACTGCAGTCTCTGACCATTTCCTGTATCATGTCTGCAGTCTCTGAGCATCTTTTGTATCATGTCCTCAGTCTCTGACCATCTCCTGTATCATGTCCTCAGTCTCTGACCATCTCCTGTATCATGTCCTCAGTCTCTGACCATCTACTGTATCATGTCCTCAGTCTCTGACCATATACTGTATCATGTCTGCAGTCTCTGACTGAGCATCTCCTGTATCATGTCTGCAGTCTCTGACCATCTCTTGTATCATGTCTGCAGTCTCTGACCATCTCTTGTATCATGTCCGCAGTCTCTGACCATCTCCTGTATCATGTCTGCAATTTCTGACCATCTCTTGTATCATGTCTGTAGTCTCTGACCATCTCCTGTATCATGTCCTCAGTCTCTGACCATCTCCTGTATCATGTCCTCAGTCTCTGACCATCTCCTGTATCATGTCCTCAGTCTCTGACCATCTACTGTATCATGTCTGCAGTCTCTGACCATCTACTGTATCATGTCTGCAGTCCCTGAGCATCTCCTGTATCATGTCTGCAGTCTCTGACCATCTCCTGTATCATGTCTGCAGTCTCTGACCATCTCCTGTATCAAGTCTGTAGTCTCTGACCATCTCCTGTACCATGTCTGCAGTCTCTATCTATTTATGCTAAAGGTAGGACTGTGCAGGGGAGGCAGAGAGTGCAAAAGGAGGAACTGTGATTAGAGAGACGGGGGAGGGGGCAGACGGCAAGGGGCACTGTGATGGGGGGCTGTGAAATTTGTGCAATACATATTCTTGAAAACATTACAAATTTCTGTGGGTGTTTTTACATTTTAAAGTTGGGGGGGGGGGAGGGGGTGCCAGATATAGGATCCGCCCCGGGTGCCAAATGCTCTAGGTACGCCACTGATGTGAATGCACTTTAAGGTCTATTCTAGTTAGGAGATAAAAATGATCAGTGATGGACATATTGTCTGTGCAGCCCATGAAGGTGCACAAGGTCCCCTGTGGTCCTGGGGCCCACTACAGGTAGGGGATACCTCTACCTTTAAAGGGCCCAAGAACCTAACCAGCCAAATGACAGCTAGGGCACTTTTAAAGAACTAAGGTATTTTGTCTGGCTTCTGGATCTGACGGTGTTCATAGTTATTGATCAGATGGAATAGGTATCAGCATGCTCTGAGTAGCTGATGTTTCAGGTAAGCAACCAGTGATTAACAATTATGGGGGCCCTTCCCTACTGACACCAATGAAGAGAAACCCTCACCCAATGATGGTAATGTAAAAGGGTTCAATCCTGCTGAACACCAATGTTTGGGAACATTTTACTGAATACTAATGTAAAAGGGCCCGTCTGCCACTGAACACTATTATACAGAAGGCATTCACACCAACCACCCATGAAATAAGGGAATTAAAGTGTTACTAAACCCAGGACCCTGCATTCACTATATCTGGTCTCCCACAGTATACATGTAGCACCCTCTAGTGTGCTACTAGTGGTAGTGCAGGTAAAACATAGTTTGGCTCAGGGCTAAACCTGAGCCATGGCATCTGGGTCAGGGTTCATCAGATTTTAGGGTTGAATAACTCATCCAAGCAGCTCTCTGGTGCCTCCCCTCGTTCTAAAATATTGGGGAATGTTCTAGAAATTAGTGGGTGAAAGATAGGAGGGCTGTTCTGCATATTTAGGGCCCTATGCCAATTCCCAGGAGTTGGGCCAGGCAGGGGACTAAAAGAGCCCTTACAAAGAGATGAGCCATGCCAGCAATGGAGTGGGGTGGACGATGGCGATGCAGTGCTGAGGGAGACTGTTGGGGCCCTCAGGGGACCCCTGCCAGGAAGGGGTTCTACCTTTGGCTGGTGCTCAGGTGGCTGGCCTGCAAAGATTCTACCACAGAAGAAGTTGGAGGAGGCTTTCCTGAGAGGCAGCAAGAGCAAGAAAGGACAGAGCAATGTCCACGAGTGCCATCCGGGACTCTCCCTCCTGATTGGCTGGGACATAGCAATGGTGCTTTTGGCTCCCGCTGCTGTCAATCAAACTCAGTTAGCAGATGAGGAGAGGGGGCGGGCCGAACCACAGGTCTGTGTCTGAATGGATACACAAAGCTACAGCTCGGCTTGGTGCCCTCATAGTAAGCTGTTTGCTGTGGGGGCACTCATCAGGAGGGAGGGGCCAGGAGCTCCAGCCAGGACCCAAGAAGAGGAGGATCTGGGCTTTCCTGTGCAAAACCACTGCACAGAGAAGGTAAGTATAACCTGTTTGTTATTTTTATATGAAAAAAGGAGACTTTACAACCACTACTAACGTGTACATTTTTTTAAATTAAAAATCTTAAAAACATAATAAAAACATATTTACATATACAAAATAAATAAAAATATATATAAACAAAAATAGCTTACATCAGCAAAGAAACAGAAAATTGCTTTTTTGGAAGAAAAAAAACCATAAACAAAACTATATATACCAACCAAGACACATTTTCATATTAATATTATCATGATTAAACACAACAAAGCCCTAACCTCCATCTAAACACACCCTCAGGCTAGGAAACGATTACACATTGAACCCATGCATGCAGCCTTTTTCCGAAAATCCAATCCTATAAAAATCTAGGGCGTGAAAGGATAGAAAGAAAAGCCGCACACCCAGAGACTGACAGACTGCACCTACAGGGACTTGACATTCCTCCACGCCTTTGTCCAGGCTCCTTGCCACCACCTGTCCTTCTCAAGACCCCAAATCTTCCTAACCTCACCCAGAATGTTGTGCACCACCACCTCAGCAGGAAGGACTTTTTTCAGAGTGGAAACCTGACACCGTGCATTCCACGTGAAGAAACGGACTACTAAGCAAACTAGAAACTAGTGTCTCAAAATCAAAATCCTGATGCATCTCAAACGACCCGTACGACCACTCCGCATAACTCAAGCATGAAAGAAAAGGTAAGAGATACCCAGAGCCCCACCCACCCACTTATAGACTTCTTATTGAAGGGGCACTGAAGCAAGAAATGGTCCATCATCTTCTCCATACCGCCACACTCCACTCTTGGACAACCATGCTTCAAGTTGCTCCAGATTAATCAAATGCAGACCCTCCCTCACAACAGAGCCTGGGCAATCCATCAAGGTCAGTGGCTTGCTAAAGGCAAATTTAACAACCCTTCCCTCCAGGGCCTTCTTAGGAAGAGACTTAATTTCCTCCGCCGTCACTCGCCACTGCAAAGCATTTTCAGGCACAGATCAACGTAAGCTGGGAGCTTACCATGTCAGAACCCCAGACTTTTCACTAGCCTAAACCAGGACTGAAAAATACCAACCCACCCAGGCGGTTCCTCTGCCAGCATGTTACTAAAATTATGTTTTAAAAACATCAGAGTAAAAAATACCACCGGGTTGATAATACCTAGTCCACTTATCTGCCTGGGAAGGTAGGTTACAGACCTCATAATGAGGTTCAGTTTGTTCCCCTATAACAGCTGGAAGAAACAGGTGTAGATCTTCGCATAGAGAGACACTGGCAAAACACAGACAAAGCTGACATACAGAAATACCGGGATCAGGTAAGTTTTAATCAGGTCAATCTTTTCCTGTAAGAGAGTTTTCACTCCTTCCAGCGGGCAACCTTGGCATCGGCATCTTGTAGCTTGCTTTCCCAATTTGCAAGGCCGTAATCACCGGGACCAAATTTGATGCCTAAAACTTTTATTTCCTGCCGAGGCTCAGGGAAGGTGTCCGGAAGCTCAAACTGTCGCCTTCCTCTCCCATCCAGAAAACTTCACTCTTATCCTGATTGATCTTTGAGCCAGATGCCTCAGCATACTGCTCCATCACCGAGACCACCCCCTCCGCCTTCTCTGTCCCAGAGATGAAAACAGATATGTCATCAGCATAGGCCACAACTCTCAAAGGAGGCTCACCAGGAATGCCCAAAGGCAACCCACACAACGGTCCGTTCTCTAACCTCCTGATGAAGGGATCGAGGACTCAAAGGGCACTTCCTATGCACACCCGAGCCAACCTCAAAGAGCAGTCCGATCCAAGCATTCACAAGCATGAAGCTTTCAGACCCTCTGTACAAAGTCTTTAGCAAATCGATAAAGCCCCCCTCCAGGCCATACTTGCCAAGAAGCAGCCAAAGGTACTCATGATTGACCCGATCAAAAGCTTTTGCCTGATCCAATGCCAGCAGGTACTTTCCCCAGACTGCAGCCCTGCACCGTTCAAGGGCCTCCCAGACAGCTAACACCACTCGAAAAGTGCTTCTACCCTGAACCGAACAGTGCTGGTGATGAGAAAGTGCCCGCTACAGACGATAAACTTTAGAAAATTATTTTTGCCAGTATCTTCCTATCAACATTGAGAAGGCTAATGGGCCGCCAGTTCTCGATTCTTGAAGAATCTTTGACCTTTGACAGAAGAATCACCACAGATTGTCACATGGAGGGAGAGAGTAAACCCTCTCTCAGACACCCATTAAAAACCTCCACCAAATACGGGGCCAGAGTAACCTTAAAGTGCTTGTAAAACTCGGCTGTCAATCCATCTGGCACAGGCGACTTCTTAATGGCAAGTTTATCCATAGCCATAACCTACTCATTTGCAGTCATGTCCTCTGTCAAACTCACCAGAGAACTACCATTTCCCAGTCCTGGAAGAGAATCCAGAAAACATGACATGCCTGCCTGATCAAGGTCCCTCCTGCCCAGGAGGTCAGCATAATATGACCTGACGGTTTCCAGGATCCCCAACTTGTACTTGGTCAAGGAATCCGTACTGTCAACCAGGCCTGCAATTGACTTATCTGCTCTACCTTGTTTGCAATTCTGGAAAGGGTCAGGCAAGTGATATTTCCCATAATCCCTTTCCAGAACCAAAGAGGCATGCCTGTCATATTGACACTCCTTGAGCAAAAGTTTAACTTCAGAGATACTCTCCGGATCTCCATTTTTCGAGACAAGCCCATCAAGCTTTTTCCGCAAACGCTGGTAGGTGACACACTTATCAAGCTGTTTATTTCTTGCTATGGCCTTGAAAAACCCAACGATCCTTTGTTTTGTAAGCCCCCACCTCTCTGACTTACTACTGCAAAAGTCCACGATCAATACCTGTGCCTGAAAAAAATCCTCAAAGGATTGACTCACCTTCTCATCATCCAGGAGTGCCGAATTCAGAGCATCCAGGCAACCCTCCCCTTAGGTGGTGTATCAGGACTATTCAGAGTCACAGACAGAATACAGTGATTGGAAAACTACACCTTTCGACACACTGGTGCCGAGGTGGAGTTTATTCTACTCTGACTAATAACTTGCTGTAAAGCGAATCCTGTGTTGTCTGGGCAGCAATGAATGTGCACATCAACCAGACCTACCCCTCTGGCTATTTTGTTTGAAAAAAAAGCTGTCACAGTCCAGCCTGGCTCCGGTACCTTTCCTGCCCTTAGTCCTAGTGATAATGTTGAAATCACCACCGAAGACAACTTGCTGGGCTGTAAAGAGAAAAGGCTTGAACTTCACGAAGAGGCATTTCCTATCCCATTTTGTCTGGGGCTCATAGATGTTAATCAGGCGCAGGTCCTGCCCCCCCCCCCATGGAGATGTCTAAGACCATGCATCTCCCCATTTCTACCTCAATAATCCATGGACAGGTTGCCATGCCGGAAAAAAGTACCACAACTTCAGTGTAAGGTTTGGCCACAAGAGACCAGAAGGAGGGTCCATGCCTCCACTCCCTCTTTGCCAGATGAATATCAGCCAAACTAGACAGCCAGGTCTCTTACAAAAAGAAAATAACAGCATCAAACCAGCTAAGCAAAAATAAGGCCAAGTTACGAGCACTTACTGATTTTTTTGCTGGTGACATTAATGGTCGCCACTTTCAAAGGAGTGGGAACCACCATCAGGATGGATGGGATACAGGTTTCTTAGCCTGCTTACTCCCTCCCTACTCTGGGACCCTACATGCTTTAATGTTTCCTGTGATTCCTCTTCCATGGAAAACACAGACTCATCACCCGAAGAACCCTCATCCTCCACCTCAGAAAACACTTCAAACTTATTGGACACCTCCACCCTCCCAGGTTCAGATACAGGCACATCCTTCTTCTTCTTCCTCTTCCCAGATTTTCTTTTTGCCTCCAACCACCCCATATCTTCATTAGGCAACTCTGACTGCAAAGCCCTCCTCCCCCTCTCCTTCCATTCCACCATCACCCACAAAATCATCCACCCCACTCACTCCACTCACCACAACAGTCCCCCCACCCTTCACCCCAGCAGCCCCACCATCATTCACTCCATCCCCCAGCATCTGAGGACTGGAGGTGCAACCTTGCACACTGGTCCAGCGCCCTCCACAGCCCCTACTACCTCTGGGGAGACTGACACAGGAGGATCAGACACAACATCCACTGACACTGGCTCACGCCAGAAGGGGATGAAACAACATTGGATGGACCATCAGACACTGATTGCACTGAGACAACAGGGACAGAGACATTGGGGACCCCCTGGCACATCCCCCTCTCCTCTGCCTCCTCCATGTCCAGGCAAAAAAACTCTTCCACCAAGGCAGACTGATTATGCAAGGCCTCAGGGCAATGGCTGTACACAAGCCTAAACTTATTACAAAGATTGCATTTGATCGTATTGCAATCCTTAGCCAGATGCCCCAGGCCCTGACACAGAGAGCACTTCATCTTTGGACATGAGGAGGCAAAATGTCCCAAAGAACTGCACTAATTACAGAGGGCTGCCCAGGGTAAAACACAACAATCCTATCCTTCCCAATGAAGGCTGAGGAGGGAAGATGCTGGATCACATTCCCACACGCATGCAACCTCATCTGCACCCACCACCCACCTGTCCATATGCCCCTCTTATCCACAATCTTCTTCAATGGGGTCAAAAGCTCCCGAAATCTTCTCAGACAGGTCAGCAGAATGAATGGATTTATTCCTTACCAGGATGAAGACATTCTTCACAAGAGACAAGCTTTGGGACTAGTCCCTCCCACTCCGGCAGACCCCTATACGCTGATACTTCTCCCAAAACATATTGAGAGATTTCGGGCGAACAAAAGAGAGATCATACTCATACCAGACTGATTACAGCAAAAATGTCATCTGCCTTGAAACCTATCACCAAAATCTTGTCCACAAGCAACCTCCTTACAGGGGGGGGGGGGGGGGGGCACCTGAGCAGCACTACATTCCTCTGCCTAAAAGACAGGGGTGCAGATCACAGACCTGCAGAAGACCTTCCCCCCTGAGCTGCCTGCCTGATGTTACCTGATCCCAGCAAGAGCCCCAGCAAAGGTTTTACTTGCAGGATTAGACACTCCAGATCTCAGAGCTGCACCACTGGTTGCAGGAGCATCAGAACCTCTGCTCTGCAAATCACCACCAGAGGCAGCAGCAGCAGATGTCACTCCATCCACCAACACACATACATTCCCCTTTCCAGCATTACAAGCAGCTTTACCATTCAGCAGACCCACTCACACCAGACGCTGCTGTCTTCACCTCCTCCTCCCCCAACATACTCCTCTTAGGTAAAAGTCTTCCAATCTTTGTCACTCTTCCTGGGATTTCATCAACACCTTACACAGTGCAGCTGTCATTTCCTTTCCCACCATTATCTGCTATACCTGCAGCAACCAGTGGGGATTGTTCAGAAGTAATGGTAGATTCCTTTCCCTTCCCCCCAGCAGAGTTCACAGTCATAGTTTTCTTAGTGTCATTGTCCAGAGACATAAAATTCATAGCAGCAGAGTTCACAATCACAGGCATCTTAGTAGCAGAGTCCAGTCCTGCAGATACAGCTGCCATCTTCACTGCAGACTCCTGTGCAAACACAGGAGGTTTTCCCTCCAAAACATTGGTGTCCATGCTGTTCTGCATGCTGGAGTCCATACTGACAGTTTTACAAATTATGGCTTCTCAGTCACTTTTACTTTTAAAGATCCAGGTACAGAGTCCTCACCATCGTCCTCATCCGCAGAATCCGCTGAAAAGCGAAAGGTTCTTCCACTTAAGGGAGACTCCATTTCCTGAATAAAGTTCAGCAGGCCTCTGCCATTTTCCTTTACCTCTTGTGCTTTTCCTCCAGCTTGCAAGGGAGGGAGGGAGGCAGAGGCCACCATTTCCTCCGGTGAAGCAGATCCTGAGGTGGATGGGTTTTCAGGGGCAGCATCCAGGACCCCCTCCTCACTCTCCACCCATACTGCCACCGCTGATGCTTTTCCGTGACTGGCGTCATCCCTCATTCTCCGGAACCTTTCCTCATTCTGGAACTTTTCCTTGAAAGCTCCGCCGATCTCCTTCAACACTTTGAACAGATTCTGCTGGCACTTTATTGCATCCTCCAAAACTGTAATCTCCGGTTTCAGACTCTTCAGAGTTTATCATGCACAGCTTTCTTTTTTCTGTAGTCTGCTTTCAGACTCACCAGCTTTTCCTCCTCCTTCTTTATTCTCTTTAGATGATCCGTAACCTGCTGTCTGAAAGCGGGGGTCGATTCCCCTTTTTTTAGGGCCATAGCCGAGGTCTTCAGGTAAAGATGTGGTTTGGGATCGCAGGTCAGATGTCTCAGGGGCACCATCGCCCGGGTCATCCCCAGAATCTCCCATCCTTACTGGGGCCTGGTAACTCACCTGGCCCCCTGGTGTCTGGAGAGGGAGAGCTGCAGCACACATGACTTCTCTGGTACAGAGAGAGAAGCAAAACTACTGCACAGAGAAGGTAAGTATAACCTGTTTGTTCATTTTATATTAAAAAAAGGAGACTTTACAAACACTTGCCACTAAGACACTAAGCCACTAACATATGCAACGCCCTCTAGTGTGCTAGATTAGATGTACAAAATTTGGTTTGGCTGAGAGCCAGGCTTGGGTTGAGTTTGGGTCAGGGAGGCTGGATGATCCAGCAAGAAGCAACTTTGGTGACTCCCCCTGCTTTCTGGAACCTTTCAGAGGCATTGGGGTGGAGTCTAGAGGAGATGCTTGGGGTATTGATGAGGGCCCAGCTAATCCCTAGCAAAATGGGTTGGTTGGGGGCAGGCCACCTCATAAATACTCATGGGTCTGTCAGCAGGGGCAGTCGATTGGAAGATGGAGATGGAGTGCTGATGAGGCTGTTGGTGGCTCTTAAGTGGGCCTTCTAATTTGGGGGAGGGGTTGACTTCAGACCTGGGGCTCACGTGCTGGAGAGACCTTCTACAACACACACAGGAATCCTATTCTGGAGGCAAGGGAGAGAATGAGAGAATAGCAGGAGTGGGTCAGCATATCCAGGAGATCTCCTGAGAAGTCAGCCTTGTGGACTGGTGAGTGTGCAGTCTGGGAGGACTGTGGAGAAGTTAGCCAGGAGGGCTAGTGAAAGAAACAGCTGCAGCCAGGTGGGCTGGCAGTGCCTGAAGAGGTGGTGCTAGGATCAGTAGCCACAAGGATGTAAGCTGGACACTGGATTTTGCTTCACAACCAAAGTGCTCGGGGGGGTCTCTGCCTGTAAAGGACATTTGCTTTGATCTGGCTGAGTGTCTGGTCAGATCCATGAAAGTGTCTCAGTTGAGTTTTTCTCCAAGCAAGTGTGCTGGAGCAAGTGAGGAGTGTATATAGACTGTACATAGGAGAATTTTCCCCTGAAGTTGTGTGAAGTCAAGTGGGCATCCCATAGCTTCCCAATCCCTATCCAAGTTCTAATCTTTCCATAAAACAAAAAGAAAAAAAACTAAGTACTTGACTGTTTTCTGACTCTGGGAGACTGTGAAAATTCAGTGATCCTGGCTCTGCAGGGTGGGGGATCCCATTCTACTTGTGGCTCCTTAGGGGGTGAGCTACACATACATAGATAAGTTATTTTAACTCCATTGCTATTTAATCTCACAATAAACTTCTCCTATAAATGTATTTATTTTATCTTTATTAAATTAGGTATGAAGCATACTGTATATTGCTTAGAAATGTTGGCCTTGATCATTGACTAACCCTAGGTGCTGAAAAAAACAATCATTATAGTTTAGTTGGCGTGACCCAAAGATCATTTCTGCATAGGTGCCCCTTGCTATAGGAACTTTGCCTGCCAAAGTGTACACAAACACAGCCCATTCTGATCTATGGGCGGCAGAATGTAAACGCACTCCGCTGTCCAGTTACCCTTGGCTGCCCTGCAATCCAATCCACCCAGATAGAGGGGAGAGATCCCCTTCCGTTTGTTTTGGTCGATCGGATTGGATGTAGGCGGTTGTAAATGTACATAAGTCAGTTTACATCTGCAGTCTATAGTGTAAAATGGAGGGTCTGATGGAAGAAAACAGAAAGGCTGGCCTGATTGGTTTGTTCGTGTGAAAGGGGCCTAATCCAGAACAAGTAAATTTTTTGAGATTCATTACTGCCTTCTGCTACCGCCCCCACTAGGCAGTGGGGAAGCTGATCCAGGGGGCTGGCGGCCACGATTGCCGCCGGGCACCCACGATTGCTCCCAGCTGAGAAAAAAGGACGGTCAGCTGTTGTAAACACAGCTGACCGTCCTTCTCTCTGAAATGATCACAGAGCGCCTGTGATCCTTCTATATAGGATCACAGGTCTCTGTGGTCATTTCACAAGCCCATCCCCCCACAGTTAGGAAACACTTCCCTAGGCTCACATTTAACCCTTTGATCACCCCTAGGGTAACCCCTTCTCTGCCAATGTCATTATTACAGTAACAGTGCACATTTTTAGCACTGATTACTGTAATAATGTCACTGGTCCCAACCAAAAGAGTCAAAAATGTCAGTTAGGGGTCCGATCTGTCTGCTGCAATGTCGCAGCCCCTAAAAATCACAGATTACCGCCATTACTAGTAAATAAATAAAAAATGACATAAATCTTTCCCCTCGTTTGTAGAAGCGATAACTTTTGTGCAAACCAATCAAAATACGCTTATTGCGATTTTTTTTTTACCAAAAATATGTAGCAGAATACAAATTGGCCTAAAAGGATAAAAAAAACTGATTTTTGTTTTTTTTTTGTTTTTTTTTGGGGGGGGGGGGGGATGTTATATAGCAGAATGTGAAAAATATTGTTTTTTTTTTTCCAGAAATGTCGCCCTTTTTTTGTTTATAGAGCAAAAAATAAAAATCGCACAGATGATCAAATACCACCAAAAGAAAGCTCTATTTGTGGGAAATAAAGGACATCAATTTTATTTTGGTACAGCTTTACACAACTGCGCAATTTTCCATTAAAGTAACGCAGTGCCGAATCACAAAAGTTGGCCTGGTCATCAAGGGGGCTAATCCTTCCTGTCCAGAAATGGTTAACTGATGTGATTGTTGGTAGGATGCCAGTGTCTAGAAAGTTGCAATGGTGCACAATGAAAACCTGTGGCTTTACCTAATTAAAAGGCAGGCTTGATCCTCCCACTGGCTTGTATACAATTTTTGATTAATTTTTAGGAATTTTTCCAAGGCACCCCTGAAGAAACCAGAGGGCACCCTGGTTGAAAAAGGCTGATTTAGCCCTTCTTAAACCATTGTCGGTACCCTACCCTCCAACTTTTTTAGGTAGTGCTTATCATCCTATTCCACCAACAAAAAAATGAGCTGGCAATGTAGATATTAAAACAGAGATGCTTAATTAAAGAAATCACAGCAGTATCCTGAGTCTTAGATGCTAAAGGCTAGCTGAAAAAGTCCCTTCATTACCCATTTAGTCAGCTCTTTCCAGAGAAAGTTTAGGCAACAAGTGCTGAACTATGGGAGGCAGAAAGGTGTCACTGATGCCCAAGATTGTTTATTTTTTTCAGGTTTCCAGTGGTGCATTGGTACAGGGGGCAGCTGTGTCTCCTTTATGAGATAGCAAAGTAAGCCTTAGTGTGAAAAAGCTTGCTTAAATAAAAACCTGTACTACACCTGAACTGCTTTTGAAAATGTACAAAGAAACACAAATTGCCGTGGGACTTTAAATGAGGCGTAACCAGGGCTGCTGTTAGAAATCACGGGTCCCCATACAACCTACCTGACAGGGCCCCCTCCTGGCTGAAAGTGGCTGAGTACATAGCTTTATCAGTCCCTTTCTTTGCAGCCTCAGCAGCACAGATAAATGAATAGGAAACACTCTCAGGCCTCCTACTCATTCACAAACTGAAGCATAGTAAACACAGTTTACTATGTTTCAGTGATAAATGGACACAAAAGTGATTGGTACCAATCGCTCGCTGTTTTCATTCAGGAAAGCAAGCAGCTGGTAAATTACATATTTACCAGCCCCTTCCCCCACTCTCTATCCTGAAGTATCTCCCTTTGTGCCCCCAGCAGCTGCCAGCAGGAGAGGGGAGGAGGAAATCTGGAGGTGCTGCAGGGGAAAAAAGGGCAAAGGGGGGGCCCGGAAAACAGATGGAAGGGGCACATGTGCTAGGACCAATCCATCTGCAATGCAGCCGGAGGGAGAAAGAGGAAGAGAAGCTGGTAGCGCTGCAGGGGAAGGTAGAAGAGGAACGGTGGCTGCAAAAAGACAGTACAGTCGGCCTTCCTGCTCAGCAGGTGCCTGGGCCCCCCTTTTTCAACTGATGGTGTCGGGCCCAGTACAGGAGGGCTGGCTGTACTGCCTTATCAGCGGCCCTGGCCGTAACACACTCAATTATAAAATCACGAAATGTGTCAATTTACATAGCTACAAATTCACACCTATTCAGGATTGATCTTCGAAGCACTGTACAGTACCTGGCTACAGAATTAATATGTATATACTGACAAATCTACTTGACTAGATGGCATTATGTCACTGTTGATCTGTTGGAAATTGTATTTACCAATACATTTTTCTCTATTGATTTTAATATTGAGTGTGTTGCACCTCATCTAAAGTCCCACAGGCAATTCATGTTTCTTTGTATATTGTATGTGACCGGGGGCGTGGCCATTAACAGCATGTGAGAAGACGCTTCTCATGGAGCTCCCTAAATATATCCGACATCGATCCTGTTTCCAGCTCCTCACTCACCGACAGGCCCGGACTGGCCATAGGGCAGACCGGGCATATTCCCAGTGGCTCGCAGCTCTCACTCATCAGTCACAAACATAAGACTGTCTGACATGCAGTGAATGTAAGCCAGTAAAGCCACACCGATCCTCCTTGCTTCTCTGCCCTGTTGATTTTTTGTCCTTCTCTTATCTGTACGGTCTATAAATCTCCACAACACTTGTCCTGCAGCCTCTGGTCTCAGCTCAGCATTACACACACTGATCTTACACCCTTTCCATCCCAGTTTGCTTTTAGCTCTTTTGTCCTGTCCCCACACAGCCTAGAATATTCAAATTTTCTCTGCACCCCATCACTTTGCTCTTCTCTAGCACATACCACTCCACCCTACTCATTGATTCACTATTTTCTTATCCCTAATAGTGGGTTCACATAGGTGAGCAGCAGGATGGCCACAGCATGATTGTATGTGCAGTTTACCCACAATTGTAAGTGCACTTCCATTAAATTCTATCAGACCGCATGTTTTCATGAAAGCAAATCACAGTCTTGCATGCTGCATCTTTGATGCACGTTCAGAAAATGCACAGTCCATGAGAATTCATTGGGAGCGCACCTAAATCTGCAGGTAAACTGCACATACAATTGCACTGCGGCCAAACCACCGCACAAAGTGTGAACCTGCTTGCATATCAGGATTGTGCTTAAAATTGTGGCTTTCCTGACAAACACAGAAGCGTACTGTCCTTTAGTAGGTGCTCTGCAGTGCCATTGATGGGTTAAGGGCACCCCCGCACATCTGCTAATGCACACATTTTTACACACACCCAAACCACATGATGCCACAGCACTGTGTAATGTGACACATTTTTAGAAAAGGGTCATGGACTTATTTTCCAAATTTCTCACCTGTAGGGCAGCCTATCAATCAAAACATTTTGGGATGCATAACATCAACGCTGCATCATGGGCTTACCCCACACAGCTGCCTTTGAAGCGTAAAGGGGTGGAGACAGTAAAACTGCAACTCAACCCCCTTATTTTATGACCCTTCCCCCACCAGCACGTGTAAGCAAGGCCATAGGGCTTATTCATACAGGTTAGAGGGAGGTAAAAATAGGCAGTTGAGCTGCATTTTAAGTGCCCCAACCACCCACCTGAACTAGTTTACCATCTTTGCCCTGGGCACTGGATGACCTTGTCCCAGCACTGGACTGTCAGCGGGCTGATGCTTAGCCCAGCTCCTCGGTGCCGCCAATCAATGCTGCACAGCCAGGCCTCAGGGGGTGATATTGGTAACGAAGAGGGTGGAGCAGAGCAGAGGGACCCCCTTCTGCCTGATATCGTGACGTGACGCGAAGAAGCGGGGAACACTTACTTGACTGTGGACTTGACTTCCCTCACTGCGGCCGGCTCCGCGGCCAATCAGCCTTCTGCTCAGGGGGGGGGGGGGTGAGTCACACCCCCCTGAGCAGAAGGCTGATTGGCCGCGGAGCTGGACAAGTCAACAGTCAAATGTTCCCACTTCTTTCACGTCAATATCAAGCAGAAGTGGGTCCTCTCTAGCTCATTCGCTCCACCCCCTTCCCAGTGTTTCTATTTAAACCAGCCAATCTAAGTAATGTGTGAAGCTCAGGGGTGTGGAAAAAGGGGTCAGGTGACTCTGCAAAGGGGCCCGCCTTGTGGTTTTATAAGAGTGCAGCGGGAACACTCTGAAGCCACACCGCACAGCACACCCAAGGTAAGTGGAGGACTGGAGAGAGGAGGGACTTCTACTTAGGGATTTCTTTTGCAGATAGGCTGGGCTGGCAATGGCAGCAACAATTTTATTCAAAGAAATCAGGATTTATTCTGCAAATAGGCTGGCACTGGCAGCAAAAATAAATGTAGGATAATATCAGCGCTCAAAAAACCTAACACTAAGCAGCTAAACACTCAGGTTCAAATACAAAACTAGTAAATGAGACATAAAGGATAAAATAGTGTAGCGCTAAAAATTAATAAATACATAAACCCATATGAATCTCAAATAGAAAGTCCATTTCGGAAAAGTTCATGAAAGGATCAGGTGAAGGTCCATGCAAACAGCCCTCAAGTATGTGATATATAGTGGCAAGAATCCTGATGGGAGACACAAGTGGTGCCAGGTGCAGATAGTGACAGAAACTCTTCACACAGCCCACCACATTCCAAACTGGCCTCTCACCTCAGCCTGATTATAACAGGCAACTGGATCTCCACTCTCCTCATATGGGATGCACAAACCACTAGAACCAGAGACTCATGAGCCAAAAGCACTTCCAGGCTAAATCTCCTCCATAGACATTACATGAGAAGCATGAGAGACAAAAAAACAGCCCATAGTGTAAACCTGATAGACTTTTATTCAATAAACAAAACACAAAAGTGGCCTCTTACTCTTAGATGTATGTAATATCAGCGTTGTATCAGTGTGATAATACCTCCGGCGGGAGCAGCGAGACCAGCTCGGTCCACGCCGAGGAAGGAGGAAGCGTCTGACGTCACCCGCTGACACCGAGGATCCCGGCGTGGACCGAGCTGGTCCCAGCTTACTTATGACAGCCTCTGGAGCCGACCCGAGCCTGAACCAGTACTATGGGCATCTGCAAGAATAAAAATGAACACACCAGAGTCAGACAGCCAATATGGTGCCGCGGTGGCCTTTCCACAATGAGCGCCATGTGGCACAGACAAGAGCAGAGATACAGTGAGTAAACTGTCTAAGCCTGCTAAGAACCCTCCTAAAGATCAGACTAGGGACATGAGATTCTATGCCCACAAACTGCTGGGGACCCTGGAGAGGATGGATAAGTGGACTATGCTAGCACGACCACTAAACTACAGAGATAAAGAAATCATACTGAGACTGGCCAGAGAATGACAGAATATACAGTTCAATGGTGCCAGCATCTCCTTCTACCCAGACTTCTCTGCAGAAGTTTAGAAGAGTAGGGCAGTCTCCACAGTAAAACAAAGGCTCCAAAAGCTACATGCCACTTATGCCATGTTATGCCCAGCCAAGCTATGCAGTACTGCTAGGGGACAGGCCCACTTTTTCTATTTACAATTTTTTTTTTTTTTTATTGAAAGGACAACTCCCAAGTATTTCAACAGTTACAGTCTATAAAGATCAAAAATCTGAATATAAAACATAATGGTGGATATCAATGTGATAAGGTAAGCGTTACAGTTATGAAATTGAATACTGCTAGCAATTCAGAAAAAAAGAGATACTGGGACAAGCTTTTATGTGAGAAGGGCATATCATATTAAAGAACACTTGTATTTATCCAGTTTCATTTTATAAGGCTTAAGAAGAGATAGAGGAGAGACAAGGCAGGACTAATAGAAAGAAAGAGAGAGAAAGAAGGAACGGAGATAAGCAAAAAGAGATATGTAAAGAGAGGAGAAGGGAGGACTGGGAATGGATGTACAGGAGGGGGAAGGGGGGAGTTGGGATTCTAGGCTTGACGACTTCCGTTAATTCCAGAATTGTCATCTGTAATCAAGGATCTGCACTCTTCAGAGAGGACAAAAGTGTTCCACTGACGCCATCTCCTGGTGTATTTATCAGATTGGTGGCGAGCAGATAGAACCAAGCTTTCCAGCTTATTTATCTCTTCCACCTTCTTCAGCCACATGTGTATGCTTGGTGCACAGGAGCTTTTCTGTTTAAGAGGAATGCACATTTTGGCAGCGTTCAGCACGTGGGGGATAACAGAGCTTTTGTAATGCTTAGCTGGGATGCTGGAGACATAAAGGAGGAGGAGAGCAGGGTCATTAGGAAGTGGGTTGTCTATAAACCTCTGGGCAGTGTCACAAACTAGCTCCCAGAATTGCTTCAACCTAAGGCACGACCAGAAAATATGTAAAAGCCACCCCCGGTCCTCCCCACATCTCCAAAAGTGGTCTGTAAGCGCAGGGTCCACTTTTTTTAAACTGAAGAGGAAGCTTAAGCCTGGACAGATACCGCCAGAGCACCATTGGAAGAGGATTGAAGGCTTCCACCGAGAGGCTGACACACCTGGGAGCCAGATTGCCACTGCGGCACGGGAGGAAAACCCTTGATCGTGAGGAGCTCCAGAAAAGCCACATAATTGCTGTTTCACGGAACATGAGAAATTAACAATGCTAATTTCACAAGTATTCTACGCTACTTATGTATGGTTTACACTCCTCCTATATAATGAGACCCTGCGTATGCAGTGACAGGAGAGACTTGTTGTCCTCCGCAAGTTTCTTTTGTTGTGTTTCCCAGGGTACCTGGGGGCTAGTACCTGTACCTGGTGCTGCTGGAGACCGAACAGGATCGGCTGCAGAATAGGTAAGTAAAGCAATATTTTCTTTACAGGGCCAGACAGATTAGCTTAGAATGTGGCTGAGAGTAGGTTTAGAGTTAGGCTCCTTTCACACGGGCGCTGCGCCCGAAGGAGTCCGTTCTGCTTAGCGGGGGGATCGATCCGCCGATTCCTGCTGAGCTAGCGGATGACAGCTCTGTCTTCGCTCTGTGTGCGGAGACGATCCGCCGATCCCCGATGAGCAGGCGAATGACAGCTCTGTCTCCGCTCTGTGTGTGTGCAGAGACGATCTGCCGATCCCCGCTAAGCAGGCGGATGACAGCTCTGTCTCCGCTCTGTGTGCAAAGATGGAGCTGTCAGATTCCCGCTCTCCTCTATGGGGAGATCAGATGAGAACGGACTGCCTGTCCATTCTCCTCCGATCCTTTTTGACCCGATCCTCCAGACGGATGGAAAATAGGGTTTCCATCCGTCCGGATTTCATAAACAGGATCGGATAGCAGTGGGCGTCAGCAGAGACGTCTCAGCTGACATCTGCCGCTCCATAGGGCTGCATGGAGCATCAGATCCGGTCCGCCTGAAAAACTGACAGGTGGATTGGATCGGAAAGCCCGTGTGAAAGGGGCCTAAAGCCTCGTACACACGCGTCGAAAATTGGCAAGGAATTTTCGTCCAATGTCCGATCTGCTTGTTAGTATGATGCTTCCGACATCTGACTCCGACTTTTTGGCCAAAAAAAATCTGGTGTGCAGACTATAAAAGTTTTGTTGGCCGTCAACACAACGGCCGATTTTCCGTCAGTCAGTACAGATTTCGACAGGGGAAAATCTAATGAGCAAGTCTGGGCATGCTCAGAGAAGAAAAAACACAAAGAAAGCAAACCAACACATGACATCACTTCTGAAGTAGAATTTTGTCGGGCGAGAAAATTCATGTGTAGTCTAGGCACATTCCAACCAACAAAACACAACTCTGGACAAAAGACGGACGATCGGTCGGCCGATAATTTTTGAGTGTGTACTAGGCTTTAGTTAGATTTTGCCTTTACTTCCACTTTAAGTTAAACTTACAAAAAACAGGAAGGATAGTGCTTGGTTTTCTTATTAGAAACCCCTGAATGCTTTTGCAAACAGAATGTCATGTTCTCACCCTCAAATAAATGGTTATTTGAAAAAAAAGTGTTGTACAAATAAGTAAAAAATATAAACATCCTGTCCATATAAAAAAAAAGAAGATTGACCAAAAAGCATTAGTTTCCACTTAACATGTTATGTTAAAAAATTAAGAAAAAAAAAAAAACAGAACTGAAACATTCAACCCATGTAACTGTTCCATTGAGTAAGAAAAGTGTAAAATGTCATATTACGTACTCAGTTTCTCATACAAGCTGTGAAACTTTCTTTTTTCTGCTTCATCAGTTTTCCAGGAAACATAAAAATAGTGTCAATGATCAAATGTGCTGAAGAGAAATGATATTTAAATACTTCGATTTGTTGTGCACTGATCTTGACGTCAAGGAGAACTTATGGTTAGACAAGGAGAACTTATGGTTAGATTACTAAGAACAACGCGCTGCATTAGCTACACATCTGAGTTTCAATTTTTTCAAAGGAGAATTCAGGTGTCAGTAACATTTTTTATATTGGTACAACCACCAAGTCCAAGTTGTCATTTTACATTAGTCACTTCGAGAGGCTGAATTATGTATTTAAACAATCTTCTTATTGATCCCTATAGGAGGGATCAGTAAGACCCCGTGTACTCACTGCTTGCTCCCTTGCGATCGTGCACTCAGACTCAATGATGTTTTTTTTGTTTTTTTTTCCAGAATAATAGTTTATTGAAGTTTCAGATTTTTGGAGATTTAAGAATGATGTACCAGTACCAGCAGAAAGGTATACCTCAGCCAAATGTTGTGCCAGATAGCTCATGTCAGGGTTAAGATCTGTCCCATCAATAAACTAACATAAAAATAAATAAGCGGAAACAATCAGTTTTATATCCTAGCCTGTAACTAATTCCAAGCTCAATGAATCACAGTCCAACACTTATTTTTTTAAAAATGTGACGTTTTTTTAGGGAGCTTCCAGTTTTGGGGATGTAGGATTTGTACATGGTAAGTCCAACTATGGTGAATAGGATAGATAGATAAGATATAGAAGTAAAATGAGTAATAGGGAAAGAGAGAGAGAGGGGAGGGGATGAGGGTGAGCATGCACTCTGTGTATTGGGGGATACCAGGGTTCCCTGTGTCCATTTCACTGCGCCCAGGGAAGCTGTCCCTCCTGCCCACCCCTTCTCCCGTCCCTGATTTTAGGTATTAACATATTGTGAATGCTTATCATGTTACCCCTCTGAGAATATTCATTCTCATTTTTTCAAACTTGTATAAAGCCCAACTACAGGTTCTGCAGATCCCCTCCTTCCAACTACGGATTGGGCAGATCCCCTCTTCACCTTTTAGTATTCTCGCCCCATGCATTTTATTCAATTATTTTTAATCCTCATGCTGCTAGCATTAGTAAATAGATAATAAAGTATATCATAGTTACTTGTTTTAAACATTTTTTTTTTACATTTCTTTAGTTACTTCTTGTTTTTTTTGCCTAGGCAATGATGTCATACATACCAGGAGCCTTCAGGGGGGGGGGGAGGAGAGGAGGAGGGTTTTCTCGGCTAAGCACACTCTCCAGCGTGCATGCCTGAGCGAACGGCAGATGGATTCCAGGAAGTAAATGGTACATGAATCATCTGCCCTTACTCAATATGGCCACTGCCAGAAATGCTAGGGGGCTGGGGGTAGTCTTTCAAAGTGATTACTCAACAAAATAAAGCATAGACACATAGATTAATTAGGGAGTTTGCTTTGGTGTCTTTTTTCAGCCTTATCGACTATGTAAAAACAAATTAAATAGTGTTTTTGGTTTGCTTTGGCTTGTGATCCTAGGGACATAGCCCCTGTGGCCATGACATCAAACCATCATAGGCTCATAGGAAAGTAGTGCAGAGGACAGCACCCACCTTAGTACTTAAAGTGGATTTTCAACTTTAAGTAATAAGGTGGGTGCTGTCCTCTGCACTACTTTCCTATGAGCCTACGATGGTTTGATGTCATGGCCACAGGGGCTATGTCCCTAGGATCACAAGAAGTGTGTTGAATGACGCTGGATGTCATGTAACCTGAAGGAGGCACGGTGGCCAGGACCAGAAGGAGATGCTGGATTGTGAAGAAGGTAAATACTGCTAATGGACTTTTTTCATACAGAAAGGGAGGAGGGGAGGTTTGGGGAAACCCCTTTATAGGTAGGCTTTATAGAATAGAACTTTTAGGTAATTATTGATAGGGCAGCAGAGAGAACTACACAATCTGATATTAGAATCCTGCCCAGTAATAAATCTCAAAAATATGATTCCAAAAAGATTGGATAGATGGTAAACTACCCCATACGTGTAACATAATGTCTCTCTTTCCTCTACACCTCCAACACCTGTCTGGGGTTGGGAAAAATGTTTGCATAGTGTATAGGGAAAAAGAGGATTTTAGTTTTATAATCTTTATTCAAATTTACTCCCTGATATAAACTGCCACAACTGCAGGCACATTTCAGAGAAAGGAGGTGCATCTAGGCTCTTTGAATGTACATACAGTAGATATACCTATAGTGCCTTGAAAAAGTATTCATACCCCTTGACATTTTCCACATTTTGTCATGTTACAACCAAAAACGTAAATGTATTTTATTGGGATTTTATGAGATAGACCATCACAAAGTGGCACATAATTGTGAAGTAGAAGGTAACTCTGGAGGAGCTGCAGAGATCCACAGCTCAGGTGGGAGAATCTGTCCACAGGACAACTATTAGTCGTGCACTCCACAAATCTGGCCTTTATGGAAGAGTGGCAAGAAGAAAGCCATTGTTGAAAGAAAGCCATAAAAAGTCCGGTGTAACGTTAAAAAACCATACCCCGTGAAGAAACCATACCCTCGTCACTTCCGGTCTGAAACAGCTGAGCAGCGCAGTAGTGCGCATGCTCAGAGCCCCGGATACGTGATTGAAGAAGAAAGAATTTGAGAAGTGCGCATGCTCGGTGGGCATGAAATTATCACGGCACTGTTTCTAATGTTATACTTGCGGCGGGTACATTAAAACACTTCGGGTGCAACATAAATCATGTCCTCTCCTATCGCTGTAACTTCCCTCATCTCCGGTAATAAATATAAAAGCGGCGGCGGGTGTATGAGACGTAAATGTGACGGCGATCGCGGCTCCGTGATCCGCTTTTATATTTATTACCGGAGATGAGGGATGTTACAGCGATAGGAGAGGAGATGATTTATGTTGCACCCAAAGTGTTTTAATGTACCCGCCGCAAGTTTAACTACCGTGAGAAATCCATACCCTCCGTAGCGGAACCGGAAGTGACGAGGGTATGGTTTTCTCACGGGTATGGTTTTTTCACGGAACACCGGTTTGCAGTTTGCGAGAAGCCATGTGGGGGACACAACAAACATGTGGAAGAAGGTGCTCTGGTCAGATGAGACAAAAATGTGGTGGAAAACTAATAATGCACATCACCCTGAACACATCATCCCCACAGTGAAACATGGTGGTGGCAGCATCATGTTGTGGAGATGCTTTTCTTCAGCAGGGACAGGGAAGCTGGTCAGAGTTGATGGGAAGATGCATGGAGCCAAATACAGGGCAATCTTAGAAGAAAACCTGTTAGAGTCTGCAAAAGACTTGAAACTGGGGCAGAGGTTCACCTTCCAGCAGGGCAACGACCCTAAACATACAGCCAAAGCTACAATAGAATGGTTTTGATCAGGAGTCTTCAAACTATGGCCCTCCTAGTCATGTCTGTGAATGACAGAGTTTTACAATGCCTCAAGGGATGTGTAGTTCCGCAACAGCTGGGGGACAGAAGTCTGAGGATCCCTGGTTTAGATCAAAACATATTGTTAGAATGGCCAAGTCAAAGTCCAGACCTAAATCCAATTGAGAATCTGTGGCAGGACTTGAAAATTGCTGTTCAAAGATGCTCTCCATCCAATCTGACAGAGCTTGGGCAATTTTGCAAAAAAAAATAGGCAAAAATTTCACTCTCTAGATGTGGAAAGCTGGTAGAGACATACCCAAAAAGACAGCTGTAATTGCAGCGAAAGGTGGTTCTACAAAGTATTGACTCTGGGGACTGAATACAAATGCAAGCCACACTTTTCACATATTTATTTGGAAAAAATTTGGAAAACCATTTATTACTTTCCTTTCACAATTATGTGCCACTTTGTGTTGGTCTATCACATAAAATGCCAACTACGGGAAAGATTAATGTCATTTTTATTGTTTTTTTTTTTTACTAATGATGGCGGCGGTCTGCGATTTTTTGCGGGACTGCGACATTGCAGCGGACAGATCGGACCCCTAACATTTTTGACACTTTTGGGGGGACCAGTGACTTTACTACAGTAATCAGTGCTAAAAATACGCACTGCTATTGTAATAATGACACTAGCAAGGAAGGGTTTAACGGTATAGGGGATCAAGGGGTTAAATGTAAGCCTAGCCACTTTACCACTAAGCCTATTTTTGACACTTTTTGTTTACAAGTTTAAATCAGTATTTTTTGCTAGAAAACTACTTAAAACCCCCAAATATTATATATATTTTTTTAGCAAAGACTCTGGAGAATAAAATGCCGGTCATTGCAAAATTTTTTGTCACGCGGTATTTGCGCAGCGGTCTTTAAAACACCATTTTTTTGGAAAAAATTAGAAAAATCACATTTCACTGCATTTAAAAAATACTAAACAGTAACGTTAGCCCATTTTTTTTTTTTGTATATTGTGAAAGATGATGTCATGCTGAGTAAATAGATATCCAACATGTTACGGTTTAAAATTGCGCCCCCCTGTGGGATGGCGACAAACTACGGTCAATAGAGATCTCAATCTGCAACGCTTTAAATTTATTTAACGGTTACCAGTTTAGAGTGAGAGTGTAGCTCTTTTTTTAAAATTATTGCCCACGCTCTGGCGATCGCGGCGATAGCTCACATGTGTGGTTTGAACAGCGATTTCATTTGTGGCTCGACTTGCGTATACGTTTTTTTTTGTGCGCGAGCTAACGGTGACGGGGCGGCTAAATTTTTTTTTTTCTATTTATTTTTTCTTTTTTTTTTACTTTATTACAGGTTTTTAAAAAAAAAAAAAAATCTGATCACTTTTATTGCTGTCACAAGCAATGTAAACATCCCTTGTGACACCAATATGTAGTAACAGGTACACTTTATGGAGGGATCGAGGGTCTAAAAGAATCTAGACCCCTCCACTACACGTCCCTGTATGCATACAGCCGTTTTTCAAATCTGACGCCTTTTGCAGCACAGTAACCCGGAAGGGACGTCATGGACGCCGCCTCCGGGTTACGTCATCGGAGACCCGATCGATGCCGTTTCCGGCATTTATCGGGACTCCATCCAGTCGGCGGACGTGCCGGCTGGGTGCTCGGGGCTCCCGGTGGGACGGGAGCCCCGAGCAAAGCCACGGAAGGCGGCGGGAGGGGAAGGACGTCCCCTCCCGCCCCCCCCCCCCCCGGGTAACGATCGAGCGGCTCCCGAGCCGCATCGGTCATTACCGACGGAAAGCCGACCATCGGCTTCAAACCACGGTACCGGGATGATGCCTCTAGCTAGAGGCATCATCCCGGTATAACCCCGCAAAGTCAGCCGACGTAGGTCTACGTGGCTAGACGTTAAGTGGCTAGGGGAGTGATTATAACTGTGGGGGAGTTGGGCTTGTGAGATGAACACAGAGACATGCGATCCTATATAGAAGGATCACATAGCCTCTGTGATCATCCCAGGGAGAAGGACGGTCGGCTGTGTTTACATCAGCCATCCGTACTTCTCTGTCAGCGGGGAGAGATCGCCGGTGTCAGGCGGCAATCTGAGCCGCTTGACACCCGCACTGGCATCCCTGCTGATGATCGGGGGCGGAAGCGTGCCGCTGGCGGCGTGCGCTCGCCCCCTAGCTCCTCCCAGGCAGATGACGTTTATTATTGTGATTCTGCCTGGGAGAGCCACTTTGCCGACGTAAATATAAAGTAAGCGTTAGGCAAGTGGTTACGGGGGCGTGTTAGGGGTGTGTCCTATAGCTACATCATTTTTGCTAATAGCTGTCCCTCGTTCCCATCTCAAAAAGTTGGGAGGTATGGATTAGTATTTGACTGCTATGCTGATGTTTTGGCTTCATTATTACTGACCGGCAAAAGTCAAGAGATAAGAATTTCTGACTTTTCTCTGAATGCCTAAACCTGTGACTCAGAGGCATTGAATTCAGACACAGGCAGCCAGTATTTTCAAAATTAGGTTAGCAGGGAGCAATAACTGTTCCCATCTTTTTCATCTTTCCAAGCTCTCTTACATTCTCTTACAAGTTCATCAACACTAACGATGGGGGGGGTTCAGTAAAACCACTACCCTCTGCAGAAGCAGAGGCCAGGGCTAAACACATGCCTCGGTTCTTTGTTTTGTGAATTACACCCTCTGTCCTTTTCGGTGTGTGCTGCTACCCGCCATGCCCGGACGTGACCTATTCAAGTGAATAGGGCCGCTCTGAAACTGCCCCACAACCACAGCGCGCTAGTGCAGGGTTCAAGAGGCAGTGAGGAGGCGATTCAATGCCTCTTTACTGCCTGTCAAATGTTTTCAGAAGAGCAATCTGAATACAGTTCACTCATTATAGAGCAATGATAGTGTGAACGAGTGCTTATTTGCAAGTTACAGAAATGACATTATAGTTGGCTGATCTGGAAGTTTGGACAGCATTTCACAACAGTCCCTTATGGTGTCAGCAGCCACTTCTGCTGACTACGGTTAGAGGAGAGGAATTGGTCAGGCAGGTTTGAAACTTTTGCCAGTTACTGTCTTTTTCCCTTAAATAATCTGGTACTGGGAATTGTTTGTTCTCACTACCTTCTTTGCAGTCCATTCACACAAACATGTACATGGCAAGCTGAGGTTACATGTTTATGGAAGGCCAAGCTGGTACCTGCCTACACATCTGATTGCCCTCATTTGCTCATGGACAGATTTATTTTATTACCAAGCTGCTTTAAAACTAATGCATGAAGGTAAATAATCTTCTGTGTGCAACAGCCCCCCCCCCCCCAAATACTTACCTGAGCCCGATCTTCCTCCAGCACTGTGCATGAGAGACTCGACTCTCTGGGGACTCTCCCTTCTCATTGGCTGAGACAACAGTAGTAGACATTGGCTCCCGTTGCTGTCAATTAAAGCCAGCGAGCCAACGAGAAGAAAGAGGGTGTGGTGCTGTGCCGCTGCTCTGTGTCTGAATGGACATGCAGAGCAGCGGCTCAGTAGCGAGGCTGCTTGGGTGACCTCACAGCATGCTGTTCGCTCTGGGGGCAACTTGGCAGGAGGGAGGGGCCAGGAGCGCTGGCAGGGGACCCGAGAGGAGGAGGATCAGGTCTGCTCTGTGCAGAACTGCTGCACAGAGCAGGTGAGTGTAATATGTTTATAAAAAAAAATTGCCTTTAAAGTGGAGCTTTAGTCATTAAATTATGTCCTGTTAGATCCCTTCAGGCAGGCCTCTTTTGCAGGTATAGCGATATAAAACATAAAAAAAAAATGCCTATACTGTTTAAAATCCCGTAATTCACTGTCTCAACCTGTTCTGCACAGGCTCAGTTGCTCTCCATTTTTAGGCATTTTTAGGCACTGCTGAGATTGTAGAGGCCGATCTGCTGACAGCCCTAAAGCAGGACTAAACCCTCCTATCTCTTACACTGCAATTGCCATGGTGAAGCACATGTGAACAGTTAGGACACCAGCCATGTGATGGTTTGACAGATTGGTTGAGGACACAATAAAATCAAACTGTTTTTTGAAACTGGTAAATCGATTGGTTTAGTTCCACTTTATGATTTATAGCTGGGGCTTTAGCAGGCCCGGACTGGGACAAAAAATAGGCCCGGGCATTTTGGACTGAGCAGCCCGCGAGGGGGGGGGAGGGGGGCGGGGCGTTCGTCGGGATGGTTGATGACAGGATTTAATGTTCCAAGATGTGTGGATTCGACTTTTTTAGTTTTAGACTGAGAACATGATACAGTAGATGGTCAGGGACTGCAGACGTGATACAAGAGATGGTCAGAGAAGATACAAGAGATGGTCAGAGACTGCGGACATGATACAAGAGATGGTCAGAGACTGCGGACATGATACAAGAGATGGTCAGAGACTGCGGACATGATACAAGAGATGGTCAGAGACTGCGGACATGATACAAGAGATGGTCAGAGACTGCGGACATGATACAGGAGATGGTCAGAGACTGAGGACATGATACAGGAGATGGTCAGAGACTGAGGACATGATACAGGAGATGGTCAGAGACTGAGGACATGACACAGGAGATGGTCAGAGACTGAGGACATGACACAGGAGATGGTCAGAGACTGCGGACATGATACAAGAGATGGTCAGAGACTGCGGACATGATACAAGAGATGGTCAGAGACTACAGACATGATACAGTAGATGGTCAGAGACTGCAGACGTGGTACAAGAGATGGTCAGAGACTGCAAACGTGATACAGTAGATGGTCAGAGACTGGAGACGTGGTACAAGAGATGGTCAGAGACTGCGGACATGATACAGGAGATGGTCAGAGACTGCGGACATGATACAAGAGATGGTCAGAGACTGCGGACATGATACAAGAGATGGTCAGAGACTACAGACGTGATACAGTAGATGGTCAGAGACTGCAGACGTGGTACAAGAGATGGTCAGAGACTGCAGACGTGATACAAGAGATGGTCAGAGACGATACAAGAGATGGTCATAGACTGCAGACGTGATACAAGAGATGGTCAGAGACGATACAAGAGATGGTCATAGACTGCAGACGTGATACAAGAGATGGTCAGAGACTGCAGACGTGATACAAGAGATGGTCAGAGACTGCAGACGTGATACAAGAGATGGTCAGAGACTGCAGACGTGATACAAGAGATGGTCAGAGACTGCAGACATGATACAAGAGATGGTCAGAGACTGCAGGCATGATACAGGAGATGGTCAGAGACTGCAGACATAGTACAGGAGATGGTCAGAGACTGCAGGCATGATACAGGAGATGGTCAGAGACTGCAGACATAGTACAGGAGATGGTCAAGAGACTGCAGATGTGATACAAGAGAAGGTCAGAGACTGCAGACATGATAGAAGGACACTAGGGGGGCCGGAGAGCACAGGGAAAGCAGATAGCACTGGAGGAGCTGAAGGGCAAGGGGCGGGGGGACTGGAGAGAATTAAGGGGGGGGGTTTGGAAAGCATTGCAGGGGGGTTGGAAGGCGCAGGGTGGGGATAGCATGGGGGGGTGGGCAGGGAAAACCAGGGGGATGGAGAGCATGGGGGGGAACTGGAGAGCACTGGGGGGGGGGGACTGGAAATCCCTTAGGGGGAGCACAAGGGGTGGAGAGCACTGGGGGAGCCAGAGAGCATAGGGGGAGATGAAAAGCACTGTGGGGGCTAAAGAGCGCAGGGGGGGATAAAGAGCACAGGGTGGGGCCAAAGATCACTGGGGGGAGCCAAAGATCACTGGGGGGGAGCCAAAGATCACTGGGGGGGAGCCAAAGATCACTGGGGGGGGGGGCCAAAGATCACTGGGGGGGGAGCCAAAGATCACTGGGGGGGGAGCCAAAGATCACTGGGGGGGAGCCAAAGATCACTGGGGGGGAGCCAAAGATCACTGGGGGGGGAGCCAAAGATCACTGGGGGGGGGGAGCCAAAGATCACTGGGGGGGGAGCCAAAGATCACTGGGGGGGGAGCCAAAGATCACTGGGGGGGAGCCAAAGATCACTGGGGGGGAGCCAAAGATCACTGGGGGGGAGCCAAAGATCACTGGGGGGGGAGCCAAAGATCACTGGGGGGGAGCCAAGATCACAGGGGGGGGGGGCAAGATCACAAGATCACTGGGGGGGGCAAGATCACTGGGGGGGGGGCAAGATCACAAGATCACTGGGGGGGGGGCAAGATCACTGGGGGGGCCAAGATCACTGGGGGGGCCAAGATCACTGGGGGGCCAAGATCACTGGGGGGAGCCAAGATCACTGGGGGGGAGCCAAGATCACTGGGGGGGGAGCCAAGATCACTGGGGGGGAGCCAAAGATCACTGGGGGGGGAGCCAAAGATCACTGGGGGGGGAGCCAAGATCACTGGGGGGGAGCCAAGATCACTGGGGGGGAGCCAAAGATCACTGGGGGGGAGCCAAAGATCACTGGGGGGGAGCCAAAGATCACTGGGGGGGGAGCCAAAGATCACTGGGGGGGAGCCAAAGATCACTGGGGGGGGAGCCAAAGATCACTGGGGGGGGGAGCCAAAGATCACTGGGGGGGGGAGCCAAAGATCACTGGGGGGGGGAGCCAAAGATCACTTGGGGGGGGGAGCCAAAGATCACTGGGGGGGAGCCAAAGATCACTGGGGGGGAGCCAAAGATCACTGGGGGGGCAAGATCACAAGATCACTGGGGGGGGGAGCCAAGATCACTGGGGGGGGGGAGCCAAGATCACTGGGGGGGGAGCCAAGATCACTGGGGGGGGGAGCCAAGATCACTGGGGGGGGAGCCAAGATCACTGGGGGGGGAGCCAAAGATCACTGGGGGGGAGCCAAAGATCACTGGGGGGGGAGCCAAAGATCACTGGGGGGGGAGCCAAGATCACTGGGGGGGGGCAAGATCACTGGGGGGAACCAAGATCACTGGGGGGGAGCCAAGATCACTGGGGGGGAGCCAAAGATCACTGGGGGGCAGTAAAAGAAGTTAAATAGGAGGGGGATGGGACAGCTCAGCTGCATATAGAGAAATTGATATTTCCATAGTTCTCCTGCAGCAGAATGCCTGCAGAAGGGAGGAGGAGAACCATCCATCCATGATCCATCCAGCGGCAGCAGGAGCCAGAATAGGGAAACGTCAAGATCAAATCCTCTAGTCTATATGCAGCCGAGCCGCCCATCCCCCTCCTATTCAGCATAGTCTATATGCAGCCCAGCCGCCCCCGTCCCCCTCCTCTTCAGCACACACGGCCGATGTTCCGTGAAAAAAACCCTAGGCTGCACTGCAGGCACTTACCTTCTCTCCCCGCCGCCAACCCCCGCGAGCTGCCCGGAGTCGGACTGAAGGAGCTCCCAGTCCCATCTGCAGCTTCATGCCGATGCTTGCTGAGCTGGCCGCGCCAGGCTGGACATCGGCGGCCGCGGGAAAGAACACACTGACTATTTGACTTCCGGGCCGGCTCCGCGGCCAATCAGCCTTCTGCTCAGGGGGGTGTGACTCCCACCCCCCCTGAGCAGAAGGCTGATTGGCCGTGGAGCCGGTGTAGCTGGCCTGGCAAGTACACTACACCGGCCGGCGGCCGCAGTGAGGGAACTTCTACTGTCTCTGTGATGAGCAGCCTGAGTGAGAGCAGCGCTGCGGCCCACCGGGACAATGCCCGGTCTGCCCTATGGCCAGTCCGGGCCTGGGCTTTAGGCTTCAGCAAAATGGTGGCCTCCAGCAAGAAGAAACAGGAACACTGCTGGTGGCAATTTACAGCACACACTAATTTTGGTAGCATAATTATTCATATAAAATATATGTTCCTTGGTAAAGAACATTATTTTTTATCAAGTTGTTATGTGGAAAGTTCTATTTCAATATCGCTTTACGCATCAAGATTTATGTTGGGAACACTAAATCTACTTCTACTAATCGTAGAATGTACCACATTGTCTCTTGTCAGATTACTATACATTATTTTTGGCTTGATTTGTGGGTATACAACCACACTTTGTTAAAAACATTATTCGTTCCTTTTATATGTGGCATATTACAGGAAATAACAGTGTCTGAGAAAACTAAGAGGAACATTTTAAAGTGGAACTATAATCATTTTAAAGTTATTTTTACATCTATGTGTGATCATCTTAAAGGGGGAAGTATAATGTATTTTCAGTTTTCATTGCAGTGGTAAAGTTATTGTAATTTTTGCTGTGACTTTCATGTATTCGTAAGCTTACTCTTCCTTTTTGTGTTATTTTAGTACATGTAGAGATCTACATTTACTACGATCATAGGTCCCACACAAACCACAAAATCATACTGCTACAATTCAGTAGACAGAAAAAGCTCATGCCATAGGTAAGTGCACACAAACCCCAGGAAATGAGATAAAGTCCAAAGCATAACTTTCATCAATTAAAATCATTAAAAATTACTTATTAGCTGTTAAAAAAAAATACTTAAAGAGTTAGGTATCTAATAAAGAGACAGATAAACAATTGCATAAAAAATAATAAAGTACTAAGCCCAACAGACACCATATTTTTTTATCGAGAAATAATTGACCAATATAAATTGTTTCAAGAAAAATGATGGCACCCCTCAGGTGTCCTAAAACAGAGAACCTTACAGGGAGAGGACCCAGATCCAACCACACAACACCCAAATGACACCAATTATATTTATAAATATATGCTGTAATAACAATTAAAAAGCTAGAAAATAAATGGAAGTTTTAAATGAAAAAAAAACAATATAAAGTGTAAATTATAGCAATCCACAACAAAGACCTATACACTCAAGGTAGAGAAAAATTAGGTAAAAATACCAACTTCATATAATATTCTGGAACAATTGCCTTAATGTATGCCTAGTATATAGCGAAGAAAAGTAAAATACAAATACTAGTAAAGACTTTCCTAGATTATACAACATGCCCTCACACTGATCTTTGTACGATGTCTATGCATCAGGAGAAAACAACCAAACCAACTATTTCTGTGTGGCTGTTAACAGATGGAAGCCAAAGTCCTGGGAAATCATTGTGTGACACCTTTTAGCCCATTGCAGCTATGAGTTTGTTGTAACTCTTTTATTGCCATGATATGTAGGGCACGTGTTTGACAGCAACAAGGTTAATGGATTGGTTGAACTGACTTACTGTTTAACCGGTTGCCGACCGCCGCACGACTATATACTGCGGCGGTCAGCCCCGGCCAGGCAGAGTGACGTATCGGTACGTCACTCGCCTGTCACTGACTTGCGAGCCTATCGCGGGCGGGCGCGCGCCCGCCGAGGCGCGCGCCCGCCGCGGCTCGTTCACAGGCAAGTCAGTGCGTGTGACCGGCGGACTCGATGTCCGCCAGTCACACTGCGATCGCTCCTGTGAAGGGAGAAAGACAGAGCAGCTTGTGTAAACAAGCTGCCTGTCAGTTCTCCCTGTGTAAAAGTAAAGATCTGACCGTTCTACTATGTAGAACGGTTGATCTTTGCTTTTACACCAATAGCAATGTCCCTACACAGTAGAAAGCACGCCCCTAGGACACACTTAACCCCTCCCTGTCCAATAAAGTTAACCCCTTCCCTGCCAGTGTCATTTTTGCAGTAACAGTGCATATGTATAGCACTGATTACTGCAGTAATGTCACTGGTAACCCCAAAAGTGTCAAAAATGTCAGTCAAGGGTCCGATCTGTCCGCCGCAATGTCGCAGTACCGAAAAAAAAATCGCAGATCGCCGCCATTACGCGTTAAAAAAAAAAACACCAAAAATGACAAAAATCTTTCTCTTTGTTAGTAAACGCGATAACTTTTGCGCAAACCAATCAAAATACGCTTTTTGCGATTTTTTTTACCAAACATAGGTAGCATAAAACAAATTGGCCGAAAAATGTTAAAAAATTTTGATTTTTACTTTTTTTTTTGGGGAATTTCATATAAAAAAATGTGAAAAATATTGTTATTTTTGCAAAATTTACGCTCTTTTTTTGTTTATAGCGCGTGATCAAAAAATCGCACAGGTGATCAAATACCACCAAAAGAAAGCTCTGTTTGTGGGAAAAAAAGGACGTCAAATTCGTTTAGGTACAGCGTCGCACGACCGCGCAATTGTCCGTTAAAGTCACGCAGTAAAAAATCGCAAAAAAACCCCTGGTCCTTTAGCAGCCAAATCCTCCGGGGCTTAAGTGGTTAAGAAAAACGTAAAAAAAAAAAAAAACTTCTTGTACAAGGTCTAAAGAAAAAAAAAAAACATATTCAATGTATATTGTGGTTGTATACCTCAGACATTAATTGTGAACAAAGCATACCTTTCTATAGTGTATACTTGTTTCAATTAAGAGCAGCAAGTGCCACTTTTGTCTGCTGTTTCACTCCTCTGCTGTTCCTCTGCTATCAGCATGAATCACTTCTGGCAAGCTTTCCTGACACCAAGATAAACATGGTGACAGGGGAGGGATCTCCAGCTGATTGACAGCCTCAGTTGATTGACAGCCTCAGCTCTGTTCCTGAGTGCAGGGGGGGAGGAGCTTTCAGAGCCCCCCTCACTCAGCTCTGCAGAGTGTGACTTCAGCTCTCTGCCCCCTATTTTCTGAACTCTCAGACAAGCTTTAAAATTCAGCTGTTTGAACAGATGTAGAGAAGAAAAGGTCTGCAGATAGACAGGTACAACTTATGCAGGAGGATTTGTTTCATCTCTCTGTATCATCGGAGACCAGTCCCTTCACATGGTACATGCAAGGGTTTTCCCCCTAGTGTACTGCTGTCCTAACTCTTTACATTTTGAAAGCCTCCAAAGTTGAACCACATACTGTATATAATTGTAGCACCCTCCTAGGTAGGTGTTAGGTAACCTATAAGGGAGACCTTGTCTGCTTATCAGCAGGGTCTAATTATTCAGTCAGGCTGTCTTGTGTTCTCAGGTGTGACTGTTGAGTTGGGGAGTCTCCCCACTGTATCCAATGAGGGCTCTGTGACGGGAGTCACTTTGGTTGGAGGTCCTGTGGAACTCAGCTTACCTTAGAGGGGTTGGGAAAACCCTCTCTCTGCCCCCTAGTCTCCTCTTATGTGTAAGTCCCCTGTGTCTATCAGGGGCACAGGGTGACCAAGAACCCCAGTTGGGTCTGCACTAACCAGACTCGCTGTAAAACCACACCAGACTCAGCATTTGGTGTTATCCCGGCTATCCTGGGTTCTGTATGTGGGGTTTGTGTTGAACCTATGACAGCAATATTTAAGAGCAATATTCCTCAGAGAAATATATAAAGATGAACAATTTCAGACTGTTATAATATTGGAAATGGTGTCCCATAGAAGTCTGCTAGATAGGTTAAGATGGGGTGGGGTTTGTTATTGCTAAGTACCTGCATTCTTTTGTTATATTGTTGTTCTGTCTGCCTTAAACCTATTATGGGATGTACATGTGTATTAGCTTCTAGAGGAGAGGAGGGGATTTCTCCAGCAGCCCTTCCTGGACTGTCTACTGTTGGAAAGTTGAATACACCTGTGTATCATGTTACAGAATGTAGTTCCCCGCCCAGTGTGTTGTTATTATGCAAAGAGGGGGAGGGGGGATTGTCCCCTGAGTTGTGATCTTTTGTGCCTGTGTTCAATAAAGAGTGAGTTGCTTTCAGAGACATACAAGCTAAGTTCAGGCTAGTTTTTGTATGTAGGGCGGCTGGAATATCTCCATCTATGACCAGACTGGAGGAAGCCACATACTGACGGAATACCACAAGTACGGTGTGGGTCGACGTTTCCGTTACACTGGTTGGCAGGGGCGGGATGCTTCCTGCAGTCTGGGACATCCAAACCTCCACCGGGATTCAAGGTCCGAATAACAGAAGAGGAGAGGTACAGATGCCAGCTGCCATGGAAGAGGAATTTGGAAGGAGGTTGCGAGAGATGCGGATACAGCACAGGGGACCAGTGTCAGAGAAGGTCCTGCTAGGATGTTATGATTCAATCCGCTTTGAACTCTGGAAGGAAACGCTAGCTTGTGAGCAGCGACACCAGGGAAAAATCCTCTCCTCCTTCCAGGAAAGGTACTGGTCGCAGTATGGATTGTGGGTGCTGGTTTTAGGAGATAAACCGCACAAGGAATGGAAAGCTGAATTAAGCAGGCTTGTCCAGGAGGAGATGCGATTGGATGAGAGGTACAGAGCTCTCCGCTGGTATATAAACCAAGTGTGCCCATGGACCGCGGACGACAGCCCAACAGAAGGCTTTGGCTATGGCGGCCTGGGACTGTCATTAGAGAAGTGGTCAGAGGACCCTAACTTTGGGAGCGATTTGGAGTGGCGATTAGAGGAAATTATGGATTCCAGAGAAAAGATCCTGAACATCCCAGAAGTGCTCTGGGCACTGGAAGATATGAAGTTTCTGGCCATTCAGGAATGGGAGCTGGAGATCGCCTACAGACGGCTGATAGACTCTGCTCAGCACCAGCCAGCGTTACCGGGAGAGGAGACTGTAGGTCCCTCGTCCCAGCAGCAGCAAACAGCACTGGTAGTGGAGACGGTCGGTCCCCCTACCCAGCACCAGCCAGCGTTACTGGGAGAGGAGATTGTAGGTCCCTCGTCCCAGCAGCAGCAAACAGCACTGGGAGTGGAGACGGTCGGTCCCCCTACCCAGCACCAGCCAGCGTTACTGGGAGAGGAGATTGTAGGTCCCTCGTCCCAGCAGCAGCAAACAGCACTGGGAGTGGAGACGGTCGGTCCCCCTACCCAGCACCAGCCAGTGTTACCGGGAGAGGAGATTGTAGGTCCCTTGTCCCAGCAGCAGCCAACAGCACTGGGGGTGGAGATGGTCGATCCCACTACTCAGCACCAGCCATGGATTACAGATTTACCTGACTTTTCATCGAAGGATGATATGGGTGATAAATCACCTGCCAAAGTGTTGGCACTGGGCCTGAGTGCCACCAGCCTGTGCCCTGGACTTTCAGCAATTCCAGAGACTGAGGATTTAATAGTCTTTTCTGCTGAGGAGGAACATCTCAGTGAGCTTACAGCAGAAGAGTGGGCATCCAGGCCTAGCGCTGCTGACCTCTGCTTGCAACAATTGGTGACCCAGGAAGATGTGTGCAAGGCCACTGACTTTTCAGCTTACTTCCCTACTGAACAATGGGCATCAGGGCCTAATACCACTGAGCTCTGCCCAATACCAACAGTAGCATCTGTGGAGTTACAAGAAGCTTCTACGGCAGAAGAGCTGACAACTGGACAGAGGGTCCAAGACATCTTCCCCACACCTGAGGCAGTTCCGGAGGCCCAGGGTGAGAAGGTGGTGGTCACTCCCCAGCAGCAGATGGCTTCCCAGGATGATGACACCAACCCAGCAGAAGAGCTGGCAACAGGGCAGAGTGCTGCTGGCCTCTGCCCTCAACTAACAAAGGATGTGTTTCCTGAGAAAGTGGATGGGACTATGGTCTTTACTTGCATATCCCAGGGATGCTGGGCAGTCGGCCCAGATCCCCAACAACCTGACAAAGTGAGCCCAGCCACCCTGTCTTCTCTCCAGTAGCTGAAAGGACTCCTGGGAGAAGGGCCAGTCCACGCTTCTCCCCAGCAGCGGGTATGTTTTACACGAGAGGCAGAGGTTGGCTGGGTGAGTAACGCTGTGTTCCGGACAATTTGTTTGGGGTACTGTGTGGGGACAGACATTGGGGGATGGGAACTATGGACTAACTTCAAAGTTAACCCGTTTGGGGTCTCCTCCTGCGTTAGTCTCCTTTGCAAAGGGGAGAGATGTGACGGGAGTCACTTTGGTTGGAGGTCCTGTGGAACTCAGCTTACCTTAGAGGGGTTGGGAAAACCCTCTCTCTGCCCCCTAGTTTCCTCTTATGTGTAAGTCCCCTGTGTCTATCAGGGGCACAGGGTGACCAAGAACCCCAGTTGGGTCTGCACTAACCAGACTCGCTGTAAAACCACACCAGACTCAGCATTTGGTGTTATCCCGGCTATCCTGGGTTCTGTATGTGGGGTTGGTGTTGAACCTATGACAGCAATATTTAAGAACAATATTCCTCAGAGAAATATATAAAGATGAACAATTTCAGACTGTTATAATATTGGAAATGGTGTCCCATAGAAGTCTGCTAGATAGGTTGAGATGGGGTGTGGTTTGTTATTGCTAAGTACCTGCATTCCTTTGTTATATTGTTGTTCTGTCTGCCTTAAACCTATTATGGGATGTACATGTGTATTAGCTTCTAGAGGAGAGGAGGGGATTTCTCCAGCAGCCCTTCCTGGACTGTCTACTGTTGGAAAGTTGAATACACCTGTGTGTCATGTTACAGAATGTAGTTCCCCGCCCAGTGTGTTGTTATTATGCAAAGAGGGGGAGGGGGGATTTTCCCCTGAGTTGTGATCTTTTGTGCCTGTGTTCAATAAAGAGTGAGTTGCTTTCAGAGACATACAAGCTAAGTTCAGGCTAGTTTTTGTATGTAGGGCGGCTGGAATATCTCCATCTATGACCAGACTGGAGGAAGCCACATACTGACAGAATACCACAAGTACGGTGTGGGTCGACGGTTCCGTTACAGGCTCTCATTGGACAGTGGAGGAAACCTGACCAATAGCACACCAGGGCTTGTATCCATCCCAGAGGACAGATTCAATGCATCTTGGGAGTGGGCTATAAGTCTGAGGGGAGCACATGACAGGGTGTCTTTGGCGGGAAGCGTAGTCCCAGGAGGAGGGTGGCGGCTGTTTCTCCTCCTGTTGGGGAGAGGAAAGGTGTCATTGGCAGTTGACCTAGAGGACAGAAGGTTGAGCTGAGCTGCAGAGAGGGATCCAGTTTGCTGAGGACCGTGTGGAGCTGTTGGGGTTGGAGTTTCCAGGAAAGCAGTGTCATGAGTACTGTGAACTGCCCCGGGGTCTGCCTAGGATAGGAGACCACTCCAGGAGGTCAGAGGGATCCAGGAGCCAGCTAACCAGGAGGAAGCTTAGAAAGGGGGTGCCTGAGTCTAAGCCCTGAAGAGAATTCAGTGAGAGAGGGTGCCAGTGTGGGCCCTGAAGTGTTAAGAGTTGCAGCAGTGTTACAAGTAGCTACCTCAGCCAGGGGGGATAAAGGGAGCTGTACAAAAGGACTTTGTGTCACCGGGGAGTGTCAAAGTCAATTCAGTGTTAACAAGACAGCAAGTCAGCGTTAACAAGCGCCAACCGGCGTTGACCGGCATTCCCCCAGCATCAAGTCAGCGTCAAGAGGCATTTTCTCAGTTTTCCCGTTACCTTGTGTACAGTCGAGCCAGAGGAGTATCCCACTCATTCCCTTCTCCCATCCAAGTTCCTAAAATAAATACAAAACCCAAAGATGCTGGACTGTTTCTTGTCTCAGTGCTCACACTTGGAGAACGTGCTTAAATGTGCTGTTGTTACTAGCGGTAACCCTGGAAAACCCACATCCAGCACAAATGCTGGAAATCCTGCAACATAATAATGGATAGATTAAGGGCAGGTATGCCTGGAGGGAGCAATGGACACCCAGCAATAGCACAATGGCAGCAAAGGTATCCAGTGCGTCCCGTCGCCAATTCACCAACACTCACTGTCAGGGGTGGACTGAGAACCCTCATGGCCCTCGGGCAAAATAAATCTAGGGCCCCATTCCAGGCCCCACTGATCTTCGGCCTCCAGCCACACCCTTGCCCAACCTCCAGCAACACCCACGCCCCGCCTCCAGTCACACCCACATCCCTCCTCCAGAAGAAGGGGAGGAGAGCGGACATGTGTGTCTGCTTTTCTCTCTCCCCTCTATCTGGCGGCACCTGCTATGCCAGGCCCAGACGCCGGAGATGGGCAAGCGGCACTCAGGATACATAGTTGAGGGAGGGGGCACTATAATGGGGTGCAGTGTTGTCAACCCCCCTGAGTGAAATTTACTGAGAGGGTTCCGAAATTTACTAACAGAGCCACATTTTAACGGACAATTCAAAAAATTACATAAAATTGCTAATTTCAGTGCAAAACAGTGCAAATATCAATATGTAGGCTATATATTGTGTTAATCGCACATGTTACTAGTGTGATTAGCAATTTGTTTTAGGTATAAAAAAAAGGCCAAAAACATATTTCTCCATTTATATGAAGGTTAGGGTAATAAAACCCAACACAGGGTTTTTCTTTACAGTGTAAGTGGGAACTCTGTGGACCCTGACGTAAAAGAGAACATTGTGGACCCTGATGTAAAGGAGAACTCTAAGGACTTTGATGTAAGAGGCTTTGCTGTGGACTCTGGTGTAAAGGGAAACTCTGATGTATTAGAGTCTCTGGTCACCACAGCCCCCTTTACAGAAAAGTCCATAGAGCTCCCCCTTACATTACTGTCCACAGAGACTGCATACAATGCACAAGAGATGGTTAGAGACTGCATAAATGGCACAAGAGACAATCAGAGGCCGCATAAATGGCACAAGAGATGGTCAGTGACTGCATACATGGCACAAGAGATGGTCAGAGACTGCATACATGGCACAAGAGATAGTCAGTGACTGCATACATGGCACAAGAGATGGTCAGTGACTGCATACATGGCACAAGAGATGGTCAGAGACTGCATACATGGCACAAGAGATGGTCAGAGACTGCATACATGGCACAAGGGATGGTCAGAGACTGCATACATGGCACAAGGGATGGTCAGAGACTGCATACATGGCACAAGGGATGGTCAGAGACTGCATACATGGCACAAGAGATGGTCAGAGACTGCATACATGGCACAAGGGATGGTCAGAGACTGCAAACATGGCACAAGGGATGGTCAGAGACTGCAAGCATGGCACAAGGGGTGGTAAAAGACTGCAAGCATGGCAAAAGGGGTGGTCAGAGACTGCAAACATCGCACAAGGGGTGGTAAAAGACTGCAAGCATGGCACAAGGGGTGGTCAGAGACTGCAAGCATGGCACAAGGGGTGGTCAGAGACTGCGGGCATGGCACAAGGGTTGGTCAGAGACTGCGGGCATGGCACAAGGGGCGGTCAGAGACTGCAAGCATGGCACAAGGGGCGGTCAGAGACTGTGAGCATGGCACAAGGGGTGATCAGAGACTATGAGCATGGCACAAGGGGTGGTCAGACTGAAAGCATGGCACAAGGGGCAGCCAGAAACTGAGGGCATGGCACAAGGAGCAGCCAGAAACTGAGGGCATGGCACAAGGGGTGGTCAGAGACTGCGAGCATGGCAAAAGGGGTGGTCAGAGACTGCGAGCATGGCACAAGGGGCGGTCACAGACTGCGGGCATGGCACAAGGGGTAGTCACAGACTGAGGGCATGGCACAAGGGGTGGTCAGAGACTGCTGGCATGGCACAAGGGGCGGTCACAGACTGCGAGCATGGCACAAGGGGCGGTCACAGACTGCGGGCATGGCACAAGGGGCGGTCACAGACTGAGGGCATGGCACAGTGGATAGTCAGAAATTGCAGACATGGCACAAGGGGCGGTCACAGACTGAGGGCATGGCACAAGGGGTGGTCAGAGACTGTGAGCATGGCACAAGGGGCGGTCACAGACTGAGGGCATGGCACAGTGGGTAGTCAGAAACTGCAGACATGGCACAAGGGGCGGTCACAGACTGCGGGCATGGCACAAGGGGATGCCAGAGACTGAGGGCATGTCACAAAGGGGGGTCAGAGACTGCGGGCATGGCACAAGGGGCGGTCAGAAACTGCGAGCATGGCACAAGGGGTGGTAAGAAACTGAGGGCATGGATCAAGGAATGGCTTGTACAATGATATTCACAGCCAGATTCTGACAGCATAAAGATAAAAGTTTGCCCTACCTCCCAGAGATAGTATGGAGAAATCTTCATCTGTGTTGGTACCAGTTCCACTGCGCCCCTCCCCCTGGTCTCACTCGTCTCCAGGCTCCTCTCCCTCTTCTTACTCAGCTCCAGGCTCCTCCCCCTTGTCTCACTCGGCTCCTCCCCTGACCTCACCTGGCTCCAGGCTCCTTTACCAAGTCTCCAGGCCCCTCCCCCTCGTCACCAGGCCCCGCTCCCTCTAGATCGGCTCCAGGCTCTTCCTCCTGCTCCCCCCTCATCTCACATGCCCTCCAGTTCAGCAGCCATAGTCTGTGTGCTGATGAACTGGAGGCGTTCCTGTCCCTCTCTCTGCCATCGCCCAGATGGAAGGAGGGATTGTTTTTTCAAGAAACAGTAATCTATGCTTTGAAGAGAGGGGGCGAAGTCTTCTAGCCGAGGCGGTCTCTCTGCCCTGCATCTGAGCAGGAATGAAGTAGGCAGTGTCGGGCGGCGGACCCCTCCTTCCACGGAAGTAGCGGCAGCCGCCAGGCCCCTCTCCTCCTCCTTACTTGGTAGCCCGATAGCCCGATGTTGTCTCTCAGAGACAGCATCGGGTGAATTAATTCTGAACTGGGTGGCGGGCCCCTAACCGGCCGGGCCCTCGGACCACGTCCGCCCCTGCTCACTGTTAACCACGCCAACAAATTTACACACCCATTTCAATCAATATTTAAACAGTATAGACAATATGTAAACATTTTATGTATAGAATATTGTGGATGGAAACAAAAAAGGTTATATGCACCATTATCTCAAATAGTTCAAAATGAAAAAAAAAAAAAAAAACATGAAGTGTGGGACTTTTGAAGGGTGCTAAGACAAAACTACTCAAATGTTTTATATAAAAATATAAACTTTTATTCATCAAAAACAGTGATAATAAAAACATTATACTACAGGCATATGCTTGATAGAAAGACACATCATTAAATTCATTTGTTGCTGCTGTTTCCAAGCGGTTTTGCCAAACTGGCTTCTTCAGGGAAACGCATAAAAGTTTGTTTAACTTTATACTACTAGACAAACAGAAATACACAATAAGCATCAAGCAGAAATATAAATGTTATATAGATATGTCACCGATGCTCTGTATTAACCAAGTCACCATAAATATAAAATTTATACAATACGCTCACTGCAAAAAGTCCTTATAAAATATAATAGGTTTTTTTCCCCTATGGGCTGGACGAATCCACCCATTTGGACTATATTTTTTGTAACATTTTTTGGGCACCCTGTAGCCTCATAAAAATGGAATATCTAGGTCAGTTGTTTCTCAACCTTTTTTACCTTCGAGGAACCCCTGGCAAAAAGTCTGAGATCTCGAGAAACCCCTGACATAATTTTCCTATCTATAGCTCATGGAACATTGATGTGATCAGTGAGCTGTAAATATAACAATTATTCTTTGAAATAGCATTAAATATATCATTACAGTAAAAAGAATATTCAAATTTACCTCCTTAATGTGAAATTTGTGCTTGCTTTTTTTGCGCAGATGCTCAATTCTGGGTCAAATTTGAGACAGCAGTGTACAGGAGGTCCAGGAGGACCTGATGAAAGGAAGAATCAATGAAGTACCACAGAGCTTAACAACCCCTTGGTCGTTTGAGTACTACAAGCTAACAGCTGCAAACGTTGTCGTACTTGTAGTTTATTGATTCACAAGGATCTGTGAATGAATGACGCGGCCATGTGGTCAGAGCCCTGCACGGGCTAGGGACGGTACACATCCAAGACTCGCTGCCACAAGGGGGGAGTAAGGGGGGGATAAGGGGCAGAGGGGTCTGATGCTGAATATGTAACATGTTACACCCTAAATATAGGTGTAACATGTTCAGAAAGGTAAACTTATCCTTTAAGCTGTTGCTGACCACCCTCCACAGATTAACTGCAGCAAGGTGGCTCAGCTGCGCGAATCGACGTACCTGTACTTCGCTCACACCTGCAGGTAGGGGGCGCACGTGCGCCCCTGCCGACCCAGTGGTGATTGAATTCGCTCAAGAACCAAGAACTTAGCAGGTCCAAGCCAATGATTTATGGCCTGGACCTGCTGATCGGTTCTGGCGAATCACAGAATGTCCTGTGCCTGTGTAATGTAAACACAGGCACAGTAAATTATACAATATCACTTTATGGAGCCCTTTTTGGTTCTAGCGAGAGAGGAGAGAGCATCAACAGTGAGTACACAAGCACTACACTGACACCAATACACTTAGGCACATTTTTCACCCCCTGATCACCCCCCCAGTTAACCCTTTCACTATCTGTCACAGTGGCACTATATACCAGTGTACAGATAATTTACTGATCACTGTATTAGTGTCACTGGTGACACTAGTTAGTGTGAGCAGCAGATAGTGGTAGTTAACATCAGTCCCAGATAGGTTTAGGGTACCTGCCATATTTACCCTAATAAAGATTTAACCCCCTGGTCACCCCCAGTTAACCCCTTCACTGCCCTGTCACAGTGTCAATATTATGGTGCAGATCTTTTTTGTAATCACTGTATTAGTGTCACGAGTGACGTCAGTTAGCGTTACCGTTAGCGTCAATCCAGGATAGCGTCAGATTGCCCGCCACATATTTAGTAATAAACTTTAACCCTTTGATTGCCAGTGACACACACACACTAAACACCTCCATTACTAGTATAGTGTCTGAATGGATCAATATCTTTGATCAGATCAGAACTATACTAGCGTCCCTAATAGTTTAGTATAGTGTTCCCAAAATGCAGTTTGTTTAACAGTGTAAATTTGCCATCCCCTCAAAATACCTCAATACACAGCCATTAATGTCTAAAATGCTGGCAACAAAAGTGAGTACACCCCTAAGTGAAAATGTCCAAAGTGAAAAGGCGGCAAAGTGAACCACAACGGAAACGGAAACGACACGCAGCGAGGAGAGCGAGGAGATCTGAGAGCTGTGTGTGTGTGTAGAGGAGGAGGAGCCGCCGCACGTGCGGAGGAGAGCGGGGGAAGCCGCACTAGGAAGCCGGGGGCCGGAGCTCGGAGCCTCGGACCAGGGAACCAGTGCGGGGGACAGCCGGGGACAGGAGACGCACGTGCGGAGGAGAGCGGGGGAAGCCGCACTAGGAAGCAGAAGCAGTGCGGGGAGACAGCCGGCGGCAGGAGCCGCACGTGCGGAGGAGAGCGGGGGAAGCCGCACTAGGAAGCAGGAGACAGGAGCTCGGAGCCTCAGACCAGGGAACCAGTGCGGGGGAGACAAAGACCGGGACCAGACTGAGACCGAGGGACGTAAGTTGGAAACAATCTGATCTGATCTCCTGGTAGGGGGGCGGGCTGGTGGGGGGACTACAAGTACAAACACTACAGGCAATACAGGCTACTAAGGGGTTACTATAGACTGAGAGGTGCTCTGCGACTTGCGACTGGTGAGTATCTTGCGACTGGTGGGTGAGCATCTTTGCGACTGGTGAGCATCTTTGCGACTGGTAAGTATCTTTGCGACTGGTAAGCATCTTTGCGACTGGTAAGTATCTTTGCGACTGGTGAGCATCTTTGCGACTGGTAAGCATCTTTGCGACTGGTAAGTATCTTTGCGACTGGTAAGCATCTTTGCGACTGGTAAGTATCTTGCGACTGGTGAGTATCTTTGCGACTGGTGAGTATCTTGCGACTGGTGAGTATCCTTGCGACTGGTGAGTATCTTTGCGACTGGTGAGTATCTTTGCGACTGGTAAGTATCTTGCGACTGGTGAGTATCTTTGCGACTGGTGAGTATCTTTGCCACTGGTGAGTATCTTTGCGACTGGTGAGTATCCTTGCGACTGGTGAGTATCTTTGCGACTGGTGAGTATCTTGCGACTGGTGAGTATCTTGCGATTGGTGAGTATCTTTGCGACTGGTGAGTATCCTTGCGACTGGTGAGTATCCTTGCGACTGGTGAGTATCTAGTGACTGGTGAGGGTATTAGCGACTGGTGAGTATCTAGTGACTGGTGAGGGTATTAGCGACTGGTGGGTACCCCAGGTTTAGTACCAGGGAAGTTAGAGGTAGTGTAGGTAAGGAAGAGCAGGCCGTTAACATTATCCCCATAGAGTAGTGGGTAATAATGTCCGACAGGATTGGGGATGCCACTCAGTGCACTTCTTGCGGCATGTATGCGTTCCTTGATGAAACAATCGAGGACGAATACTGCTGTGCAAGATGTGAGCGACTTGTTGCTCTGGAAGCCCACATCGTGGATCTAGAGAGCACAGTGACAAGACTGCGTGGCATCTACAACCTGGAAAGGAGCTTGGACTTTACCCATCAGGCGCTGGCAGGGGTCAGCATAGAAGAGGGAGGAGAAGAGGAGACGCAAGCAGCAGAGGTACGCAGCTGGGTGACTGTTAGGAATGTTAGGGGGAGGAGAGTCAGGGAGGCCAGTCCTGAGTTGGTACACCCTAATATGTTTGCCGAGTTGCAGGTTGAGGGGGATATCAACTCAGGGGTGGCAGAGCTGGAGCATGCACCCTCCCCCAGCTGCCAGGGGAGGGACGGCTCCAGGAAGAAGGGGGGCCGTAACTCAGGAAAGGTTAGAAAGGTTGTGGTAGTGGGGGACTCAATTATCAAGAGGACAGAGAGGGAAATCTGTAAAAAAGATCTCGTGAACCGAACAGTTTGTTGTTTACCGGGCGCCCGAGTTCGGCACATCGCAGATCTGGCAGACAGATTGATGGGGGGGGCTGGGGATGACCCAGCGGTCATGGTGCATGTGGGCACTAATGACAAAGTTAAAGGTAGATGGAGGATCCTTAAGAACGATTTCAGGGACTTAGGTAATAGATTGAGGAAAAGGACCTCCAAGGTGGTTTTCTCTGAAATACTGCCTGTACCTCGAGCCACACAGGAGAGGCAGAAGGAGATTAGGGAAGTTAACAAGTGGCTGAGGAATTGGTGTAGGAAGGAGGGGTTTGGGTTCCTGGAGAACTGGGCTGACTTCTCAGTCGGCTACCGGCTCTTTAGTAAGGATGGGCTGCACCTTAATGGGGACGGTACAGCTCTTTTGGGGAGAAAGATGGCCACCGAGTTGGAGGGGCTTTTAAACTAGGGGACGGGGGGGAGGGCTCAGAAGTAGAATCAGTCAGGAGGGAGCAGAGGACTGAAGGCAGTTGTAGGGTCAGCAGCGACATTAGGTCAACAACATCAATTGGCGGGTCTGTGCGGGAAAACAGCAGACCAAACAAAAATAAACATAACCGCCAATCACGTTTAACTTCCGTAAAACTAAGAGGGGTATATGCTAATGCCAGGAGCCTAGCTAATAAGATGGATGAGTTGGACATGTTAGTACATGAGGAGGACATAGACCTTGTGGGAATAACAGAAACTTGGTTCGACCCCTCACATGACTGGCTGGCAAATATCCAAGGGTATTCTGTGTACCGGAAGGACAGGGTAGGAAAAAGAGGGGGAGGGGTATGTCTCTATGTCAAGAACAATATAAAGGTGCTAGAAAGGAGTGACATTACGGATGGGATGAGCATGGATTTAGAATCTGTGTGGGTTGAACTCGATAGGGAAGAAGATAAGGGAAAAGTAGTTGTGGGGGTTTGCTATAGGCCACCTAACCAAGGGGAGGAGGTAGAGCTGGAATTTTTAGCACTAATAGGTAAAGCGGCAAAACTGGGATCAGTCATCATATTGGGGGACTTCAATTATCCCGACATTGACTGGGAAGAGGGGACTGCACACTCGCATAAGGCCCGTCTATTCACGGAAACCTTACAGGATAACTACATGTCACAGTTGGTGGATTCCCCTACTAGAGAGAATGCAATCCTGGATCTATTGATCACTAATGACCCAGACATAATCTCGGAGGTAGGAGTCAAGGACAATCTGGGCTCTAGCGATCACAGGATGATCACATTTAGTATAAATAACAATATAAAAAGGCAAGTGGGGAACATAAGAACCCTAAACTTCAGAAGGGCAGACTTTCCAAAATTGTACTCAATGATGGAAAGGGTAAACTGGGACCAAACCCTGGGATCCCTGACCACTGAGGAAAAATGGGAATGCTTTAGGAACATATTAAGCAAAGGCATCTTGCAGTGCATTCCTATGGGGAATAAATTTAGAAGAGACAAAGCCAAACCTGGCTGGCTAAACCGTAGCGTTAAAAAACTTATTAGGGGAAAAAAATTGGCCTTCAAGAAATATAAATCAGAGGGCACAGTATCGGCCTTCCAGCAATACAAGGAGGAAAATAAGAAGTGTAAACACGAAATCAAGATGGCTAAAATCAACTTTGAGAGACAAATAGCGGAGGATAGTAAAAAAAACCCAAAGAAATTCTTTAAATATATCAACAGCAAAAAAACTAGGGCAGAGCATATTGCACACATAATTAACGATGATGGGAGGATGGTTACAGAGGACACTGAAAAAGCAACCGTGCTGAATGCTTTTTTCTCGTCAGTCTTTACGCAGGAAAAGGAGGGGTACACTGACCATGACTGTATGGTTAGTAGTAATACACAGGACTTGCCACTATGGCTAACAGAGGGGGAAATCAGGGAAAGACTGGATAAACTTAACACAAACAAATCACCAGGCCCGGATGGCGTACATCCGAGAGTGCTCAAGGAACTCAGTATGGTTATATCTAGACCACTGTTCCTAATCTTTGCTGACAGTATTAGGACAGGAGATGTACCAGGGGATTGGAGGAAGGCTAACGTGATTCCGATATTCAAAAAGGGCCAGAGACATATCCCGGGAAATTATAGGCCTGTCAGTTTGACATCAATAGTATGTAAACTTCTGGAGGGGATGATAAGGGACTATATCGTAGAGTATGCTAAAGACAACAACATCATCAGTAGTAACCAACACGGGTTTACAAATGGGCGTTCTTGTCAAACCAATCTCCTAACATTCTACGAGGAAGTGAGCTGTGAGCTAGATAGGGGGAGACCAGTGGATGTGGTGTACTTGGATTTCGCTAAGGCGTTTGATACAGTTTCCCACAAGCGCTTAATTTATAAAATAAGGTCTGCAGGTATCGACAGCAGGGTTTGCTCTTGGATACGGAACTGGCTAAAAGGCCGTGTCCAAAGGGTGGTAATAAACAGCGCATACTCAGACTGGGCTGAGGTAGTAAGCGGGGTGCCCCAGGGCTCAGTCCTGGGACCAACCTTGTTCAATTTATTCATAAACAGCATTGAGGACGGGATCAGTAGTTCGTTATCAATTTTTGCAGATGACACAAAATTGGCCAGGGCAATAACTGCACAGCATGAAGCAGATATCCTACAGAATGACCTGGACAAAATTACGGAGTGGGCAACGACATGGCAAATGAGGTTTAATGTGGAGAAGTGTAAGGTTTTGCACTTGGGGACCAAAAACATAAAAACACAATACATGTTAGGAGGGGAACCCTTGGGGGACTCAAAAATGGAGAAAGATCTGGGAGTCTTGGTTGATGATAGATTAGGCAACAGCATGCAATGCCAAGCGGCAGCTTCCAAAGCCAACAGAATATTAGCATGCATAAAGAAAGGGATGTATTCCAGAGATAAGACTATAATCCTTCCACTTTATAAAACTCTGGTCCGACCGCATCTGGAGTATTCTGTCCAGTTCTGGTCGCCAGTCCTCAGGAGGGATGTGTTGGAGCTGGAGAGAGTCCAGAGAAGGGCAACTAAACTAATTAGGGGATTGGAGGACCTTACCTATGAAGAGCGGCTGCAATCACTCGATTTATTTTCCCTGGAGAAGAGACGTCTGAGAGGGGACATGATAGCAATTTATAAATATCTTAATGGGGATCTCAGCTTAGAAAAAAAGCTGTTCATTCGAAGGAATTGCATGAGGACTCGAGGACATACAATGCGATTAGAGGAGAAGCGTTTTAACCTCAGACAACGTGGGGGGTTCTTTACTGTTAGGGCTACAAGATTGTGGAATTGTCTACCACAAGAGGTGGTTTCTGCGGGTAGTATGGTGACTTTCAAAAGACTCTTAGACTTACATCTCAAGGATCAGGAGATAAAGGGCTATGTTAGATGATTACAGTCACACACACCTACACAGGTTGAACTGGATGGACTATTGTCTTTATTCAACCTCACCTACTATGTAACTATGTAACTATGTAACTATGTCCAAATTGGGCCCAGTTAGCCATTTTTCCTCCCTGGCGTCATGTGACTCGTTAGTGTTAAAAGGTCTCAGGTGTGAATGGGGATCAGGTGTGTTAAATTTGGTGTTATCGCTCTCACTCTCTCATAGTGTTCACTGAAAGTTCAACATGGCACATCATGGCAAAGTACTCTCTGAGGATCTAAAAAAACAGAATTGTTGCTCTACATAAAGATGGACTAGAATATAAGAATATTGCCAAGACCCTGAAACTGAGCTGCAGCATGGTGGCCAAGACCATATAGAGGTTTAACAGGACAGGTTCCACTCAGAGCAGGCCTCGCCGTAGTCGACCAAAGAAGTTGAGTGCACATACTCAGCGTCATATTAAGAGGATTATCTTTAGGAAATAGATGCATGAGAGCTGCCAGCATTGCTGCAGAGGTTTAAGGGGTGGGGGGGTCAGCCTGTCAGTGCTCAGACCATACACTGCACACTGCATCAAATTGGTCTGCATTGCTGTTGTCCCAGACAGAAGCCTCTTCTAAAGATGATGCACAAGAAAGCCCGAAAACAGTTTTCTGAAGACAAGCAGACTAAGGACATAGAATACTGGAACCATGTCATGTGGTCTGATGAGACCAAGATAAACTTATTTGGTTCAGATGGTGTCAAGCGTGTTTGGTGGCAACCAGGTGAGGAGTACAAAGACTAGTGTGTCTTGCCTACAAACAAGCATGGTGGTGCGAGTGTCATGGTTTTGGGCTGCATGAGTGTTGCCGCTGCTGGGGAGCTACAGTTCATTCATTAAGGGAACCATGAATGCCAACATGTACTGTGACATACTGAAGCAGAGCATGATCCCCTCCCTTCAGAGACTGGGTCACAGGGCAGTATTCCAACATGATAACGACCCCAAACACACTTCCAAGATGACCACTGCCTTTGCTAAAGAAGCTGAGGGTAAAGGCACTGGACTCGCGAAGCATGTCTCCAGCATCTGTGGGGCATCCTCAAATGGAAGGTGGAGGAGTGCAAGGTCTCTAACATCCACCAGCTCCATGATGTCATCATGAAGGAGCAGAAGAGGACTCCAGTGGCAACCTGTAAAGCTCTGGGGAACTCCACGCCCAAGAGGGTTAAGGCAGTACTGGAAAATAATGGTGGTCACACAAAATATTGACACTTTTGGGCCTAATTTGGACATTTTCACTTGGGGGGTGTACTCACATTTATTGCCAGCGGTTTAGACATTAATGGCCTGAGTCTTGTAGAGTGGGAGAATAATCTCTTTATTTCTGGAGTGAATCCCCTTTTTTATACATCCCAGTATTCTGTTGGCTTTGCTTGCAGCGGCTTGGCATTGCATGCCACTGCCACGCCTGTTGTCTACCAGTACCCCCAGGTCCTTTTCCATCCTAGACTCACCCAGAGGTTTCCCCCCCAGTGAGTAACTTGCTTTCGTATTTCTGACTCCCAGGTGCATTACTTTACATTTTTCAACATTAAACCTCATCTGCCATGTAGTTGCCCACCCAATTATTTTGTTCAGATCCGCTTGTAAGTTTTCCACATCTTGTATAGAAGATATTGGCATGCTTAGTTTAGTATCATCCGCAAATATGGAGATTGTACTCGATATCCCCTCCTCTAGATCATTTATGAATAAGTTAAACAGGATTGGCCCCAGGACAGAACTTTGGGGGACCCCACTTTCCACACCCTCCCAATCCGAGTACTCCCCATTAATCACCACCCTCTGTACTCTCCCCTGGAGCCAGTTCTCTATCCAGGTACTCACCCCATGGTCCATACCTACTTTCCTTAGTTTGTACAGTAAGCGTTTGTGGTGAACGGTGTCAAAGGCCTTTGCAAAGTCCAGATACACCACATCCACAGGCTTACCTTTATCTAGATGGCAGCTCACTTCATCGTAGAAGATTAATAGATTGGTTTGGCAAGAACGATTTTTCATGAAACCATGTTGATTACTACTAATAATACCGTTTTCATTCCTGTATGTAGTCGCTTAACATCCCCTCCAAAATCTTGCAGACTACTGATATTAGGCTGACCGGCCTATAGTTACCCGGGATATATCTCGGCCCTTTTTTAAATATTGGTACCACGTTGGCTTTTTTCCAATCAGCTGGCAACATACCCGTCTGTAGACTATCCTTAACCACTTAAGCCCCGGAAGATTTTACCCCCATTCCGACCAGGGGGTATTTTGCGATTCGGCACTGCGTGAATTTAACGCACAATTGCGCGGTCGTGCGACGCTGTACCTAAACGAATTTGACGTCCTTTTTTTCCCACAAACAGAGCTTTCTTTTGGTGGTATTTGATCACCTGTGCGATTTTTTGATCACGCGCTATAAACAAAAAAAGAGCGTCAATTTTGCAAAAATAGCAATATTTTTCACATTTTTTTATATGAAATTCCCCCAAAAAAAAATGTAAAAATCAAAATTTTTAAAAATTTTCGGCCAATTTATTTTATGCTACCTATGTTTGGTAAAAAAAATCGCAAAAAGCGTATTTTGATTGGTTTGCGCAAAAGTTATCGCGTTTACTAACAAAGGGAAAGATTTTTGTCATTTTTGTTGTTTTTTTTTTTAACGCGTAATGGCGGCGATCTGCGATTTTTTTTGCGGTACTGCGACATTGCGGCGGACAGATCGGACCCTTGACTGACATTTTTGACACTTTTGGGGTTACCAGTGACATTTCTACAGTAATCAGTGCTATATATATGCACTGTTACTGTAAAAATACACTGGTAGTGAAGGGGTTAACTTTATTTGGAAGGGAGGGGCTGTGTGTGTCCCTAGGGGCGTGGTTTCTACTGTGATTGGCTGTGGCTCTAGCTGTAAGGACACTGATCAACGGATCTACATACCAGATCCGTTTTATCAGTGTCTTTGCAGCGAGGAGAATGACAGGCAGTTTGTTTACACAAGCTGCCTGACATTCTCCCTCTCCCCCGCCGATCGCCGAGTGACCGGCGGACATCGGGTCCGCTGGTCACACGCGCGGGGGGGTCCGTGACCACGCGGGAGCGGGAGCGCGCCCCGGGGGGCGCGCGCTCGCTCCCTAGACCCTCACAAGCAAGCAACGTAGCCCTACGTTAGTTTGCCTGTGAGGGGCTGACCGCCGACGTAGATAGTCGTGCGGCGGTCGGCAAGTGGTTAAAGATCAAGAATAATGGTCTGGCAATCACCTGGCTGAGCTAATTAAGAACCCTCGGGTGCAAGCCACCCGGTCCCGGTGATTTATTTATGTTAAGTTTCTCTAGTTTAGTTCTAAGTCTATCTTCTGTTAGTCATGGCGGTACTTCCTGAGGTGTATTATTTAATTTAGCATTACAAGCTGGGTTAGTGTAGCCCCCCGATTCTTTTGTGAAGACTGAAGAGAAGAAATTATTTAACACTTCCGCCTTTTCTCTGTCCTCTGTCCTCTGTGGCCATATTTCCTTTGTCGTCTTTTATGGGGCCAATGTGTTCTGGCCTCGCTTTCTTACTGTTTATATACTTAAAGAATTTATTGGGGTTCTTTTTACTCTCTTCCGCTATATGTCTCTCGTGTTCTATTTTAGCCACCTTGATTTTGTCTTTACATTTCTTATTACACTCTTTGTAATGCTTGAATGCTGCCAATGACCCCTCAGTCTTGTATTTTTTGAAGGCCTTTTCTTTAGTATTAATATGCATTTTTATGTTGGAGTTTAGCCACACAGGGTTTAGTTTTGCTCTTTTAAATTTATTTCCCTTTGGAATGCACTGGCCAATCCCTTTGTTAAGTATGCTCTTGAAGCACTCCCATTTTTCCTCCATGTTCTTTGTTCTCAGGGTTCTATCCCATTTGATATTTTCTAGCAGAGAGCGCAGTTTTGGGAAATTGGCTCTTTTGAAATTCAGTGTCCTTATATTACCCTACTGGGAGCCTAGCTGTGTAGGGGACCCCGAAAACCAATCACCGCCTTCAGGCTTTCTACGGGTGTAATTTGCTAATTTTACTTAAACCCCCCCCGCCCAATGACCCCATTTTGGAAAGTAGACATTCCAGGCTATTTCCTGAGAGGCATGAGGAGTCCATTGAATATTTTACATTTTGCCACAAGTTTCAGGAAAATTAAAATTTTCAGGGGATAACACCCTGATAAAGACACGCAAGTCCCTTGTGTCGAACACGCATAGGGGAAGGGCTAGATTCATGTCGGTGATTGCAGAGCGCGGCTGTGAGAGGAACTCAGCACACGAGTAGCAGACTGGAATCATCTATTTACACGATTTAGTTCCCGATACATTGTGTCAATAGTTTGGTGCACTTCAGTCACCCAGCCAATGTGAGTGCTTTTTATGTTTTAATAAATAGAGGATTTTAAAACAGTACTTGCACTATGTTACACTTTTTTTCATGCATGTGAGACATCCCAGAGTGTTTTGAACCAGCTGAGAGCTCACAAGGTGAAGGAGAGGAGCCATCCTATACATCCGTGCACTATCTCAAGCTCTGTCTGACCAAGCTTAGCCGCTAGGTCACGCATCCAAAGGTGAGATATCCACCTGAAGGGGGGCCACGGGAGTGGAGGTGATACATTGCACCCTAAATCTGTGGGAGATTCAAGCACTGGTGATTGGGAAATGTCCCTGCACAACACCTAACCACGATTATATTTAATTTCACCACGGACATTTACATTCCAACACAATATTCATTTTGAAGGACTTCCTTTTTGTGTTTTCTTAGTAGTAATTGATTATCAATTTGTTACACCATATGTTGAATCGTGTGGGGAATATCGCTGTGGATTAAGGACGCTGGTTTCACTTTATATGCACAAGGATTGAACATTTGCACAGCATTTGTACCTCTTGTTTAATTTTGTTAACATTTCACAGGTATTTTATTTGTATATTTATTCACACAGGGTCATAATTTTATATGATCACACATAGTGGAATTTGTATTCACATCACATCTGAACATAATTATTCACTTACGGTAATTGGTATATTTAAGCATACCTGTTCTCCTACACCATATATGAGTTTCAAAACGTCTTAGTTTACACTTGCACAGCACTCTCTATATATATTCAATTTCAGTCATACACTCACCTTAAGGGGAGTGATTGGTGCTAGCGGCATACAAATTAACCCATAGTAGCTTGCAGAATATCACACTGTTTTCATCATAAGTAAGCTTGCCACCCTTTCAAGAAAAAAATACTGGCCTTATGATCTCTTTTTCCTATTAATATTATTGGCAACTAGTCCCATTTTTGGTGGCAACCCTAAATAGAAGCAATGGTTCCCCTGCCTGGATGATTCTGCAGAATCACCCTTTGGCATGTTCCTATGTTGGGTTTTCACTAGATCAGTTTCCATATAGCTAACCTCTTATCCAGTATTACTTCATGAAATTATGTCATGTCACTATACTGAGCAGACTAATGAAACCCATCCTTTAACAGCCTCATGATTTGTGTGCTACAGTTTACTCTTGTTAACAAGAAGCTGACATTTGACACTGCCAACCATAACTTTTTCTTTTCAAGTCTGGCAAACAGTCTGATCTATTCATTATAATATGCTTGTAATATTATCTGTAACTGAAATCATTAATTGGACTTAGTGCTGGATTTAAAAGGGTAAACGGGGGTATTGCCCTGGGCCCCCTGTCAGAAGGACCCCCCACTGTAAAAAAAACTATAATAATTAAGAAATCAGTTTATTTTATAAAAATATATTTTGGGAAGCAATATTCTGCCTGAAATCATCTGTAAATGTTTTTACTCTGGTATATTCCATCAGTTTTAAACTCATTTGGCGGCTCAAGCAATCCACGCATAGAGCACTTTTGCACTTAAAGTGCAACAATGGGCAAAATCACTTCTGGGCTACGAGTAAGCTGTCAGTAGAGGGATACATTACACAAACATTTCCTTATAAAGTCTAAACGATATTTAGCTATGAAAAAATGCACAAAAAGTGATGCATGTAACTTTTGTTTAACTTGATAGTCACTTGCTCATTGACGTAATGCACAGAGCGAATTTCTTTCCTAAAACCACGGGATAATATAGTGATTATTCCCCACCAGGAGAAGACAGTGATTATTACTAGCGGCTATAGCAACCGCTAGCGATAGCGGCAGGTAAATCCAGCAGGCTAGTTGTACCCAAGTTGATCGATTGATCAACCTGATACATTCAGCCTGCCCATTCACGGTTCAAATCTTGGCCTTTTCTTGCTGCACGAGCTTTGATCTGTAAATGGCCTGCCTTAATTGTTTAACTCGATAGTCACTCAATAGCTACATTGCTCCTCCTACATTGGAGGTGTGAGCATAGCCACCCTAGGAAAGAAAGTGTGTTACTAACCAGATAAGATGGGTTGCCATGTCCATTTATAGATTATCGCAGCCTACATAAGATACAATATCCAATAAATTTCCACTGCCACTTATCACCAAACTCTGCCAGACTCAGAAGGCACAACAATTCTTTAAGTTGGACTTGCAGGGGGCCTATACCTTAAAACGCATTCAAGAAGGACATACAGTAAGTGTAAGATGGCTTTTTTAATACGCGTGAGGGGCATTAGGAGTATCTGGCCATGCCATTTAGCCTATATAATGTCCCAGCTGTCTTCCAGGAGTTCATCAACAACCCAGCCAAAGGATCTGAAACCAGTCCAGTGCTTTTGATGATTTGCAAATTGTTAGAGGAAGTTCATTAAACATCAAAGTAACATCATATAGTAACATCTATCGCTGCCCTACAAAAAGGAGAATAACCCCACTCCTTGTCCCCTTGAGGCCATCTCTGCTTTTGATTCAGCTTTCTTTCCCATTCATCTTGACCCTTTCTTACCCTTTATGGAAGTCATCATTTTGGATATTGGGGTTGGAGCAGTTCCCTCCCAACGATTCCTCTCCACAAATCAGTTAAACTCATGTGCCCACTTTTCTTGAAGGTTCTTTAGTGTAAAGTTAAGCTACAATACCAGGAATAGTCAAGATTTAGCAGTCAAGTGAGCCTCAGAGGAGTAGAACCATTGGCTGAAGAGGGCATGCCATCCATGTGTGATCTAAGCCGGTCACAAGAACCTCAAATATACAAACAAAGCCCGGGCTTCCTTGTACCTAAAAAATATGCTTGATTGTTGTTCCACAAGCAAGAGTCTCACGGACTCAAACCCCAGCACAATCATTTAAAAAAAAAGAAAAAAGCTTCCATTACAAATGGTTTTGCACAAACTGTGGAAGTGTGCGTTACACAAAGTGTGGAAAGATTCAGGAGTGCATTACGTACACAGTGCAGGATTCAGGAGTGCGTTTCATACAGAGTGCGAGATTCAGGAGTGCATTGCGTACAAAGTGCAGGATTCAGGAGTGCGTTTGACACAGAGTGCAAGGTTCAGGAGTACATTACGTACAGAATGCAAGGTTCAGGAGTGCGTTACATACAAAGTGCTAGGTTCAGGAGTGTGTTATTTACAGAGTGCAAGGTTCAGGAGCGCGTTATGTACAGAGTGCAAGGTTCAGGAGTGTATTACGTACAGAGTGCAAGGTTCAGGCATGCGTTACGTACAAAGTGCAAGGTTCAGTAGTGCGTTATGTACAGAGTACAAGCTTCAGGAGTGTGTTATGTACAGAGTGCAAGGTTCAGGAGTTAGTTATGTAAGTAAGCAATCGGACAAGGAGCAATTGGACAAGGCCCAAACTGGTCGATTGGAGTGAGGGGAACTCATAAGAGATCCATGGTTCCCAAACCTTGAGAAATTGGGCATGTGAATCATTCACAATACTGGACATTCGCTCATGAAGCATCATAGCGGTCATTTGTGTCTTCACCCTTGCAAGGCTACGCCTTGGGCCTTCTAGGCTTGAGCTATAGTCCGCTTAGCCACAATAAAAAGATACAGTATGTAGTCAGCTTCAACTGTGATACGTATAAGCCAGGTAATGAACAGTGTAATAGGGCTAACTTAGCATCCCTATGGCCCCTTAGATGAAAAAAGGTTTGAAGAAAGCCAAAAATACTAGACTAGAACCCCACTAGTCTTGGCCAGGACCACCAGATAAGCATGACATCCCCCTGATGTCCACAGTTGCAGAAACAAATATCACTACTCCCAGGGAAAGCATGGGCTATATGGGCAGAAACCCAATACCATCGGAATAGGACTTTATATGCTGCTTTTAGTGTATATGTGTTAAAGGAGCATTTGGCCACTATTTTCCAGGCCTTTCCTGTGGTTGCAGTAAAGAAATTTGCTTTGTTTATGGCCAGACTAAGAAAGTCAGGAATGAGAGAGAAAAGGAGGGAAAGCCTGTTTCAAGGCCCCTCTTCCCTCATGGAACTGTGTTAGCCCAGTGACAGAAGCTTTCAAGGCTCCCCTCACTTGTCACATTGACCCGAGAAGGTTGACACGCAAGGAGAGGTTAGAGACTTTTCCCTTTAGGTCGGAGAAACGTCAGATGACCTTTTGAAGATTTCTAGAAGCCCAATTTTCCCTATTTAAAGGAGGTGATGAGCCCCCCTCAAGTGCCAGCCAATTGGGGTATACCACTGGTAAGCTCCCCTCCCACCCACCCTTTGTTGTGGCCTATATTATGTGGTGGGTCACCTTGCTTGCAAGAGGGACAGATGTTGGTTAAAATGCAGCAATAGTTGTTTAATATGACTCAAGTCGTAGTGACTGAGTCTGGTTGCTTGGATTTGGTTTAGGTTATTTATTTATTTGTGATATGATTTAAAGATTTAATAAATTAAATATTAATTCTAAAATGAATAATAAAGGGCCAAGGCAAAACATTTTATCCAGTGAAGTGTTTGCTGTGTGTTATTTACATATTAGCTAACCTGTTGCTGACTACAGTCCTATTCAGTTCAGTACCTTGTCCAGTGTAAGGGTTTTTGCCCTAAAGAAAACTCTTTGGTGCTTGCTACCTCAGTCCATGTAATACGATTTATGAGTAATTTTCATTGTCTTTAGCCTTTATTTTTGGTTCCACTTTAATAACTGGCCATTTCTGAGGCACAGAGGAAAGAAGTTTAGAAAGAGACCAGAATGTGGGCTCATGTATTGATAACTGAACCTTTCTGAAGAACAGAAGAGGAAAGTTTGTGTGAGTGTGGACTGTTGTGGTAATAACTGGTCATTTCTTGTAAAGAGGGCTGAGTGTATATTCCTGTGTTAGTAAATGGTCATTTCTGAGGAAGAGGAGAGAGAAATGTGCGAGGATAATTGAGCGAGGACTCCCGTATTAATAACTGGTAATTTCTGAGGTACAGAAGAGAGACGTTTGTGAAGAAAGCTGAATATGGATTCCTGTGTTAGTAAATGGTAATTTCTGAGGAACAAATAAGAGAAGTTTGTGAGGACAGTTAAGTGTGGATTTCTGTACAATAATTGTAAATGGTCAGAGGAAGAGAAGAGAGACATTTATGAGGAGAGTTGAGTGCGGACTCTTGTATTATTAACTAGTGATTTCTGAAGAACAGAAGAGAAGAGTTTATGAGGAGAGTTGACTGTGGACTCTTGTATTAATAACTGGTCATTTCTGAAGAACAGAAGAGAGAAGTTTGTGAGGAGAGTTGAGTGTGGACTCCTGAATTATTAACTGGTCATTTCTGAAGAACAGAAGAGATAATTTTGTGAGGAGAGTTGAGTGCGGACTCTTGTATTAATAACTGGTCATTTCTGAAGAACAGAAGAGATAATTTTGTGAGGAGAGTTGAGTGCGGACTCTTGTGTTAATAACTGGTCATTTCTGAAGAACAGAAGAGAGAAGTTTGTGGGGAGAGCTGAGTGCCGACTCTTGTGTTAATAACTGGTCATTTCTGAAGAACAGAAGAGATGCGTTTGTGAGGAGAGTTTAGTGTGGACTCTTGTGTTAATAACTGGTCATTTCTGAAGAACAGAAGAGAAGAGTTTGTGAGGAGAGTTGAGTGCGGACTCTTGTGTTAATAACTGGTCATTTCTGAAGAACAGAAGAGATACGTTTGTGAGGAGAGTTTAGTGTGGACTCTTGTGTTAATAACTGGTCATTTCTGAAGAACAGAAGAGAAGAGTTTGTGAGGAGAGTTGAGTGCGGACTCTTGTGTTAATAACTGGTCATTTCTGAAGAACAGAAGAGATACGTTTGTGAGGAGAGTTTAGTGTGGACTCTTGTATTAATAACTGGTCATTTCTGAAGAACAGAAGAGATACGTTTGTGAGGAGAGTTTAGTGTGGGCTCTTGTATTAATAACTGGTCATTTCTGAAGAACAGAAGAGATACGTTTGTGAGGAGAGCTGAGTGCCGACTCTTGTGTTAATAACTGGTCATTTCTGAAGAACAGAAGAGATACGTTTGTGAGGAGAGTTTAGTGCGGACTCTTGTGTTAACAACTGGTCATTTCTGAAGAACAGAAGAGAAGAGTTTGTGAGGAGAGTTGAGTACGGACTCTTGTGTTAATAACTGGTCATTTCTGAAGAACAGAAGAGAACGTTTGTGAGGAGAGTTTAGTGCGGACTCTTGTGTTAATAACTGGTAATTTCTGAAGAACAGAAGAGATACGTTTGTGAGGAGAGTTGAGTGCGGACTCTTGTATTAATAACTGGTAATTTCTGAAGAACAGAAGAGATACGTTTGTGAGGAGAGTTTAGTGTGGACTCTTGTATTAATAACTGGTAATTTCTGAAGAACAGAAGAGATAAAGAGATTCGTTTGTGAGGAGAGTTTAGTGTGGACTGTTGTATTAATAACTGGTAATTTCTGAAGAACAGAAGAGAGAAGTTTGTGAGGAGAGTTTAGTGTGGACTCTTGCATTATTAACTGGTCATTTCTGAAGAACAGAAGAGAAGAGTTTGTGAGGAGAGTTGAGTGCGGACTCTTGTGTTAATAACTGATCATTTCTGAAGAACAGAAGAGAAGAGTTTATGAGGAGAGAATGAGGACTCCTGTATTACAACAGAAATTAACTTATAAAATAAAACATTGCAAACAGGTAGGCTCTTTATTGCAGAAGAGAAATGCATAGCTCCCAACTGTCTCTGATTTCGAGGGACTGTCCCTTATTTGGAAATCCCTCTGTCACTCATTTGTCCCTCATTTTGGAATGATCTATATACAGGTGCATTTCAAAAATTAGAATATCATATTTCAGTAATTCAATTCAAAAAGTGAAACCCATATATTATATAGATGCGTTACACACAGAGTGATATTTTTCAAGCATTTCTTTCTTTTATTTTGATGAGTATGGCTTACAGCTAGTGAAAATACAAAACTGAGTATGTCAGAAAATTAGAATATTACATAAGACCAATAAAAAAAAAGGATTTTTTAAACAGAAATGTTGGCTTACTGAAAGTATATCCATGCACAGTATAGTATGCATGGAATGCTTGATCTGGGCTCCTTTTGCATGAAATACTGCACCAATGTGGAGTGGCATGGAGGCGATCAGCCTGTGGCACTGCTGAGGTGTTATGGAAGCCCAGGTTGCTTTGATAGTGTCTTTTAGCTCATCTGCATTGTTGGGTCTGGTGTCTCTCATCTTCCTCTTGACAATACCCCCCAGATTCTCTATGGAGAATGGCCAATCAAGCACAGTGATACCATGATCATTAAACCAGGTTTTGGTACTTTTGGCAGTGTGGGCAGGTGCCAAGTCCTGCTGGGAAATTAAATCAGCATCTCCATAAAGCTGGTCAGCAGAGGGAAGCATGAAGTGCTCTAGAATTTGCTGGTAGAGGGCTGCGCTGATTTGGACTTAATAAAACACAGTGGACAATCACCAACAGATAACATGGCTCCCTAAATCATCACAGACTGTGTAAAATTTTGAATTTCATTTGGAAATCAAGGTCCCAGAGTCTGGAGGAAGAGTGGAGAGGTACAGAATCCAAGTTGCATGAGGTCCAGTGTGAAGTTTCCACAGTCATGATGATTTGGGGAGCCATGTCATCTGCTGGTGTTGGTCCACTGTGTTTTATCAAGTCCAAAGTCAGCACAGGCAAAACTTTTTTTTCCCATTTTGGATAGAGCAACGTAGGGTTATAACCCCTGTCAGATTTTTGTTCGCCATTTCTGCTTTCTAACATTCTTAATAAAAAATAATTTTAGGCCAATTTGTATTCTGCTACATATTTTTGGTAAAAAAAAAATCCCAATAAGTGTATATTGATTTGTTTGTGCAAACGTTATCACATCTACAAACTAAGGGAAATATTTATGTCATTTTTATATATTTTTTTTACTAGTAATGGCGGCGATCAGTCATTTTTAGCGGGACTGCGGCATTGCGGCAGACAGATCGGACTCCTAACATTGTACATTGATCAGTGCTAAAAAATATGCACTGTTACTGTACTAATGACACTGGCAGGGAAGGGGTTAACACCAGGGGCAATCAAAGGGTTAAACGTGTCCCTAGGGGGTGCTTTCTAACTGTGTGGGGGATGGGCTTTCTGAAAAAACACAGAGACCTGTGTTCCTAAATAATAGAAACACAGGATCCCAGTGTTCATTACTGACAGAACAGCGGTCTGCTGAAGAAGAACAAAAAAGGTACAAAACGATAAAAAAAAGGGGGGGGTGTGGTGCTCTATTGTTTTAGATTTAGTTTCATTTTAGCCTGGAACTCCGCTTTAACCACTTCCCGCAAAAATCACATACCTGTGTGTCATTTTTAGGAAGTGGTTGTACAGGGGGGATGCCTGCAGCTAGAGGCATCACTCCAGTACCTTTTTTAGAGGGGACGGTCGGCTTTCATGTGATAATAACCAATGCAGCTAATTAGCCACTCAGCTGTTATCACAAGCAGTGACGTCACAATGTCACTTTCAGTTTACTTGGCAGCTAATGGCGCCAATTTGAAAAAAAACAAAGTATTCAAAAATTAATTTTGGAGGAGGAGGGGTTTGAGGTCTATTAGACCCCAGATCCCTCCATAAAGAGTACCTGTCACTGCCTATTACTGTCACACGATGTTTACATTCTTGTGACAGTAATAAAAGTGATCAGAATTTTTTATTTTTTTTTAAAGGGACAGTGTAAAAAAAATAAAAAAAATAATAAATAAGAAAAAAATTTCTTTTTTTAAAGCACCCCGTCCTCGCTTGCTCACGCGCCAAAGAAAAGTCGCACCTGCAAATGTAGACAGTGATAAAATCATTGTAGCAAAGGACCTCCTCTGTAACTCTTAACAGGTAACCGGTAAAAATATTTAAATCATCGCCTATGGAGATTTTTAAAAAATGTTTTTTTAAACAACACAACACTGAAGCAAAACAGTGAATAAACTTGCATTACCCACACAGGGGACATACGATCAAATCACATGGTACAAGTGCTGCAAGATAGGGCAATATTAGATTGGTGCCAAAACTCAATCTAAATAAATGCTAGCTGACCCAGTTTCCTGCACACAGCACAACACAGACAAAAGTTTTGTTAGGCATCTCTAGGCCTTTCTTATTTAATGTCTAGGAAGCCGTAGCAGGGTCTTCCAACCATTTAGACCACACTTTGTCATTTTTAGCAAGACATCCCCTATTTGCATAGGTATCTTTATATAATGGGAGATTGTTATTGATCAGAAGGAAATGGAAGCTTTCCTTACTAGAAAGGAAGGTAGATACAGTATGTGGTAGGGCAGGAGACAAAAATCGTTTTTTACCTTTGCTTAAAAAGGAGTACTAAAGCGAACAGTATATCCCTCCGGAAAGCAGGAGCAGCAACTAGTGCAGCCCTTAAGCATTTTTATAGGCATCTCAAAGGATAATTATGCCAGTGTATCCAGCCATTCCGAGGCAGCAGATAGAGATTCAAAGAATTTGACCAATCCAAGATGTTCCATGTGTAGTTTGCTAGGATAGAGCATGCCATAAGTAAGCCCCTTTTTGCGAAGTCGCTTTCTGACATCGACAATGGAATGCCGACGCTTCCGTAACTCAGGAGAGAAGTCAGGAAAAAAATGTAGGGTGGTGTTTTCATACCGGAGCTGAGGATGTTTCCTGGCTTCTACTAAAATGAGGTCCCGATCCCCAGGGGCTGACTGGCAACTTTCTGCCCAGGGGGCAAGTACAAACCACAAGCTCATGGTGCAGTGACTCGGCCCCCCTCCCACTCTCCCTCTTCCCGGCCTTCTCCTGACCCCCATTCCAGACTCAAGCTCCACTCCAGGTACTCTCTATTCACTGGCCAATCCGGGTTCCTGACCTGGCAAGCGGGGGGCGGTTGGGGGGAGCTGGGACAGCTCGGTTGGGGCTGGCCGGGGGAGGAGAGTCCCCAGTATGGCATGGATCCGGCCTCTGCTCAGACACAGTTTACACCATCTATGCTGGGGGGGCTGCGCTCTGTCCTTGTCTTCAACCCACACTCAGTAGGTCAGCGGCAGGGACTTTTTACTTCACCAGGAATCCTTTAGGCATGTCTTTGGCAGAAGCGGTGAAGCCATTTTTTGGGGCACCAGAGCAGCCCATTGCTCCCCTGCCCCCTGGCCCAGTCCTCCCCTGCCGATCCCTGTAGTTAAAGAGACAGACTGGTCTTGGTGGAGATCCCTGTGGTCTGGGGCCTGTTGGGACTTTGTGAGCTCTCTCCACTATATATGCTGCTGATACCTGTGCCAGGTTGAGGACGGTCTTGAAGAGGGATTCTGTGAAGCTGGTGGAGGATGCACCCTCAGATCCCTCAGGGAGCCCCACCACCCATAAATTATTGCAGCGGAGCCTGTTCTCTACATCCTCCAACCTGGCCATAAGGATCTTTACAGAGTGCTGCAGCTCTGTAACCCCATGCATGGTGGAAACAATATTGTCCTCCACCTCTGAGATGCGGGATTCAGCAGAGGAGAGGCAGCCTCTAATTTTATCGAGATCTTGCCGGATGAGGCCACATTCTAGCGCCAAAATGTCAATCCAGCCTATCAGCTGGGGTTTTGCTGACCTCTATTGCGGCCAGGATAGCAGAGGTGGAGGAGGTCTCCCGAGTAGGAACTGCAGCCAGAGGCTGTGAGGACCCCTCACTGACTGGATCCATATCAAGCAGCAGCCATAGGCCTGTCCGGACTGCCGCTGTCCGCCCGACTCCTGGAGACTGGGGCAAGATGGCCACCGCACGTGTCCTGGACGGGGAGCTCCGATGCTTGGGAGGCGGCTGTTTCTTGCTAGAGTGGCCCTTGGGTGGCATAGATGGGACGAGGAGATCACCCCGGCCTGGTGGCCAATGTTTACTGAGCAGGATGGCTCACCTGGATGCAAGATTAGGCAGAATTAGCCAAGGAAGCCGGAGCTCTCAACAGCGCGTCTTCCCTCTCTCACATCCTGCCACGTCCCCCTAATATGGAGATTTTTATGTACCGTTGTTTGTCAGCATTCCACGAGTGCATGCAATTTTGAAGCGTAACATGTTAGGTATCTATTTACTTGGCCTAACATCATCTTTTACAATATACAAAAAAAATTGGGCTAACTTTACTGTTTTTTTTAATTCAGTGAAGTGTATTTTTTCCAAAAAAAAACTGCATTTGCCGTGTGACATAAAATATTGCAACGACGACCATGTTATTCTCTAGGTTCTCTAGAGGGATTAAAAAAGCTGCCAAATGTTTATTGCTGTTGGTGCCCCTTTTCAAACAGAATGCCGCTATCCCTCAGATTGTGCAATGGAAGTGATGTTTGGACTAAAAAAACGTACTTTGCATGTGTGATGATGGGTAGCGATAATCTGATAAAACAGCTGTAATCTGATAGAACACCCATGCAGACATTTCACCACACCCGGCGCTACCACATAAATATTGTGTCTGTGCAATTCCATACACTGTATAATTCATATAAAACATATAAAAGTGCATATAGTGCTTAAACCAAAGTGCTGCGTGCTGTAAACCTTTTATATATTCGCATGGGCTGTGCTCAGTGTACCATATAAACACATGTGTACATATAAAGTGCTGAGTGCTATTGATAACCACGTGTGTGATTGCGTGCTAAACAAAGTTTGGCGCCAGTGGGTGTACCACCAATTGCACCGTTGCTTACCGCACTCTTAGGAAGGTGGCTCAGCACTCCCTGGTCACTAGAACAGAAAACAAGTCACTTGGGCCCACTATTAAATATCAAAAAGTCAACATCATCACTGAATCACTTTTACTATTGATTCACATAATTATTGATTTTTATCGGCAGCACTGATTATCGGCTCACCCCGATCAAATCAGACACATCACTGGTTCGCACAATATAGTACAAAACATAATGTATTATATTACAGGGTTTTAATATGTGGAGTCGTATTCTAAGTTTTAAATAAAATGTATGTTTATATATACGGCACACGTAACAAATAGGGAGTTCACATGATGAATTAAGCTGTTTAGGCTGCGGTATGGGTGCACCAAGATGGCCGCCGTGTCCGGCCTCAAATCAGTACACTAAGATGGCGCCGACCCAGCCTATAAAAAGACCGGGAGTAGCGATAGATGGCACGCTCCAGATGACGTCGTATGACGAAACGCGTAGGGCGTGGTTTGCGTACGTCAGTACGTCACTTCCGGGAACGGTGGTTTGAGCTGGTGGAACGCGGAAGCGACCCGGCGAACACCTCAAGCTGATAGTGAACTCCCTAAATGTGAGTGGATGCTACGTTGTTTTACCCTAACAAGGATATACTACACAATGGAGGCTTGTTTTCTGTTCTAGTGACCAGGGAGTGCTGAGCCACCTTCCTAAGAGTGCGGTAAGCAACGGTGCAATTGGTGGTACACCCACTGGCGCCAAAATTTGTTTAGCACGCAATCACACACGTGGTTATCAATAGCACTCAGCACTTTATATGTACACATGTGTTTATATGGTACACTGAGCACAGCCCATGCGAATATATAAAAGGTTTACAGCACGCAGCACTTTGGTTTAAGCACTATATGCACTTTTATATGTTTTATATGAATTATACAGTGTATGGAATTGCACAGACACAATATTTATGTGGTAGCGCCGGTCCCAACATCACTTGCACTTTTTACCATTCTACTACCTCAGTGGTAGGTTGGGGGCAGCTTACACCACCATTTTTTAGTCCAAAAAAGTACTGAAACTCCATAGCGCTGGTATTTAAACCCTTTTCATTTCACCACGCCCAGCTACCTTTTTCATTTTAGAGTAATTTTAGCAATAAAGTGAGCGTATATACATAAATATAGTGTATTTTGCTATCTGTGATGTTGTTTGGATGTTTCATTTTGAAAGAGTAAAGTGTGAGGCTCCGTTCACATCTTGGCGTCCCGGATCGCGGGCAGATACGCAGCGATTCTGCCCTCAATCCAGAATCATGCCAAAATTGCGGGACACCCTTGCGATCCCCGATACTTCCAATGGCACCCCAAATGCGACGAGCTTTTGCCGCGATTGTCGCCCGACGAATTGCTGTAAAATAACGCAAATAGATATGCGGCACGCCTGTCACCCAACAGAAGTTTAAGAACTTCCTTTGGGTGACAGGCGTTTCGCGATTCTGTTTATGCAATTTTACTGTGATTCATCGGGCGACAATCGCGCCAAGATCACACTGTGTTTGGGGTGCCATTAAAGGTGACGGGGATCACACAGGCGTCCTGCGATTTTCCATGATTCGGGATCATGGGCAGAATTGTGGCGATTCTGCCCGCAATCTGGGATGCCAGGATGTGAACGGAGCCACCTTCCTATTGCTGTCATCCAGCTTTTTTAACAATTTAACATCAAAACAGCATCATGGATGCCAGTATACTATATGTATTTACAGTATCTCACAAAAGTGAGTACAACCCCCACATTTTTGTAAATATTTTATACTATCTTTTCATGTGACAACACTGAAGAAAGGACACTTTGCTACAATGTAAAGTGTACAGCTCGTATAAGGGCCCTTTCACACGGGCGCTCCGTATCTCCGCAAATCATCCTATTTTTTTGCGGATGATTTACGGACATAATGTAAGTCAATGGCATTGCAGATGTCAGCGGAATACCATCCGCTGACATCCGATTTTCTTCCTTTGAGTTCTGTTCCATTTTTTGGAACGGAATAGAACCCTTTTTTTCCTCCGTTAAAAAAAACGGAAAGGAAGGAAAATCGGATGTCAGCGGTGTCATCCGCAATGCCCATAGACTTACATTATGTCCGTATATCATCCGCAAACGGATGGGATGATATGCGGACATACGGAGCGGATGACACAAATGTCATTCGCTCCGTGAAAAAAAAAAAAAAGTGCCGGAGCGGATCGCAATGCGGTCTGCTCCGTGTGAAAGAGCCCTAACAGTGTCAATTTACTGTCCCCTCAAAATAACTCAACACACAGCCAATAATGTCTAAAACGTTGGCAACAAAAGTGAGTACACCCCTAAGTCAAAATGTCCAAATTGGACCCAATTAGCCATTTTCCCTCCCCGGTGTCATGTGACTCATTAGTGTTACAAGGTCTCAGGTGTGAATGGGGAGCAGGTGTGTTAAATTTGGTGTTATCGCTCTCACCTACTTATACTGGTCACTGGAGGTTCAACATGGCACCTCATGGAAAAGAACTCTCTGATGATCTGAAAAAAGAATTGTTGCTCTACATAAAGATGGCCTAGGCCAGTGTTTCTCAACTCCGGTCCTCAGAGCACACTAACAGACCAAGTTTGCAAGAAAACTGAAATACATCCCAGGTGATATAATTTGCTGCTCAGTGATTGCTGTATTCTAATCTGCATCTCCCCAAGGTAATACTTAAAATCTGGCCTGTTAATGTGCCTTGAAGACCAGGGTTGAGAAACATTGGCCTAGGCTATAAGAAGATTGCCAAGACCCTGAAACTGAGCTGCAGCACAGTGGCCAAGACCATACAGTGGTTTAACCGGACAGGTTCCACTCAGAACAGGCATTTCCAGAGGTTGTCTTTGGGAAATAGACATTTGAGTGCTGCCAGCATTGCTGCAGAGTTTGAGGGGGGGGGGGGGGGGGGACAGCCTGTCAGTGCTCAGACCATATGCCACACACTGCATCAAATTGGTCTGCATGGCTGACGTCTCAGATGGAAGCCTCTTCTAAAGATGATGCACAAGAAAGCCCGCAAACAGTTTGCTAAAGACAAGCAGACTTAGGACATGGATTACTGGAACCATGTCCTGTAGTCTGATGAGGCTAAAATAAACGTATTTGGTTCAGATGGTGTCAAGCGCAGACATCTCAAGTCTCCCGCAAGTCGCGGGAGACTCCCGCTATCCGCCCTGAGCTCATGGACACCCGCGAGCTCAGGGCAATATCCCGGCTGTGAGTCAGTCACAGAGTGAGTCACTCAGATGAGATGACTCATCCATGCAGGCAGGAGTGTGTCAGCTGTCAGCAAGCTGAGCCTGCACACTCAGAGAAATCACGTCGGAGCCGAAGTAGATCCGGCTCACAGGCGGACTGATATGAGTCATGCACTCCGCCTGTGGGAGGAGCTGCAGAGAGCAAGCAGCAGATTTGCTCTCTACTACAGCCACATTCTACTCCAGGAGGCATTTTGGCGCGCGCGGGACCGTGACACTGTGACACCCCACTCTGTGCCAGTAGTAGTACCAGCAAGTGACCAGGCCAGTACCAGCAAGTGACCAGGCCAGTACCAGCACCAGCAAGTGACCAGGTCAGTACCAGCAAGTGACCAGGCCAGTACCAGCACCAGTGACCAGGCCAGTACCAGCAAGTGACCAGGCCAGTACCAGCACAAGTGACCAGGCCAGTACCAGCAAGTCACCAGGCCAGTACCAGCACCAGTGACCAGGCCAGTACCAGCACCAGTGACCAGGCCAGTACCAGCACCAGTGACCAGGCCAGTACCAGCACCAGTGACCAGGCCAGTACCAGCACCAGTGACAAGCACCAGTGACAAGCACCAGTACCAGCACCAGTGACCAGGCCAGTACCAGCACCAGTGACCAGCACCAGTGACCAGGCCAGTACCAGCACCAGTGACCAGGCCAGTACCAGCACCAGTGACCAGGCCAGTACCAGCACCAGTGACAAGCACCAGTGACCAGGCCAGTACCAGCACCAGTGACCAGGCCAGTACCAGCACCAGTGACCAGGCCAGTACCAGCACCAGTGACAAGCACCAGTGACCAGGCCAGTACCAGCACCAGTGACCAGGCCAGTACTAGCACCGGTACCAGCACCAGTGACCAGGCCAGTAACAGCACCAGTGACCAGGCCAGTACCAGCACCGGTACCAGTGACCAGGCCAGTACCAGCACCGGTACCAGCACCAGTGACCAGGCCAGTACCAGCACCAGTGACCAGGCCAGCACCAGCACCAGTGACCAGGCCAGTACCAGCACCAGTGACCAGGCCAGTACCAGCACCAGTGACCAGGCCAGTACCAGCACCAGTGACCAGGCCAGTACCAGCACCAGTGACCAGGCCAGTACCAGCAAGTGACCAGGCCAGTACCAGCACCAGTGACCAGGCCAGTACCAGCACCAGTGACCAGGCCAGTACCAGCACCAGTGACAAGCACCAGTGACCAGGCCAGTACCAGCACCAGTGACCAGGCCAGTACCAGCACCAGTGACCAGGCCAGTACCAGCACCAGTGACAAGCACCAATGACCAGGCCAGTAACAGCACCAGTGACCAGGCCAGTACCAGCACCGGTACCAGCACCAGTGACCAGGCCAGTACCAGCACCAGTGACCAGACCAGTACCAGCACCAGTGACCAGGCCAGTACCGGCACCAGTGACAAGCACCAGTGACCAGGCCAGTACCAGCACCAGTGACCAGGCCAGCACCAGCACCAGTGACCAGGCCAGTACCAGCACCAGTGACCAGGCCAGCACCAGTGACCAGGCCAGCACCAGCACCAGTGACCAGGCCAGCACCAGTGACCAGGCCAGTACTAGCACCAGTGACCAGGCCAGTACCAGCACCAGTGACCAGGCCAGTACCAGCACCGGTGACCAGGCCAGCACCGGTGACCAGGCCAGCACTTGTGACCAGGCCAGTACCAGCACCAGTGACCAGGCCAGTACCAGCACCAGTGACAAGCACCAGTGACCAGGCCAGCACCAGTGACCAGCACCAGTGACCAGGCCAATACCAGCACCAGTGACCAGGGCAGTACCAGAGACCAGGCCAGCACCAGTGACCAGGCCAGTACTAGCACCAGTGACCAGGCCAGTACCAGCACCAGTGACCAGGCCAGTACCAGCACCGGTGACCAGGCCAGCACCGGTGACCAGGCCAGCACTAGTGACCAGGCCAGTACCAGCACCAGTGACCAGGCCAGTACCAGCACCAGTGACAAGCACCAGTGACCAGGCCAGCACCAGTGACCAGCACCAGTGACCAGGCCAATACCAGCACCAGTGACCAGGGCAGTACCAGAGACCAGTACCAGCACCAGTGACAAGGCCAGTACGAGCTCCAGTGACCGGCACCAGCACTAGTGACCAGCACCAGTGACCAGTACCAGCACCAGTGACCAGTACCAGCATCAGTGTCCAGTACCAGCATCAGTGTCCAGTACCAGCATCAATGTCCAGTACCAGTGACCAGTACCCGCACCAGTTACCAGACCAGTACAGTACCAGCATCAGTGACCAGCACCAGTGACCAGGTATACTGATTACATTTCATTTCATTATTCTCTGGTAGTGTTAAATTGGAAAAGGGGGGGGGGGTGCGGCGCAGGCGTGCGTGGGGGGGGGGGGGCGTCGGCGTGGGGGGGGGGCTCACCTCCCTGAAATGACTTTGCCACCTCCCTGAAATGAGTTTTTGCAGGTTGGGATGTCTGCAAGCGTGTGTGGCTGCAACCAGGTGAGAAGTACAAAGACAAGTGTGTCTTGCCTACAGTCAAGCATGGTGGTGGGAGTGTCATGGTCTGGGGCTAAATGAGGGCTGCTGGCACTGGGGAGCTACAGTTCATTGAGGGAACCATTAACGCCAACATGTACTGTGACACACTGAAGCAGAGCATGATCCCCTCCCTTTGGAGACTGGGCCGCAGGGCAGTATTCCAACATGATAACGACCCCAAACACACCTCCAAGACGACCACTGCCTTGCTAAGGCTGGCCATACACTATACAATTTTCTTGTTCAACTTTCCTTTAGATTTACCAAAACCATATAATATAAGGTCAAACCTAAACACTTTCAATTTGTATGCAATCAGGCAGGCCCTTGCACTACATAGTTTAAGGTAAATCTAAAGGAAATTGAATAGGAAAATTGTATAGTGTATGGCCAGCCTAAAGAAGCTGAGGGTAAAGGTGATGGACTGGCCAAGCATGTCTCCAGACCTAAACCCTACTGAGCATCTGTGGGGCATTCTCACACGGAAGGTGGATAAGCACAAGGTCTCTAACATCCACCAGCTCTGTGATGTCGCCATGGAGGAGTGGAAGAGGACTCCAGTGGCAACCTGTGGAGCTCTGGTGAACTCCATGCCCAAGAGGGTTAAGGCAGTGCTGGAAAATAATAGTGGCCACACAAAATATTGACACTTTGGGCCCAATTTGGACATTTTAACTTAATAACACCAAATTTAACACACCTGCTCCCCATTCACACCTGAGACCTTGTAACACTTACAAGTCACATGACACCGGGGAGGGAAAATGGCTAATTGGGCCCAATTTGTACATTTTCACTTAGGGGTGTACTCACTTTTCTTGCCTGTGGTTTAGACATTAATGGCTGTGTGTTGAGTTATTTTGAGGGGACAGCAAATTTACACTGTTATACAAGCTGTACACTCACTACTTTACATTTTAGCAAAGTGTCATTTCTTCAGTGTTGTCACATGAAAAGATATAATAAAATATTTACAAAAATGTGAGGGGTGTACTCACTTTTGTGAGATACTGTATATCTGCTACCTTTATTGCTAAAAATACTCAGAAATTCAAGACGTAGGTGGGTGTAGTAAGATTTTCACATGGGTGATCTATCACATTATCGCTACCCGTCAGATCATGACGCGTTTGGAACGCATAGGGCCTTGGAACGCATGGTGGAACACATCCCGCAACGTGCAGTGTTTTTTAGTCCGAACGTCACTTCCGCTGCACAATCTGATGGGTAACGCCATTCTGATAGAACACCCCTATTAGGGCAATTCACCCTCTCTATTTGTCATCGAAAGTGAAAGTAAGACCGCATTCACACTGGTACGACTTGGAACGCGACTTGTCAGCCTGACAAGTCGCGGTCCGTCACGCTCCCATTGTGCGGTACAGGAGCCGTTCTAATAGGAGCAACACAAGTCGCTCCGACCTGTACTACTTCGGGGCGACCTGGAGGCGACTTGCATTGACTTCCATTATGTGAAGTCCGTGCAAGTCGCGCCGGAGTCGCGCCGGAGTCGCGCTGCACACGACTTCACAGGTCGCCCCCGAAGTCGGAGTGACCTAATGTGAACGGAGGCTTAAAGAAAATCCCACATTTCAGGTTCTCCTCAGAACAATAATATGGAGGGAAATTTTCCAATAGGAACACTAGTTCTGGTGACAAGCAGGGATTGCCTCGCTTTGAAAGGGTTTCCTTTCACTTCCTGTTTTGGATAGGGAACAGGAAGTAAAGGGATATATCCCCAATGGGACACAGATGCAAAAAAAGGGGGGGGGGGCGGTTATAACCCTTCCTTGCTCTATCCAAAATGAAAAGCAAAGTATTTCCTATAGTTGTAGTTTAATATGTGGCCATTTGTGAGGCACATTAGAGAGAAGTGTGTGGTAAAGGCAGAAGTTTGTGATGTGAGGCGGCAATGCTGCCATGCTGTAGATAGAGGGAGTCCTCAGGGCTGTGCATGCAGTGTGTAGACAGGGAGGCCGGGACAGGAAGAGGCAGTGTGTACTCTGTGTATACTCTGTGTATACTCTGTGTGTACTGTACGAGGCTCCCCGTGTGTCTGCTCCGGGGCCACAAGTGATCAGGAGGGTCACAGCATGGCAGCCAAGGTAAGCGGCTCCTATGGGAGTGAGGGGTGTACACCCTGTATGGCGGGGGGGAGGCGGTGATCAGCCGGTATACGGCAATGCTGTAAAGTGCTCATCAGTAGAGTTAACAAAGGCAGGCAGAGTCCGGAGGTGCACAGGCTGTGTTGGGGTGCAGGCAGTATGGGGGGGCGGCATATAGATGTTTGCTGCCAAACTTAGGTGGGCGGATGGGATCGAAGTGACATTTCCAGAGGGATCTATATTGGGAAGTGCAGAAAGGACTGTGCTGGTGTATGAAGTGGGTCCCCATTGCCTGTCATGGAGCCGATCGTGCAGCATGCAGGCCCCGGTGTCACCCGGCTGTCACATCACACTAGGCGGAGGGGTCAAAGATCACCCTCTGCTACTCCGCCACTGTCATTGGCAGCGCCATTCATGTGTTCTGTGTGTTGGAGATCTGATCACCTTACACATCCTCCTAGTGTGCTGATCTGCTCTAAAGTAGCCAAAACTTTCTTTTCTCCTTTCGGGCAGGAAAGGGTTAAACCACTGTCAGTTTTGTGCCATCTCTGTCCTATTCAGGGGCTCATTTACTCTAATGGGTGCGCCTTATACGCCGCGCTGTGTAGGGGGCTGATGTCAGACAGGCGACTCTGCTGCTAGCGATTTGTCGCAATCGTCAGTAGCAGGATTGTTACCCCCCCCCTTCCTGCTTCCCCCTGCCCCTTTAAGCCCCCATTCACACTACCGCGACTTGTCAGCCTGACAAGTCGCGGTCTCTCGCGGTCAATTGACTGCTACAGGACCCGTTCTAATAGGAGCGACACAAGTCGCTCCGACTTAGAAAAAGGGTCCTGTACTACTTTGGAGCGACTTGCATAGACATTCATTATATGAAGTCCGAGCAAGTCGCGCCGAAGTTGCGGTGCACGGGACTTCACAAGTCGCCCCCGAAGTAGTACAGAGTCGTGCCGCACTAGTGTGAATGGGCTCTTAGAGTATGGAAATGCAAGGCTTTCAGATCTTGTGACTACTCAGATTGGCTGTCACAGCGGTCACGTGATCAGATGCTCCCCCAATCGCATCTGGAGCTGCCTGTGACATCTGCGTTATGCTGGCCATACACTATACGAAAAATCGTTCAAACTCATTTTCGAAAAAAGAACACTCGGCCGTGAGAGGAAACGATCGTGCCATCTTGTAATGACCGATAAATCGGTCAATGGACATAAATGAATCCGTTTTTTTGTTCTTTTATTCACATATGCCTAGTGCAAACAGTTTGGACGGGAAACACATTAACCTTTCAATTTATCGTTCGTTCGGCAGAAAATTTCCAAACTTGTCCTTCGTTTTTTCGGCTCAAAAATGTCACAACTGATTACCGATTTGTGCCCATTAACTGGTTGAAAAATGAAAGAACTGTCCAAATGACTGAATTTTGGCCTATTTTCCGTATAGTGCGGGGATCCTTAAACTACGGCCCTTGTGCAACTACACATCCCATGAGGCATTGTAAAACTCAGACATGACTAGGCATGATGGGAATTGTAGTTCCCGAACAACTGGCGGATCGTAGTTTGGAGTTTTGTAGCTGCAAATACAGTGAAGGAGTTTAAGCATGCATGGGATAGGCATAAGGCTATCCTTCATATAAGATAGGGCGAGGGACTATTCATAGGATTCAGATATATTGGGCAGACTAGATGGGCCAAATGGTTCTTATCTGCCGACACATTCTATGTTTCTATGACCCCTGGATAGTGCATGGCCAGCATTACTAGGAGTGAGCAGGGAGTGCTATCTCCGCACTAGAGATGGGCTCGGGTGTGTGTTGAATTCCCACAAGCCCGATCCCGCCAGGAAGCCGACACTGTAGTCCGCTAATCCCAGGCATTGAGACATTTCCCGATCCTCAGCTGTACAGACCAAGACATTTCTCAGTGCAGTGTCTGCTTCCTGGCGGGATCAGCAACGTGGGAACTCGAACGTGCCCGAGCTAGGGTTGCCACCTCATCCCATTTAAACCAGGACAAACATTAATTACACAGGTTCTGAGGCTGATTAAGGTGGTATTTGAAGCAGTGTTCCACCCAAAAGTGGAACTTGTGCTTGTATGCTTCCTCTCCCCCCTTTGGTGCCAAATTTGGCATCTTTCAGGAGGGAGAGCGGAGCGGGTGCCTGTTTTTGACAGGTATCCTTCCCCACTTCCGTGCAACAGCACCGCGGCGCTGTCCATCTGAAGTTGGGGCCCCTCCTTTTTCCTCCGCTGCCAGGCCAATTACAAAGCGCAGCGAGTTTCGCGCATGCGCAGTAGAGAACTGGCTGTGAAAGGCTTCACTGCCGGGTTCCCTTAGCCTGAATGGTGGCGGCAGCACCCTAGAGCCAATACGAAAATCGGCCTCGGGTGCCAACATCGCAGGAACCCTGGACAGGTAAGTTCTAATAATTAAAAGTCAGCAGCTACAGTGTTTATAGCTGCTGACTTTTAATTTTTTTCATGGGGGACGGAACTCCTCTTTAAACTCGGTGCCTTATCTGCATTATATTAGCCTCAGAATAATTCATATGTGTTCTGGTGTAAAGGGATGAGGTGGCAACCCTAGCCCGAGCCCATCTCTACTCCGCTGATATGCAGCCACTCAGAATTAAAGCCCACCCATCCAGAGGCCTCATATATGCGTACAACTGGCAGGAACAGGGTAAGAGTCTGTCTTTGTCCCTATGGAATCCCTCTCTCTGTAGCCTAGGCAGGGTGATGTCGCTCCCATTAATAGCACTCAAAAATTCAACAGTGCTTGGGCCAGGGGTAGAGCGATATCTCACTGCGTCTGGATACAAAGGGAGCGATTCCATAGAGACACTGGCGGTCTCTTTCGTGATCTGGCGCTTTGCCTCTAGCGGTAGAATCACCTGTCTGACATTGGCCTTACAGCGCACCGCACTGTTTATTATAGGTACATACTTGTATAGCGCCATCAATTTACGCAGCACTTACAGATATATCGTACATTCACATCAGCCCCTGCCCTCAAGGAGCTTACAATCTAAGTTCCCTAAATACTCGTACACACTATAAGAAAATTGGGTGAAAATTTTAGTCTGAGGAACTTTCGTACGATTTTCTAATAGTGTGTACACAACTTTCGACAGCCGATTCCGACTTTTCCGAACGAAAATTTCAAAAGGGACAAGCTCCAAAATTTTTCTCATAGGGGAACAGAATGAACCACCTTTCGTTTAATGTGTACAGTTTTCATATGTTTTTTGTACGGGAAAAATCAGAAGCAAAAGACTGTGCATGATCAGAAACAATGAACAAAAAGAAAAAAAAAAAGCCTTTTTACGAGAATTTTCGTAAATGATTTCTTTCCTCGGTTCCAACTTGCTGTGAAACATCGAGGAAAATCAGGCGATTGTTTACCCGATTTTCTTAGTGTGTACGCCACTTAACTCACATTCATACATACACATACTAGCGCCAATTACTCTATACATGTGTTTGGACTATGTTTACTTTTTTTTTTTTTTATATCTTGACATTGAATTAGTCTTTATGCAGCTTGTTGCGATGCCATATGATATATCGCAATACGCTGCACTGCATGAGAATGCATCCTGGCCTACTTTTTTTTCAGCACACACCATGGCACCATGTCGGTGTGAACTGACACAGGGCAGATTGTCCCCCCCCCCCCCCCTTAACTACTTCTGGACCAGAAGGTTTTGCTACCTTAATCACCAGGCGTTACTTTAACTGACAATTGCGTGGTTGTGCCATGCTGTACCCTATTAAAATTTATGTATTTTTTTCCTCACAAATAGAGCTTTTCTTTCGTGGTATTTGGCCACCTGTGCGATTTTTATTTTTTTGTGCTATAAACGTAAAAAGAGCGACAATTCTGGAAAAAAAAAATATTGTTCACTTTCTGCTATATAACATTCCCAAAAAAAAGTAAAAATCTAAATTTTTTCATCCTTTTAGGCCAATTTGTATTCTGCTACATATTTTTGGTGAAAAAAAAAAATCCCAATAAACCTATTTTGAGTGGTTTGCGCAAAAGTTATTGCAACTACAAACTAGGAAAGATTTATGTCATTTTTATTTATTTATTTATTTATTTTTTTACTAGTAATGGCAGCGATCTGTGCTTTTTAGCGGGACTGCGGCGGACAGATTGGTCCCCAACTGACATTTTTGACGCATTTGGAGGGACCAGTGACATCACTACAGTAATCAGTGCTAAAAATATGCACTGTTACTGTAATAATGACACTGGCAGGGAAGGGGGTTTTCCCAGGGGTGATCGAAGGGTTAAGTGTGAGCCTGGGGGTGTGTTTTCTAACTGTATATGGGAAGGGGCTTGTGGAATCAACTCATAGACCTGTGATCCTAAATAAGAGGATCACAGGCTCTCTATGTTCATTCCAGAGAGAACAACGGTTCTGCTGTGTTTACAACAGCAGACCGTCGTTCTCTCACCGAGGGGAGCAATCGCGGGTGCCCGCGGTAATCGCTGCCGCTGGTCCGATGGATCCGCTTTCCTGCTTTCTATGTAGGAAACAGGCTGTGAAGCGGCAATGCAAGGCTTCACTTTCCTTACTACAGATGCTGGCGCTTGCACCCAAAGCCGATTGATGAAACGGCTAGGGGTGCCGACATTGTGGGATCCCTTGACAGGTAGGTGTCCTTATATTAAAAGTCAGCAGCTACAGTATTTGTAGCTGCTGTCTCTTCCTTTTTTTTTTTTTTTTTTTTTTTTTAACAGACTGGAACTTCTCTTTAAAGTAGAACTCTAGGCAAAACTTTTTTTCATTTTGGATAGAGCACAGAAGGGTGCCCTGTCAGATTATTTTTTGCCATCTGTGTCCCATTGGAGAGATTTCCCTTCACTTCCTGTCCCATAACCAAACAGGAAGTGAGAGGAAATCCTTGCAAATTAAGGGAATTTCTTGGGGACTCCCAGGTCACCAGAATATAGTGCCCCCATTGGAAGATTTACCATCTATTATTTTTCTTGGGACAACCCAAAATTTGGGAATTTCTTTTACTTTCACTTTTAATGACAATGGTAAACAGGACAAATGGAGAGGGGAAATCTATTTAGCAGGGGCACAGACAACAATAAACATTGACAAACGTTCTAATCCCTCTGCACGCTATCCAAAACGAAAAAAAAGTTTTGCCTTTAGTTATACAGTATTTTAAGTCTAGCTCCACTTTAAAACAAGCGATACAGAGGCAACATAACGCCTCCTCATGGGACTGCCACAAGTGGAAATGAGCCCTGTAACAAAATAAAGGCCTAATAAAAAGTGTCTGAGAAAAGTTCTGTCTATCTGACGTCAGTGCCTTTAGCAGCCAATCCGCTTCTAGCTTTCATTTTGTCCATACAGCTTAGAAAATTAAAAAGTAAAAGCTGATTGGCTACTCTAGTTGAGACAAAGTTTGTCCTAGGCTGGGTTTACACTGACATGGCCGCAGGTCACAGCAGGGGGTTCGGTGCGTCCCTGTTCACCGAAACAGGCCTTAATTTGTGCCTGAATTCACACCTTAAACAGAGCCAAAAACGCACAGGACCAGGGCCATCTTTAATATTGATTGGACCCTGGGCAAAAAATTTTTTGGGCCCTCCCGAATCCACTTATCAACTATTTGTGGGCAGTGGGTGCTCAAGGGGCAGCTGCTTTGGGCCTCACAATAATGACTGAGCCCGGGGCAGCTGTCCCTTTTGCCTTGCCTTAAAGACAGCCCTGCACAGGACCCTTTTCCAATGCGGACTGTGGCCACCCAGGAGCGGTGTGAACCGGCTCCAGTGAGAGCCGGCCACACTCTCCTGTTATGCGAATTGGATTCACACCAGTGTGAACCCAGCCTCAGACACTTTTTGTTAATTTACCCCTATGAGTGCTTGTGAACATCCATCCATTGGGTTTGGTATACCTTTCCTGCCCCCCCCCCACCAGCTCCTCTTTTGACAAGTGACACAATGCCGCCCAATGCATATGAGGTTTACTAGCTCCAAAAGATTTGCCTTGACTTCCTGTCCCGTAGACACAACAGGAAGTGAGAGCAAATCTCTCCACACTACAATAAATCTCCTTTTTGGACACTTGCCACAGAAACGAATGTCCCCATTGGAAGATTTCCGAACTATGCCTGTTTTGGTGGCAATTCCAATGTTTTTCTCTCACTTTCATTCCCATTGACAATGGTCACTAAGAGAAGCAGAGAGGGTTAATCTTCCCAGGAGGGAAACAGTCAGCAATAAAAGCCTAACAGGTTCTAATTCTTTACTCTATACAAAACAAAAGGAAAAAATGTCTGTCTTTAGGGCCCCTTCATAATAGCAGCATGCAGGCGCATAGGCCGGTGTCCATTTTGCCAAGCAGTAAGGTGACATTGTTTACATTTTTCATGGTAATGTATTGACAGTGTTTTCGATGTGCCCTTGTGGTGACTGGCATTGATCAAGTGCAGAAAATTGCCACACATCTGCTGTACGGAGTCACCCTTACAGCTGAATTAGACAGGTACGCAGGGATGGGTGTCCAGGCCCGGACACAGGGACTAGAGCAGAATAATAAAAAGCCCTTCACATTGTATGAGCGCCTGTGTGAACGGGCCCTAGAATTCTATTACACTTGATGTAAATGGATTTTTAGCACTATTTTTTTTTTTTTTCTTCAATGGTTTGAACTGTTTTGTCTGTTTCCCGACAGAGAGATTTTTGCTTCACTTTCTGTCCCAGGGACCCAACAGGAAGTGAGAGGAATTCTCTTCAAAGTAAGGAGGAAATGTAATCGTCACTCAAAAGCTGTTCCTACTGAAATTTTTCCCCTTTACTCTGTTCTGGTGAAAACTATAACATTAACATTTTGGATTTCCTATCACTTTTTACCTTGATGAAAATTAGCATTTAAAAAATGGCTGTGCAAATATTGTGGAACATACAAAATTTCCACAACCATCATTTTATTCTCCAGGATCTGTGCTTTCAGAAAATATATAATGTTTGGGGGTTCTGAGTAATTATAGGTATGTATTAAGTATTTTAATTGTTATTCACAATGACTAAAGTTATTCTGCATGTACGCCGATGCCCTGTGAATGACTCATTCAGGGTGAGATGGAAACGTAAACAATGTGTAGGCAGTGGCACGTGAATGTTTACGTTTCCATCTCACCCTAAACCAGTCAATGTGTAGGCATCGGCACGTGAACGACTGGTTCAGGGTGAGATGAAAACGTAAACAGTGTGTAGGCAGCGGCATGTGAATGACTGCTTTAGGGTGAGATGGAAGTGTAAACAATGTGTAGGCAGTGGCATGTGAATGACTGTTTACGTTTCCATCATGCCCTGAACCAGTCATTCACGTGCCGCTGCCTACACATTGTTTATGTTTCCATCCCACCCTGAACCAGTCATTCACGTGACGCTGCCTACACATTGTTTCAGGGTGAGATGGAAACCTAAACAATGTGTAGGCAGCGGCACGTGAATGACTGGTTCAGGGTGCGATGGAAACGTAAACAGTCATTCATGTACCACTGCCTACACATTGTTTACGTTTCCATCTCACCCTGAACCAGTCATTCACATGCCACTGCCTACACATTGTTTACGTTTCCATCTCACCCTGAACAAGTTATTCACGTGCCGCTGCCTACACATTGTTTATGTGTCCATCTCACCCTGAACCAGTTATTCACGTGCCGCTGCCTACACATTGACTGGTTCAGGGTAAGATGGAAACATAAACAATGTGTAGGCAGCGGCACGTGAATAACTGGTTCAGGGTGAGATGGACACATAAACAATGTGTAGGCAGCGGCACGTGAATAACTTGTTCAGGGTGAGATGGAAACGTAAACAATGTGTAGGCAGTGGCATGTGAATGACTGGTTCAGGGTAAGATGGAAACATAAACATTCACGTGCCACTGCCTACACATTGTTTACGTTTCCATCTTACCCTGAACCAGTCATTCACGTGCCACTGCCTACACATTGTTTACGTTTCCATCTTACCCTGAACCAGTCATTCACGTGCCACTGCCTACACATTGTTTACGTTTCCATCTCACCCTGAACAAGTTATTCACGTGCCACTGCCTACACATTGTTTATGTTTCCATCTCACCCTGAACCAATGTGTAGGCAGTTGCACGTGAATGACTGTTTATGTTTCCATCTCACCCTAAACCATTTATTCACATGCCGCTGCCTACACATTGTTTACGTTTCCATCTAACCCTGAACCAGTCATTCATGTGCCGCTGCCTACACATTGTTTATGTTTCCATTACACCCTGAACCAATGTGTAGGCAGCGGCATGTGAATGACTGCTTCAGGGTGAGAGGGAAACATAAAAATGTGTAGGCAGTGGCACGTGAATGACTGACTGGTTCATGGCGAGATGGAAACGTAAACAATGTGTAGGCAGTGGCACGTGAATGACTGGTTCAGGGTAAGATGGAAACGTAAACAATGTGTAGGCAGTCGCACATGAATGACTGATTCAGGGTAAGATGGAAACATAAACAATGTGTAGGCAGCGTGTAGTCTTGAATAGTAAAATCTTTTCCCCACTCCATCCAAAACAAAAAAAACACAGTATTTGGTATAGATACACTTTAATTTGTGTTGGGGAGTCATTTACAATGAATACAGCTCATGTATATACGGCACCGTAGTGCATTGCAGTAACACATGTGATAACGCATTTGTTGGCATGGTTTACCATGTGAATCCAGCTTATGCCAAAAATATACAGACAGCTTTGAAACAATTGTAGTCACGTGGTCCCGGTGCCCGGAAATCAGCAACTAATCCCAGATTTCTATATGGTGGGATGAATTGTATTGGCCGCCACGAACATTGGAAATGCTGAGACACGGGTTGTCTGGTTGCTATCTGCCGTCTGTAGGCACCGGTATTGAAGAATCGCCTTCAGCTCACTTGTGGCTTGCAGAATGTTTGTTTGGCTGATGAAGTGAGATAATCTTCATTACTGGTTAACTGCGTAACTTGTGTGATTACGTTGTGACATGAGAAGGACGTACACTGTATGACCTCTGCTCTATGGAACTGAACCTCAGCCTGATTGTATTCTGCCATGTTCTCCTATTAGCATGTGAACACAGCTTTGTTGTCATGTACACAGTTTGATCAGATTCAGGGAATACAGGAACACTGAACTCCTCTAGAGGACTTACCACTCCATTCACACCCAGATCACATTCTGAGCAATAAGTTCTAGTGCTACTGGACTGCCATTAAAAAGCAAACACTGCTAGCCAAGGCTCCGGTCTGTGGCGCCTGGCTTCTTTGGTATAGGCAATCATAATGTGTAAAAAAAAAATAAAAATCGAATAATTACTACACTGTATTGCCCTGGTCACAGTGTGTAGAATTAAAAAAAAAAAAAAAAAAAGTAACAAAAACTAAACAAATTGAAAAAAAAATGTATTACAATTTTTTTTACATACTGCCGCCAGTCAGTGTCCTTGATCACTGCCACAAAAGTTATATGTACTGCCCTTTTGACAGAAGGAGCAAAAAAAGGGTGATTTTTTTTTTTTTTTTTTAATTTCTTAATTTTTCCAAATAGTTGTGACAAAAAAAATTAAAACTTCAAAAAAACTCACCATGCTCCTTTACTAAATACCTTGGACTGTCTACTTTCCAAAAAGGGGTCATTTGGGGGTATTTGTACTGTTCTGGCATTTCTGGGCCTCAAGTACTGAGATGGGGTGTCAGAACATCAGGATTGATCAATTTTCAGATACAGTGGGTGTGACAAACCCACTCAGGACATGGGCTTTTGGTGGGGAGTGGGACTGCAGGCTAGCCTCTTGCCTATTGACTATGGGCCCTGGTTTGTGAGGCAACACTGCTCTTTGTGGGGTGTATGCTGGGGGGACCCTTGGAGTAATGTTACTTTGGATTCAAGTCCACATCTCTCCAAGACACACAGACTCTGGGACTCTATGTCTAGGATCCATGTTAAAGGCCTAACTGCCTATTGCCAATAGGGAACTGCTCCTCACAGTCAGACTGGCAGATGATAATGGCATCAGCTCAACCACCTGTCTTCCACGCATTGTTGATTGTTGTGATTACCTCACCTATTGTCTACTGTGTGGATGTGTTTACACTTATAATAATGTGTATTATATTTCATGAGCTCGATGATGGGAAGTCTGTTAGTTAATTAGCTCAAGTTAATTAAATCACTGTCATCCATTAGTTGCTAGTGGGAAAGTAGAATACTGTTTGTGTTGGTTGTTCCTTAGATATGTTAATTATTTTTCTGTACACAATTTCATCTGCATATGATAATGTAATCAGGCACCTGACCTGGTGGGGTATATATCCGGTGTGAGTTTGTTCAATAAATGTTCCAGATCTTATACAAGCTATTCTCGGCTAGTTTTTGTATTGGGTGGCTAGAATATCTGATGTCTATGTTCAAGACTTAAGGAAGCGGTATTCTGATGGAAGCCCACAGATACAGTGTCGGTCAGTTCTGTTACAGTGGGTATAGAAAAGAATCACTCCCCTCTTTAAAATAATCACATTTTGATGCTTTGCGGCCTGAAATGAAGACATACACATTTTTTGTTTTATCCAGCTGTATTTATTCAGTGAAACTTATAACATCCAAGTGAAAGATATAACACCAAAATGTCAGAAAAAAATAAAAAAAACAATATAACTGAGTTGGAAAAAGGTTCACCCCCCTTCCTAAAAATGGCTTGTAAACTCAATCAGGTGTAGCTAATCACCTTCTCAATGGCACACAAAGCAATTTGACTTTCAGCTGTGGTCAGCTGTGATTTTGATCAGCTCAGCATGAAAAGAACTTTCCTGGAGCAATTCAGTCTCTGATAGTGCAACTGAAGCAAACAATCCACTATGGGTGGCAGGGCATTGCCAAAAGATCTCCGGGATACATTTGTGGACAGACACAATTCAGGAGATGGATAGAAAACAAATGTCAAATGTTTTATCAATGCCAGAAGCACAGTGAAGTCTGTTGTTAAGAAGTGGAAGGTATTTGGTAAAACACAGACCATCCCTGGATCAGGAAGGCATTCCAAACTGGATGGAAGAGCCAGAAGGAAACTGTTTAGAGAGGCTACTAAGAGGCCTACAGCAACTCTGAAGCACTTGCAAGAATTTATGACAAACAATGATCATTATGTGTATGTGGCAATAATATCACAAATTCTCCACAAATGTGGCTTGTATGGAAGGGCTGCAAGAAAAATAGCCACTCCTCAAGAGGGGCCACATGCAGTCATGACTGAGCTTTGCCAAAACGCACCTTGAAGATTCTGAGGCCACATGGAAAAAGGTGTTCTGGTCAGTTGAGACTAAAACTGAATTATTTGGCCTCAACACCAAAGGATATATCTGGCGGAAATCCAATACATCTCACCATCCAAATGACACAATTTCTACAGTAAAGCATGGAGGTGGTAATCTGTTATGGGGGCGTTTCTCAGCAGCAGGGACTGGAGCACTTGTCAGGATAGAAGGAAAAATGGATAGGGCAAAATACCATCAAATTCTTCAGGAAAATCTGCTGCCAGAAAGTTGTCAATGGGAAGAAGGTTTACATGACAATGACCCAAAACACACACACAGCAAAAATGACCACACAGTGATTGAAGGAGAAAAAGGTAAATGTCCTTGCATGGCCTAGTCAGAGTCCAGATTTAAACTCCATTGAAAATCTGTGGAATGACTTGAAGACTGCAGTCCATAAATGGTCACCATCAAATTTAACTGGGTTTGAGCAGTTCTGCAAAGAAGATAAATATTCCAAAGTTTAGATGTGCAAAGTTAGTAGAGACATATCCCAACAGACTAAAGGCTGTAATTAAAGCAAAAGGGGGTTCAACAAAATACTGATACAAAGGGGGTGATCCTTTTTCCAACTCAGTGATTCTGTTTTTATATATATTTTTTTTCTGAATTGATGCACTGAGTAGAGTAAATAGGTCTATGAGCTCGGAAGTGACATCATTACGTCAGTTCCGGTTAGGGCACTGCCTTTTTTTTTGGAAACCATGAGATCCATGTGTTTTTTTTTTTTTTTTTTTATCTCATGCTTTCCAGAGGGTAGAGGAGAGACCCCAGATGTCTTCATAAAGAGGACCTGTCATGCCTTATTTCTATCACAAGGGATAATTACATTTCTTGTGATAGGAATAAAAGTGATCAAATGGAAAAAAAAATTAAAGGGATAGTGTAAAAAATATTTTTTTTTAAAGGGCCCCGTCCCTCCATGCCCACACGCAGACGGGAACACATACGTAGGTCACGCACACATTTGGAAACCGTGTTCGCACCACACATGTGAGGTATTGCTGTGAATGTTCAAGCGAGAGCAATAATTCTAGCTCCAGACCTCCTCTATAACTCTAAACTGGTAACCTGTAAAAAATGTTAAAGCGTTAACTGTGAAGAGCTTTAAGTATCATTATTTGTCTCCATTCCACGTTCAGTGTCTATTTACTCGGTGTAACATTATCTTTTATGTTTTACCAAAAAATTGGGTTACATATTGTTTTTTTTTTTTTTTTAAATATCTTTAACCACTTGCCGACCAGTCACATTGACTGTACTGCGGCAAAGTGGCTCGTTCCAATCCAGCGACGTAGACCTACGTCGTTGGACTCCTCCCCTTGTGGGCGGTGCACGCGCGCCGCCGGAGGCTCGCTCCCGCTGTATTCAGTTACAGTGGGAGTCGGGTCAGGGGAGCCCCGATCGTCGGGGAATCGAGTGTGGAGATCCGCCCGCTTGTGTAAACAAAGCGGGCGGATCTCCTAAGTGACAGACGGTCAGATTGCAGGGTTCAGCATAGCTGAACCTGCGATCTGTCCCTGTGTCACTTAGTCACCTCCCCCCACACACGTTGGTAAGCACCAGGCATACATTAACCCCTTGATCACCAATAAAAATTAACCCCTTCCCTGCCAGTGTAATTTTTACAGTAACAGTGCATATATGTAGCACTGATTACTGTAGTAATGTCACTGGTACCCCCAAAGGTATCAAAAATGTCAGTCAAGGGTCCGATCTGTCCGCCGCAATGTCACAGTCCCGCAAAAAAAATCGCAGATCGCCGCCATTACTCGTTAAAAAAAACCCACCAAAAATGACAGAAATCTTTTTCCCTTAGTTAGTAAACGCAATAACTTTTGCGCAAACCAATCAAAATACGCTTATTGCGATTTTCTTTTTTTTACCAAAAATATGTAGCAGAAAACAAATTGGCCTAAAATGATAAATTTAGATTTTTACATTTTTTTGGGGGGGAATTTCTTATAAAAAATTTGAAAAATATTGTTATTTTTTCAAAATTTCGCTCTTTTTATGTTTATAGCGCAAGAAGTAAAAATCGCACAGGTGATCAAATACCACCAAAAGAAAGCTCTGTTTGTGGGAAAAAAAGGACGTAAATTTCGTTTGGGTATGGCGTTGCATGACCGTGCAATTGTCAGTTAAATTCGCACAGTGCCGAATCGCAAAAAGTGGCCTGGACGTAAGACAGCAAAATCCTCCAGTGGTTAAGTGGTTAAAGAGGTTGTAAACCCTCTCTTATAACTTGTACCATAGGTAAGCCTTTAATAAGACTTACCTACAGGTATTGTAAATATCTCCTAAACTTACATCGTTTAGGAGAAATTTACTTTTAATGCAGCCGATGACGTAATCGGCGCATGCGCTCTGAAGGAACGGCCACCTGTGCTCTTCTTTCAGAGTCCTGTGCCGTGAACTGCGCCACACGGGAGTGATCTCCTCGCACCTCCGGCCAATCAGATGGCCAGAGGACCCAATTCTAGGAAGCAGGATGGCCAAACATGTCGGCCGTTTTGTCGCTGAGCGGGCTGCACTGCGGGGCTTCGTTCTAAGGTAAGCATTTCATAATGAGCTAGTATGCGATGCATACTAGCTCATTATGCCTTTTGTCTTACAGGGTTTTTATTTTTTGGTGGGTTTACTTCCTCTTTAAATATCTTTAAAGTGTGTTTTTTTTCTCCAAGAAATTGTGTTTAAAAAACCACAGCACAAACACAGTGTGACATAAAAAAAATTTCAATGACCACCATTTTATTCTTTAGGGCCTCTATATATGTGTGTATATATATATATATATATATATATATATATATATATATATATATATATATATGTGTGTATAATATAAAAGCTGACTTTTGCTTGTGAACAAAAATTGTCAGAACAGGCCTGGTCTTCAAGTGGTTAAAAAAAAAAATCTGAGAGTTCGGGGGGGTGCTGTATGCAAATTGTTAATCAAAGATGTGCAGGTTTCGGGTCGGTTCACATTTGTGCGATCACAGAGATTGCATGTAATTCGGAGCGCACTGCTCCTAAATTACATGCGATCTCTGTGCAGTGCAAATTTCAGCCATACACTTTGTATGGCTGAATTCGCACCGCATTCGCACTAAACACACACATGACCCTTTTTTTTTTTTTTATCCGCAGCAGAATCGGAGCGCATGGTGGTTCACACTAGTGCGATCCGATTCTGTGCGAACTTGCAGATCGCACTGCGATATGCGATCTCAACTGGGGGTGTCGTTAACTTTTAATTGACACCCCCTGCGTATCGCATATGGCAGTGTGAACTGCCAGGGGTGAGGATGTGATGCGGGAACCCGCTGTATATTCGCAGCATTCCCGCATCGCACAAATGTGAACCAGCACTTAATTATTATGTGGTATTTCTGTTTATAGGAAAACAAAGACAGTCATTTACAATAAATGGGGAAAACAATGTGAAATATTCTGCCAGACCAGCAAAGTGATCAGACAAGCTTTGAGGGCTTTTCTCAGTACACATGCTTGTTTGTTTCCTGTGAGCATTGATATCTTGGTCGTGTACATGAACTGGCTGTAAGACTTGTGTGTGTGATCTCATTTAGCCCTGGTAATGTATGAACCTGTCTGATCTCTAAATATTAGATTTACCTGAAAATGTAATATATAGCAGCTTACAGTCCTTCGATGAGGTGGCCGCATTAGTCTTCTTTTATTAGGCATTGTTTTTCTATTTTCACCTGGTCATCCTGGCTATGCTCACTCCTCTACGCCGGTGTCTATGGAGGGAGCCATGGTTGCACCCAGATTGGAATTCAAGCATATCTGCCTTTGTTATTGATATGGACTATAAAGGGATTAGTAGTTTGCATAGATAAGATAACTGATTTATACTTCCAGGTCAGCTCCTAGGCAGTGACAAGGGGTACTGCATTTCTCCTAAGATCAGCAGGTAGTTTCTGTACCTGCTAAAAAATGTTTTAAGCCTGAAAAGTGAAAACAAATGCAGCCACCATATCTAAGGACTGGTAGGCTGCACATGTTACATGTAATGCTTTACATTTTTTGGTCTTTGATTTTATTTCCTTTTTGTATTAAACCCATAATCCACACAAAGAATTATAACTGGGTACATTAAGGTCCCTTTTACACTTGTACGACTTGTCATGCGATTTTGGACTGCAAAATCGCATGACAAGTCGTTCTCCATTATTTTCAATGAGCCCCATTCATATCTGTGCGACTTGAAGTCACACCGACTTCAAAGTAGTCCCTGCACTACTTTTGGCATGATTTTGTTGCATTTTGAGGAAAAAACATTATAAGCCCACTCAAACTCGCAAAACAAAGTCGCGTCAAAATCGTGCGACTTTGAAGTCGCACAAATGTGAAAGGGGCCTAAGACTCGGTTCACACTGGCACGACTTGTCAGGCGACTTAGTCACCTGATAAGTCGTACTCCATTCAGTGCAATGGAACCATTCTAATTGAAACAACTCAAGTCGCTTCGACTTAGAAAACGGTTTCTGTACTACTTTGGGGCGACTTTGTAGCAGCTTGCATTGACTTTTAATAAAGAAGTAATTTGCAAGCCGCTCTGAAGTCATGCTGTACGGGGGGCTTCAGAGTCGGGCAACTTTGAAGCCGCCCCAGTGTGAACCAAACCTAAAGCAGTATTAAACCCAAACACTTCTAGTATTGCAGTTTACTGGCTGCTATATTTTCCTTTTTTAGGCTTATTTTAGGTTTATTTACACCTGGTGATTTGGCTAGTAAATCAGTTTTTTTTTTTTTTTCAACCTACTTTAACACTTTAAGGATGAGACAAAGCATTTACCACTGACATCGGTGCACACAATGATCAGCTTTTATTTATCTAAAACTCTTATCACAAAAGGAAAAATAATAATTCACTGTAACTACTTATTAAGTTATTTTATTTGTTAGTCAAGTCCATCTAAATCTGCTAGTGGTGACTATACACACTTTGATCAAAAAAGAAACTGATCATTCCTCAAACTAAAGTCAACCCATTTGATTGATATACCACACATAGGGAAGTGGATCATGGACAGACGACAGGTCCTCTTTATGGAGATATCAGGGGTCTATTAGGCTCCCAATGTCTCCTCTGCCTTCCTCTGCAGCTAATCAAGCACAAATCATTCTTGATTAGCTGCATCCTTAGCTACAGTAGCAGAGGAATGACAGCTGGAAACTGGAAATGACATAATATACACTGCTTCCGGGTTCATTAGTCGCAGGGGGAGTCTGGAAATTGATGTTCCATGATCACCCCCTGCTATCGCCGAGGGGGGGATGTGGCATAAAAGTGAGAGCCACCTGGATTACTTTTATCTGGAAGCCCATATGTAAAAACCGTGAGCTTGCACTCTATATATTTGTGTTTTAGATTTTCCTTTCATCCTATCCTGATGGCTTTACAGAAACAGGAAGTGATGGAAAATCTCTTAACTACACCACTTGACCTCTGGAAGATTTACCCACCCCCCTCCACCTTCATGACCAGGCCACATTTTGCGATACGGCATGGCATTATTTTAACTGACAATTGCGAAGTTATGTGGCACTGTACCCAAATAAAATGTATGTCCTTTTTCCCCCACAAATAGAGCTTTCTTTTGGTGGTATTTGATTACCTCTGTGTTTTTTTATTTTTTTGCGTTAAAAAAAAAAGGGACCAACAATTTTGGAAAAACAATATTTTTTACTTTCTGCTATAAAACATATCCAATAAAAAAAATTTGAAAAAATCGAATTGCTTCATAAATTTAGGCCAATATGTATTCTGCTACATATGTTTTGGTAAAAAAAAAATCCCAATAAGCTTATATTAATTGGTTTATGCGAACGTTATAGGGTCTACAAACTATGGGGTATACTGGATTTTTTATTTATTTATTTTATTTTTATAATAGTAATGGCGACGATCACCGACTTATAGCGGGACTGTGATATATTGCGGTGGACAATTGGACACCAACTGACACTTTTGACTTTTTGTGGGAACCAGTGACGCTGATACAGCGATCAGTGCTAAAAATATGCACTGTCACTATACTAATGACACTGACTGGGAAGGGGTTAAACATCTAGGGCGATCAAAGGGTTAACTGTGTGCCTAGTCACTGTTTTTGTCTACTGTTTATGCTGCTTTTACTAGGGGGAGAGATGGATTCTAGTCACTGTTTTGCAGGAACACAGAATCTACCCCTTCCCTTTGTCAGAACGGAGATCTGCCTTGTTTACATGGGCAGATCCCCGATCTGTGTTTTTTTTTACGGACGATCGCCGGGTTCCTGAGGACATCGAGTGCCTGGCACCCGCAGATCGGCTTCATTGGGCACACGCCCCCTGCAGGTGGAAGTGTGGGATCACATATATATGCGTGTTCAGGCATACACCTGCTACTAGGGCATCTAGCGAGTGGCGATAATAAATCTGATATAAACAGGAATGACCACATAATATACCTGACAGAAATGTTTATTCTATCTCACTCAAAAAAACAAAAAAAAAGATTTTGCCTGGAGATGGGCTTTAACAAAAAAAGTCATGATTTTGACACAGTTCACATTATCTCTTTTTTTTTGTGGTAAGTTTTTAGTAAAGAGCTGTGTAATAGATAATAACCCAGCACAAGGGCCTGGTATGCTTATATCGTGATGCAAGGTATAAAGGGATGGCTGACTCTTTCTGCCTGTTGATGGAACATACAAAATATACATACTGTAGAATGTGATGATGAACAGGGCACTGAAGTATGTGACATAAATAGAGCAAGAAGAGTGAAAGAATCCACCAGTATAGTCGTGTGGACAAATGTGACTAAGGCCTGGTGTACACTTTGCTTTCTGAGAGTGACTAAGTGTCTCTGGAGCCGCACATCAAGTCAGTTACCCACCATGAGTAAGCTTTAGTGGGCTGAGTGAAACGCGTTGGGAGCGTGGAACGTGTTGGGAACGTGGCCTGGCGAGTGTCCAGGCTGAGACTGACTTCACTATAATACAGGAGGTCTTGACTTGATGTGCGGCTCCCGGTACACCTAGTCCCTCTCTACCATTGCCTGGAGCATAGACGAGCTCCCTTCCTGGCCAGCACTCACAGTAGAGCTGCACGATTCTGGCCAAAATGAGAATCACGATTTTTTAGCTTGGAATAAAGATTACGATTCTCTGTGTAACAAAAAAAAATTGGGATAACTTTACTGTTACGTTTTTTTTTTTTATTTATTAAAGTCTATTAATTGCGCTTGAAAGACTGCTGCGCAAATACAGTGTGACATAAAATATTACAAAAATCGCCATTTTATTCTGTAGGGTCTCTGCTAAAAAAATATATAAAATGTTTGGGGGTTCTAAGTACTTTTCTAGCAAAAAAAAAATGATTTTAACTTGCAAGCAACAAGTGTCAGAATAAAGGTCTAGTCTTTAAGAGGTTAAACTTCCTTTCTCCCTGGCAGAGGGAAGGAAAAGATACAATGTAATCATTTTGTTTATAGTTACTGGGAGACTTTAATGCTGATAGGCGTTTGCCGGGAGGCTTTTTTTTTTTTTTCCACAGCTGTTCTCTCTGCTATGCAGCTATGCAAAGAATCGAGCATATGTCAGGTTTAGATCGTCAGGGGGGGTGAATCGAGATCGCGATTTTCATACGATTAATCGTGCAGCTCTAACTCACAGCGGTGGGTAACATGACTTCATTCCATGACTGACCCCATACAGCCTGAGCGGCTCACACACATACATTGTATTGCCAAAACTATTGGGACGCCTGCCTTTACACGCAAATTAACTTTAATGGCATCGCAGTCTTAGACTGTAGGGTTCAATATTGAGTTGGCCCACCCTTTGCAGCTATAAAAGCTTCAACTCTTCTGGGAAGGCTGTCCACATGCTTTAGGAGTTTGTCTATGGGAATGTTTGACCATGTTTCCAGAAGCACATTTATGAGGTCAGGCACTGATGTTGGACTAGGAAGGCCTGGCTTGCAGTCTCTGCTCTAATTCATCCAAAAGGTGTTCCATCAGGTTGAGGTTAGGACTCTATCCTCCACCCCAAACTCGCTCATCCATGTCTTTATGGACCTTGCTTTGTGCACTGGTGCACAGTCATGTTGGAACAGGAAGGGCCATCAACAAAATGTCTTGGAATGCTGACGCCTTAAGAGTTCCCTTCACTGAAACTAAGGGGCCAAGCCCAACCCCTTAAGAAAACAACCCTACACCATAATCCCTCCCCCCACCAAATGATCTGGACCAGGGCACAAAGCAGGGTTCATAAAGACATGGAAGAGCAAGTTTGGGGTGGAGGAACTTAACTGGCCTTCAAAAAGTCCTGACCTCAACCTAATAGAACACCTTTGGGATGAATTAGAGTGGAGACTATGAGTGGGCCAACTCAATATGGAATCCTACGGAATAAGACTGGGATGCCATGAAATTTCATGTAAAGGCAGGCGTCCCAATACTTTTGACAATATCCTTGCTTTGCTTTCTAAGGCTGCATTTACACCTGGGCAGAGCGACTTTTAGACATTTTTATTTAAGAGCATTTTAGAAGTGTATTACAAGTGTTTTTTCAGCTTCAGGCATTTTTGTTGAGCCAAAAGAAAGCACTAGGGGGAGGAGAGGTGGCGGAGCACTGCTGTTTGAGCAGAAAAGGCGCTCATGAAATGCTCATATTGCACATTTTCAGGGGTTTCCATTAAAGGCTAAGAGGCCCAATCTGCCAAAAAGAAGCTTGTGCACTTTTTTGAGCAACAGGCGTGTTGCTTTAGGCGACGGACCTGCAGATGTGAACAGGGGCCATTTAAAGGAATCGGATTTGGCCTGTTGAGCGTGCTAGAGCAGGGGGTCTCCAAACTTTATGAACAAAGGGCCAGTTTACTGTCCTTCAAACTTTAGGGGGGCCAGACCGTGGCCAGTGGGAGTAGAAAATGACCTGGTGTCAGTGAAAGGAATAGTGCCCATCTTTGGTGTCAGTGTAAGGAATTGTACTCATCATTGGTGTCCATGGGAGGATAATTGGATAACTGCTGCACCTATTACAGAAAAAAATCCTGTAGTAGCTCTAGCTGCTGACACAATATTGCGAAATAGACAATATAACAAACATTAAAAGATAAGGGTGTAGTTCTAATTGAACATAAATCAGATTGAAAGTCCACTTCCAGCATGGTATTCCCAAAGGATTTCACACGACAAGGTAAAACTTGAAATAATAGAAACCACCACCGACACCCAACACCACAGCCTCTTACCATCCGACCAGGACCCTCATTACAAAGGTCTAGACTAGTGGTGGATAAATCCTCTAAGGACCCTTGGACTGCCAGTGAACCCTCTCCTCGTCTGTCCTACGATTTCCCCCATGGCTAATATATCATTCGACCAAGACCCTCATTACAAAGGTCTGGACTAGCGATGGGTAAATCCCCAAAGGACCCTTGGACTGTCAGTGAGCTCTCTCCTCCTCTGTCCTGCGATCTTCCCCATTATTATTAGGTCTCATAAAAAGCAAACAAAATGTTCCTCATAGTGTAGGTATCTTTCAACCAGTTTATTAAAAAAGACCATAAAATTCACTCACATTTGTGATGATAAAAACCAGGATGTCTTTACTCAAGTCTGAACGGTGTTTCCAACCAGCAAGATGGCCGCCACATCTCAGCATGATCCAGCATTGTATATCACAAGCTCCTCCCTACGTGTTCCATCATTAGGTGACGTCATCAGGGACGTGGCTTTACAGACGCTGTGGTCTTTTATATATGCTGGACGGCCGGATGGGGTGGGAACTAACTAATTGCGTTCCAAATGCCAGAAATAAACGAAAACTACACTCTAGCAGTACACCTTCTATTATACTGCCAAAGCATCTTTATAACCCTGATAAATATTCCACCTACCCAAGGTCAGAAACAATATGTGTATACCTAGTATGTTTAATTGCCTGTGCGGAATATATAAAAAATCCATATGTACGACACTTAAAAAACAACAATGTATACTCATGCTGCCTCAAAGCAAATACACAAATGAACATAAAATTATTATTTGGAGGCACAAGCTGTCCTGGATTATGCTGAATGAGCGGCTGTCGGCACAATTGGACGACAAGCTGCGCGGATTTGATAAAGTGTGGGAGCCCTGGCTCAGTTATCTGACGGGGCCGGCTTGAGGGCGGTCCAGGGGGCAGGGGGCGGGGCGCGGAGTTGGGTCCATTCTTTTTCTACTCTTCCTTTATTCTATCGCTTCTTCTTCCCTTTCTTTTCTCGCGTTTCTTTTTCTCTTTACCTTCCTTCTTTGCCTTTTCAGTACTTTTCGCTTAGCATGGGGCTGCCTTGAGAGGGCACGTAGCTATGTACCCTAGCACTTTTTACCTACTCAGGGGAATACGCTTTTGTAGTCTATCTCAAAAGCCTCTGTTGGATTGTTATGCGGGGTAAATACTGTGGGTTTAATGTTTGCCTCTGGGCTTGTTACAGTTTGTTGCAGCACGGGCCTTGCCCCTAAATGATACCAAATGTCGTTGTTCTGATGTATATGTCAAAATTCTCAATAAAAATTATTGAAAAGAAAATTATTATTTGACCACCCAAATGGTAACAAGTTTACAATCAAATAACATGATTATAGACTTATATTTACTACACAGATAATCAGCTAGCTTCTATAAAACCAGATACAAACAGATATAAATGATGACTCAAACCTTTTATTATCAATCAAGGATTATTGATGAAGGTGTTCACATCCCACCCGAGATTCACACCAAATGGGGTGTACGTCTTGGTTGTGTATATCCATCTAGTTTCAAGCCTGGAGATTACCCTAATCAAATTACTCCCTCTCCAGTTACTTTTAAATTTATCAAACCCCAGGATTCCTAGCATGGTGAGTGTCCTAATGCCTGGACAGGCTATGTTTAGAGTACCCCTTCAAAATATTAGCTATATGTTCCTTCAATCTAACATGGAGCATACATATAGTGTGACCTATGTATTCAAGGCCGCAAGGACACCATATGAGATAGACAACATATTTTGTGATACACGTAATGAAAGGTTTAATGACAAAATGTTACATAGTAGGTGAGGTTGAATAAAGACAATAGTCCATCCAGTTCAACCTGTGTAGGTGTGTGTGACTGTAATCATCTAACATAGCCCTCAATCTCCTGATCCTTGAGATGTAAGTCTAAGAGTCTTTTGAAAGTCACCATACTACCCGCAGAAACCACCTCTTGTGGTAGACAATTCCACAATCTTGTAGCCCTAACAGTAAAGAACCCCCCACGTTGCCTGAGGTTAAAACGCTTCTCCTCTAATCGCATTGTATGTCCTCGAGTCCTCATGCAATTCCTTCGAATGAACAGCTTTTCTTCTAAGCTGAGATCCCCATTAAGATATTTATAAATTGCTATCATGTCCCCTCTCAGACGTCTTTTCTCCAGGGAAAATAAATCGAGCGATTGCAGCCGCTCTTCATAGGTAAGGTCCTCCAACCCCCTAATCAGTTTAGTTGCCCTTCTCTGGACTTTCTCCAGCTCCAACACATCCCTCCTGAGGACTGGCGACCAGAACTGGACAGAATACTCCAGATGCGGTCGGACCAGAGTTTTATAAAGTGGAAGGATTATAGTCTTATCTCTGGAATACATCCCTTTCTTTATGCATGCTAATATTCTGTTGGCTTTGGAAGCTGCCGCTTGGCATTGCATGCTGTTGCCTAATCTATCATCAACTAAGACTCCCAGATCTTTCTCCATTTTTGATTCCCCCAAGGGTTCCCCTCCTAACGTGTATTGTGTTTTTATGTTTTTGGTCCCCAAGTGCAAAACCTTACACTTCTCCACGTTAAACCTCATTTGCCATGTCGTTGCCCACTCCGTAATTTTGTCCAGGTCCTTCTGTAGGATATCTGCTTCATGCTGTGCAGTTATTGCCCTGGCCAATTTTGTGTCATCTGCAAAAACTGATAACGAACTACTGATCCCTTCCTCAATGCTGTTTATGAATAAATTGAACAAGGTTGGTCCCAGGACTGAGCCCTGGGGCACCCCGCTTACTACCTCAGACCAGTCTAGTCAGGAGTTGAACTAGATTCTAAAGAATCAATTTTCCTCCTTCTTTGTGCATTTATCTTACAAATGGCACATTTTTTGCAAGGAAAAAAAACTCCCATATTTTGGAAAAAGGAAATGGTTCTAGGGGGGTCTATCACATTGGGGGCTACCTGCAGTATAAGAGTTGGCACTCACCTAAAAACAACAACCATTGTCTCAGGAAGATGGGGGCCTAAGACCCTATCACTACACAATACATCCCAATGTTTACGTAAACATTTTTTGACTGAATAATGTTGGAAAGAATAAGTCGAGAAAAAAGCATTCTTAAAAGAATCATTGGTTTTGATGGTCCTAGATGCCAATAGGTCTTCCCTATTCCTCTAATCCGCACGAATAAGTGCTTGATCCAACTTAGCTGATCATTGCCCTTTTCAATAAATTGATTCTTAAGGGAGGAAGCCTCACGCAAAAAAATTGTCACGATTTGTACAATTCCTCTTCAACTTCCAGAATTGACTGACAGGAACGGACCTCAACCAAGCCGAACGATGACAACTACTTGTACTGCTAAATCAGTTCCTGTCAGTTTCCTTAAAGTAAGTAGATGTGACAATAGCCCCATCCACCACTTTAATCCATAGATCCAAAAAATGAATCTCCGTCTCGCTGGATTCAAGCTGGAGAACAATACCCCTATCGTTTCCATTCAAGATGGTTACAAATTGACTTAGGGTATCAAAGTCCCCATCCCAAAGAAGGAGGAGAATAGTGTCCCATCATTAGTGTCAGTAGGAGGAATAAAGTGGCAGGAACTATGGCCCACTGCTGCTGACAGTGAGGGGAAATAGTACCCCAAGGGCCAGATAAAAGCAAGCAAAGGACCACATCCAGCCCTCGGACCGCAGTTTGGAGACCACTGTGTTAGAGGTAGCTACAAGCTTCAAGCAGAAAATCGCTCAGGTGTGAATGGGACCTGAAGAGGGATCCGAGTTCGGATTGGTCTTCAGAGAGCATTTGACACATGGTAAGGAGGCGTTGTCACTTCCCCAGTTAATATTTAGGATTCATCCATGCTTAGTATAATATCAAGGTTCTTTCCTGTACCTAGGGTGCCGCACCTGTCATGTACAGCTTGCCTTACAAGTGAATGGATATACACCAGCATGGTTTTTTAAACCACAACGCATTGGTGTTTACCTATGCGTATTCATGCAACATATTTTCTTAACGTGCAAGTTTCATGTTCAAAAAATTAAACAGTTGTCAGTAAATGCTGATACAAAGAAGCATTGGCTTTTACAGCAGCACAATCATGTATAGCTGTTCACTTGTATGGTAGGCCAAGTGCGACTTCTTGAGTGCAGGAAAACGGTAGGAAATTATACTGGGCATAGAAATTGCCTGTAAAAGCCCCCTGTGCATGAATCCTTACTTTTTGTGAATGTTTAGAAAATGAACCTGCTTGCTGAATGTTTAGCCCTATGTCCAGCAAAAGCCTCCTCCATAAGGGTACATTATACATATAAAAAAGCACCACAAGTGACAGATCTAAAAATATTTAACGCAAAACAAGATCTCCCTGTAAAGTAGAGACGTTCTATTTTCCGCACCTACCACTCATGTTATCAGTCATCGGTCTCTGCAAGATCTATGAGATTTCCTTTCACTTCCTGTCCCATAGGCAAACAGGAAGTGAGAGGAAATCCCTTCAAATTAAGGGAATTCCTTGGGGACCCCCAGGCCACCAAAACAGGTGTCCCATTCGAAGATTTTTCCTCTTCTACTTTTCTGGGGACAACCCAAAAATTTGGGATTTTCGTTTACTTTCAGTTCAAATGATAATGGTAATCAGGACAAATGGAGAGGATTAATCTCCCTAACGACAGGGGGCCTAATCCCTCCCCCCTCCATCCATCACTAGAAAAAAATTAGTTTTGCCTATAGCTGTACTTTAATCTGGCTATACACTGATGGAAAATAGGCCACTTCAGCAGGGATCAGCTAAACTTCCATCAGTGTGTGGCAGGCCCCCCATTAACAGAAATTGATTATTTCGATTGACTTCTGTTGAAAGGACATGTTGGAAAATTTTTATTGGCTGTAGCATGATCTGTGTGTTTTGATACCTGATGCACATGGTGGAGTTGTGTGTGTGTGTGTGTGTGTGTGTGGGGGGGGGGGGCGCATAATAATGGCACTGTGTTGGCAATGCGATCTGCTGCGGGTGTCAATTAAAAGTTGACTGACACCACCCCAAAAGCAGTTGCTTACTTTTGTGGATAGTGGAATCCTTTTTTTTTTTTTTAATTTTCACCCGCTGGTTGAACAGAACAGTGTACTGCCAGCCCCAGCACTCTGGTTCATTCCTCTGGCCCCTGCATCACTACATGACACAGTAGAGGAATCTTGTTTTATACTTTTTTGCTACGCTGTCACTTTAAATGGTGTAGCAATAACATCAGGTCTGTAGTGTTTCTTCATCTGGATGAGTACCAGAAATCTACAACCACATATTTTGATTTCCACATACAGACCCACCCTCTGCACTGAGATTAATAATTAAAAAGTGGAATCAGTGTCCTTAAAAATCTTGGAATGAGTTCGGTTTAAAGGAGACCTGTCAAAAAGTTGACATGGAGGTCAACTTCTAACCATTCTAGTGTCTTATATGTTATGCACACACTCTTGGTTAAAGAATGTGCCACCTTATGCTATGAAAACCTAGTCATCCCTCCCCAGATGCATATTTGCCTTGCAATCATGCCCACCACCTTTGGGGTTTGTTTACATCCCTTAGCGCAGTCATGTCCAAAGTCCGGCCCGCGGGCCAGTTGCGGCCCGTCCCTTAGTTTTATACGGCCCCCTGAGACACTGCTGACTTTAAAATGCCTTTCTCTCGGAGACTACTCACATCCCCGCCCTGATGCGATGGCTCGGGGGCGGGGCCTCTGGCCTCCCTCGGCAGCTCGGCTGCTCCCAAGTTCCGCTCCGCCCCCCTGCTCGGCTCTATCTGCCCGGCGCCGCCCACGACTGCGCGGGAGTGCAGAATGAATTTGAAAATTGCATGCCTTCTCGCCTTTTCTCCTTCATCCCACACAGCCACCTGCAGGAGGCGCCGAGGATCTTGTGGAGCTGACCAAGGAGATGTCACTTCTATAATCCTACTGCCTGTTTCTGTAAGTGTGATATATATATATATATATATATGTGTGTGTGTGTGTGTATGCATGTATGTGTGCGTGTATGTGTATGTGTGTGTGTATGTATATATAGAGCTGACCGAGAAAGTGTCACTTCTACAATCCTACTGCCTGTTTCTGTAAGTGTGATTTTATTCATAAAGTACTGATGCTTATTATTTCCTATATATGTATGTGTGTGTGTGTGTGTGTGTGTGTGTGTGTGTGTGTGTGTGTGTGTGTGTGTGTGTTTATTTTAATGGTTCAAATGTCAGGCAAAATGGTCGGCCCTCACGCATGTTCACTTCATCAAATCTGGCCCTCTTTGAAAAAAGTTTGGACACCACTGCCTTAGCGGATCCTTGATGTGTCAGCCATGTCTGCACAGTGGCTTCTTGTAAGGTTCTCTGGGGCCATCTAAGACAGGAACCCTTCAGTGTGACTGACAGAGCAAAATGCCGTCAGCCCTGCTCCGAAGATCTCTACTGTGCACTCTGGTCCAAAGCCACACGGCCTTTGCTCAAATAAAGTTAGGCTTGGCCCTTTGCCTACTGGGCTTTTTCAGTCCTATGGCTGAATCTGTACTCCTCTGAAAGCCCATATCCAGTATGGGTACGGATCGTTCATCAGGCAGTGGCACTCTTGTCCAGTAGGCCCACGGTCTCCCTAGATGCATATTTGCCTTGCAATCATGCTCACCACCTTTGGGGTTTGTTTACATCCCTCTGCAGATCCTAGATGCCTCAGCCGTGTCTGTACAGTAGCTTCTTGTAAGGTTCTCTGGGGCCATCTTCAAAGACAGGAACCCTTCATTGTGACCAACAGAGCAAAATGCCGTGAGCCCTGCTCCGAAGATCCCTACTGTGCACTCTGGCTCAGAGCCACACGGCCTTTGCTCTAATAAAGTTAGGCTTGGCCCTGTGCCTACTGGGCTTTTTCAGTCCTGGCTGAATCTGTACTCCTGAAAGCCCGTATCCGTTATGGGTATTGATCGTTCATCAGACAGTGGCAGTCTTATCCAGTACGCCCACGGCCTCCCCAGATGCATATTTGCCTTGCAATCATGCCCACCACCTTTGGGGATTGTTTACATCCCTCAGCGGATCCTTGATGCCTCAGCCGTGTCTCCACAGTAGCTTCTTGTAAGGTTCTCTGGGGCCATCTTCTAAGACAGGAACCCTTCAGTGTGACTGACAGCAAAATGCCGTCAGCCCTGCTCCGAAGATCCCTACTGTGTACTCTGGCTCAGAGCCACACAGCCTTTGCTCTAATAAAGTTAGGCTTGGCCCTGTGCCTACTGGGCTTTTTCAGTCCTGGCTGAATCTGTACTCCTCTGAAAGCCTGTATCTATTATGGGTATTGATCGTTCATCAGGCAGTGGCACTCCTTGTCCAGTAGGCCCACGGCCTGCCTGAGACTTTTATTTAAAAAGACTTTAAACACCTTCCCCTCTTCTCGAGCGCATACCATATATGGGGTGTGTTTTAAAGCCCAGCAGGGGATTTTAGTGCAGCTCACTTGATGCATATTTAACCACTTAAGCCCCGGACGATTTTACCCCCTTCCTGACCAGGGGGTATTTTGCGATTCGGCACTGCGTGACTTTAACGGACAATTGCGCGGTCGTGCGACGCTGTACCTAAACGAATTTCACGTCCTTTTTTTCCACAAACAGAGCTTTCTTTTGGTGGTATTTGATCACCTATGCGATTTTTTGATCATGCGCTATAAACAAAAAAAGAGCGTCAATTTTGCAAAAATAAAAATATTTTTCACATTTTTTATATGAAATTCCCCCCAAAAAATGTAAAAATCTAAATTTTTTAACATTTTCGGCCAATTTGTTTTATATTACATATGTTTGGTAAAAAAAATTGCAAAAAGCGTATTTTGATTGGTTTGCGCAAAAGTTATCGCGTTTGCTAACAAAGGGAAAGATTTTTGTCATTTTTGTTGTTTGTTTTTTTTTTAACGCGTAATGGCGGCGATCTGCGATTTTATTTGCAGTACTGCGACATTGGGGCGGACAGATCGGAAGCTTAACTGACATTTTTGACACTTTTGGGGTTACCAGTGACATTACTGCAGTAATCAGTGCTATACATATGCACTGTTACTGTAAAATGACACTGGTAGTGAAGGGGTTAACTTTATTTGAGAGGGAGGGGCTACGTGTCCCTAGGGGCGTGATTCTAACTGTGATTGGCTGTGGCTTGAGGTGTAGGAACAATGATCAACGGTCCTACATAGTAGAACCGTATGATCACTGTTCCTACACAGGGGAGAATGACAGGCGGCTTGTTTACACTAGCCGCCTGCCTTTCTCCCACTGTCACGGACGATCTTGAGTGAGCGGCGGACATCGGGTCCGCCGCTCACACGCGCGGGGGGGGGGTCCGTGACCACGCGGGAGCGCGCCCGCTCCCCAGAGCCTCACAGGCTAGTGACCTACCGGTACGTCACTTTGCCTGTGAGGGGCTGACCGCCGCAGTATATGTACTTGCGGCGGTCGGCAAGTGGTTAAAGGGACAGATTTCTTTTCTTGGACATACACTATTATCATATATGTGTTGTAATTTAGTTGTTAGTCTACTTATTTGCAGATATTTTCTGCCTGTTGTAGTGCTATTGGCTTTTCAATGGGCAGAAAGGAGCTTTAGGAAATGGCCAAATGCACATTTCAAATACATATACAGTATGTTTACTATTTTACCTGGGAAGCCGTTCATATATAATATATATACGTGAGGGGGATCTTCAAAAACTTTTTATATATATATATATATATAATAGAGTTAAAAGAAAGTGCAGAAATTTTTGAAGAACCTTCGTATAATATGAGTTTGCTACAGAATCAGTGGATGATGGCACGCTGGATAAAAGTAAAAATTTTTATTATATTATTATAAGAAACCTGTATTTATACTGAGATTAAATTGCACACAGGCGGACTCTATTTACTAATTGGGTGAGTTCTGAAGGCAATTGGTTCACTAGATTTTAGTTAGGGGTATCAGACTAATGCCTCATACACATGATCAGATAATCGGATGACTTATCGTTCAAATTTTGATGCATGATACTAGTATCGAATTCAACAATGCGTACAAAACTTTTTTTTTCTGTATGATTCTGGAAAACCTTCCTGGTTGTGTAGCTACGCATTGGATAGTGCAAAACAAAAACAATGGCAGCCAGGCCTTTTTTCGTGTGGTCTTTGTCTATCGATTTATAGCAAACGCATACTGTTCTGATTAAACGTTTGGCGTTCGCTAGGCTATCGTACGACAAAAGTTTTCGTGTTTTTCCCTTCGGATTTTGTTGGGCGAAATGTCGTGATCGGCTGTCAAAAGCTGTGTACTAACGATCAGATTATCGTACAGTCAATTCGAAAGCAATTTTTTTTTCATACGATTATCTGATCGTGTGTATGAGGCATTAGGCTGGCTATACATGGGTCAAATTTTGAAAGAATTTTCTTTCGAAAATCAGAAATGGTTCGATGGTGCCCCCATTGATTTTGAAATTCGACCAACCAAGCCTTAAATTTAATCTATATTGCTACATAAAATAATTTTCATTGCTAGGGGTCTTCCTTTCTCTCTTGGAATTTTGTTTTCTTGCACTCATTTCTTTTTCGATTATATTTTTCGCATGATTTTCCCATGTTTATTATGTTTTTCAAAAAATTTCCAACGTACCCGATGATTCATTCAATGAACGCACGAAAATTGGAAATTGCTGCGGCCCACTAGCGGTGGGAAATTAGAACGAAACATCTTAGATTAGATTTTTGAAAGAAAATTGAAATTCGACCCATGTATGGCCAGCCTAAGGCCATACATGTTCAATCTTCTTGTACAATTTTCAGTTAGATGGACCAAAAAACATATAATATGAGTTTAAAACGAAATAACACTTTCAATTGTATCCTATTAGGCAGGCCTTTGTACTAAAATAGTTGAAGGTAAATCTCAATAAAATTGTATAGAAAATTACATAATGTATGGCCAGCCAAAGCCCACGTTCACATTGGGCCGATTTGACATGTCAAATCGGAGCCTATTGCCAGCATTGGCACTGTCTGAATCGGTGCGACGCCAACTTTGCGGCGCCGCACAGATTCCCAAAAGTAGCTTCTGCACTACTTTTGGCAACTTCAAGGGGCGATTTCAAAACACATCTATGCAGGGACCCACACAGATGTCTGTCAAATCGCCCCCGAAATTGGAGTGAAAATGCCGGTTTGAAATTGTGCGAGTTCAGCTGAACTTGCACGATTTCAAACCCGCCCTCCGTGTGAACCTACACCTAAAGTGGTGTTCCAGCTGTTAAAAAAAATAAATAAAAGTCAGCAGCTACAAATTCTGTAGCTGCTGACTTTTAATAAATAGACAATTACCTGTCCAGGGAGCCTGCGATGTCAGCACCCCAGCCGATTTTCAGATCGGCTGTCAGGTGCTGCCGCCGCCGCCATTCATTCTATAAGAAACCGGCAATGAAGACTTTCGGCTTCACAGCTGTTTCCCTACTGTGCATGCGCGAAGCACGCTGCGCATTCTAATTGACTCGGCGGCAGGGGAAGGAGGAAGAGGAACTTCTGAGGGACGGCGCCGTCTCCCGGAAGTGGGGAAGGGTACCTATCAAAAACAAATTCCCTCCCCCCTCCTGAAAGGTGTCAAATGTGGCACGGGGGGGGGGGGGGGGGGCAGATCAGCGGAAGTTCCACTTTTGGGTGGAACTCCGCTTTGAGGGGGCTGAATACAAATGCACGCTCCACTTTTCAGATATTTATTTATTTGTAAAAGATTTTGAAAACCATTTATCATTTTCCTTCCACTTCACAATTACAGTCAGGTCCATAAATATTGGGACATCGACACAATTCTAATCTTTTTGGCTCTATACACCACCACAATGGATTTGAAATGTAACAAACAAGATGTGCTTTAACTTCAGACTTTCAGCTTTAATCTGCGGGTATTTACATCGAAATCAGGTGAACGGTGTAGGAATTACAACAGTTTGTATACGTGCCTTCCACTTTTTAAGGGACCAAAAGTAATGGGACAATTGGCTTCTTCCATGGCTAGGTGGGTGTTATTCCCTCATTATCCCATTTACAAGGAGAAGATAAAAAGGTCCAGAGTTCATTTCAAGTGTGCTATTTGCATTTGGAATATGTTGCTGTCAACTCTCACTATGAGATCCAAAGAGCTGTCACTATCAGTGAAGCAAGCCATCATTAGGCTAAAAAAACAAAACAAACCCATCAGAGAGATCGCAAAAACATTAGGTGTGGCCAAATCAACTGTTTGGAACATCCTTAAAAAGAAAGAACGCACCAGTGAGCTCAGCAACACCAAAAGACCCGGAAGACCACAGAAAACAACTGTGGTGGATGACTGAAGAATTCTTTCCCTGGTGAAGAAAACACCCTTCACAACAGTTGGCCGGATCAAGAACACTCTCCAGGAGGTAGGTGTATGTGTGTCAAAGTCAACAATCAAGAGAAGACTTCACCAGAGTGAATACAGAGGATTCACCACATGATGTAAACCATTGGTGAGCCTCAAAAACAGGTAGACCAGATCAGAGTTTGCCAAACAACATCTAAAAAAGCCTTCACAGTTCTGGAACAACATCCTATGGACAGATGAGACCAAGATCAACTTGTACCAGAGTGATGGGAAGAGAAGAGAATGGAGAAGGAAAGGAACTGCTCATGATCCAAAGCATACCACCTCGTCAGTGAAGCATGGTGGTGGTATTGTCATGGCGTGGGCATGTATGGCTGCCAATGGAACTGGTTCTCTTGTATTTATTTATTGATGATGTGACTGCTGACAAAAGCAGCAGGATGAATTCTGAAGTGTTTCGGGCAATATTATCTGCTCATATTCAGCCAAATGCTTCAGAACTCAGTGGACGGTGCTTCACAGTGCAGATGGACAATGACCCGAAGCATACTGCGAAAGCAACCAAAGAGTTTTTTAAGGGAAAGAAGTGGAATGTTATGCAATGACCAAGTCAATCACCTGACCTGAATCCGATTGAGCATGCATTTCACTTGCAGAAGACAAAACTGAAGGGAAAATGCCCCAAGAACAAGCAGGAACTGAAGACAGTTGCAGTAGAGGCCTGGCAGAGCATCACCAGGGATGAAACCCAGCGTCTGGTGATGTCTATGCGTTCCAGACCTCAGGCTGTAATTGACTGCAAAGGATTTGCAACCAAGTATTAAAAAGTGAAAGTTTGATATATGATTGTTTATCTGTCCCATTACTTTTGGTCCCTTAAAAAGTAGGAGGCACATACACAAACTGTTGTAATTCCTACACCGTTCACCTGATTTGGATGTAAATACCCTAAAATTAAAGCTGAAAGTCTGCAGTTAAAGCACATCTTTTTTGTTTCATTTCAAATCCATTGTGGTGGTGTATAGAGCCAAAAAGATTAGAATTGTGTCGATGTCCCAATATTTATGGACCTGACTGTATGTGCCACTTTGTGTTGATCTATCACATAAAATCCCAGAAAAATACATTTACATTTTTAGTTGTAACATGACAAAATGTAGAAAATTTCAAGGGGTATGAATACTTTTTCAAGGCACTGTATAAGGCAGAGAACAGCAAGAAGACGAGTTGGATGCCCCCAGAGATTATGTGGGCAAGAAATGACCAACTTGGAGCAGTTGAATACCAGTTTGCTAGTAAGACCTGTTCACACGGTGTGCGGTTTCTGCACCAGAGATACTGCTTTTCACTGCAGCAATCGGATGGCACTGCTGCTCACCGCACTGCAGCATAATGTAACTGGCTTCAATTTAGAAACTTGAATGATGTGTAACTTTGTACACTCTCAATAAAGTAAAAAAAAAAATGTAAAGTGTGATGGGCCCATCTTCCTGCCTGGGGAAACAGACACCAACCCACACGCTTGAGAGCATTTTAGTAGGCGGCTAGGGTGAGCAGATCCCAATTCTTCTACCTCCAGGTTTACCATTAGGTTCCATTCAAACCTATGCAGGTTTGACGAAGTGCACGCACGTTTTTGTGCATTTCTACGCATTGATTTTTATGGGCTACCTTATATGAGAAGAATGCACTGCACCACAATGGCTGCTACTCTATGCTCGCGTTGCTAGATGCTGTGGGCTGCTGCATATCTGCAACAGGGCTGTGCATTTTTGTGCGATGCAGGAAAATGTTCCCACAATGCATAAATGTGAACCTAGCTTTAACCACTTCAGCCCTGGAAGGTTTTACCCCCTAATGACTAGGCCATTTTTTGAGATCTGGCAATGCGTTATTTTAACTGATAGTTGCGTGGCTGTGCCCAAATAAAACTGATGTCCTTTTTTCCCCACAAATATAGCTTTCTTTTGGTGGTATTTGATCACACCTCTGCGTTTTTTTTATTTTTTGCGCTAGAAACAAAAAAAGACAACTTTTGAAAAATAAAATATTTTTTACTCTCTGCTATAAAACATATCTAATAAAAAATGTAAAAAATCAATTTAGGCCAATATGTTTTCTGCTACATATTTTGCTATATATATATATAATATACATATTATAGTTATAGGAATTTATGGAGTTTTTATTTCATTTTTCTTTTTTTAATAGTAATGGCTGTGATCAGCGACTTTTAGCGGGATTGCGGCAGACAAATCACACACTTAACTGACACTTTTGATGTTTTTTTGGGGACCAGTGACACCAATACAGTGATCAGTGCTAAAAAAAATATGCACTGTTACCGTACTGACACTGGCAGGGAAGGGGTTAACATCAGGGGTGATCAAAGGGTTAAATATGTTCCCTGGGAGTGATTACTAACTGGGAGGGGGGTGCTCTGACTGGGGGAAGACAGAGATCCGTGTTCCTGCTTAGCAGAAACACAAGATCTCCACCTCCTCCCGTGTCAGAACGGCAATCTGCCTTGTTTACATACTGTTCTGCCTCTCTCGGGAACGATCGCGGGTGGCTGGCGGACATCTGGTCCGCTGGACCCACTGATTGGCTCCCCCTCTGTCCAGTCAGCACGCAATTGGGTTTCTGCGCGCGCCCCCTAGAAGCTATTGCACGAAATGACATAAAGGTACGTGATTTTGCGCAATAGAGCCACTTTGCCGCAGTAAATGTACGTTACGCAGACGGCAAGTGGATAAGCTCTTCCTGCCAGCCATATGCATACTGTATAGTTGGCCCTATGTGAACACTTTGTTCTGTGTGCTCGCAGCACAGTTACCAGCAGGGACTGATACATACTTGCAATCGGGAGCTTTCAGATTGTGTGACTACCATGACAGCCAATCACAGAGGTCACATGACCCGAATGCCCACCTCCGACTCCCAGAGCTGTTAAAGGGCCAGGATACCACAGCGGGAATTTGTTAATAAGGCGCTTTTACCCAGGTTTTAAAAACAGTAGCTGCTCAATTTTAATAAACAGACACTTACCTCGACAGGGATTCCATGCTATCCTCACCTGAGCTGGTTCTGTCTTCGTGTCCCCGGCGCCAGCATGCTAACTGTGGCTTGCGGCTTCACAGCTGGTTTCCCACTGTGCATGCGTGAGCTGTCTGCGCCCTGTGAATTGCCTCCTGGGAGAAGAACCATAAGGTTTTGAGCCTGGAGAGTGAGTCAAATTTTGGCTTGGATCGCCTTGGTAGCAGTGGGGACCTGCCAGAACCCCCCCAATAAAAAAAAAAAAAAGAAAATCTAAATGTTTGGTGGTGGTGTTGGGGGAGGGGCAAGAGGAGGGGAAAGAGCAGAACTTCCCCTTCTGGGGAAAGTTTCCTGTGTCAGCTTTTGCCTCTTTGGACAGAGGTGATGATGCTAATTCATTGTCTACTGATCAGGCTACAGGCAGAGGGTTGACACTGGAAGCTCCAAAGGTGCTGATTTCTAGATCATCTGTAATCCTCACAAAAGATCTCGAATTGTGTACATTTTTTTTCTACTTATGAATAACTTCAGGTATTTCCAGGCATCGGTGACATTTGTCCCCTGGGAAGGCTATGTCACTTGTGCCTTCCTGGGATTTCTCTTTATCTGGGGAAGACGTTTTTCTTGAGATCCTGCAAGATTTTACCTATGCTCAAGACCTGGTGCAGATGTCATCGGTGGGCTGGTGCGGAGAACAAGGAATAGGACATTGACCTATTGCTGTCTAGCTTTTAAAGTGGAGCTTCACTCTCCAAATCAACATTGACTATTTTTAATCATCATGCTGCTAGCATTGGTAAATAGATAGGAAAATATATAAGATTTAATTGTTTTAAACTTTTTTTGTACATTTCTTCAGTTCCTTTCTGGTGTCTTGCCTAGGCAAATGACGTCATGCATCTCAGGAGTCTTCAGGAGGGGAGGGGTTTTCTCAGCTAAGCACACCCTCCTGCATGCATGCTCGAGCTATAGGCAGATGGATTCCGGGAAGTAAATGCTACATGAATAATTTGCTCAAGATAGTCATGGCCAGAAATGCTAGGGGGTATTTTTAAAAGTGATTTCTCGACAAAATAAAGCCTGGAGACATGGATGGATAGGGGAGTTTGCTTTGAATATTAAAAATTAATTAAATTGTTACTAAACCCAGGAGCCTGCATTTACTATATCTGGTCTCCCACAGTACACGGAACATGAAAATGCTCAGGGAATTGTTTTAGTAAATCTAAACTGCTAAATACCTTTTCTCATCAGCAGGTTAGAGCAGTCTTGTGACTTCTCAGTGTCTGGTTAAAGCATGTAGGAGGAGTTTTCGATTTGCTCTGACTGTCCTATAAGGCTGCAGGACCCCTGACCCTCTGTCTGGGCAGTGCTGATTTGCCCTGTGCTGATCACATGCACTCTCCCAAGAAAACCAAAAAAACTCTCTAGCGATACACACCAAACTGAGCATGTGCAGCTTTTCCCCTAGCCTCTGTTCTATCCGGAGATGGATTGGGGACAGTGGAAGGGGAGGGGGGGGGGGGCAGAGAAGACGGGATCAAACAGGCCTTTTTACACAATGTGGAGGTATAACCCCTGAGGTTCCACAGTGAGTGTAACAAGCATGCTTTACTGCATATACAGACTGATTTTACTGTTGTGGATTTAGCCTCGGTTTCCACTAGTGCGGCTACGAAGTCGTGCTAGCACGACTTCGTAGCGAAAGTAAACTGCGGCTTCAGTGAGACTTGTCCCTCATATATAGAGGGAAGTCGCACTGAAGGCGGCTCAAAAGTAGTGCACGATCTACTTTTGAAGTCGCCGCAACTGAAGCCGCGGCAGTGGAACTGGGCCCCATTGAAAACAATGGGTTTTGACTTGCTGTGCGACTTGACATGTGTCAAGTCGCACCGGAAGTCGCACTAGTGAAAAACGAGCCTTAGTAACACTTTAAATAGTGTTTTTGGTTTGTGGTGCATAGATGCAGTGAAGATCTGCTTTAAAGTGGTAGTAAACTCAGTTTTACCACTTGTAACTACAGGTAAGCCTATAATAAGGCTTACCTGTAGGTACTGTGAATATCCTCTAAACTTGCACTATTTAGGAGATATTCAGAGTGCATGCAGCCAGTGACGTCACCAGGGCATGCGTTCTGAAGGTCCGCCATACCGTGGTGGACCTTCAGAGCCCGTCCTGTAGACAGTGGCTCCCTGGCCAGTCATGTAGCTGGAGGCTGCGAACCCGGAAAGAAGACCAGGTGAAGATGGAAGCCCTGTCAGCGGTGGCAGCCCGCAGCTGAAGGGCGTCGCTTTAAAGTGGAGTTCTGGCCTATTTTGCAACTTTAGTGATTCCTGGAGTGCTCGCTATGCTGACCAACAATTGGACGTTTTCTATTTTTTTTCGGGGTCCCTTTCCTTATTTTCAGGGCATTTTTTATTGTACTTTCTCCTTCTCCCCCCTCTGTGGCCACGGCCACCGACATCACTTCCACCTTTGCATTGCATCCTGGGAGCTGTTTGTCATCACTCCCAGGAGGCTGGAATCAGGAAGAACTCCCAGAACACTCCCTGGAATCAGGAAGAAGGACACAGCTGATTACGCTGCTGCTTCAGATGCCCACATCCAAGATGGCCGCGCCCAGACATAGTTTTTAAAAGTAAGATTTTGACTAAAATCCAATACCGTACACCTTGTAAGTATGAGAATAGCGGTTCTGTAAAGGGTGATGGATTAGTATTATAGGGGTATTTTTAGTTAAAAAGGTATTTGAGGGAGGAACTCCGCTTTAAGGTAAGTTTTTTTTTTTTTTTTTTTTTTTACTACGCTTTAGTATACATAGGTCACCTTGTTTCACTATAAAGATTTCAATGGTGTTGGCAGTGTATTAGGAGGGAAGAGGGTGGGTTTGGTTTATTATATTTTTTCAACATTTTTTATTAATACTAACTGAGGCGCTTGAAACTGCCCATAAAATGCTGAGCGCTTTTGTGGTGCTTTTGAGGCGTTAGCGTTGTGCTTTTTTTTAAGAAAACGTCACTCAAAAACCATTTTGAGGTGCTTTTGAAGCGCTTTCCATTCATTGTAATGGAGCGGGGTGTTTTTGAGGCGCTTTTTTTTAGCACTCTAAACATGCTCAAAAGATGCTGCTTGCAGAAGTTTTTTCACTGCCCCGGTGTGAAAGCATTTATTAATGTTAATGGGAATAGGTTTTCAGGTGCTTTTTTCTTTAGTGCCAAAGCGCTTGAATAGCGCCTCAGTGTGATAGGACTCTAAGACCCCTTTCACACTGAGGCGATTTTCAGACGTGTTCACGTTAAAAAAAGCACCTGAAAAGCTCACAAAAACAAATTTCCATTAAAATCAATTAATGTGCTGGTGGGGCAGTGAAAAGCTCCTGCAAGCAGCATGTTTGGAGCGCTAAAAAAAAGCACCTCAAAAGCGCCCCTCTCCATTAAAATGAATGGTGCCTGAAAAGCACTTTAAAAGCGCCTAAAAATTGTTCTTTTAAGTCACGTGGCCTTCAAAAAAAGCGAACTGCTAACTATGCAAAAGCACTTAAAAAGCGCCACAAAACCACCCGGCATTTTATGGGCTGTTTTTTTAAGCGCCTCAGTGTGAAAACTTCTGTGATTTTTTTAAATTTTTTGGATGAGCTTTAGACATAGATTCTTTAACCTTCCTAGCGGTATTCCCGAGCGTGACTCGGGGTTAGATTTTAGAGCCAAAAGCGGTAACCCCGAGCCACACTCGGGGTACCGCTAGGAAGATCGCTGGATCCTGGAAGAGGTTTTACTTACCTTTTCTCCGGGATCCAGCGAAGAATGCGGGCGGTATGCGGCGGCGGAGCTTCCTCCCGATCGTCTGCGAGCCCCGGCTTCCGTCTCCGGCGACGTGACATCCGCTGGGGGGTGGAACTGGCGGCAAATTCAAATGTCAAACACACTGATACCATTCAAAATAAAATAAAATCACATTACATTGCCCCCCAGTGCCCTTTTCCTGCAGTTTTACTGTACTTTTTATGTAAATATATATACAGTGGGTACGGAAAGTATTCAGACCCCCTTAAATTTTTCACTCTTTGTTATATTGCAGCCATTTGCTAAAATCATTTAGGTTCATTCTTCTTCCTCGTGAATGTACACATAGCACCCCATACTGACAGAAAAACACAGAATTGTTGACATTGTTGCAGATTTATTAAAAAAGAAAAACTGAAATATCACATGGTCCTAAGTATTCAGACCCTTTGCTCAGTATTTAGTAGAAGCCCCCTTTTGATCTAATCCAGCCAGGAGTCTTTTTGGGAAAGATGCAACAAGTCTTTCACACCTGGATTTGGGGATCCTCTGCCATTCCTCCTTGCAGATCCTCTCCAGTTCTGTCAGGTTGGATGGTAAACGTTGGTGGACAGCCATTTTTAGGTCTCTCCAGAGATGCTCAATTGGGTTTAAGTCAGGGCTCTGGCTGGGCCATACAAGAACAGTCACGGAGTTGTTGTGAAGCCACTCCTTCGTTATTTTAGCTGTGTGCTTAGGGTCATTGTCTTGTTGGAAGGTAAACCTTCGGCCCAGTCTGAGGTCCAGAGCACTCTGGAGAAGGTTTTTGTCCAGGATATCCCTGTACTTGGCCGCATTCATCTTTTCCTCGATTGCAACCAGTCGTCCTGTCCCTGCAGCTGAAAAACACCCCCACAGCATGATGCTGCCACCACCATGCTTCACTGTTGGGACTGTATTGGACAGGTGATGAGCAGTGCCTGGTTTTCTCCACACATACCGCTTAGAATTAAGGCCAAAAAGTTCTATTTTGGTCTCATCAGACCAGAGAATCTTTTTGTCACCATCTTGGAGTCCTTCAGGTGTTTTTTAGCAAACTCCATGCGGGCTTTCATGTGTCTTACACTGAGGAGAGGCTTCCGTCGGGCCACTCTGCCATAAAGCCCCGACTGGTGGAGGGCTGCAGTGATGGTTGACTTTCTACAACTTTCTCCCATCTCCTGACTGCATCTCTGGAGCTCAGCCACAGTGATCTTTGGGTTCTTCTTTACCTCTCTCACCAAGGCTCTTCTCCCCCGATAGCTCAGTTTGGCCGGACGGCCAGCTCTAGGAAGGGTTCTGGTCGTCCCAAACGTCTTCCATTTGAGGATTATGGAGGCCACTGTGCACTTAGGAACCTTAAGTGCAGCAGAAATCTTTTTGTAACCTTGGCCAGATCTGTGCCTTGCCACAATTCTGTCTCTGAGCTCTTCAGGCAGTTCCTTTGACCTCATGATTCTCACTTGCTCTGACATGCATTGTGATCTGGAAGGTCTTATATAGACAGGTGTGTGGCTTTCCTAATCAAGTCCAATCAGTATAATCAAACACAGCTGGACTCAAATGAAGGTGTAGAACCATCTCAAGGATGATCAGAAGAAATGGAAAGCACCTGAGTTAAATATATGAGTGTCACAGCAAAGGGTCTGAATACTTAGGACCATGTGATATTTCAGTTTTTCTTTTTTAATAAATCTGCAACAATTCTGTGTTTTTCTGTCAGTATGGGGTGCTATGTGTACATTCATGAGGAAGAAGAATGAACCTAAATGATTTTAGCAAATGGCTGCAATATAACAAAGAGTGAAAAATTTAAGGGGGTCTGAATACTTTCCGTACCCACTATATATATATATATATATATATATATATATATATATACGTAATTCTTGTGAATGAGCAGCCCAAACCAACTGTGTGTATATATATATATATATATATATATATATATATATAATATATATATATATATATATATATATATATATATATATAAAATATATGTATGCATACATATATATAATAAATGTATACAGTTGGTTTGGGCTGCTCATTCACAAGAATTATATGCAAAATAATGGTACTGCTTTCAGCACTTAAAATCCAAAAGAATCATACTGCCAGGGAGGTTAATTAGAGCACATTACAAGGAAGGAAAATGTTTTTTAGAATCCAGTGATTGGTGTTCCTCCGGCCCTCATCTGGTGCCGCTCCCCAGGCTAAATGCTGCAGAATTTGCGCATTTTTTTCCTGTGCTTACTATTCCTGTTTTGCAATCTGCCCTCGTACCTCTTTTTGTTACAGTGGAACATTGCTCTCTATTTCAAAATTTTGTGTAATTCTATAGGCACGGAAATAGGAGAGGTTTATGAGGTTGAGCAAATGCAACTCGCAGCCTGCCGAATTCCATTTTACAATCCGCTGAATAATTTGCTGGCTATTCTATGGTATTTGCTTTTCCTGAAATGGCTCCATGCTGGATGTGATTCCAACATGCCTATGATCCATACTGGCCAGCCGGGTGCTTCGTTTCAGCCGAAGCTGACTTTACTCCATAAGCAGTTTAAATAAACATCAATGTCTTCGCCTCTGCAGAATCCTTCATGGTAAAAGAAAAAAAAAATGAATTCTGCCTTCAGGAAATCGTTTCATAGACGCCTTTCTGGGTTAAGTAAAGTGGGCGATCCATAAAGCTAACATTATGGTACACTTCATTAAAAATGCAGCGACTCCCCCAATGAGCAGGAACTGTAAATGTCACATTCACTGCCCTTGCTGGCAAATGCATGTGTGACCTGTTTATTACATTAGAACCGTCTGAAATCTGTACGGCATCCAAGACGAGTCAACGGCAGGAAACCGCAGTCTACTGAATACATCAGGAAAATATTTCTTTGTCACTTTCCTGTTCTCGTTCGAAATAAGGAGCAGCTCGGTCAAAGAGAAAAGGATGAGTTTACTTTCTAATGTTATTTAAAGGAAGCGTGCGGATTTCTCTCATCCCCATGCACTGTGCACATTCCCTCCCCTTCCCCAGGATGTACTTGGTAAATATTATTTAACCACTTGCCTACTGGGCACTTATACCTCCCTTCCTGCCCAGGCCAATTTTCAGCTTTCAGCACTGTCGCACTTTGAATGACAATTGCGCGGTCATGCAACACTGTACCCAAAAGAAATTTTGTATCGTTTTTTTTTTTCACATAAATAATGATTTCTTGTGGTGGTTTTTAATCACCACTGTTTTTTTTCTTTTTTCTTTTTGCTAAAGAAAGATAAAACACTGAAAATTAAAATTTTGCAAACCAGGTAAAAATTCTCTCTTCACTGATGTGCACTGATGAGGCTGCACTAATGAACACTGATTGGCACTAATAGGTGGCACTGATGGGCACTAATAAAGCCACACTGATGAGGCTGCACTGATGGGTGACACTGATGGGCACTGATAGGCAGCATTGATATGCAGCACTGACAGGTTACACTGATGATGAGGCACTGATGGGCACTGATTGGCAGCAAGGATGGGCACTAATAGGTGGCACTAGTTTTTTTTTTTTTTAAGCCCGTGGCGTGTGAAACACGCTCAAAAGACTCAAAAGGGAAGTGGGGAAAGTGCTATGGTGCCATGTGAGGAACCAAGGCAGGCCTTTCCGGCCGGAATACAAAATTCCTCTGGTCTAAGCCAAAAGGCCTGTCCCAAGAGGCAGGTGCGAAAAAGGTGTGCATGGTGCAGTGACCAAGGTGCCGAAAAACTCAAGGCGAGCTGCCCCTCACCAGTGAGAATTAAGGCACCCCTGGGCTGCCACCCCAGGGACACTTACACCACGGGCTTTTTCAATCTCAGCCCCCGGCCAGACCGAGTGTAGCCTATCCCCACCAGCAGACATCAGAACCTGGACAGTTTAGAGAGAGCTTACCTACCACTGGGGACAGGCCTTTTGCAAGGCCAGATCAAAACCCAGGAGAGAAAGCCCTCTCCTCGCCATCCTGTTCCTCAGCCCATTACATCCAGGAGCAGTTCCACCGGCCACCCAGTCAGACCGGCTTTCCTGCTTCCTTCAAACTGGTTAGGACAGTTCAACCCATTCGAATCAGAAGGCGGCGGTCCCCACATGCTTTCCCAGATGACCTACTCCCCATACCTCGTACTCTGAGCGCTCTGGGTTTTGGTCATACTGGTACTAGCTGAGGTCCATTCCAACTGATAAGAACAGATACTACACTTGATCTTAGCCAAAAGGCCGAGAAGCGATAGTTGGCACTGATTAGCAGCACTGGCGGGCACAGATTGGGATCGATGTCCCTGTAACAGAAGCCTGGTATTGGCTTTCTTCTATTCTCCTCACACTAATTGTGAGGAGAAAAAAAGCCAATAAACGGCTTCTGTTTAATTCCATGATCAGCTGTCATTGGCTGACAGCTGATCATGTGGTAAAGGACTGCTGTGATTGGCCCTTTACCCTGTTCCATGATTAGCCTAGTCCCAAGAACTGGACGATCACAGAGCATGACGCCCGTGACTCTCTCTTGGCACTGAAAGCCCATGCTGTAGCCGTTTTTCGGGTATAGTGCAGGCAGAAAATAGGTAGTGCATCTGGTGAAGAATTTAATATCAGCAACATTTTTAATATGTCTGAGGTTTGGCCCCCTGCTTTGCCCTGTGGTTCCACCCTGTGATCTGACTTCCTGTTAGAGGGTGGCTACATTAATTCTTTTTTTTCAAATAACCATTTTTATTAAAAAATTTTTTTTTCCAAAAACAGAACAGGAAGAAGAAATTTAAAGATATGGGTACAATATTCAGATTAGATGCATATCGCTCAAAAGTGCGGTGAGGACAGTTGAAACCGCCATCTCAGTGGCTATCTTCGTACAGTGGGTAGGGAAAGTATTCAGACCCCCTTAAATTTTTCACTCTTTGTTATATTGCAGCCATTTGCTAAAATCATTTAAGTTCATTCTTCTTCCTCGTGAATGTACACATAGCACCCCATACTGACAGAAAAACACAGAATTGTTGACATTGTTGCAGATTTATTAAAAAAGAAAAACTGAAATATCACATGGTCCTAAGTATTCAGACCCTTTGCTGTGACACTCATATATTTAACTCAGGTGCTTTCCATTTCTTCTGATCATCCTTGAGATGGTTCTACACCTTCATTTGAGTCCAGCTGTGTTTGATTATACTGATTGGACTTGATTAGGAAAGCCACACACCTGTCTATATAAGCCCCTCAAGATCACAATGCATGTCAGAGCAAATGAGAATCATGAGGTCAAAGGAACTGCCTGAAGAGCTCAGAGACAGAATTGTGGCAAGGCACAGATCTGGCCAAGGTTACAAAAAGATTTCTGCTGCACTTAAGGTTCCTAAGAGCACAGTGGCCTCCATAATCCTCAAATGGAAGACGTTTGGGACGACCAAAACCCTTCCTAGAGCTGGCCGTCCGGCCAAACTGAGCTATCGGGGGAGAAGAGCCTTGGTGAGAGAGGTAAAGAAGAACCCAAAGATCACTGTGGCTGAGCTCCAGAGATGCAGTCAGGAGATGGGAGAAAGTTGTAGAAAGTCAACCATCACTGCAGCCCTCCACCAGTCGGGGCTTTATGGCAGAGTGGCCCGACGGAAGCCTCTCCTCAGTGTAAGACACATGAAAGCCTGCATGGAGTTTGCTAAAAAACACCTGAAGGACTCCAAGATGGTGAGAAATAAGATTCTCTGGTCTGATGAGACCAAAATAGAACTTTTTGGCCTTAATTCTAAGCGGTATGTGTGGAGAAAACCAGGCACTGCTCATCACCTGTCCAATACAGTCCCAACAGTGAAGCATGGTGGTGGCAGCATCATGCTGTGGGGGTGTTTTTCAGCTGCAGGGACAGGACGACTGGTTGCAATCGAGGGAAAGATGAATGCGGCCAAGTACAGGGATATCCTGGACAAAAACCTTCTCCAGAGTGCTCTGGACCTCAGACTGGGCCGAAGGTTTACCTTCCAACAAGACAATGACCCTAAGCACACAGCTAAAATAACGAAGGAGTGGCTTCACAACAACTCCGTGACTGTTCTTGAATGGCCCAGCCAGAGCCCTGACTTAAACCCAATTGAGCATCTCTGGAGAGACCTAAAAATGGCTGTCCACCAACGTTTACCATCCAACCTGACAGAACTGGAGAGGATCTGCAAGGAGGAATGGTAGAGGATCCCCAAATCCAGGTGTGAAAGACTTGTTGCATCTTTCCCAAAAAGACTCCTGGCTGTATTAGATCAAAAGGGGGCTTCTGCTAAATACTGAGCAAAGGGTCTGAATACTTAGGACCATGTGATATTTCAGTTTTTCTTTTTTAATAAATCTGCAACAATGTCAACAATTCTGTGTTTTTCTGTCAGTATGGGGTGCTATGTGTACATTCATGAAGAAGAAGAATGAACTTAAATGATTTTAGCAAATGGCTGCAATATAACAAAGAGTGAAAAATTTAAGGGGGTCTGAATACTTTCCGTACCCACTGTATATATATATTTATATATATATATATATATATATATATATATATATATATATATAAGCAATCACATCAAGACGAAAAAGAACATACAAGGGAAAGGGTTAGGTGGAAAAAGAGAAAGGAGCAAAAGGAGATGGGTGCCGTCATTATAGCTCACCAAGGGACAAAGGGGTTTCGGGGTGGATCCTCCTGAAGATACCACAGTTCCCAAACATGGTTGTGGGTTTATAATTTGTCCTATATTATGGCAGTTAGTTTCTCCATCAGTTCCACATCCTTAGTCCTAGCATACAGAGCATCAGGAGAAGGAGGAAAGCGATTTTTTCCGATGTACAGATACAAGGCAGCGCCTGCCGTGAGAATATGGTGTAACGGCTTCTTATAGGGTTTAGAGAGTTTAAAGGGGGATAGACCCAGAAGGATAAATGTTAGTGACCATGGGATAGGTAACCAAACAGGCTACCCAGCAGCTGTTGTACTGTGTGCCAAAAAGGGGTGATCAGAGAGCATGTCCTAAATATATGGAAGAGAGTACCTCTATCCCCGTAGCAATGCCAGCAGCGGTCGGCAGTCAAAGCCAGTGGGATAGAGAGCATGGAGTACATCCGGCACCAGGTACCAAAAGTAGAGAATATTATAGGTATTTTCCTTATAGAGGGTACATAGGGAACTCTTAGCTGCCCGAGACCAGATTGTCTGCCATGTCCTATGGGGAATTTCCTCACCTAGTACCCTCTCCTGTCGGAGCATATAGGAGTGTTTGCCCTGGGCTTGGATGAAATAAGAATTCAGTGTCCGGTAAATATCGGAGATTAGGCCTCTTCTTGCGATGCCCTCCAAGATCAAGCGTTCAAAAGGTGAAAGAGGGGAGAATTGTAGAATTGGGGTAATAGTTTGTGCGTAGTGGCCGATCTGTGATATCCATAAAACACCTGGCGCGGTAGGTCAAATTTATCCTGAAGTTCTTTAAATGATAGCTTTTTACGAGACCTAGGGTCTACTAAATGGCCAAAATGAAGTATATTCCTCGACGCACAAGGATGGGACATCGGGAACGTAAGGCTATCTGGAGATAGCAGATACCTTCGTGCTGCGATTTGAGCCCATACAAAATGAATGGGCTCAAATTGCACTGCAAAGAATTGTATGCGATTTGAAGAGGAATGCAGTTTGATTCCTGTTAGAATCTTATGCAGTTTCCTGCACTGCTTTTGTGTGAACCCTGACTGAAGTTACTATGATAAACCTTGGTTCACACAGGAGCAGCAGGGGGAAACTGCATGTGATTCGGACAGGAATCGCACAGCATTCCTGTTTAAATCCCATGTGATTCTTTGCAGTGTTATTTGAGCCTATTCATTTTGTATTGGCTCAAATCACACCACAATGGTATCAGTTTCAGGTATTGGAATATTTGCATTATTACTTAGTATTGGCACAATTACGAATATCGTTCTCGCTGCATATACTAGAGACTATAGACTATAGGATGTGTAGTATGTATAGAGCAGTGCATTGCTTGTTCCAAACAAAAGGGAAAAGGAGAGATGCAAGAGCTCATGGAGGACGTTACAATGAGGCTTGCTTACATTGGGGTTGGGGGGTAGTAAAACCATATGGTTGAGCCATGTTTTTACTATCCTTAAAATCCTCCCCCTTTAGCTGGAAAAGCAGCAGCCAAGGGCGTACACATGCTGCAGCCACAGTGCTTCTTGCAAACAAGGGAATAGGGCGGTCCTGCAAATGCGTACAATGCACGTGGTTGCGGCACAGTAGTCCACCATTTTGGGGGTTACAGTGCCTCCTCACCACCTGTCAAATGTCCTCTAAAGCATGATCTGAACTCGGATTGTTTTTCCGAGAGCACTGCAAGTCTAGACAAGGCTTAAGAAACAGTTTAATGAAAAAAGATTACAGGGCAATTGAGTAGTGGACGCGTATGGATTATTTTTGGAGAATAAGGTGGTTATTGTTTTGTGTCAATTTAACTTCTTTCCACCAACATAGTGCATAAATGCGGCCTCTCAGTGGGTGGGCTTTAAAGAGGAACTGCAGTCTTTTCACATAATTTGTAATAAAAACATCTGTGCCATTTCCCTCCAACCACTTTGCATATTATTTTATGTATACTGTGATTCTATATTTGCCAAATATGCTGCAAAAAATCTCCTTCTACTAAGTCTTGCTGCAGCCATTTTAACTGTGGGCAGCTGAAGCTGCTGCCTGTTCTCTTCCTGGATTTTCACAGACACACACAGGCACACACATACACATATATACAGACAGACACGCTAACACCACTGCTTGCCTGCACATTTCTCCTCTCTGGATGAATACACATGGATCTCTGCAGTCTCCTGTTATCTGGGCCCTCATCCAACCCCCTCCAGCTCTGCAGCTGTTCTTGGCTCTCCTATGTCCCTCCTCCACTCTCTTGCCCCATCCCCTTCCTTGCAGGCAGACTCTCACGAGAGTGTTCATGATGTCATTAGCCTAGGTAGCCTAAGGTAAAGATTACCTGAGGACAGGGAGTGTGTTACTTAACAATCAATAGGGAAAATGCCTGGAAAAAAAAACAACTTCTTCAGCCACCACATCTTTTACGTAACATGGGGAGGTGTTTTGTAGTCCACGGAGAGCTGGAAACAATGGAACCTATATCGGCACAGGCAGAGAGCACAGGAAGTTTGCAGCTCGCAGTATTTCTGGCAGGATCAACATGTATTTTTGTGTTCTTAGCTAACAGATATAACAAAATGCTTTAGGGCCTCATTCACATGGGCATCGTGGTCCCTAAAGTGTGAATTGGCTGTGTATTTATGTAGTTAGAGCCCCATGCTGGAAATCTTCTTTAAGGACACATTTGCTCATCCTAATTTGACAGGCTTTCAGGGGCGTATGAGCCACCCCCAATGCAGACAGTGTGATAGAGCTGCACATTTATTGCTGTATATTCAACCTGACTGCATTACTATAATAAATATAGAAGGTTCAGTTTGATTTGTAGGTTTACATACTGTACCATTTAAATGAATGCTATAGCTAGTATGAGCAAAGTACAGATTCAGCTAAATAAGGAAACTTGGAGGTAATCATTAAAGTGTTACTAAACCCACAACAGTAAAATCAGTCTGTATATGCAGTAAGGCATTCTTGTGGAACCTAAGGGGTTAATCCTCCTCATGTAAAAAGGCTGGTTGATCTTGTCTTCTCTGATCCTCCCCTTCCTCCACAGCCCTCAATCCATCTCCTGACAGAACAGAGCCTTGGAGGCACTCTGCTCAGTTCCATGTGTATTACTAGAGAGTTTTTTTTTTTTTGGGAGCGTGCATGTGATCAGCACATGGCCAATCAGCACTGTCTAGACCAGGGGTGTCAAACTCAATTTCATTGTGAGCCGCATCAGCATTAGGGTTGTCCTCAAAGGGCCGGTGTTCTAAAATTTTCTCGGACCCATGAAAAAATCGGACCTCGTCATTTCCGGTGACCCTACGTCATGAAAAAGCTGATGGGAGTCTCAAGTGCGCATGCGCACAAGACATTATCTTGGTTTGGTAAAATTATAACACATAGCGGGCAGTTGACTGAGAGGAGGCGGGGCTGAGGTGGGACGGAAGACACCGCCGCGTCATCTGCAGAGCTGAATAGAGGAGACGTGACGGAGGTGCGGCCGTGTAATAAATGCAGGGCTTAAGCGACTCCTTATGTTTTATTATCTTAAGTAATTATCGTATTATTTATTCATAACATTTTAGTATTTCTATAATACAAAATAAGAAATACTAAATGTAATGAAATCCTAAGGATAAATAATACGATAATTACTAAAGATAATAAAACAGAAGGAGTCGCTTAAGCCCTGCATTTATTACACGGCCGCACCTCTGTCACGCCTAATTCTCACGGAACACCCGCCTCCTTGCCTTTATAATTTTGCCAAACCTCGAAAAATGTCTTCTGCGCATGCGCGCAGACGATTCCGCATGCGCACGGACGACTCCCATCAGCTGTTTTGTGATGCTCTGTCCCCGGAAGTGACGAGGTCCGATTTTTTTTCACGGGTCCGACAAAATTTTACAACTCCGGTTGTATTTGTAAAACTATGCATCTATTTGGCTACTTAGAGGTATGCAGTGTACAGAGTGTAGAGTTCACGAGTGTGCTACATACAGATTGCAGAGTTCAGGGGTGTGCTACATACAGATTGCAGAGTTCAGGGGTGTGCTATGTACAGACTGCAGGGTTGAGGAGTGTGACATACAGAGTGCAGGGTTTATGGGTGCGCTATGTACAGAGTGCAGAGATAAGAAGTACGTGGTGTGTGGAGTACAGAGTGTCCCCACCCCCCAAAAAGCTTCCTTACACCTCATCTACCTGGCTCTAGTACCTCCTGGCAGTGTAGGTGGCTTTGCGTCTCTCTCTCACTTGAAGGGATATCATTGGTCGGCACTGCTGTGCCCTGCTGTGAGTGCATGCAGGGTAGGCAGGGATCTGCAAGAGTCGGAGGTGGCAGAACAGAGTTCCACCACTTTCCAGCTGAAAAAAAGCCCTGGGTGCGAGGGCCACATAAAATGGCCCGGCGGCTGGATTCGGTCTATGGGCCTTGTGTTTGACACCTGTGGTCTAGACGAAGGGATCCTGCAGCCTCATAGGACAGTCAGAGAAGAATGAAAACTCCTCCTGCAAGCTTTAAAAAGTGGTAGGCCGGACACTAATAGAAGTCACAAGGCTGCTATATACTGCTGATGAGAAAGGATATTTAGCAGTTTATATTTACTAAAATAATTGCATTTCCATGTTCTGTGTACTGTGGGAGACCAGATATAGTGAATGCAGGCTCTGGGTTTAGTAACACTTTAACATTTAAATATCCATTATCAGTAAATAAGAATTGTTTTTTTTTTTTTTTTTTTGATTCCTCACTACTTATTGTGACATTGTTTACCAAAACTGCAGCGGTGACACATGGGTTTGGCTGTCATTTAGTATGAAGAGGCACATAGGATACACCCAGTTAATGTCCAGCTTTAAGCTGCAGTATGAGGGTTTGTCTCTGCTATTTAGCAATTTGTAATCTGCACACACATGCCTCATCCTTTTTTTTTGCCTTTACCGGTTCCTCCTTTTTTTTTTTTTTTTTCACCTAATTATTGGTAATGACATTTTTATATCAAACTTTTTTGTTTTTGTTATATATCTTATTTTAGATGCAGTAATGTCATCACTGGGTCGCCATGCTTCTCCAGGTAATGTTGTAGGAGGGGCCTTTACATAGGTGAAAACATTACAGCACCCTGTTGGTGGCGGCGGCTGTCAGAATATCTGAACCATGTCTACTTCTGTTTGGATGCAGCCACTGTTTGGCCGACAACTTATCGACAGATGCCTTTGTCAAAAGTTGGTTAAATATTGACTTTTGAAGAACGGAGCAATGCAATACGGTGATCAAATTTCAGCTGAAGTTCAAGCTGTGTATGAAATTTTGACAAGAAAGAGATCAAGTGCCAAGGTTACCAATGGTCGCGGACCACTAGAAGGTTCCTTTCACACGGGCTTTCCGCTCGGCGGACTCTGTTTTGCTCAGCGTGGATCGATCCGCCAATCCCTGCTGAGCAGGCGGATGACAGGTCTGTCTCGGCTTACTTTGCAGAGACGGAGCTGTCAGATCCCTGCTCCCCTCTATGGGAGATCAGATGAAAGCAGACCGCCTGTCCATTTTCATCCGATCCGATCCTCTAGACGGATGGAAAATAGGTTTTCATCCATCTGGATTTCACGGACAGGATCGAATTGGAGAGCAGTGGGTGTCATCGGACATGTCACCACTGACATCCACTGCTCCATAGAAGGTACATCATGGAGCATCCAATCAGGTCCGCCTGAAAAAACTGAGCTCATTAAATGCCCGTGTGAAAGTGGCTTTAATATTATCCTTCCACTTAAAGTGCTAGTGCTTCAAAGTGCATAATCAACCTTATCAAAAAATCATATCTAAAATCAGTGTAAAAGTCGGTTCACACTGGGGCGACACGACTCTGCACGACTTCGGGGGCGACTTGTGCATTACCATGCACCACGACTTCAGAGCGACTTGCAGGGACTTCACATAATGGAAGTCTATGCAAGTCGCTCCGAGGTCGCCCCGAAATAGTACAGGACCCTTTTTCTAAGTTGGAGCGACTTGTGTCACTCCTATTAGAACGGGTCCTGTAGCGGTCAATGGACCGTGAGGAAGCGCTACTTGTCAGGTTGACAAGTCACCTGACAAGTCGCGCTAATGTGAACCGGCTCTTAAAAGAAAAAAAAATATGTCGCCTTTCTACTTATAGTGATAGTGCAACAAGGTGTGTAAACAAAGTGCATAAACACAAAAATATATACTCAGTGCAATACAAAAAAATATAAAAAATATTGTAAATGACCTAATTAATTCATTAAAGCGGAGTTCCGGGCACAGAAGTCATTTTTTAACAAACATACCCCCGGGACAGTCAGGGCTAGTACATTCCACAATGGCTAGCCTCTGATCTGTCCCTGTTCGCACTTCCCTTTTAGAAGAAATACTTACTTATAAAATTTCTTCCACAGCGTTTCCATCTCGGTTGTGGGCAGCTGAAGCCGGCGCGGTCCTCTTCTGCGTCTTCTTCCGCGTCTTCTTCTCCCAGAATGCGCCTGCACCGGCCCCTCTCGTCACTTACGGCGCGGCGCCGCATTCCTAAACAGCTTCTGGGCATGCCCAGAAGCTGTTTAGCAGGGGAATGCGGCGTCGCCCGGACGTAACGAGCGGGGCCGGTGCCGTCGCATTGATTCCTGGGAGCGATGACGTTCGGCTCCCAGGAATCATCGCGAGACAGGAAGTGACAGCGGAGCCGCGGCGCTGAGGGAGGAAGTACCCTGAGGTGAGTATTTACGATCTTCAATTACAAGGTGAGTTTTAAAAAAAAAAAAAAACCTAACTATCCAATTCCTTTTCAGGTGATGCAGAACTAGCGGACGGGCACAAAAAAAAAATATCGATTTTGTGCCCGGAACTCCGCATATATATGTATATATGTGTGCTAATCCAATAAAAAAAATAATTATTAAAAAAAAAAAATTCCCTGACCAATATTCAATATTCCATAAAGTCCCAAGTGAATTTTTAAAAGTGCAAAAAGTGTCTATCATGTTGTACAACTTCTTCTGTGAACAATTCGTGCAATACACCCGGTGTGATCCTTCTACCGTTTCCCCCCAAACTGACTCACCAGATGGGGTGGCTGGTGAGATTATAAACCAGCAAATGCGCCTCTATACATAAAATTTCCAGCAGGTCGGTTCCTATTCTTATACTGATCGTTCCCGTAATCCCACACAGGCACTCTCATAGGTGTATATGAGGGTGTGTAGTATTTTGAAAGAATAGAGAATCCATATAGTGTAGTTCCATAAAACTTCACTTATTTATTAAAAAACAGTAATGGTACTCACATTTCACAAGTGTCTACTCGACCCTAGGGATTAAAAACATTCATCCTTATGGCCTCCGGCCGTGCTCTGAAGCCGCGAGTGCGAGTCAGACCTGCGCGGTGGTCTCACTCGTACTTGCGGCTTCGGAGCACGGGATTACGGGAACAATCAGTATAAGAATAGGAACCGACCTGCTGGAAATTTTATGTATAGAGGCGCATTTGCTGGTTTAATAATCTCACCAGCCCCCCCATCTGGTGAGTCAGTTTGGAGAAAACGGTAGAAGGATCACACCGGGTGTATTGCACAAATTGTTCACAGAAGAAGTTGTACAACATGATAGTGACTTTTTGCACTTTTAAATATTCACTTGGGACTTTATGGAATATTGAATATTGGTCATGGAATTTTTTTTTAAATATTACATTTAGTTTATTGGATTAGCACATATATAATATGTATTCATTGATGAATCAATTGATTAGGTCATTTATAATATTTTTTATATGTTTTTGTATTGCACTGAGTATATATTTTTGTGTTTATGCACTTTGTTTACAAACCTTGTTGCACTATCACTATTAGCCCCGGTTCACACTGAGGCGACCTGTGAGGCGACCTGGTCGCCTCACAGGTCGCCGCAGGTCGCCTCCCATAGGGAAGCTGCGGACCCGTTCTAATAGGAGCGACAAAAGTCGCTCCGACTTAGAAAAAGGGTCCGGAGCTTCTTTGGGGCGACCAGGAGGCGACCGCCATAGACTTCAATGTTATGAAGTCCGTGGCGGCCGCTCTGAGGTCACGGCGCGCTGCTCGCACCGCGACCTCAGAGGTCACGGTGCGAAGTAGCGTCGCCTGCATGGAAACGGGGGCTAAGAGTCGGTTCACAGTAAGGCGACACGACTCTGTACTACTTCGGGGGCAACTTGTGCATTCCCATGCACCACGACTTCGGAGCGACTTGCATGGACTTCACATAATGGAAGTCTATGCAAGTCGCTCCGAGGTCGCCCCGAAGCAGTACAGGACCCTTTTTCTAAGTCGGAGCGACTTGTGTCGCTCCTATTAGAACGGGTCCTGTAGCAGTCAATGGACTGCGAGGGAGCCCGACTTGTCAGGCTGACAAGTCGCGCTAGTGTGGACCGGGTCTTAGTCTCGGTTGACAAATCGCGTTCCATTCAGTGCAATGGAACCGTTCTAATCGGAGCAACTCAAGTCGCTACGACTTAGAAAAAGGTTCCTGCACTACTTTGGGGACGACTTGTATTGACTTCTATTAGAGAAGTCATTTGCAAGCCCTGTTGAAGTCATGCTGCACGGGGTGGCTTCAGAGTAGGGCGACTTTGAAGCCGCCCCAGTGTGAACCCAGACTAAGTAGAAAGTCGACACATTTTTGCACTTTGAAGCGTTAGCACTTTAAAGTGGAAGGATAATATTAAGGCCCCTTTCTGATCAGGTCCACCTGTCAGTTTTTTCAGGCGGACCTGATTGGATACCCCATGTACCTCTATGGAGCAGCAGATGTCAGCGGTTAGGTAGAACCCACTAGGGGAGTACAAACTTGCGCTTATTTATATTTTAATTTTCCTCAAACTGTATATGGCCAACTTTTTTTTGAAAGAAAGCCAAATTTAAAGCGACTTACTGTTAAAGCTACTTCCTGTTTAACCTACATCAGATGCCGGTGCCTGCACCCGAAACCGATTGAAGAATCGGCTCGGGTGAGGACATTGCTGGATCCCTGGACAGGTAAGTGTCCTTATATTAAAAGTCACATTATTTGTAGCTGCTGACTTTTCATTTTTTTTTTTTTTTGGGGGGGGGGGGGGAGCCTGGAGCTTCTCTTTAACCACTTGTTTACCAGGCCAATTCTGACACTTCTCTCCTACTTGTAATTTTTTTTTTTTTTGCTAGAAAACTTAGAACCCCCAAACATTACATATCTTTAAGCATAGAACCTAGAAAATAGAATGGTGGCTGTTGCATGTTTTTATGACACATTATATTTGCGCAGTGGTTTTTCAAACACAATTTCTTTGGAACTGAATACAATGTAATGAGTTCTAATGTGCAAAAACAAACTAAAAATACCCAATTGTTTGGTAAAATATAAAAGATGGTGTTTTGCCTTACTAAATAGATATCTAACATGTCACACTAAAACTGCGTATGCCCATGGAATGGTGCCAAACTACGATGGCAAAAATATCTCCATAGACGACACTTTAACCATTTCCCGACCGCCCGCCGCAGTTTTAATGCGGCAGGCAGCCGCCCTGCGCCACCGATGTACGTATGCCGATGCATGGGGCAGGACGCTACGATTGCCGCCTGACACCCGCGATCGCTCCCCACTGAGAGAGGACGGGCAGCTTTTGTAAACACAGGTGACCGTTCTTCTCTCTGGAATGATCACAGAGCGCCTGTGATCCTGCTATATAGGTCTTTAGATATAGATCAGTTCACAAGCCCCGCCCCCATACAATTAGAAACATACCCCTAGGTACACATTTAACCCCTTGATCACACACCCTTGATCACTTAGTTTGTTAACCCCTTCCCTGCCAGTGTCATTATTACAGTAACAGTTCATATTTTTAGCACTGATTACTGTAGTAATGTCACTGGTCCCCCAAAAGTGTCAAAAATGTCAGTCATGGGTCCGATGTCTCTGCCGCAATGTCGCAGTCCCGCAAAAAAACGCAGATCGCCGCCATTACTCGTTAAAAAAAAAAAAAACACCAAAAATGACAGAAATCTTTCCCTTAGTAAACGCAATAACTTTTGCGCAAACCAATCAAAATACGCTTATTGTGATTTTTTTTTTACTAAATATAGGTAGCAGAAAACAAATTGGCCAAAAATTTAAAAAAAATTTGATTTTTACATTTTTTTGGGGGGGAATTTCATATAAAAAAAATGTGAAAAATATAGTTATTTTTTCAAAATTTACGCTATTTTTTTGTTTATAGCACAAAAAGTAAAAATCGCATAGGTGATCAAATACCACCAAAAAAAAGCTCTGTTTGTGGGGAAAAAAATGGACGTAAATTTTGTTTGGGTACGGCGTCGCACGACCACGCAATTGTCAGTTAAAGTTGCACAGTGCCGAATCGCAAAAAGTGGCCTGGACGTAAGACAGCAAAATCCTCCGGTGGTAAAGTGGTTAAGGGGGAAAATCTTCCAGTCCAGAAGTGGTTAAAGCCTTTACAGGTTACCAATTTATAGTCACACAGGAGGTCTTATGCTAGAATTATTATTCTCTTGGGGACACCCTCACATGTGGTACAAACACCTTTAAGATATGCGTGCGCAACCTACTTATGCGTTTGTCTTTGTGCAAGCCGTGGCGCTTGAATTTTTTTTTTTTATCTTTTTTTTTTTTTTATCTTTTTTTTTTTTTATCTTTTTTTTTTTTTTTTTTTACATGGTTTCTATTGATTTTTTTTTTTTTTTATCACTTTTATTGTTGTCACAAGAAATGTTAACATCCCTTGTGTTAGCAATAGAAACATAGAAAAGTGACAGCAGAAAAAGACCGAGTAGTCCATCGAGTCTGCCAATTTTTTTTTTTTTTTACATTAACTTTATTGTCTGAGTATAGATCTATGTTTGTCCCAAGCATGTTTGCAGCTATTTTCTGTTGACGGTCTGACTACCTCCGCTAGTAGTTTATTCCAAGCATCAACTACCCTTTCAGTAAAAAAATACTAAGATTAGTTTTGAATAGGCAGTGACAGGTACACTTTATGTAGAGATCTGGGGTCTATTAGACCCCAGATGTCTCCTCTGCCCTTAAAAGCATCTGATCACACCAAGATCGATGTGATCGGATGCTTTTCCAATGAAAAAAATGGCACTGTTTACATCATTGGGGGAGCTTCCGGTCCTTGACAATCTTCATGGTGAGCCGTCAAAACAGCCAAGCCTGTGGGACGGTCGAGCCCAGGAAGGCAGCGGGGGGCACCCCCTCCCACCCTCTTTAGAAGCGGTCCAGCATCTAATTATCCCCTAGAATCGCTTTTAAAAAAAAAATAACTGCTGGAAGAAAACAAGGACATCCTTTAGCAGCAGGTGTCAATGGACCTGTGATCTATTTTCATGAAATTGTTTCTTCCTGTGTTTTTTCATACCTAATTGTTATACCCTCTCCTTTTCCTGCTCTCTTCCATTTGTTTGGAACCAGAAGTCTACGTTAGTTGTGGCACTATGCACACTACACTTTCCATAGTCCATTGTCCCTCATCTATTGCGGAAGCAAGCAAGAGAGGGTGACTACGTTCCTACATACAGTGGGACCATGCAGAAGTAATGTAGCCACCCTTTAACAGGAAGTCAGATCACAACAAAGAGATCTAGAGGAGGCTGAGAGCAATAGAGTTAAGAATATATACTTGAGTAGGCTTTTTTTTTTTTTTTTTAAGAAACCAGAGTTTAGTGCCATATTAACATTATTTTTGCCTAGATTCATTCTTTTTGGAAATCCACGAGGCTGCAGTGGTTAAGACATTGCTAATGGAACACCTGCTGAGAAAGTGGAAATAACAAAGGGAGATGGCAACTATTCTTGTATGTAGTCATCCTATTCTTTCATTAATGGTTTCTGCAGAGTTTGATCTCGCAGTTTAGTTGACAAAGGTGCGTTTTTAAAGTCTCGCTGCTACTAGCATTTGCTTTTTCAAAGGAAATGTTTGCTACAAGGCAAACTTGGCTGTAGTAGGAATTGCTGACCCACGCATTGTTGCACGTGTAATCATATAATATTAACCAGCTGTACAATGCTGATTTTCGTAACCTGTGGACTGAATGCAGATTCATAGCTACTGCTTTCATTTTTAAGATCAAATTATTTTTTCCTTTAAAGATTTTTTTGTCCCCTCTGTGAATATTTTTAAACTAGTGTTGCTGTAATGTTCAGACCTTTATGAAGCGCTGCTGGTCTTTGCAATTTTACGGTTTAAAATGGCCCAAAACAGCGAAAGCTGTCCCTAAAGAGGCAGTCAGAGGGCAAAGGACTAGCTGCTAGTATCGCCTATAGCATGGGTGTCCAACCTTTTGGCTTCTCTGGGCCACATTGAGTGTAGAGAAATTTTCTCAGGCCGCATATAAAATACATACTATTGTTAACCACTTTACCACCGGAGGATTTTGCTGTCTTCCGTCCAGGCCACTTTTTGCGATTCGGCGCTGTGCGACTTCAACTGACAATTGCGCAGTCGTGCGACGCCGTACCCAAACGAAATTTACGTCCTTTTTTTCCCACAAACAGAGATTTCTTTTGGTGGTATTTGATCACCTGTGCGATTTTTACTTTTTGCGCTATAAACAAAAAAAGAGCGCTTATTTTGAAAAAATAACAATATTTTTAACATTTTTTTATATGAAATTCCCCCCAAAAAAGATGTAAAAACCAATTTTTTTAAAAATTTTTGGCCAATTTGTTTTCTGATACCTATGTTTGGTAAAAAAAATCGCAATAAGCGTATTTTGATTGGTTTGCGCAAAAGTTATTGCGTTTACTAACAAAGGGAAAGATTTCTGTCATTTTTGGTGTTTTTTTTTTTTAACGCGTAATGGCGGCGATCTGCGATTTTTTTTGCGGGACTGCGACATTGCGGCGGACAGATCGGACCCTTGACTGACATTTTTTACACTTTTGGGGGTACCAGTGACATTACTGCAGTAATCAGTGCTATATATATGCACTGTTACTGTAAAAATGACACTGGCAGGGAAGGGGTTAATTTTATTGGAGAGGGAGGGGTTAATGTATGCCTGGTGCTTACTGACGTGTAGGGGGGGAGGTGACTGAGTGAGTCATGGACAGATCGGATGTCCAGCTATGCTGAACAGTCCGATCTGTCACTCCCTGTCACTGTGGAGATCCGCCCGCTGTGTTTACACACAGCGGGCGGATCTCCAGACTCGATCCCCGACGATCGGGTAAGAGCAGCGGTTAAGGTATATAAATAATATAATGCCGCCGCACCCTCTGCACTAATTTAACACAACTAGAGGATGATGAAATGAAATGGAATCAGTATACAGAGGTTTACTTCTTCTGAGAGATATTAAAGGAACACTCTAACCACCATGACCACTTCAGTGATTTGAAGTGGTCATGGTGGTAGGAGTCAGAAACACTGCACATGCTCGCTACCCCCCCCCCCCCTCAGAAGCAGCCTCTGCCTACTGTTAGTTGGAAGCGGCTGTGGCCATGCCCCCAACCCGACTTCCTTCCTCCCCAGCAAAAAAATAATTGTCAGGGGGCAGTGGGCCGCATTGCCTGGGGTTCCGGGTTGGACATGCCTGGCCTATAGGCATCTTGCAGCTAATAATTTGTCCTTCTTCCCCTTTATGTGGAGGTGGCTATCATGGTAGAAGCAGGGTTTCTCTTCCTTATGTCAGAGCTAGCTTTTTAATGACTGTTGAACTGATGAATGATGGTAGAATATTGAAACCACAGGAGGACAGGTTCAAAAAGGACAGATCCAAAGAATGAATGAAGCAGAAGCAAGGAGATGTTTATACAGGAGGTCCTTTGTTAGAGCTTCCTCTCAAGCAAGGACAACATTGAGCAACAAAGTTGTGACAGCACTAAACCCGGTGAAACTAACAGCCATGTTTTATATCGGTCTTTCTCAACCTTTTAAATACAGAGGAACCCTTAAAATAATTTCATGTCTCAAGGAATCCCTTATAATATATTACTACTACAACTCATGGTACAGTAGCCTAATCAGTAACTTGTACATATGATAAAAAATGTTCCTAGGGTACTTGACACTCAAGAACAGATTCAGTTTTTTAACACCTCTCTGCTTTATAAGACAAATAATTTTAAGCAATAATCCTGAAATTAATGACACAATAATTACCAGAACAAAAACACAGGCAGTAAAATTTGTAGTGCCCCCTTACGTTAATACTTAACAGAGAAATGATCTTTTACGTTGGTAGGCAGTGGAGAAGTGCCTTCATTCACTGGTGGTTAGTGGGAGAAGGACCCCCCAAGATTAGTGCTCAATGTGACAAGAACCCCCTTATATTAGTGGTCAAAGGAAGAGGGACCTCCTTATGGCAGTGGGAGAGGGGCCTCCTTATATAAGTGGTATATGGTACAAGGACCCCCTAATTTTAGTGAACAAAGGGAAAAGGACCCCCTTATATAAGTAGTCAACCTCCTTAGGGGTCAAAGGGAGAGGTACCCCCTTATGTCAGTGGGAGAGGGACCTCCTTAGATTAGTGGTCAAAGGGAGAGGTACCCCTTATATCAATGGGAGAGGGACCTCCTTATATTCGTGGTAAGTGGGACAAGGACCCCCTTATGTTAGTGATCAAGGGGAAAAGGACCCCTTATATTAGTGGTCAAAGGGAGAGGGACCTCCTTATCTTAGAAGTCAAAGGGAGAAGTACCCCCTTATATCAGTGGGAGAGGGACTTCCTTACATTAGTGGTAAGTGGGACAAAGACCCCCCTATTTTAGTGGTCATTGAGAGAAGGACCCCCTTATAATAGTGGTCAATGGGAGAAGGACCCACTTATATTAGGAGCCAGTAGTAGAAGCTCCCCTTTTATATTAGTGGTACATGGGAGAAGGACCCCCTTATATTAGAAGCCAGTAGACTGACTAAATTAGTGGTCAGTGGAAGAGGGACCTAATTTATATTATGGTGAATATTAATACCTAGAAGGACAAGGTCTCCCTTATATTAGTGTTTACTGGTAGAAAGACTCCCTTATCTTAGTGGTCAGTGGAACAAGGACCTGCATACACTGGTGATTAGTGGGAAGGCTGACCCTTTATATACAGCTAAAAAGATTGTTTCAATGGTTTCTGTAGGACAGAAATGTTTAATTTCTTAAGAAACCCCTAGCAGCCTCCGGAGGGACCATGAAAACCCTGGTTGAAAAAGGCTGGCACAGGAAGTGCATTGATATTTTTCAGTAGCTTTTCCAGGCAAAAGTTCTAATTTATCAGCGTAATGCTTGGGAAAAAGTTATATTTTAGATGTAGCTTATTAGGGATAAGCTTGGGCTCAGATGAACCTGGAAGCCAGCTGTCAGTGCCAGAGCAATGAGATGGGGATGCTCAGAACATGACCACATGGCCAAGTTTGGTAAAATGGCACCCACCTAACATGGCCCTGTGGCCATATTAGGTCAGTGATATCATGAACATCCCTACCTCATTGCGTACGTGAAGCTGCGGGGGGAATTCCCTACCTGCAGCCCATTGGCCTGGCACTGTTTACTACCTTCATGGTTCAGATCAAACCTGGAGCTAAAATTAAGCTCATTCATATTTCCTATACCATAGCAAATCTTCACTTTTAGAGTTCAGGTCTACTTTGCAGAATCCTGCACCCATAATCCTGCACCTGCGCTGCAGGAAAACTGCATTGCATCAGTGTGAAGGTGTCCTAAAACAGGCAGTGAGGATGCGTTACAATGGAATGCTCTTCAGAGGGCAACGTTGGTGTAAACTACCCCAACAGTTTGTTTTCTTTAAAGCAGAACTCCGGGCAAAAACTTCTTTACATGTCCTTGTTGCTGATTTCCTACCTTTTACTGAATGTCTTTCTTCTCGTTCACTCAGCAGATGCTCTGAAATAGCCTTACTCATTTTCAAATCAAACTGTTAATTCTTTTGATTTCCTGTTTGTAAGACCGGTGGCTGCTATTCCTCCTATCCCCCCAGCCATTTGTCTTGGCACATCCCTTTTTTAGTTCTTTCTCCTGGAAGCAGTGATGGAATTAAGCTCCACTTGCTGTTGTGGGTGGACCTGTACACTCAGACACATCCAACATGTACAGGCTTGATGTACCCGCCCACATTTACTACAATTCCCTGTGGCTGATGGGAACTGTAGTTTCTTTTACTGCAGAGAGGAGAGGATATGATATAATCCCTGCTGTCAATTCGACTTTTCTCCTCAATGGTGAGGATTTTCAAAATGTTATTAACTGTTTAGTGTTTTGTGTAACGGGGGTGTACTAAAGGGTGATTCTGTGGTGAAGCAGTGGCTTCTTTGGATCGGTCTAATATGCCCCCTACTGAGTCAAATCCAGAGGTCCGGCTCTGCAGCTGCTGAAGGGGATATGCCCTTTTTATGAAGGCCATTGCTGTTTTATAAAGAAATTAAACCGTAAAGTACTGAACACATTTTGTATTGATGCACCCGGAATGTATTTATCTGATTTAAAAGTATAGTTTAATTGGGCTTTAAAGTGAACCTGTGCTTTGCCCATGCAAGTAAAAGCGATAGGTTCACTTTTATACCTCTCTCTTCAGTGTCATATACTCACCATCACTTTGTTTAGCTGCTGGGAGCAACAAAAGGCCCCTTTGTAAGCTACAAGTTGTTCAGTTCAGAAGGCTATGGACTCTTCATGTGACAACTTTGGCACCTGGAGCAAGTTAAAAGCTCCTTCATACCTTCAAGTACTAGATATTTCTCTTTTGTTCATTGACAGACACATCTCCTGTCATTCATGACCATTGGGTTATGCTGCCCCCTATAGGAGTAGGGCACTAGGCAGAAAACATTTCTGGCTACACCCATGGGCAGTCCCAGGGGGTATACTCCCTCTTCCTGCTATAGTCACTCAGTTTTTTTTTTTGCCCAGTCAGAAGTAAGGACCTAGTTCCTTGCTGGGTACTTGGCAAAATTTTTTCGATAGGAAATCTTTTCCTCCTGGATTTTTCGGGTAAGATCTACAATCTAAATTTAAAATACAAGTACAGCGCCAATCATGTGTATAAGGACAAGACACTATGAAGTAAGAGTCCAACAAATACACAAATAGTGATCCTCAATTGAAAGATGAAAAAGTCCAGCCACCCAAGAGTCGATTAAATGGAAGACATCATCACCACGTGCAACAGATTATAATAGGTGTCTGCTTACCGGAACCTCCAGACCCCCTGTTAAGGCGGGTCAAATAGGCAGATGGTAAAAAAGATCCGAGGAGGGGGTCCTCTATATTACGGAAGCCGATCCTGAGATGGTCACTCCAAAGAGGGCACACTTCCAGTATCCAAATAAACCAGTGCAATAAGTGGGAATGATGGCATACCGGAACCTCCAGACCCCCTGTTAAGGCGGGTCAAATAGGCAGATGGTAAAAAAGATCCGGGGAGGGGGTCCTCTATATTACGGAAGCCGATCCTGAGATGGTCACTCCAAAGAGGGCACACTTCCAGTATCCAAATAAACCAGTGCAATAAGTGGGAATGATGGCATACCTCAAAATCAAAAGGGAGACTCCAATGGCATAGTAAACTTCACATCTTTATTCCTAAAAAGTAGAAATGGCAACTCACATTCTGGACAATTCAATGCGCATAAGGTGGAAACCAGGATGAGCGTGAAGACAAGCGGACGTGCCTGACGTTTCGTCCTACCTAGGACATTCTCAAAGGCAGTGTCCGCTTCCATCCACACGCTTTTTATAGTGACAGGCCTTGAATACGATCGTTCCCTGGGGTCCCGGAAGTCCGGAGCCACCGGAAGTACGTCCGCCGGAAGTGATGTCATCGGCGGAGATACCTCGCTTCCGGTTTACGATCCCACTGCAAGAGAGCTTGCATTTCACCGCTGCTCAATGCCAGGGACCCAGGAAGTGAACTCCCCTCCAAAGGTCGCCCAATCGAAAACATTCAATTCAGGCAAAACCCACATCCGGCGGACTGGTATCTCCATGGCACCCATCAACAACCGGGACACCAACAGGAAGAAACACAGTGATTGCATAAAAAAGGGGAAAACAAAGTTAACCCATTACAGGCCGTTCTAACTAAGTAATCCATAAACAATTAGTTCATAATTATATTCACATAGAAAGTATATACACCATTGGGGGAAACGGAAAAAAAACAAAACGGGACATATATGATACAACAAAATTATATCACACACAATTATACCATAGTTATATCACACGAATAAATATAATATATATAAAAAATTGTGTTGCCACAATCACATATTGCTGAAAGGTACACTAAACCTAAACAGTACATTAATTCATTAAATAGTAAAAGTGTTTGTTAAAAAGAGTTAATAAATGAATATTCAAATGTATTAAAATTTAAAACTAAATCATCCAATAATAGATTAAAGGGTTAAAAAAGGCTAAAAAGCTAAAAAGGGGAGGAAATAACCCTTAATCAACAAAGGGGTAGACTGGCATGCATTACTGTCACCCGTTATTGATAAAACAGTTGACATCCCAGTCTACATTCAAGCCATGCGGCGTATAGCATTTCATGTTAAAGATCTACAATCAACTGCCGAACTGGGCTGGATACTCTAGATCCAGTTGTCAGCCCAGCCTGGCCATCGAGCACGTGCAGGCCTCAGCTCCGCGCTAGTTTCGCCGCGACTTAGCCACACTGGACAGGAGCTGGCCCTGCGAGTTATACGTCTCGTGAGGACGCATACTACCCGACCTCTGCCTGAATCTCAGCGTTCCTCCTGGCCGATAGTCCCCCCATTTCAATGGAGAGGAGGATCTGTCTGGAGACGTGCTCACCCTGTTCCTCGTATGGTGAGTAGCTGTCCCCCACTCTACCCCTGGAGGGTTTTCGGGTGGGCATGGGCCCCCTCCTTGGGACAATCGGACCCCCGGGTTCCCTCCTTCTCGCAGGCACCCCCCCTTATCCTGCCCCTCCTCCACATATGCTGGGGATGTATTTTTTTGGGGTGATCTTGCCACTTTCTCTGGGTGCTAATGGTGATGGGGGCCGGGGGGTTAGGTAGCCGGCGACTAGACGATCGATTGAGCGGGGGGGGGTTGTACCTGGTGGGGGCTCCTGCCAGGGCCCCCTTCCTACCTGGATCTGTCCTGAGGCCTGATCCCCCTATTCTTGGTCCCTGTATGCCTCATTCGGCCGCTATTTTGTTTTAGCCTGTGTGTTTTTATACAGTTTCATATGCGGTCCCTGCAAAGGGAGATTCTGACCAAATGGGACAAGACTCCCCAGTCTCTGGACGATCAGATCTGGCTGAGTCGTGGGACAAAGGAGTCTCTGATATGGCGGCTTCACCTTCCGGCGCTTTGGCTGGGAAAAGCCTTCCTCCCCTTGTATTGGACAGTGGTCACCACAGATGCCAGCCTGTCTGGCTGGGGAGGCATCCTTGGCAAGCATTCTGCTCAGGGCATCTGGATAATTGGACGGATCGTCTTCAGGGTTGTCCAATTCGCATTCAGTCTGACAATGCCACGGCCGTGGCTTATGTCAATCACCAAAGGGGCACAAGAAGTGCCCTGGCAGCTCTGGAGGTAGCCAGCATTCTAAGGTGGGCAGAACGATTAGTTCCAGCCCTCTCCTCTCGGGTGGGGAAAAATTGGCAGATTGATTACCTTAGTCAATAGACATTGGACCAACGGGAGTGGTCCCCTTCATCCAGAGGTGTTTCAGCAGCTGGGGCACCTCAGAGGTGGATCTGTTGGCATCTCAGCTCAACAGAAAGGTGCAGAGGTTTGTGGCTCGGGCCAAGGGATCCTCTGGCAGATGCCACAGACACCCTTGTGGCCCCAGGGGTCAGTATCGTCTAATCTGCGTCTTTGCTCCTCTCAAGCTTCTGCCCAGACTCCTATGCAGGATCGAGGCAGAAGGGATTCCGATCATCTTAGTGACACCGGGCTGGCCTCGCCGGGCCTAGTACACCGATCTAGTGTGGCTGGTTGCCAATGTTCCTTTGAAGCTTCCTCGCAGGGAGGATCTGCTGTCCCAAGGACCGATCCTCCATCCTGTTTTACAGTCGCTGGCTTTGACGGCTTGGCTGTTAAATGCCAGGTGCTAGAGTATAGAGGTTTGTCTGAGTCGGTGATTCCTACGTTGTTTAATGCTAGGAAATCTACCTCTAGGAAATACTACCATCATATGTGGAAGACGTATATTGCGTGGTGTGTGTCTCTTGGGGTCCATCCTAACTCCTTCTCGGTGGCTCGGATCTTATTCTTCCTTCAACCGAGGGTTGAACAGAAATTGGCCTTGAGTACCATCAAGGGCCAGGTATCAGCCTTGGCGGTCTTTTTCCAGTGACCTTTGGCCACACACTCCCTGGTGCGTACCCTTTTCTACAGGGTGTACAACATTTGGTTCCTCCAGTGTGGGCTCCGTTGCCGCCTTGGGATCTTAATTTGGTGCTTTTAGTCTCCAGAAACCTCCCTTTGAAAATATTTGGGAGATTACCCTGCTTACGCTGTCTCAGAAGGTGGCCTTTTTGCTGACTATTACCTCTGCCCGCAGGGTGTCCGAACTGGCGGCGTTATCCTGTTGTTCACCTTATAGGGTGATTCACAAGGATAAGGTTGTGCTTCGCCCTTGTCCGTCATTCCTTCCTAAGGTGGTCTCTATCTTTCATTTGAATGAAGACATTGTGTTGCCTTCCCTGTGTCCCAGGCCTAAACATCCGAAGGAAATTATATTTAGCAGGCTGTGTTAGTGAGCTGATCCTGCATCAGAAAAAAATATTTAAATGATTGTGCTGCTGCTTAAAAACGAACAATATACCAAAAAAGTGAAAAATAATCCCACCTAGCAGAAAAGCGCACACAATATATGTGAACAAAATAAACAAACCATTAAATCAATATATGTGTTCAAATAATCACTGAAAATCCAATCCCAAAATTAATTAGTGGACAATGAATCAAGTAAAAAAAATCACTGAAAAAATTCCAGTGAAACACACATAAATAAATCAATGTATAACTAAAAGTCCAATAGTAGGAGAATAGTGATATGTGATGATCCAGTGAGATTCCAGTGTAAGCTGAACAGAAACACACCAACAAAGTGTCCGCCACCTTTGTGCTCCACTCCCCTCAGCTAGAACACTCGCCCCCACTTTTTGCCCTCCACTCTCATGGCTAGGGCTGATCACGCTTTGGAATATGCACCACTGGACAGGATATAGGAAATAATGGATCCTTGGTAATTCTCAAGATGCCGCTCCCAGATATACCATAAAAGAAAGAGGAGAGCCAACTAGTGCAATGTTGTATGAACTAGTTTATTCCATTCAAAATCCACTAATATGCACGTACATGTGATATAAATATGCAAAGCATGTCATAATTAAGAGTGGGGATCAGGGTGCTCACTTGCTCCGGACGCGTGATGTACCAGCGTTCGGGTCCAGGACTCTCCGGTGAGACACAGCCACTCACCCGATCAATCACTAGGCACGTTGTATGGCCACGTCCCTGACGTTTCGTCACTTACTGACTTTTTCAAAGGAAAATGCCTTGCATGTGGTCCGGGCAATTAGGGTGTACCTGGCAGCTATGGAGTCTTTCAGGAAGTCATACTCTCTATTGTGCTCACGGATGGACCTCGCAAAGGGTTGTCCGCTTCCTCTGCGACCATTTAAAGATGGATCAGACAGACGGTGGTTCAGGCCTATTCCATCAGGGGCCAGGTTCCTCTTTTCCCTGTTAAGGCGCACTCTACGAGGGCGCTTAGTGCCTCCTGGGCCCTTGGCCCGTCATCAGGCGTCAGTGATGCAGGTTGTCAAGGCGGCCACCTGGTCGTCGGTGCACACTTTTACAAATTTTTATAAAGTGGATGTGTTGGCATCTGCGGATGCTTCCTTTGGCCTCAAGGTTTTGCAGGCTGCTGTTTAAGAGGACCTGATCCTCTTTCCTACCCCTCATGTATGACACTGCTTTGGGACGTCACAGTGGTCAAGAATGACAGGAGCTGTGTCCAACAATGAACGAAAAATGAATGGGAGAAAATGGGATTTTTGACTTACCGTAAATTCTATTTATCTGATGTTCATTGACGGACACAGCACCCACCCCTCTGTGGAGTTAGGATTCTCCTGACACTTCCTCTAACAAAACTGAGTGACTATAGCAGGAAGAGGGAGTATACCCCCTGGGGCTGCCCATGGGTGAAACCAAAAGTTTTGTCTGTCTAGTGTCCTACTCCTGTAGGGGGCAGCAAAACCCAATGGTCAAGAATGACAGGAGCTGTGTCCATCAATGAACATCAGAGAAATGGATTTTACAGTAAGTCAAAAATCCAATTTTTCTTTATTCCTAGCAACTAAACAGAGTTGTGGGGGAGCGATGGAAAATTAATATGTGATGCTGGGGAGGAGGCCATTCTGTTTGTTTGCCCTACATAGGGGAAGCATAGTTTTGCTTTATGCATTTGGCCTTTAGCAAAAAGCTAATGGGATGCATAATTACTTTTTTCATTTATATAAAGCTGCTTACTGTAATCTATTCTCTTAAGACATTTTACATTGTAGGTTTATTGTGGTGGAGGACTTCATTTAGAACACAATTTGTAAATTGTCTTACTTCTTTGATGTGTTTTGTGGTAAGGATTATTAATAATATAGGCGCATGTAGGACCAGCTTATAATGCATTGGTTAAAAAAAATAACAATGTTAATAACTATGTCTGGTTACATTTTTTTTTTTTTTTTTTTTTACTCGTTTACTCTTCTATATGCAAATATCAAAACTGATAATGGTACAATTCTAGTGAAGCCTAATTACTTAAGTGAGTGCATTTCATTTAAGCAAATAGTGAAATGACAGTAGCTTTAGAAATACACAAATCAAACCTATAGATGGTGCTTACACCAAGTCACACCTAGAGATGGTGCCCAAAGTCAAACCTTGTTTTGGTGCCCATACCAAGTCACGCTTAGAGATGGTGCCCACACCAAGTCACACTTAGAGATGGTGCCCACACCAAGTCACACTTAGAGATGGTGCCCACACCAAGTCACACTTAGAGATGGTGCCCACACCAAGTCACACTTAGAGATGGTGCCCACACCAAGTCACACTTAGAGATGGTGCCCACACCAAGTCACACTTAGAGATGGTGCCCACACCAAGTCACACTTAGAGATGGTGCCCACACCAAGTCACACTTAGAGATGGTGCCCACACCAAGTCACACTTAGAGATGGTGCCCACACCAAGTCACACTTAGAGATGGTGCCCACGCCAAGTCACACTTAGAGATGGTGCCCACGCCAAGTCACACTTAGAGATGGTGCCCACGCCAAGTCACACTTAGAGATGGTGCCCACACCAAGTCACACCTGGAGATGGTGTCCACACCAGGTCACACCTGGAGATGGTGTCCACACCAGGTCAAACCTAGAGAAGGTGCCCACACTAGGTCAAACCTAGAGAAGGTGCCCACACTAGGTCAAACCTAGAGAAGGTGCCCACACCTGGTCAAACCTAGAGAAGGTGCCCACACCTGGTCAAACCTAGAGAAGGTGCCCACACCTGGTCAAACCTAGAGAAGGTGCCCACACCTGGTCAAACCTAGAGAAGGTGCCCACACCTGGTCAAACCTAGAGAAGGTGCCCACACCTGGTCAAACATAGAGAAGGTGCCCACACTTGGTCAAACATAGAGAAGGTGCCCACACCAAGTCAAACCTAGAGATGGTGCCCACACCCAGTCAAACCTAGAGATGGTGCCCACACCAAGTCAAACCTAGAGATGGTGCCCACACCAAGTCAAACCTACAGATGGTGCCCACACCAGGTCAAACCTACAGATGGTGCCCACACCAAGTGAAACCTACAGATAGTGCCCACACCAAGTCCAGCCTAGAGATGGTTCCCACCAATTACTTGGAAGTAAATTAAACTCCGTAAAAAAAAAGTACACAGTTATGAGTCAATGTATGATTGCTGTCCAGGTGTTCTCTAGTTTGTTTTATGTGCTTCATCTTTTTATGCTTACCATTATTTTAATGGTTAGTATTCTTTGCAGCTCATACTGCAAGCATTACATATACATATCCTCTCGCCCTAAGTTTGGACCTTTAAACATAGGGGTTGTTTCCTTAAATAAAAGCAGTACTAAATACTGTGAATATTGGTTCTAATAAGCAGGGAACAGCTGTTGTGGTAGGAACTGGCATGTAATCTTTGCTTTTGTATATCCTACTACTAACCAAATAAATTAGCAGCATCTGAAAATCTAAGTAACATAACCATTGATCCAGTGGTTATAGAGTCACTGTTCCCTATGTGAGAGAACAAAACCGGTACCCAAGCTGAGACAGGAGCATACCTATCTTACTTTGAAGCTCTTAACAGTGAGAAAAACTTGCCACAGTAGAACACTATTTTAGAACTATGTGTAACCATTGCAAGTAACTGAAGTTGTCCCTCATTGTTCACATATCTCCAAAAGACAGTAAGCCAATTGAGATACAAACTGGTTGTCTGAGAAACCAATGAGCTCCAGTAATGAGATTTAAAAATTGTAATGACTCTTCACATAGAAAATAATGCAAACATGATATCCTTAATGTAGCTTGTTGTGTCTCTCTTGCTTCCTACATCCCCTGTGGAAAAGGAAAGAAGAACACAGCCTAACCTTACTAACAAGCATAACTAGGCAACCAAATAATACATAAGACTTTAAATCCAACTTATATTGTAACATTAATCCCCTGAAATAGACGGGTAATTCATATAACAAATCAATGTCTGTGATTGCCCCTTCTAGCCAGAAGGTAGGTCTAAGGCAGCCTTTTTCAACCAGGGTGCTGTGGCACCCTGGTGTGCCTACTGGTTCTTCAGGAGTGCCTTGGCAAAATGGAAACAAATTGCCACAGGTTTTTACTTTGTAGAATTACAACTCTGGGCAGTGTGCGAGTGAAGCCACTGGCACCCTGACAACCATGGGCACTGTGCAGAGTTAAGCCACTGGCACCCTGATAACCCTGGGCACTGTGCGGAGTTAAGCCACTGGCACCCTGACAACCCTGGGCACTGTGCGGAGTTAAGCCACTGGCACCCTGACAACCATGGGCACTGTGCGGAGTTAAGCCACTAGCACCCTGAAAACCCTGGGCACTGTGCGAAGTTAAGCAACTGGCACCCTATAACCCTGGGCACTAGGGCTGAACGATAGTCGATGTGATATCGACTATTGTTCTGCAGGCACAGGCGATATTCATATCGCCGAAGCCACGATATTCAGGCATTAGGCAGAGCGGGGAGAAGTCGGGACTCGGGGGGAGGAGGAGGACTTACAGTGACTGCGTCCGTCCCACACTTCCCTCCCAGCTCTGCCTCTAGTATCCAGCCGACCATTACTCCGCCCATTGTCTCTCCTGGCTGCATCGGGGGCGGGATCAGGCTGTAATGTTTTTCAATGGAGAGACAATGGGCGGAGCAGGGCGGAGTAATGGTCGGCTGTTGACTAAGAGGGAGGGCTGAAGTACAGGGCGGATTGCATGGAGGCGGAACAGTTTTCGCAGCAGGAGAGGGGGGAGACGTCCGGAGCATGGCGGAGGAGCACTGCGGGACAAAGGCTGCTACCGACAGCCCGCTTCCTCTACACTCTGGCTCCGACAGAAGGCTCGGGCAGGAGAAGTTCTAGGAGTGTGGTGGATCCCCTGGCAGAAAGCTGAGCTCTGCTAACTGATCCCTCCTCCGGAGACTGTCTGGAGAAATATCGCGATATATATCGTTAAAAACGAAATATCGCAATATACTTTTTTCCCCAATATCGTGCAGCCCTACTGGGCACTGTGCGGGTCAAGCCACTGGCACCCTGACAACCAGTGACATCATAAGGAGAATGACGGGTGCTTGCACAGCATCCCTATTTACTCCTCCTCATGCCTTCTCCATCAGCAGTGGGATCACATTAGAAAATAGAAGAGAAACTGAGGGAGAAGAGAAACCCTAGAATACTAGTCTGTACCAGTTTGCAATAGCGGAGGAATAAATCACTTCTAATGTTGAATGGCCCATGTGTATGGATGTTGCTGTGTTATGTAAAACTATTAGTTTAGGGTTTTTTTTACATTTTAGTATAAGGTGCCTCGAGATTGTGCAGAATTGTTAAGGGTGCCACATCTGAAAAAAGGTTGAGAAACACTGGTCTAAGGGCTTGTTCACACTTGACTAAATTTCTAACGCTTAACCACTTCCGGACCGCCCGCCGTGTATTTACGTCGCTTCTTTGACGTTAAAGAGGTGTTTCAGCTGTGGAAAAAAAAATTTAAACTCAGCAGCTACAAATACTGTAGCTGCTGACTTTTATTATATAGACACTTACCTGTCCAGGGAGCCCAAGATGTCAGCACCCCAGCCAATTTTCGGATCGGCTGCCTCTGCCATTCACTCTAAGGGAAACCGGCAATGACACCTTTCGGCTTCATAGCCGATTCCTTGCTGCACATGCACATTTTCATTGGCTCTGTAGCGGGGGAAGGAGAATGGGGATGAAACATCCGAGGAACAGCGCAGCGGCACTGTCTCCCGGAAGTGGGGAAGGGTACCTGTCAAAAACAGGTCCCCCCCCCCCCAGAAAGGTGCCAAATGTGGCATCGGAGGGGGGGGGGGAGGAGATGAGCGTAAGTTCCACTTTTGGGTGGAACTCCACTTTAAATACTGGAATTGCCATTACCCAGGTATTTTCTTACACGGCCAGCAGTCCACTTTAACATAAAAGTGGTCACAGCGACGGATTCGCCACAGGATCAATTTTATGGGTGGCGGGAGAGGTGCCCACCCTCCTCCGGCCGCTTTCAGGTAATTTTCCCTGCTTACCGTAGCCGTCAGTAGCGGGGAAAATTATCCGATCCCCCGTGCGGATGGGCAGGAAGTCGAGGGCAAGATAGCCCACACTCAACTCTAAGGCGTGCAAAGTCTTATAGTTTCTTTTCGTTAGAATGCAGCAACAGTAGGCAAGCCTGTCCCCTGCAAGCATTCTACAGAGATGGACACTTGCTCTTTGTATGGAAACAGTGATCTCTCTGTAGAGGTCTGAAACATCCTCTGATGAGGGAGAGCTAGAACTCTCCAATCAGCAGAGGGTGCGTTTAGACCTCTGCAGCGAGACTACTGTCTGCCCACACAGAGCAAGGATCCATCACATACAGCATGCTGACAGGGGACAAGCCTTTCTACTCAGACTGTGGCTGCTTTCTAAAGAAAACTGTAAGATTTTGCACACCTTTATTATGATGTTACAGCTGTACTCTGTGTTCAGTAGCTTTCTTTTTAGTAAGAAAAAGGTTGCACTGGGCTTTACGGTTAGATGAATAGGTGTGGTTCAGTGCTAGCTAATTACCCCCCAACCCATGGTAACACCCAAAAATTGGGTTTTGGCTTGGGGTGGAGCTACAACGAGCTTTGACAGAACTAAATATTATTCTGTTTGAAAACCACTGCACGCATTTTTTTGGGACCAAGTGCTATGCCCACTGGGTCCCCTAGGGCAGTGGTCCTCAACCGTGGCCTACAGGGCCCACTAACAGGCCAGGTTTTCAAGATAACTGAAATACATCCCAGGTGATATCATTTGCTGCTCAGTGATTGCAGTACTCTAGTCTGCATCTCCCCAAGGTAATACTGAAAATCTGGCCTGTTAGTGGGCCCTGAGGACTGGAGTTGAGGACCACTGCCCTAGGGGAATCAACACAAATTTGACCATTTTGGTGGTTCTTCTTTGACAATTTTGCTGGTATTTGAAATATGTGACATCAGGGGGCAAATTCTGGGTTGAGTGAACTACCATTTAACCTGCTGTTAGCTTCCAAGTTGCTATCTCATTTTGAAAATAATTGTGTCATGGTTAAGGTTGCTCCCGCTGTGTTGCAAGTTCAACATCTATTTGGAAGTTTGACTTTGGTGTGGTTCAATTTCCAGTAAACCGTACACAAGGAGTATCTTGACTAGGAAGCTGGGACGAAAACAGGATTTCTGCATCTCCCACAGGCTTTCAGGAAAGGTGTTATCATGTAGCAATCTGGACAGCAATGAGTTCTTTGACATTTCACTTGGCTTTTGGCAGGAAACAAAGCCCATATCCATGACTATCTCCTTTCTGGATATTTCTGCATTCTCGACTGCTAGTGTTCTGATCATTCACACAAGCTCCTGCCAATAAGAGGTGGTAAGGGATAATCCACATTTATCCTTTTCGTGATGGAAGAGTCTCTTATTATGCTAAGTCATTTTTTATTTCTTTTTAAGTCCCGCGGAGGTGCAAAAACCTAGAATGAAAAAAACCTGTAAATGTACAGAAAACTTTTATTTGACCACACACTGAAAAGTGCACTTAGGTGTGTGCTTTTAGTCCACCCCCCTGAGGGGTAGGACCTCTACCCTGATCCCTAGGGGCGCGAGGCTCCTGATCGGGACAAAGGTTTTCCATGGTCTGCCTAGCCAGAAGGCCTGGCAGACCCCGTTCTTCTGGGCCAGCTGAAGCTGACCCCGAATACTTGGTCGAGGGACTCTTCCAAAGAGAATACCCCCCGGGGGGGGGGGGGTGGAAGAGGGAACTTAAGGGCCACACATCCTCCCCCCTAGATGTCAGGGCAAGCCTGAGGACTTACACCATTCATCCATGAGAAAAACACACACAAAAGTGAAAGAGTGACAGTGGTAGGTAGAAAATAAATAGAAAATAAAAAAGTGGCCATGCCAAATGTGCAGTCATTACTGAAGTTTAAAGTAATGTAAAAAATGTTTACTTTAAAGAGCAACTGCTGTCTGCTTACATAATTTTTAATAAAAACATATTTGCCATTCTGAAGGTTCCCTTCAACCACTTTGCATATTATTTTATATGTATAGTGTGATTCTTTACTTGCCAAATATGATGAAGAATTTAACTGTAGACAGCTGAAGCTGCTGCCTTTTCACTTCCTGGATACAAACCCACTCACACACTCACACCACTGCTTGCCTGTACATGATAAATACTCATGGATCTCTGCAGTCTCCTGTTTTCTTTGCACTCATCCAGCCCCCTGCAGCTCTCCTTGGCTCTCCTAAGACTCATCCCTCTTCCATTGCTGGCAAACTCTCACAAGAGTGAGAGAGAGAGCTGTGCATGATGTCATTAGCATAGGCTAATTACCAGACGAAAAAGAGGAAGTGGGCTGTATAAGGTATTTACTGGCAGAAAAAAAAAAGTTTTACTATCCAAAGTTAAAACAACAAGAGCAGGAAATTTAACAGATGAAAAGATGAAAAAATGGCTGAAGGTCCGCTTTAGCTCCATCATTTTAAAGTGTTTGCACACAATGGTGCCATAATTTTTGGCAGAGCAGTCCCTTCTCTGCCAGGAAGTAGCAATCAAGGTAACCACCTGTTTGAAACACAGAATCCGTAGGTGCTTTAGCCAGTTAAAACACATTGAGCAAAAATCTTTCCATCCAAGGATCACATCAAATCTCTTTTTTGTATGTTGGCTATCATAATGCTCATTTTTGAGCCCCATGCTGGGTGCCAAAATGTAACACCAAGAAAATAGCTCTGTGTCCAGCATGCATTACGAATGTGCTTATATGCTGTCCAGTCCAGAAGCACAATGTAGGCAACAACAGTGCTTTACTAGCAGTGGATCCTCTGAAATCCCTAGAAGTTGTGCCATTGCTACATAAAAACTAACTTACAGCAATGGGGAAACATACTGTATATGTAGAGAATAACTGACTACGTATGATAATTGCAGTTGATGTTTATTGGCTTTGTTCCATGTGACCTGGCTCTAAGGGCCCTTTCACACGGGCAGACCATTGGGGTCTACCTGTCAGTTTTTTAGGCGGATCCGATCAGACACCCCTTTGCCCTCTATGGAACGGCGGATGTAAACGGACATCCAAATCTATCCTGAAAAAAAGAGTGATGCTAAGCACCCTGCTCCTGCGCTCAAAACCAGGTCCTCAGGCTGTTTCAATCTAGGAACCCACACTTGGCATCCCGTATGGCTACGCCTTGCTGCCCTCTACGACCGGGGTGGTCAAAAACACTGTAAAACAAACACAAAGAAAGGACGCACCAGCCTAGCGCATTATCCTCAGCAGGCTTTTTAATAACAGAAGTTAAAAAAAACTAACTACTCACAAACATGCGTGGTTAATCAGCATATCAATTCCAAAGTACAGCATCAAATGAAAAAGTCCAATGTCTCATGTAGACGGAGGGCTGACGCGTTTCGAGGCCTTGCCTCTTCCTCAGAGCCCCAAATCTATCCTATCTGCCAAAAACAGGCAGATGGGGATCCGTTCCCTATCCATCTAGTGGATCGAGTGACAGTCCTACATAAACGGAAAGGCGGTCCGTTTACATCTGGTTGCCTCTAAAGGAAAGCGGGTTGTCATTCGCCTGCTCTGCGCTAGATTGGAGGGAGAGGAGAGAGTGCAGCTCAGCCCAGCCTGCTAAAGGGATGAAATAGAACAGAGAGATTCTCCAGCTCCAGGCAGCACAACACAGTCACCACTTACTTTCTTCCATCATTGGACCTCGTTTTTATACGGGGATACGTGTGGGGCGTTTTGCAGGACTGCGGGGATTACCACCACAGCTCGTGGGGGAGGCACATGTGATGCCCTGCGTCCACAGGACTGCACATTGCCAATGACAGTCACCTTATGCCCATCGATCCCATTGAGTCCAAGATACTATTCTTGAGAGATGATCTGATTGGAGAACCACAGCTAATGATATCAGTGCCCAGGGCCCCTGCCATACAGGAGTGAACCCCATTATTAAATACACGCTGGTAACCCCTGTAGGGGTACATAGCTCTGGTAAGGGCGGGCTGTATTGAGAGGGGAGCACAAGATTCCTCAACTGCACATCCACTCCGGATCACCTCAAGAAATCACTCGATTGTTTGTATCTATTTTGCAAAATCTTCAATAAAAAATATTATTTAAAAAAAAAAGAAATCACTCGATTCAAGTCTTTGGACTTTTGCACTGAATACTAATATATGGACTTTTAATCATTACCCCTAGTCACCTACTAATTTACCTATATATATTACTATCTCGTTTCTGTGTTTTTTGGATAACCCACCAACCAGCAGAGATGCATAATAACTAAGTAGAACTACTTCACTACTGTACTTAAGTACCGAAAGGCGGTATCTGTACTTTCCTAGAGTAGAATTTTTTCTCCTACTTCCACTTTTACTTCACTACATTTTTTCAATGATTTCAATACTTCTACTCCGATATTTTTTTTTTTGTGCTGCATAGTTACTCGTTACTATTATAAAAATTACCACTGCCAGAACAGTAGATGGCAGGTTTCATGAAGCTCAAAACATGTGTATTATCAGCGCATACGAAAATAAATGCTACTGTATGAATAAATAAAAGCTGCATTTGAAATAATAAAAAACAATATGATGTTCAAACTTTTGACTTCTTTCTTTAACCCCTTCCGTACTGCGTCATGTAAAATGACGTCGGCACAAATCCTTTCTCGATCCGGGCGGACGTCATATGACGGCGCCCGGATCTCCCCGCTATTGCGCGCCCCCGGGGGCGCGCAGCGCGGCGATCGGGGGTGAGGCTCGTCCCTCGGACTGAGCCCAACCCCGATCAAGGTAAACAGCCAATGAAATTGGCTGTTTACCACGTGATCGGCTGTGTCAATCACAGCCGATCACATGAGCGGCTCCAGCGCGAGCCGCTCGTTCCTTCCTTAATGCGCGCCCCCAGGGGCGCGCAGCGCGGCGATCGGGGACGAGGCTCGTCCCTCGGACAGAGCCCATCCCCGATCTAGGTAAAGAGCCAATGAAATTGGCTCTTTACCACGTGACCGGCTGTGTCCAATCACAGCCGGTCACAAATGTCATCAGAGAACACGGTAACTAGCTGTCACCGTGTTCTCCTCCTCACACACTGATCCTGTGTGAGGAAGAGAGTGTGGTAACAGCTAGTTACCAAATACAGTGCACCCCAATCACACTGATTGCCCCCCCCCCCCAATAAAGAGCACCTGTCACTAGCCCATCAAAGTACCCGAGTACCTGTCACCAGGCCATCAGGTACTCTGATGACAGGTACTCGGGTACTCTGATGACAGGTACTCGGGTACTCTGATGACAGGTACTCGGGTACTCTGATGACAGGTACTCGGGTACTCTGATGACAGGTACTTTGATGGGCTGGTGACAGGTACTCTGATGGGCTGGTGACAGGTACTCGGGTACTCTGATGATGGGTACTCGGGTACTCTGATGATGGGTACTCGGGTACTCTGATGACAGGTACTCGGGTACTCTGATGACAGGTACTCGGGTACGCTGATGACGGGTACTCGGGTACTCTGATGACGGGTACTCGGGTACTCTGATGACAGGTACTCGGGTACTCTGATGACAGGTACTCGGGTACGCTGATGACGGGTACTCGGGTACTCTGATGACAGGTACTCGGGTACGCTGATGACGGGTACTCGGGTACTCTGATGACGGGTACTCGGGTACTCTGATGACAGGTACTCGGGTACTCTGATGACAGGTACTCTGATGGGCTGGTGACAGGTACTCTGGTACTTTGAGTACCCGTCACCGGAGTACCCGAGTACCCGTCATCGGAGTACCCGAGTACCTGTCACCTACCCATCAGAGTACCCAAGTACCTGTCACCTACCCAACAGAGTACCCGAGTACTTGCCACCTGCTCATCATTACCCATCACTACTCATCAGTACTCATCAGTACCCATCAGTACCTATCACCTATTAGTATCAGTACTGATCATCCGTACCCATCATCAGTACAGTATCAGTATCACCTATCAGTATCAGTACTACTCATCAGTACCTATCACCTGCCTGTCACCTGCCCATAAGAGTACCCGAGTACCTGTCACCTGCCTATCGGAGTACTCGAGTACCTGCCACTTGCTCATCAGTACCAGAGTACCTGTCACCTGCCCAGCAAAGTACCCGAGTACCTGTCACCCTTCATACAGCCACCATGTCCAAGTCCAAAAAGGTTTATATACGTCGTTCGTTTAAACCTAAATACCGGTGTTATGGCAGCAGATAGCTGCCATAACCCTGGTATTTTTTTAAACGGTGGACGGTTAGCTTTCCGATAAGGGTGGTCCCAGCGGCGGATTCGCCGCGGGATCACCCTTCCGGGGTGGCGGAAGAGGTGCCCCCCCCCCCTCCCGCTGCATTCTGGTCCTTTTCCCCGCTTACCGGACCCGCCGGCAGCGGGGAAAACGATCCGGTCCCAGATCCTCACAGACAGGATGTCGAGTGAGGGCAAGCTTGCCCTCACTCGACTCTATGGTCTTGGAGGACCGGAGCTACGGCAAACGTCGTTGCCTAGCAACCAGTTTAAAGGTCCCTTTTTTTTTCATTTTATTTAATTTTTTTTTTATTTTTTTTTTTATTTTTTCTATCTTTTAGTGTACTTGTGAGATCTGAGGACTTTTTGACCCCAGATCTCACAAAAAAGAGGTCCTGTCGTGCCTTTTTCTATTACAAGTAATGTTTACATTTCTTGTAATAGAAATAAAAATGATCAATTTTTTTTTTTTAAAAAAAAACAGTGTAAAAATAAAAAATAATAAATAAAATAAATAGTAAAAAAAAAAAAAAAAAAAAATTAAAGCGCCCTGTCCCCGCGAGCTCGCGCGCAGAAGCGAACGCATACGGAAACCCCGCCCACATATGTAAACAGTGTTCAAACTACACATGTGAGGTATCGTCGCGATCGTTAGAGCAAGAGCAATAATTTGAGACCTAGACCTCCTCTGTAACTCTAAGATAGCAACCTGTAGAAATTTTTAAAATGTCGCCTATGGGGATTTTTAAGTACCAAAGTTTGTCACCATTCTGTGAGCGTGCGCAATTTTGAAGCATGACATGTTGGGTATCTATTTACTCGGCGTAACATTATCTTTCACATTATGGAAAACAATTGGGCTAACTTTACTGGTTTCTTATTTTTTAATTAAAAAAAGTGATTTTTTTCCCAAAAAATTGCGTTTGGAAGACCGCTGCGCAAATACGGTGTGATAAAAAATATTGCAATAATCTCCATTTTATTCTCTAGGGTCTCTGCTAAAAAAAATATACATAATGTTTTGGGGTTCTAAGTAGTTTTCTAGCAAAAACAACTGATTTTAGCTTGTAAACACCAAATGTCAAAAATAGGCCTAGGCAAGTGGCTAGGATGCATGATGATGCTCCTTGGATGTTTAGGCCCCTCTATATGGCTAGGCTGTGAAAAAGTCTCACACATGTGGTATTGCCATACTCAGGAGGAGTGGCAGAATGTATTTTGGGGTGTCATTTTTGCTATGTACATGCTATGTGTTAGGAATATTCTATAAATTTACAACTTTGTGTAAAAAAAAAAAAAGTTTTTATTTTTTTCCCACATTTTCCAAAAACTTGTGGAAAAAAACGACATGTTCAAAGGACCCATAATGCCTCATAGAATATACGTTGGAGTGTTTGCTTTCCAAAATGGGGTCATTTTGTGGACTTTTCCATTGTATTGGTGCTCTAGGGCCTTGAAAAGTGTGATAGGTAGTAAGAAAGTTTTATGTGTATTTATGCTCCTAAAACGCCTTATGGTGCTACTTTGACGTGGAGTCTCTTTTTGTGGCCAAGTCTCACACATGTGGTATCACCATACTCAGAAGGAGTAGCAGAATTAATTTTGGGGTGTCATTTTTGCTGTGTACATGCTATGTGTTAGAAATAGCTTATAAATTGACAACGTTTTGGGAAAAAAAAAGAAAAAAAAATGTTTTCTTCATTTTCCCAAGAATTGTGGGAAAAAATTATAACTTCAAAAAACTCACCATGCCTCTTACTAAATACCTTGGACTGTCTACTTTACAAAAAGGGGTCATTTGGGGGGTATTTGTACTGTCCTGACATTTCAGGGCCTCAAGAAAGGATATAGGCCATCAGTACATCTGGTGTGATCAATTTTCAGTAATTGGTACCATAGCTTCTAGACTCAATAACTTTCACACAGACTAAATAATATACACTAATTTGGGTTAATTTTACCAGAGATATGTAGCAGTATAAATTTTGGCCCAAATGTATGAAGAAAAATTATTTTTTTGCAAAATTTTATAATAGAAACTAAAAAAAAGTGTTTTTTTTTGCAAAATTTTTGCTCTTATTTTGCTTATATCACGAAAAAAAAAAAACCCCAGTTGTGATCAAATACCACCAAAAGAAAGCTCTATTTGTGTGAAAAAAATGATAAAAATTTTGTTTGGTTACAGTGTAGCATGACTGAGCAATTGTCATTCAAAGTGTGAGAGTGCTGAAAGCTGAAAATTGGTCTGGGCAGGAAGGGGGTCTAACTGCTCTGTATGGAAGCGGTTAATAACTACATAACACAGTACTTGTACTTTTACTTTCAGTACTTGAGTAGCAATTTTTTTTTTCAAAACTACTGGTACTTTTACTTTCAGTACTTGAGTAGCAAAATTTTTAAAAAAACTACTTGCAATACTTAAGTACAAAAATGTTGAATACTTTAGTACTTCTACTCAAGTCACTTTTTGATCGAGCACTTATACTTTTACTCAAGTATGAATTTCGAGTACTTTATACAACTCTGCCAACCAGTGCACACAGTGGGCCCACATCCACACTAGTCACCTAAATACCATATTTGGTATTGTTGCACGTTATTTAGCAATTTCATTTCTCCAAATCTATTTACTCACCCACTACCCTTGTATTTTATTCCACCTTATCATAAATAGATTCTCTATTGTTCTTATTAATTTATATATTTATATATCCAGATTTTATTTCAGCAAAGATAAACACACGCACTTTTTTTTAACTATTCTGTATGCTGCAGTTTATCAGAATACCATTTATTAGTGATGGACCTTCTCCCTGATAAGGAAGTCAACTTTTCCTGTTTAACGAACAGTGAAAGGTTGTACTAAGGGCAAACTAAACAGTGTGATTGTGGGCAGCCAGTGTTTCTTCCTTTTGATTTCTTTTCTTTGGTTTCCGTTTGTCAGTTTTGCACATGTTTTAGCGTGTTCATATACTTTTAGAACACGGAGGATGATTTATAAAAGTTAGAGGAAAGGGAAGTGTTTCCGCTGCCCTTTGGATTATCAGATGAACCCAGGCCAGGCGATGGACATTCAACTATTTACATATTTTTTCAATACACTACAGATATTTTTGCATAGTACAGCTTTCTGTAAACTGAATTAAGATTTTCTAAATTTAAATTTTAAGGGTCTGTGTTGATGAGCTTTGGGCTTGTGTTGAGTTTCAGATTGACACACTGAGATGCTTCTGAGATCATTCAGTATGCATTGGACACCACTGCCTCTGTTGATGAAATCTGCCCATCGTGAGCTGCAGTGTCTTGGAGGGGGAGCATGTGAGACACAAACAGAGGAGGATTTTGGTTCAGTTCTGGAAGTTAAAGAAAGATATCTGTTTACTTTGTGAGGCTTGAGAATCACATGGTAACTGGATTTGGGACTTGTTTGAACTATCATACAGGAAGCTTGCTTTAACCACTTGCCGCAAAATCACGTACCTGTACATCATCTTGCTTCAAGTGGTTGTACTGACCCCCGTACTGTTTTTTAGAGCCGACGGGCAGCTTTCTTGTGATAATAACCGATGCGGCTAAGCAGCCACTCGGCTGTTATTACAAGCAGCACTGCCTTCTGCTGCTTTGCCCTGGCTCTCCCGTCCCACCGGGATACCAGAGCGACCAGCCGGCACGTCTCCGGGCTGGCCGGAGACCCGAACAAAGCCGAAATCGGCTTTGATCGGGTCACTGATGTAGTAACCTGGAAGCGACGTCACAACGTCACTTCTGGTTTACTGGAGTCTTAAAGGCGCTAATTTTAAGTTTGAAAATATTCCAAAAATGCCAATCTTGGCGTTTTGAATACTTTCAAGTGCAGAGGAGGGATTTGGGGTCTTATAGACCCCAGATCCATCCATAAAGACAAAAAGTCACATACCTTGTGACAGCAAATAAAGGACAGTGTAAAAATAAAAAGTAAAATAAATAAGAAAAAGAAAGTTTAAAGCGCCCCATCCCTACGTGCTTGTGCAATGCTTCATATATATGCAATGTTTCATATTACAACACTGGAAGTGATCCCGTTATAACTGCAAATGCCCTGGCACGGGCTACTTAAGATCGACATTTGCTTACATCAGTTAGATAGTTGGTATAGATATCCAAATACTACAGTTTTTGCAATAAATATCAGTCCAATTAAATGGTTTCGAGCAGCTAGCACAAAGTCTTATTGGTGAAGGATGGTAAAATCAGATAAACAGCAGCGCTCAAAAATGTATTCCAAACATTCCACCAGTGACGTAAGGCATGAAAAGCAGGAGAAGGAAATGATTGATCCACCACCAAGAGGGAGAAACACGCTGTCTCTTACCAGATTCCAATGACTACCAGGTTGAGCAGCAGTAAAAGTAAGCTCTTGTAAAATCACTTGGTCAGTGAATCCAGATTCCTTAGCAGCATGAAGACAGACTCCAAAAACGTATAGATGAGGAAATAAAAAGCAATCATTGCGCAGATATCTCTAAAATTGATTTATTAAACATGTAGAAACTACACACTGGGTACTCACACTCTCTCCATATGAATAAGCATGTAAACCCAAAAGGTGGTGGTGTAGATCCATTTCAAACCAAAGATATGGCCGACCTCCAGTGGTATGCAGTACCAGCGTCACGTGGCTAAGCTCCTCCCGACACGTTTCGTCATAGGTGACACCATCAGGATGTCACCTATGACGAAAAGCGTTGGGAAGAGCCTAGCCACGTGACGCTGGTACTGCATACTATGCCTCTATGCTGAGTGGATCAAATGGGAGTGGTTTCATAATTATCTATCAGCTGTGGTAGCTGCAGGGATCTGATGAGGAAAGCTGCTGGGCCTGCATCCCTTTAGATGTGTTCCTATTGGGAGTATCTCACCAAAAATGACATTTTTGTTGCAGGGAATGCCATAAATCTGACTTGTATATTAGGCAGACTTCTGGTAAAATTGGTGAGCCAATCACAACAGCAGGAAATGAGGTTTCTGGGGTGGGGTCAGTACACATTCTGTGTACAGAACAGTCCCAGGTAGCCATATTGCATTGCATTTTCAGAAAATGAAAACAGCTGCAGATTGAAAAGTAAGAGCCCATTCACACTGCCACGACTTGTCAGCCTGACAAGTCGCAGTCGGTCGCGGTCCATTGAGTAGTACAGGACCCGTTCTAATAGGAGCGACACAAGTCACTCCGACTTAGAAATAGGGTCCTGTACTACTTTGGGGCGACCTTGGAGCGACTTGCATAGACTTCCATTATGTGAAGTCCCTGCAAGTCGCGCCGAATTCGCGGTGCATAGCGGTGCAGGCAACTTCACAGGTCGCCCCCCAAAGTCATGTCGTCTCAGTGTGAACTGGCTCTAAAGGTAATGTTTAATAACATTCAATTAAAATATGATTTGTTTTACAATTGTATACGCTATATTGTTTTTTCTTTATTTGCTGATTTTTTCCCCCACGAAAGTGGAGTTACCTTTTAAGCAGTGAGGTAGTCTAACATTTCAGTCTCATGTATAGTGGGTTTAAAAATAAGTTGAGCACTAATCACTTTAGTCTTTTTACCTTCATTTGCTAAACTCAATTCTAGGAGAGAGGGTTTAGGGGTGCAGGATACCCCCAAAAAAAGCACAAAAATATTCAGGTATTTTGTACCCGTATTAGGTCCTTTAAGAGATTTCTCTTGGTGTTAGTTGCTGGCCTTGTGTAAGCAGCCAGAAAGATCTCTAAAAGTGTAAGAACAGTCACAGTCTTAAAGTAGCTCCTTGTGAATGTACAATAAGTATACTGTATATGTAAAGCGCTGTGTAAATTGGCGGCACTATGTAATTGCATGAATATCTATTTTAGTGCTGGTTCACACATATGCGATGTGAGATATTTGCAGCGCACTGCTGTGCAAATCCCTTGCGATGTCTGTGCAATGCAAATTCAGCCATACAGATTGTAGGGCTGAATTCGTATCGCATTCGATCCAAAATCGCGCTGGACTCTTTTTTTTTTTTTTTTTTTTTTTTTTTTAGTCCGAACCAGAATTGGATCGCATTGGTGTTCACACCTATGCAATCCCATTCCTGTCCGAACTGACAGTTCGCCTTGCGATATACAAACTAATCTGGGGGTGTTGTTAACTTTGTATTGACACTCCCAACAGTTCACATATGGCAGTGTAAAGTGCCTGCGAGTTGGTTGCGATGCGGGAACCCGCAGTGGATTCGCAGGGTTCCCGCATCGCACCAATGTGAACCGGCACTAAAAAGGTAAATAGTAGCGCTGCAGGAATAAAATATATTATCTCTTTGTGACTAGTATATAAACAAAAATAAATACATAGAATGACAGCAAATATCACCCAGTTATACAAAGTGAAATAAAGTCCAAATCAAAAAAGTCCATATATTGCATTAGGCACAAATGTGTTCAACTACTTGATCTGTAATAATCAGATGATGTTTCTTTAAATTCTCCACACCACACCATGTTAAAAAATGTGCCACCACTCCCCCTTTGGGTATAAACTCGCTAAAAGTAAATTCTACACTTTCTTATGTTTGGCACAGTTGGCATTGTACCCCCTCAAGGTTGTAGGAAAACACCATGATCTCCAGACACTAAAAATGAGTCACAGATTGCTCATGTACAGGAGGAAAAAAAAGAAAGCTCCAATAGTGCAATGACGTTTTACATAAATGTATTAAAATAAACCTTCAAACCTTGCACTCACACATATCAAAGTTTAATAAAGCATGTCGTAGATAGCCGTTATGAACTGGCATATCCCGGTCGAGGTGGACACAGCGTGTAATTACTAGTATCTCACCTGACGGATGTACTCTGCCAAAACATCACTTCTGGTACTGCGTGTTGCGTCACTTCCAGTTGCTGTACAGCCCCGTTCCGACGCATTTCGTCATCACGACTTTGTCCAGCGCTATATAAGAACCTGTAATAATAAAGTGCAACTACACTGCAACTGAACACCACAAACCAAAAACACTATTTCATTCATTTTTAACCACTTTAAGACCGGAAGATTTTCCTGCTTAATGACCAGGCCCTATTTTGCGATTCGGCACTGCGTTATTTTAACGGACAATTGTGCAGTCGTGCGGCGCTGTACCCAAACGAAATTGACGTACTTTTTTTTTCCCACAACTATAGCTTTCTTTTGGTGGTATTTGATCAACTGTACGATTTTTATTTTTTGCACTATAAACAAAAAATTGAGACAATTTAAAAAATGTATATATATTTTTCACATTTTGCTATATAACATTCCCAAAAATAAAAAAGTAAAAATTTAAATTTTTTAACATTTTAGGCCAAATTGTTTTCTACTACATATTTTTGGTAAAAAAAAAATCGCAATAAGCGTATTTTGATTGGTTTGTGCAAAAGTTATCGCGTCTACAATCTAGGGGAAAGATTTATGTCATTTTTATTGTTTTTTTTTTTTACTAGTAATGGCGGCGATCTGCGATTTTTCGCTGGACTGCGACATTGGGGCGGACAGAACTGGCATTTTTGACACTTTTGTGGGTACCAGGGACTTTACTACAGTCATCAGCGCTATGAATATGCACTGTTACTGTAATAATGACACTGGCAAGGAAGGGGTTAATACTTTTGGTGATCAAGGGGTTAAATGTAAGCCTAGGGGAGTGATTCTAACTGTGGGGGGTTGGACTTTTGAAATGATCATAGAGACATGCGATGGTCTCTGTGATCATTGCAGGGAGAAGGACAGACGGCTGTGTTTACATCAGCCGTCCATCCTTCTCTGTCAGCGGGGAGAGATCGCCGGTGTCAGGCGGCAATCGGAGCCGCCTGACGCACGCACTGGCTGAGGATTGGGGGCGGCAGCGTCCTGCTGGTGGTGCGCACTCGCCCCCTAGTGGCCTCCCAGGCAGATGACGCCTATTAACGTGATTTTGCCTGGGACGTAAATAGGCAGTGCGCCGACAGGAAGTGGTTAATATTCAAAGTAGACTCACCCATCTATCCTTGTCTCCACGCTTTATTTTGCTGAAAAATCACTTTGAAAAACATCCCCCCATTTCTGGCCTTGGCCATCTTGTGATCGAGTGTTGGTGACAGCTTTTTTCACAACAATAGAAGATTTTCCACCTATCCCCACTGAGTTTCTTGTTTCTTCATTATATGAACTTTACATCTATTTAGCACTGCACCATTTTATATCATTGTTTTTTATTGTAGATTTACAATATTGTGTCAGCTGCTTTCTCTTTTTTTTTTAAAAAAAGTTTAGTGTTTTATTCGCCAAGCGCAGCTATTTTATTATTATTCATCTTGAGTTAGGGCAAATGAACCATGTAGCATTTACGTCTTGGAATCCATCTACCCTTAGCTCAAGCATGTAGGCAGGAGGGTGTGCTTAGCTGAGGAAACCCATTCTCCTGCTCTGAACACTCCTGGGATGTATGACATTATTTGTCTAGGCATTAGAAAGTAACTGAAGAAATGTAAAAAAAAAAAAAAGAAAAAAAGTTTAAAACAAGTAAAGTATCAACTCATCTCCCAGGGAAATCCTTGATCCCTTAAAAGAGGTGGTAGTAGTAGTATTAGTAGTGGAAGTAGTAGTAGTTGTTTACTGCAGCAGCACCCAAGGCTTAAAGTCACATCAAAAATCGCATCTAAATCACAAACAATTCACACTAAATAATCACACCTGAAATCGCATAGTGCAACCAGGCCTAAATATTTATCATCCTCCAAACCCCAACACTCTCCTCTGGGATTGGTTGGGTCAGATTCATATTCAGGACCCTATGCCTCCTGCTCTGATTACTGGAACCTGCTTTACAGTAACAGACAGAAGCAATCAACTCACTGAGCTTAGAGAAGAGCTGCAGAGCCTAGAAAAAGGTAAACAAATGCAAAGGGCTGCTGAGCTCCGGGAAGAGCTGCAGAGCCTAGAAAAGGTAAACAAATGCAAAGGGCTGCTGAGCTCAGGGAAGAGCTGCAGAGCCTAGAAAAGGTAAACAAATGCAAAGGGCTGCTGAGCTCAGGGAAGAGCTGCAGAGCCTAGAAAAAGGTAAACAAATGCAAAGGGCTGCTGAGCTCCGGGAAGAGCTGCAGAGCCTAGAAAAAGGTAAACAAATGCAAAGGGCTGCTGAGCTCAGGGAAGAGCTGCAGAGCCTAGAAAAGGTAAACAAATGCAAAGGGCTGCTGAGCTCAGGGAAGAGCTGCAGAGCCTAGAAAAAGGTAAACAAATGTAAAGGGCTGGTTTCAGCCTAGCAGCAACACCAATTTCAGCAAGCGACACAGTAGAATAGAGTAGGGTTCCTTCATGTGGTGTGATCCTTTTCTCAAACAAAGACAAATACGGGACACCAATTTAGAGGTTTTGGGGGGGGGGGGGATAATTTTAAAGCAGTGAATGTAACATTCACTAAACATTCACTACAGGAAAGTCAATCAGTTTAAAAGACATGTGCTAAAAAGATACACCTTCTCTGAATGTAATATTCACTGCTTTATAAATGTGGCATTAAAGTGTTACAGTAAAATCAGTCCATATATGCAGTAAAGCATGCTTGTTATAAGCACTGTGTAACCTAAGGGGTTAATCCTGCGCATTGTGTAAAAAAGCTGTTTGATCCTGTCTCTGATCCTTCCCTTCTTCCACTGTCCCCAAACCATCTCCTGATAGAACAAAGCCTGGGGGACAAGCTGCACATTTTTTTTTTCTTGGGAGAGTGCATGTTATCAGCACAGGTCCAATCGGCACTGTCCAGACAGAGGGTCAGGGGCCCTGCATCCTCATAGGACAGTCATGGGAGAAGCTTTACCCAGACACTGATAGAAGTCACAAGACTGCTCTAACTGCTGTTGAGAAAAGATATTTAGTAGTTTATATTTACTAAAACTATTGCATTTCCATGTTCTGTGTACTGTGGGAGACCGGATATAGTAAACGCAGGGTCCTGGGTTTAGTAACACTTTAAGCATTTAAACTTTTTTGCAATTTTTTTTTTACTTTTTTTAATCTGTGCCATGTGTGGGGAAATTAGCGATGAGTAGTGATTTTCCTAACCGATCGTCTGAGTGTGTTAAAAATCTCGCCAGTGAAACATTAGAGGGGAAATATGAGTCAAAAGTTATTTTTAGTTAAGGAAATGAAAAAAAAAAAAATCAATGTAATCATCATTTCTTCAGAAAGATTTATATATATGGTTTTGTTAACCTTGCAGGCTAAAGTTTTGTATGATTTTGTGGCGGAACCTGGAAATAATGAGCTGACTGTGAAAGAAGGAGAAATCATTTCAATAACCAATAAGGTAAGCCTGTGTTTTACATGTGAGCACTGTCTCATTTTGCTGTACATTAATAATGCATGTATTTTATTGCTTTCGATACACAAACCAATATAATTAATCTTTGGGGTCATGGGGTCAGATAGACTCCGAGACTAAGAGTTAATATGTTTTCCTTGAAGTTCTTTTACTCTCTAATTATAGCTTAAAGCAGTTGTAAACCGCAAAAAAACCCCCAAAAAACAAAAAAGACAATGCCATAATGTGCTAGTATGCATCACATACTAGCACATTATAAAATACCTGCTTAAAATTATGTTCTAGAGCAAAGAGCATACATTTCACATAAATAATTATGCTAACAACTTTAGTGTGTGCTGTAAATTGCCTCCAGTATTGCCCCGGTTTCGTCTTGCTGGAGACTGCTGTTTTGCTGAAGCCCAGAGCCCCTGAACAGCAGTAAATCATAAAGCAGAACTAAACCCGATCAGTTTAAAAGTTTTTAAAAAACAGTTACATTTCTAGAATGCCAGGATTACTAACTGTTCCACATTTGCTTGCCAAACCATCAAATGGCTTGTGTCATAACTGATCACATGTGCAGCACCATGGCAGTTGCAGGTCAAACAGAAGCAGCTTCCTTGGCTGTAAAGGATTGGAGGGTTTAGTTTCACTTTAAATCGGTAAGCAGATCGGTCTCTACAATAGCAGCAGTGCCTAAAAATGGAGAGCAACTGAGCATGTGCAGAACAGAGAGACTTGGAGACTAGATTTTAAACAGCCTAGGCACTTGTTTTTAATGTTTTACTTAGCTATAACTGCAGAAGGGGCCAGCCTGAAGTGATCTAGCAGGACTTAACTTTATGACGAAAGTTCCACTTTAAGGACTCTTTCACACCATACTTGCATGAAAAAACTGATGGGGAAAACCGCGCAGATTTTATTTGCAGAGACATCAGTTTTCAGTGAGTTTTTATGCACGCTGACATCACTTTTCATGCATGTCAGTTATGTGCCCTTTACACACTAATGTTGATGTGATCTCAAGTTTTTCCTGTGCACTAAACTGTATACACGTTGCAGATTCCTGCTCAGAAAAAAATCTGCACGTGATACCAGGGTTGTGATATGAACAGGGCAATTTTTTTTTTTTGTGCCCTTGCAGAACACATGCAGAAAAACTGACCTACCTGCACCTTGGTGTGAGCGAGGCCTAAAGCTGATTTTAAACCCATTGATTTAACAGTTAAAAAAAAGTTACATTCCTGGCATGTGCCGGGAATGTAACTGTCACATTGGTTGTGCTCTCAACCAGACTGTCAAACCCTCAAATTATTATTATTATAATACATAATTTATATAGGGCCAACAGTTTGCACAGCGCTTATCAAATGGCTGGTGTCATAACTGATCACATGCGCAGCACCATGGCAGGTAAACATGACAGCCTTCCTGGCTGAAAACAATAGGAGGGTTTAGTTCTGCCTAAAGTTTCCAATAAAAACTGCAAGCAGGCAGGCTCTTTATTGCAGAAGAGACATGCTATGTCTCTTTTGCATTCAAATCCAATTTGCTGTTTCAGTGCATCACTGTTTACAATTTTTAAATTAATTAATCATACTGATACCACTGAATGTCATATGATGTTCGAGGCGTTAAGTGGAGATATCTGTATAATGGGTGCAGCTACAGGCATCATTCAGATACTTTTTTTTCTGCCGGCGATTCCCTGCACCGTAAAAAAAAACAATCATAGCGGCTGTTCAGTTGCTTGATTGTTTTTACAGGCAGCTCCCGCGGAAGTTAACCATAGAGCTGACTGAAGACCAGATGGTCCCCAGACCCCAGTTGATGTCTTAGAAGACGAAACGCGTCAGTTTTTAATCAATCAGGCCATTGCACTTTGTTTTTACATGTTGGATGATGATACAAGTGTTTGAGATTTGGATGTGATGTAAGTTTTCCACCATTTTTAATAAATCGTGAGATACAGTTTTACATTATGTGGAGGCTTTTTTTCTTTATGGTTCAATGTACTGCACAAGATTGTTCCTTGAGTGACGGTCCTACCGTGGTGTGAAGTTGTGCTATTTCCAGAGTTTCCTGTATGGACCATCTCCAGCTATACCTTGAATGCGGGTGACTCATGGTATCTGAGTCCACATTCTCTGGTAAGCAGTGAATCTATATTACTGGTGGGATGGTACACGGTGGTGATTTAAATACGAATGGTGGCAAGATTAATTCATACTAGGGATCGACCGATTATCGGCAAAGCCGATATATCGGGGGCAGATATGCACTTTCCCCGATATATCGGAATCGGCCCGAGGTTACCGATATTGCCGATATTTTGGAAAAGTGCTTGTACCGGAGTGATGCCTGCAGCTAGAGGCATCACCCCGGTACCGGCGTCCATAGCCGACGGTCAGCTGTCTGTAATGACAACCGATGCGGCTGAGAAGATCCCTCCACAAGATCCCTCCACAAGAGTACCTGTCAAAATAAAAATTTTAATGTACGAAAATATCGGCCGATACCAATATGCGATGATCAAAATATCGGTATTGGCAATAAAAAAACGATATCGATCGATCACTAATTTATACCACAAAGTTTACACTGGGATCTTCATGTTAATTGTATTCTACATTATTGATTGTTCATGGACTTTATTTACAATTATGGACTTTAGTGTGATTTACATGTAACCTTGGCACCGTGCACTTTATCATTCATTTTTATATATTTTTTCATGTATTGACATTTCTCTAGCGCTCATTGACAGACGTAGTCCTCGGTGATACACCACCTTCGGGTTATGTTGCCTCCACAGGAGCAGGACTAGACAGGAAATTAAAAAGCTCTGGCCACACCCTAGGGGCAGTCCCAGAGGGTATATCCTCTCTCTCTCTGCCTCAGCAAATCAGTTATTTTCTGTCTAGTTAGGAGTAAGGACCTAGATACCTTGCTGGGATCTTAGGTCCTGGCAAGATTTTTTTCTTAAAAGATTTTTTAGACAGCTTTTTTTCTCCAGTGTTTCTGTGAGATCTTCAAGCAAGAAAGCTGAACTGGGCGACGGGCTGGATGTTGAGATCCGGTGGTCACCCCAGTTCAGCCTACGAGCGCGTGCAGGCCATAGCTCCGCGCTGGGTCGGCCGCGACAAAGTCCCATTAAAGGACTGACCCCGCGAGTTAAACGTCTCGCTGAAACGCCAAAGACCATGAGTCACGGCGTCCATATCGGTCGACAGCCCTCCCGCCCCCCCCGGTGGAGAGGGGTACTGTCAGGAGTTGGTGCCCGCCTGGTTCCGGTATGGTGAGTAGTATGTTCCCCCTTTTCCCCTGACGGGTCTTGTGGTGAACGCGGGCCCCTCTCTGTATGGTAAGATAGAGTCCCTCTCTATCCTATAAATGACACAGATCCTCCTACTTTGAGTGTGATTTTATGTGCAAAAAGCCAGGAGGCTTGGTTTGGGAGCTAACAATCTAATTGTATACATGTTAAAAAGATTGTAATCAGTGGCATTCTGGGAATCCTACGGTGATAAGTATAAGTTACCTACCAGTCAGAAGCCACGGACATGTAGACTGTCTTCCTAATCAGATCTCCAGCTATTAGCAGGCCTCCCGAAGGGCCATGCGGTCCGCCAGGGCCGGTACCGCCAACCACGCCAAATCCCCATGCAGAGAGAGTGTTGTGTGCCTTGCAGCACACCGCTATTCAGTACAGGCCGCCGCCATTTTTTTTGCTGGATCGCACGAGCCGCCATTTTGGCGTAGCCTCGTGTCTCCAGCATGGGGGCGGCCATGTTTGAGGTGATCCAAACACCTCGTGGAGCTAGGGGAGGCGCCGGAAGGCGTGCAGAGGGGCGGAGCCGCCTCCTTTCTTCCTGGGCAGCCAGCCAAAAGACTTCCTGTTTGTCAAGACAGCGCTGTAACCTGTTGCAGTTAAACTCTGAGCATCAAGTGGTGAGCCTGGGGGTCTATCTCTCTCTCTCTCTCGATCGATAGGGATCCCTAGCAGGTAACACTAAGGGGCTTTTTGTGGCGCTGGGGGTCTGAAAAAAAAAAAAAGTTTTTATTTTTGAATTATATTATCCAGGAAGTGACTGGAATTATCATGGACCCTGCCACACATATTCCCCCACCTGTTTCCCTCGAGGGGGCCACGGGACCCGCCGGTGCACAGAGTGTAGAGTCATTTACAGCAATTTTGGAGTCTATGGTGGCTCGGGTGGAGGCGGCCTGTCAGGGACGGGGGTCAAGGAAACGACCCCCGCCTACCCCTATACTATCTGACACCTCTGACTCAGATTCAGAGATGGTCACTGCAGTTGCAGGTTCCTCTGCAAGGGCTGTTATCCCAGGTAAAGCCCCCTCAGACAGTGAGGAGGACGCTTCTTCTCCTGCTATAATTCAGGAAGAAGCATTGGTGGACGCACTAGTTGTGGCAGTGCAGGAAACCTTAAAACTTGAGGCTTTACCGGCAGAGGCAACTGAAACAGAGATTCCTTTTGGTACTAATAAGCCCATCAAGACGGTGAAGGTTTTTCCTGTACCCAAATGTTTCGGTAATCAGATTAAAGGAGAATGGGAGCATTCTAAACGTACCTTTACTATTTCCAAGCGTATTGCTAGACGCTATCCGTTTGAGGAATCCATCATTAAGAAATGGACGGTACCACCAGTGGTGGATCCACCTATTTCCAGGCTGAATAAAGCCATGGTTATCCCAGTGGAGGACACTTCGTCCTTTAAGGATCCGGTGGATCGAAAGATGGAAGCAGAGTCCCGCACCATCTTCTCTCTGATAGGGTCAGCATTTAGACCAGTAATTGTTATTCGTCTAGTTTCCCAGACACTTACGGAATGGGCGAAAATGGTACGCCAAGACCTTAGGGGAAAAGATATTCCCCAGGAGACATCTGATTTGATGGAACAGATTATACAGGGGCTACAGTTTATCTGTGACGCAGCCTTGGACACTACTCCCTTATTAGGGCATGCATCTATGTCAGCGGTGATCCTCAGACGTGTGCTGTGGTTAAAATGCTGGTCAGCTGACCTAGGTTCCAAAAAGACCTTGACAAATCTCCCTTTTCAGGGGAATCGTCTATTTGGGGCCAACCTAGATGAAATCATTAAGGATGCCACTGGGGGCAAGAGCACTTTTTTGCCACAGGCTGCTAAAGCTAAGGGACCTCGCAACAAGCGAGGACCTTTCTTTACCGCCCATAAAGGGCGCCCGGCTGGTACTAGCGGGAAAGGCAAGACTCCTCCAGGAGGGTTCAAGAAGGGCTGGTCGGACAAGCAGAGGACCAACCCAGCCAAACCCGAAGCAAAGGAGTACACAGCCTGAAGGTGCGCCCCCACCCGATTTCAGGGTGGGGGGACGTTTTCACCGGTATTCAGGACATTAGATCGAGCTTCAACCACTACTACCGGTGCGATTCTTCCCTTCCAACATTTAAGTACTACAGGAAGCGGTAGTTACCGTTCCCTGAATAGATCTTTTCCTTTACCTTTTCCTAAGATTAGTCCCTATACCTCACAGGAATCGGATCTGGTTGACCAGATAGGCCAAGTAGCCTCTAGTCGGGTGACTTCGGTCCCTGAGGTTCAACCAGAAAAGATCACCCTTTCTGATAACAATCAGGTATCTGATAAATGTGTGGGAACAGAAAACGACCAGACTTTCTCGGATGGTCGGGGCCAGATACCTCTAGGGACGCCTGGTTCAGATTCTATCAGCGCCAGTGGTCCTAGAAATTCTAGGCTGGCCTCCTCAAGCCGGCCTGGCCGACTTGGACATGCTAGTCGCAGACATTCCGTGGGAACTTCGTCTCAGGGAGTGTCTGTGGTCTCAAGGACCAATTTACCATCATGCTTTACAGTCGCTGGGTTTAATGGCCTGGCCATTGAGACCCAAGTACTGAAGGACAGAGGTTTGTCTACTTCAGTCATTCCTACCCTTATTAAAGCAAGGAAAGCGACTTCCAGCAAGGTCTATTATCACACATGGAAGACTTATATTGCGTGGTGCGAATCTTTAGGATTTCCTCCACGTACCTATTCGGTGACTCGAATATTGGCCTTTTTGCAAAAAGGGGTTGAGCAGAAGCTAGCCTTGAGCACCATCAAGGGTCAAGTTTCAGCATTAGCAATCTTCTTTCAGAAACCTTTAGCTACCAAGTCCTTGGTGCGGAATTTCATCCAGGGGGTGCGGCACCTGGCTCCTCCAGTCCGCGCGCCCTTACCGCCCTGGGATCTTAATTTGGTTTTGTCGGTTCTACAGAAACCTCCCTTTGAAAACATCAGGGAGATTCCCTTGCTTACTTTATCCCAGAAGGTGGCCTTCTTGGTGGCTATTACTTCTGCTCGCAGGGTGTCAGAACTGGCTGCATTATCATGCCAGTCCCCATACCTAGTGATTCATAGGGATAAGGTAGTACTTCATCTTAAGCCATCTTTTCTTCCTAAGGTGGTTTCAGATTTTCATCTGAATGAAGATATTGTACTACCTTCCTTGTGTCCTCAGCCCAAGCATCATCGGGAACATGCGTTGCATTCCTTAGATGTGGTTCGGGCAATCAGGGTATACCTGAAAGCTACGGAATCATTCCGTAAGACGGATTCACTTTTTGTGATCACGGGTGGCCCCAGAAAGGGTTTGCCTGCATCTGCCGCGACCATTGCCAAATGGATTAGACAAACGGTGGTACAGGCTTATTCTATTAAGGGTCAGAGTCCTCCGTTCCCCGTTAGGGCGCACTCCACTCGAGCGCTCAGTACTTCCTGGGCCTTTCGCCATCAGGCGTCAGTGGTCCAGGTATGTAAGGCGGCCACCTGGTCGTCGGTACATACCTTTACAAAATTCTATAAAATTGATGTGACGGCATCGGCGGATGCCTCATTTCGCCGCAAGGTTTTGCAGGCCGCAATTTGAGGAGACCGGTGGTCTACCTCGAGGGTTTTTTTCTGTTTGAAAAAAAAAAAAATAATTTTTTTCTTTTTTGTTGAGTCTCATCATTAAGGATGAGCATTGTAAATTTCTAGTTGGCACCGGTTGGGCCTTCTAGATTGGGATTTGATTTCATTTTCCCACCCCTCATTTGTGATACTGCTCTGGGACGTCCCGAAGGTGGTGTATCACCGAGGACTACGTCTGTCAATGAGCGCTAGAGAAAAATGGATTTTTGTAAAATCTTACCGTAAAATCCTTTTCTCTTAGCTCATTGACAGACGTAGTCCCCGCCCCTCTGTTTTTTTGAGTTGGGTTGGGTTAAAATCTCTAAAGACTGCTTTTTCACGTTACTGATTTGCTGAGGCAGAGAGAGAGAGGATATACCCTCTGGGACTGCCCCTAGGGTGTGGCCAGAGCTTTTTAATTTCCTGTCTAGTCCTGCTCCTGTGGAGGCAACATAACCCGAAGGTGGTGTATCACCGAGGACTACGTCTGTCAATGAGCTAAGAGAAAAGGATTTTACGGTAAGATTTTACAAAAATCCATTTTTCTTCAGCGCTGCACTTTTTTATCACAATCTCTGTGACTCTCGAAGGCCGGGTGCGACGTTATGACATCACGCCCAGCCCCGGCAGTTGTAAACACTGCCGTGTGTTCGGCTGGAAAGCCTGAGATCGTTTTTTTTTTTTTTTTTTTTTGATCTCAGGCTTTCCAGCCTAGAGGAGAGACCCCACATCTCTTCATAAAGAGGACCTGTCATGCCCTATTCCTATTACAAGGAATATCACATAAAAAATATGATAAAAAAAAAAAAACATTTAAAGGGAAAATGAAAAAAGAAAACAAAAAAAAGCGCCCCCTCCCCTCATGTTCGCACGCAGTAGCAGTAGTGAAGGCATACGTAGGTCACGCTTGCATATGTAAACAATGTTCAAACCACACATGTGAGGTATTGCCACAAATGTTAGAGTGAGAGCAATAATTCTAGTACAAGACTTCCTCTTTAACTTTAACCACTTCCCGCCCGCCCTATAGGCAAATGACAGCGGGAAGGTGGTTACATTATCCTGACCGGACATCATATGACGGCGGCAGGATAATGCGCTCTGCGCTCTCCTGACAGGGGGTCTGCACTGGTAATCAGAGCATTGATTACCAGTGCAGACCCTTGGGGGGGGGGGGGTGCCACTAGAACCACCAAGGATGCCCACCCATGACCCCAGGGATGCCCACCATGGCCATCAGGGATGGCAATCAGGGCTCAGGGAGTGCCCTCCCCATCACTGCTGCCTGCCAGTGCCCTCCCCATCAGTGCTGCCCACCAGTGCCCATAATTGCCATCTATCAGTGCCGCCCACCAGTGCCGCCCACCAGTGCCTATTATTGCCCACCAGTGCCGCCTATCAGTGCCCATTAGTGCCACCTATCTGTGCCCATCAGTGCCACCTATCAGTGCCCATCAATGCCGCCTATCAGTGCCCACCAATGCTGCATGTCAGTGCTGCCTATCAGTGCCGCATATTAGTGCCACCCCATCAGTGCCTCCTCATCAGTGTTTGTCAGTGCGGCCTCATCAGTGCTCCTCAGTGCAGGAAAAAAACGTATCTATTCACAAAATTGTATAACCTAAACAAAAAAACTTTTCTCTATCGCTTATTGACAGACGTAGTCCTCGGTGATACAGCACCTTCGGGTTATGTTGCCTCCACAGGAGTAGGACTAGACAGGAAATAAAATGCTCTGGCCACACCCTAGGGGCAGTCCCAGAGGGTATATCCTCTCTCTCTCTGCCTCAGCAAATCAGTTTTTTTCTGTCTAGTCAGGAGTAAGGACCTAGATACCTTGCTGGGATCTTCGGTCCTGGCAGGATTTTTTTCTTAGAAAAGATTTTTTAGACAGCTTTTTTTCTCCAGTGTTCCTGTGAGATCTTCAAGCAAGAAAGCTGAACTGGGCGACGGGCGGGATGTTGAGATCCAGTGGTCACCCCAGTTCAGCCTACGAGCACGTGCAGGCCATAGCTCCGCGCTGGGTCGGCCGCGACATAGTCCCACTGGACGGGGACTGACCCTGCGAGTTAAACGTCTCGCTGAAACGCCAAAGACCATGAGTCACGGCGTCCGTATTGGTCGACAGCCCTCCAACTTCGGTGGAGAGGGGTACTGTCAGGAATGGCGCCCGCCTGGTTCCGGTATGGTGAGTAGTATGTTCCCCTTTTCCCCCTGACGGGTCTTGTGGTGAACGCGGGCCCCTCTCTGTAATGGTAAGGATGGGTTCCCCTCTATCCTATAACAGGTCACAGATCCCCCTAATTGAGTGTGATTTTTGTGTACAAAAAGCCAGCAGGCTTGGTTTGGGAGCTGACAATCTAATTACAAAGTATGTTTAAATGATTGTAATATGTGGCAGCACTGGAAGCTTACTGTGTTTCAAGAAGTATCCTACCTGTCAGAAGTCACAGGACAGGGATGCGGCTTGCCAGGTCATTTCTCCAGCTGAAGCAGGCTCCCGACGGCCATGCGGTTCCGCCAGGGTTCGGTACCGCCGGTCAAGCTGATCTCCTTGAGAGAGGTTTTGCGATGCCTAGTTACTACAGGACGCCGCTATGCTGTGCAAACCGCCGTAGATCGCACGAGGCCGCCATTGTGGCGTAGCCTCGTGTCTGCAGCATGGGGGCGGCCATGTTTGAGGTGACTCCAACACCTCGTGGAGCTAGGGGAGGCGCCGGAAGGCGTGCAGAGGGGCGGAGCCGCCTCCTTCCTTCCTAAACAGCCAGCCAAAAGACTTCCTGTTTGTAAAGACAGTGCTGTAACCTGTTGCAGTGAACTCTGAGCATCAAGTGGTGAGCCTGGGGGTCTATCTCTCTCTCTCTCTCGCTCGATAGGGATCCCTAGCAGGTAACATTGAGGGGCTTTTGTGGCGCTGGGGGTCTGGAAAAAAAAAAAAAAAAAGTTTTTTATTTAAATTTGGATTGAATTTTTCCGGGTAGTTACTGGAATAATCATGGACCCTGCCACACAAGTACCCCCACCTGTTTCCCTCGAGGGGGCCTCGGGACCCGCCGGTGCACAGAGCATGGATGCATTTTTTTGGAGTCTATGGTGGCTCGGGTGGAGGCGGCCTGTCAGGGACGGGGGTCAAGAAAGCGACCCCCGCCTACCCCTATAATATCTGACACCTCTGACTCAGATTCAGAGATGGTCACTGCAGCTGCAGGTCCCTCTGCAAGGGCTGTGATCTCAGGTAAAGCTCCCTCAGACAGTGAGGAGGACGTTCATTCTTCCGCCATAATTCAGGAAGAAGCATTGGTGGACGCACTAGTTGTGGCGGTGCGGGAAACCTTAAAACTTGAGGTTTTACCGGCAGAGGCAACTGAAACAGAGATTCCCTTTGGTACTAACAAGCCCATCAAAACGGTGAAGGTTTTTCCTGTACCCAAGTGTTTTGGTAATAAAATTAAAGGAGAATGGGAGCATTCTAAACGTACCTTTTACTATTTCCAAGCGTATTGCTAGACGCTATCCGTTTGAGGAATCCCTAATTAAGAAATGAACGGTACCACCTGTGGTGGATCCACCTATTTCCAGGCTGAATAAAGCCACGGTTATCCCAGTGGAGGACACTTCGTCCTTTAAGGATCCGGTTGATCGGAAGATGGAAGCAGATAGGGTCAGCATTTAGACCAGTAATTGTTATTGGTCTAGTTTCCCAGACACTTACGGAATGGGCGAGATTGGTACGCCAAGACCTTAGGGGAAAAGATATTCCCCAGGAAACATCTGATTGGATGGAACAGATTATACAAGGGCTACAGTTTATTTGTGACGCAGCCTTGGATACTACTCCCCTATTAGGGCATGCATCTATGTCAGCAGTAATACTCAGACGTGTGCTGTGGTTAAAATGCTGGTCAGCTGACCTAGGTTCCAAAAAGACCTTGACGAATCTCCCTTTTCAGGGGAATCGCCTATTTGGGGCCACCCTAGATGAAATCATCAAGGATGCCACTGGGGGCAAGAGCACTTTCTTGCCACAGGCTGTAAAAGCTAAGGGACCTCGCAACAAGCGAGGACCTTTCTTTACCGCCCATAAAGGGTTCGCACGCCCGGCTGGAACAAGCGGGAAAGGCAAGACTCCTCCAGGAGGGTTCAAGAAAGGCTGGTCGGACAAACAGAGGACCGACTCAGCCAAACCCGAAGCAAAGGATTACACAGCCTGAAGGTGCGCCCCCACCCGGTTTGAGGGTGGGGGGACGTTTTCACCGGTTTTCAGGACATTAGATCGAGCATCGACTACTACTACCGGTGCGATTCTTCCCTTCCAACATTTAAGTGCTACAGGGAGCGGTAGTCACCGTTCCCTGAACAGATCTTTTACTTTACCTTTTCCTAAGATTAGTCTCAATTCCCCACAGGAATCAGATCTGGTTGACCAGACAGACCAAGAAGCCTCTAGCCGGGTGACTTCGGTCCCTGAGATTCAACCAGGAGAGATCACCGTTCCTGATAGGAATCAGGTGTCGGATAAATGTGTGGGAACAGAGAACGACCAGACTTTCTCGGATGGTCGGGGCCAGATAGCTCTAGGGACGCCTGGTTCAGATCCCGTCAGTGCCAGTGGTCCTAGAAATTCTAGGCTGGCCTCGTCAAGCCGGCCTGGCCGACTTGGACTTGCTAGTCGCGGACGTTCCGTGGGAACTGCGTCTCAGGGAGTATCTGCGGTCTCGAGGACCAATCTACCATTGTGCTTTACAGTCGCTGGTTTTAATGGCCTGGCCATTGAGACCCAGGTACTGAAGGACAGAGGGTTGTCAGCTTCAGTCATTCCTACCCTTATTAAAGCAAGGAAAGCGACTTCCAGCAAGGTCTATCATCACACATGGAAGACTTATATCGCGTGGTGCGAATCTTTAGGATTTCCTCCACGTACCTATTCGGTGACTCGAATATTGGCCTTTTTGCAAAAAGGGGTTGAGCAGAAGCTAGCCTTGAGCACCATCAAGGGTCAAGTTTCAGCATTAGCAATCTTCTTTCAGAAACCTTTAGCTACCAAGTCCTTGGTGCGGAATTTCATCCAGGGGGTGCGGCACCTGGCTCCACCAGTCCGCGCGCCCTTACCACCCTGGGATCTTAATTTGGTTCTGTCGGTTCTACAGAAACCTCCCTTTGAAAACATCAGGGAGATTCCCTTGCTTACATTATCCCAGAAGGTGGCCTTCTTGGTGGCTATCACTTCTGCACGCAGGGTGTCAGAACTGGCTGCTTTATCATGCCAGTCCCCATATTTGGTGATTCATAGGGATAAGGTAGTGCTTCACCCTAAGCCATCCTTTCTTCCAAAGGTGGTTTCAGATTTTCATCTGAATGAAGATATTGTACTACCTTCCTTGTGTCCTCAGCCCAAGCATCATCGGGAACATGCGTTGCATTCCTTGGATGTGGTTCGGGCAATCAGGGTATACCTGAAAGCTACGGAATCGTTCCGTAAGACGGATTCACTTTTTGTGATCACGGATGGCCCCAGAAAGGGGTTGCCTGCATCTGCCGCGACGATTGCCAAATGGATTAGACAGACGGTGGTACAGGCTTATTCTATTAAGGGTCAGAGTCCTCCGTTCCCTGTTAGGGCGCACTCCACTCGAGCGCTCAGTACTTCCTGGGCCTTTCGCCATCAGGCGTCAGTGGTCCAGGTATGTAAGGCGGCCACCTGGTCGTCAGTACATACCTTTACAAAATTTTATAAAATTGATGTGATGGCATCGGCGGATGCCTCATTTGGCCGCAAGGTTTTGCAGGCCGCAATTTGAGGAGAGCGGTGGTCTACCTCGAGGGTTTTTTTTTCTGTTTGAAAATTTTTTTGTTGAGTCTCATCATTAAGGATGAGCATTGTAAACTTCTAGTTGGCACCGGTTGGGCCTTCTAGATTTGGATTTGATTTCCATTTTCCCACCCCTCAGTTGGGATACTGCTCTGGGACTTCCCGAAGGTGCTGTATCACCAAGGACTACGTCTGTCAATGAGCGATAGAGAAAAATGGATTTTTGTAAAATCTTACCGTAAAATCCTTTTCTCTTAGCTCATTGACAGACGTAGTACCCGCCCCTCTGTTTTGGAGTTGGGTTGGGTTAAATTCTCTAAAGACTGCTTTTATGACATAACTGATTTGCTGAGGCAGAGAGAGAGAGGATATACCCTCTGGGACTGCCCCTAGGGTGTGGCCAGAGCATTTTATTTCCTGTCTAGTCCTACTCCTGTGGAGGCAACATAACCCGAAGGTGCTGTATCACCGAGGACTACGTCTGTCAATGAGCTAAGAGAAAAGGATTTTACGGTAAGATTTTACAAAAATCCATTTTTTTTTTTTTCAAAACTTTTCGGTCATTTTTTTATTTGTTTAGCAACAAAGAAAAAACCTTGCGGTGATCAAATACCACCAAAAGAAAGCTCTATTTCTGGGGAAAGAAATTACATAAATTTGGTTTAGGTACAGTGTTGCATGACCGCGCAATTGTCATTCAAATTGCAACAGTGCTAAAAGCTGAAAATTGCCCTGGGCAGGAAGGGGGGTAAAAGTGCCCAGTATTGAAGTGGTTAAAATGGTAACCTGTAAAAAATGTTAATGCGCAGCCTAAAGAGATTTAAAAGTACGAATGGCGCCATTCTGCGCGTGTGCACAGTTTTAAAGCGTGACATGTTAGGTATCTATTTAGTTGGCGTAACATCGTCTTTCACATTATACAACAATAATTGGGCTAACAGTACTGTTTTTTTTTTTTTTATTCATGAAAGTATTTTTTTCCCCAAAAAATTGCGTTTGAAAAATTGCTGCGCAAATACTGTGTGACATAAAGTATTGCAATGACAGCCATTTTCTTACCTAGGGTCTCTGCTAAAAATATATATATCCTGTTTTGGGTTTCTGAGTAATTTCTAGCAAAAAAAAAATGACGATTTTCACATGTAGGAGAGAAATGTCAGAATTCGCCCGGTATGAAAGCGGTTAAGTGTACAAAGTTATGTTCCATTTAGGTCATCTGCAGTGCCATTCGATGCACTGTGGAAAACTGCAGTATGTCAGCATTTTTCCACTCCGCAAAACACATCAGCTTTGTGGTGGGAATGGGGCACATTGAAAACAATTGTTTCCTATGTACTCTTGTGATGACTGTTTATCAGGTGCAGAAATAAACCCCAGTCACTGCACATAGTGTGAAGCAGAGTTATCTACTGTGTGCATCTAATGTATATGGGCACTTTTACTGCTTTTGCAAAGGAATGCTTAGAGGAGACTTGTCACATGGATACACAGCTGAGATATGATAACCACCAGCGGAGGCGCTGATGGGGGGGGGGGTCGCCAGTCCTCCTGTAGGGGGCCCAGGCACACAGGGGGGCCCCAACAGCACTGGGAATCAGTGTGGTCAGGCGGAAGGGCAGCTACAGAAGGAAGCCCTGTGCGGCTCTCTGCAGTAGCTGAAAGTCAGGTTCTCCCCCTCCTGTCAGCTTTCAGCTGCTGCAGGGAGAGACACAGACACAGGGCTTTTTTCCTGTAATTGCTTCTCTGACACTGATCCCCCTTCCTGTTCTGCCTGCTTCTGATCTCCTCCCCCCCCTCCCCGTGTGACCCCATTCATGGCCTCCCCCCACCCCGTTCTGCAGCACTGCAGGCTTCCCTGTCCTGTAAAAAAACATTGTAAAAAAAAAAAAAATGTAAATTAAATATTGTACAAAAAAATGTAAAAAAATTGTAAAATAAAACAATTGTAAAAATGTTCAATATTTAAAAAAATATATATACATTAAAAAAATATGTAAAACACAATTTAAAAGGGGCTAATTCACACAGGTTCTCTGTTATTTTTGCGTCCGCTAATAAACATTTTAGTATATTTTTAATGAAAATGTTGTCTTGATATATTCGGGGGGGGGGGGGGGCTGTACAGGTAGGCTGTATGGGGGCCCTGTGTTTTCTAGCATCAGCAGCCCCGACCACTAGTTGTGGTAAAAGTAGAAAAGAGGTAAAGCTCTGAGAATATCAGATATTCATAAGCTTGAACTTGCTGTCCCATCAGTTGTGAGCTAATGTCACATATACACTGGGGCAGTGAAAACTTGATTGCATGCCAGGTTATTGCGTAGGATGACTCATACCAGGAATTCCCAAACTTCCTCTCTTACTCTACAAAACACACCATTATATCATTACATTTCTTTTTTGCTAAAGCAGTAACATCTTTAGTGCACAGCAGTAGGCCTCATGCACTTATTCTTTTTAGTTCCAAAGTCCTCAAATTAAAATCCCTGCACCCAGGAAGCAGCAGGTGCCACGTACAGCCACCAATTCAAGTCACTGGCAAAGTGTCCATGTGATTTATAGGTGGTCTCCATGGCCAGGAGACCAGGGATATCTATCCAACAAGAACACAGATTTATAAAAGAATTATGAAGATTTAACATTTTTCTTAGTTTTTTTTTTTTTTAAATCAGATTTTCTTAAAAATGCCCTTGCCACCATAGGATTTGTCATGAGTTTCTGTTTCTGACAGTTACTATGTCCTGCGATGCGGGAACGCTGCGAATACACAACGTGTTCCCGCATCGCATCCACACCCCTGTCAGTTCACACTGCCATATGCGATACGCTGGGGGAGTCAATTAAAAGTTGACGACACCCCCAGATCAGATACCACCATGCGATCCGATTCTGCTGCGGACCAAAAAAGGGGTCATGTGCGAGTTAGGTGCGATTGCGGTGCGAATTCAGCCATACAAACTGTATGGCTGAATTTGCACCGCACAGAGATCGCATGCAATTTTAGGAGCAGTGCGCTCCGAATTACATGCGATGTCTGTGATCGCAACAAATGTGAACCGGCACTTAGTCACTGAGATGAATAAGGGCTCTTTCACACATGGAGTCCGTCGGACGGACTCCGTTTTTCTCAGCGGGGGATCGATCTGCCGATCCCCCGCTGAGCAGGAGGATGACAGCTGTTCTCCGTGCTGTGTGCGGAGACACAGCTGTCAGGTTCCCATGCATCTCTATGGGGGAATCGGATGGGAACGGACCGTCGGTCTGTTCTCATCCGATCCACTAGACGGATGGAAAATAGGGTTTCCATCCGTCCAGATTTGACGGATCGGATCAGATGTCCGCTGACATCTGATGCCCCATAGGGATGCATGGGGGTGACCTTTCAGATCCGCCAAAAAAACTGACAGGTGGATCTGAACGGTCCGCCTGTGTGAAAGGGCCCTTATAATCCTGGAGGAGTTGTTTCATCACAGCTTCTAGTAAACAATGTAAAAATTACCACAATAGAATATAGACTATGCGATCAGCAGCGGAAGCTCTAGTGCTAATTAGTACTCAAACACATTAACGTCAAAATACTGTGCTAATAATCGTATCAATAAAGTGCACTATAATATGAGTAAATAGTAAGTGCAAAAAAATAGTAGTAAACATTGTAGGCCAAAAAACAGCTTTATTTGTGCACCAATCAGGTGACCCGTTGCAACCCTTAAGGTGTCTCAAAACCCACATCATAAAAAACTATCAGTAAATGGTGTATTACATACTGTTCATACTCACTCAAGCACTATAAGAGTTGTTTTCTGTATTCTGAAAAAAGCCAGGCTGATCCTTCTGCTCTCTATCTCCCCCTTCTGTTCATGTCCCCAGTGCAGCTAGGGATTTTGCAGAGCAGTGTTGGCAGCTACTGCACATGCTCAGTTTTCAGTGAGTTTCTATGCTGAGCATTTCCCCCTATCACATCTGAGCAGCCCAATTATCTATAGTCGCACATGTAGGCATATACTGTACCCAGTGGTAAATAACAGCCCACTCCCTCTCTCCTCCTCCATGCCCACTAACCAGCTAAATACAATGGGGACAGGATATTACATGTAGAATAATGGAGGCTTCATCTTCCTCTTATTCTAAGACACAGACTGGAGGGGCGTGACACAGCCATGTGACTAGCGGAAATCCGCCCACGCCATGTTCCATGCTTTTGCCAAAAATAATAAAGATTTGATTTCAAATATACATTTGTATGACCATTTAAAAAGTTTGTTAATATCATTTTTTTTTATTTTTACTCTGTATCCCAAAGACTTTTTTTTTTTTTTTTAACCAGCAGCAGAGGAATAGAAGCTCCTCCTGCTTATGTTTCCCTGCAGACAGGCTGGGAAAGAGCTGGGTCATGTGACAGCTGTATATCTATTAGGAAAAAGGGACTTGGATGTTTTTTTTTTTTTTTTTTATATTTACAATACCATCATCTACATACAGAAATAGAAGGGGCAATTTAAATTAATCAGTGTGTATTTAGTATTAGTTTAAACAAGGAGCAAGCTTTTTAAGGGTACCCCATAGTGGGGTTATGGAAAATGAATGCTTTAGACATCAGAAGTCGGAGCTTATCCGCTTGCCAACCGTATCACTGACATGCACAGTGACAAGGCGCCTCTGCTGCCCCAGATCCCCTACTAGATTTGTGATCCTGTACTTCTAGGTCGTTGGCATGCATCGGCTATGCTGTGACTATACACAGCAGATGCCAATCAGCAGGTGCCAGCCAATGGATGACCGCCAGCACTCGCTGATCGTCTGGAAGACACACAAGACAGATGTCTGTCTATGTAAACAAGGCAGAGCTCTGTCCTGTCAGCGGGGAAGTAATGGGTTTTCTTTACCAGCAAAGCAAGGAAAAAAAATCCATGATTTCCTTTAGTAAAAGCTCCTAGCATAGTACACCAAAACACTGGTTAGGCACACATTTGATCGCCCTAGATGTTTAACGCCCTTCCAGTGTCATTAGTACAGTGACAGTGCATATTTTTAGCACTGATCACTGTATTAGTGTCATTGGTTCCCAAAAAGTGTCAGTGTCCGATTGTTCGCTGAAATATCGCAGTCCCACGAAAGGTCTCTGATCGCCGCCATTATTAGTAAAAAACAAAAAAAAAATTCTAACATACTTCCAGTCCTAGGACGACTACTGTACTGTGCAGCGTTGTCACCAAAAACTGGGAAACTCCAGTCAATAATTAAATTTTCCCTATTAATAGTATGCTAAATATCTTTATCTTTGATATTATTCATTTTCTGGCTAGCTTCTTGTGTAGCTTAGAAAGTCTTAGACAAACAGCTTCTTCTATATAAACAGCCTGTTCTTCACCGACAACATTATCTCCCTTTATCTGAATTTGCTAATCTGTCTTTCACTTCCTGAAAAGGTTGTCGGCCTTTCTTAGGCATGCCTAGACCTGCTCAGCCCCACCCCCATCCCTCCTATCCTTCCCATCCCTCCTATCCCTCCCATCCCTCCTATCCTTCATCATGATCTCCTCCTGTCTTCATAGCCTCTTTTAGGCCAGCAGCCTCTAAGAGAGAGGGAGAGATAAAAAGAGAGAGTGACCGGGGCAATATATGAAAGAAATAAGATACAAAGGAAGGAATATTTTTAAAAGTTTAGAAGGATACAGATCGGTTTATATTGCTCATTACATGTGAGTAATGAGTTTTAGGCTCCGTTTCCACTACTGCGACTTGTAATGCGACTTTGGACACATAACGTCGCATGATAAGTCACAGCCTATTGATTTCAATGGCACCCATTCCCATCTATGCCACTTTGAAAATCAGCGACTTTGAAAAGGTGCCTGCACTACTTTGATGCGACTTTGATCCAGAGAGTGTAAAGTTGGATCAAAGCTGAACTCAAAGTCACACTCTAAATGGCACAACTTAAGAGTCCTACTAGTGGAAACATAGCCACCAGGCTAGAGTGCGACCTGCATGCAGCTTTGATCCAACTTTACCCTCTCTGGATCAAAGTTGCATGAAAGTAGTGCAGGTACCTTTTCGAAGTTGCATAGATGGGAATGGATGTTATTGAAATCAATGGGCGATGACTTGTCATGCGACTTTGTGTCCAAAGTCGCATTAGTGGAAACTGAGCGTTAGTCTACTTTTACACTATTGTGAATTAGAGTGTGACTTTGATGTGCAGAACCATAAAAAAAGAGCATTTTTCTTGTAATTATTAATACAGCAGTGTGGCGGCTTCTACACCTTGCATTTTTTATTGCTGGCATTTACATGCTACAGAGATGAAACTTCACAGGTACACTTTTTAGACACCCCAGACACTAAATCCAAAAAAGACATGCCTGCCTCCAGAGACGCCCAAAAAATGCCCGATAAATGCCAGCAATAAAAAATGCAATGTGTAGAGAAGCCGCCACACTGCTCTATTAATAATTATAAGAAAATGCTCTTTTTTTTCTGGTTCTGGACATGCTACAGAGATGAAACTTCACAGGGACATTTTTTAGACCTCCCAGACACTAAATCCAAAAAAAGGTCATGCCTGCCTCCAAAAATGCCTGATAAATGCCTGCAAGAAAAACGGCCAGGTGGAGAGAAGACCTATTCATGTGCTAATAAAAATTATAAGAAAAATGCTCTTTTTTTCTTGTTCAGGACCATTTTTATGGAAAGTCGGATCACAAGTCGCTTCAAATAAGACAAGGAGGCGACTCCCATTGAAGTCTATGGGACAAGTCGGATCACAAGTCGCCTCAAAGTAGTACAGGACCCTTTTCTGAAGTTGGAGCGACTTCAGTAGTGCCAATTAAGACGGCACTCATTGATTAACATTGCTTTTGTTATGTCAAGCGACTTGGGGCGACTTGAGGGCACACAAGTCGCCTCACAAGTCGCGCTAGTGTGAATGGGCTCTTAGTTGTCAGTTTTTTAATGTCGTAGGGACTGTTTGTGAATATTCACTAAGAGACTAGCGCCTGGTCTTTTTAAAATTTCTTGTAAAATTGAAAGTGTTTTCACGCTTAAAGGGTCACCAAGGTCTATATACAGCATATTTTTGTAAAATCATTGGTGTTTTAGTTGTCTTCTAAGGACAGCGCCTGCAAATTGGGTTTCCTATAGTTTTAACCCATATATCTTTCCATACACTGAGGGGAATTGGGTATATTATTCTCTGGTGCTAGCTGCTTCCTTTGTCCACTAAGCGCAGACTCAGCATTTTTATTAAAGAAAACCGTTTGGCCTACAGAATCAGTTCAACTTCACTTTTGCGGAAACAAAAAATATAATTATGTAGGAATCTTTTTCTTTAAGATTAGGTCATACTGTATGGGAGGCATGTGATAGTTTTACATTCTATTTTTATCAATTGTGACGTATTTCAGACTACACACCTTGAGTCAGAGACATATGATACTTGTAAATGGTCATAGTTCAATACTTATTGTTTAAATGCTTTTTATTGTTGAAACAAATAAGAAATATCCTGGGATGATTTCTTCACAGCTGCCGAACAATTACTTGAACAAGAAACATTATACCATTACTTGTAGTAAGCTTTTAATTGCTTGCGGTATACTTTTGGCGCAAGAAAAATGAGGCATTTTGCCCCTTAATGTTTACATTTCCTAGTAATAAAGGATCAACTTAAAGAAGCCTGGTAACAATAATTATACAATTTAAACTATGTTTATTAAATCTAAAATTAATTTTAAAACCAAAATAAATTCAGTCTAAATTTGACTTTTTAGACCATGCTAAGCTTTTTCTGTTTCAAGTATTTTATTGAATAATGCAAGTGAGTAACAACGTTTGACATACAGAATAATGCAAGGTAATGTAAACAAAGCTTGGTAACAGAGCATGACCAATAACTGCAACTACAGCAAATTGTGAGGGTTAGTAAACTAGGGGCGGTAAAATGGGTGGTCACGAGAGAGTAGTGATTGGCATCACCAACCCACCGGCACCCCATATAGGGAGCACACTGTGCCTAGGTGGGGAGGCAAAACCAGCCAATTGTTAAACTAAAAGGGAACAGTACCCAAGTCTACCGTATCGTGTGGGAAGAGGCAGGGGGATGAGGGGAACCTCACAGGTAGCTACCAAAGAGGAAAAACATGGGCTGCAGTCAGCCAGAATGAGGGAGCAAGTCAAACGGGTAACCTGTAAACTGTAGTTAAAATGACAAGGTAGAACAAACTCCGACGTTGTCGGTGCTACAACATATGTATGCAGAAGGAAGGAAGCAGGGTGGGGGGGGGAGGGGGAACAGGGAGAAGGGGTAACAAGAGGGGACAAGGATAAAAGGGGAAGGGGTAGAGTAGGGGGAAGAGGAAGGGAAAGGATCGCCGGGGGGCCAGTTCATAAGGAGTGGAGGTATTGGGTCCCCAGGTTTGGTTCAGGGCAGCAATAGGGAGCTATCGAAATTGGGGGGAAGAAAATTGTCAACCCAAGGTTGCCAGATTCTATCATACTTCTGGTCTATATCCGTCAGAATAGCAAGACCATGCTAAGCTTTTTATTTAACCACTTGTCCTCCAGAAGATTTAACCCCCTTCGTGACCAGGCCACTTTTTGTGATACTTTAACTGACAATTGCGCGGTCATGTAGAGCTGTACCCAAATAAAATTCATGTCATTTTTTCCCCCACAAATAGAGCTTTTCTTTGGTGGTATTTGTGCACCACTGCATTTTTTATTTTTTGTGCGCTATAAACAAAATAAAATGTGTGTGTATGTATGTGTATATGTATATATATGTGTGTATATATATATATATATATATTTATATATACAGTGCTTTGCGAAAGTATTCGGCCTCCTTTAACTTTTCGACCTTTTGCCACATTTCAGGCTTCAAACATAAAAATATAAAACTATAACTTTTTGTGAAGAATCAACAACAAGTGGGACACAATCATGAAGTGGAACGAAATTTATTGGATATTTCAAACTTTTTTAACAAATAGAAAACTGAAAAATTGGGCGTGCAAAATCATTCAGCCCCCTTAAGTTAATACTTTGTAGCGCCACCTTTTGCTGCAATTACAGGTGTAAGTCGCTTGGGATATGTCTCTATGAGTTTACAGAACGTTCCCACCCATTGTTGAAGAAATAACTCACACAGGACTCGGGGGGGTTGGGGGGGGGGGGGGTTGGATGGGGATCCTCATAGGTTCCCACCCCGCTGCCACTTTTGTCACCTTTTGGGGGGAGGGAAGAGCTGGGAACCTGGTTTTGATAGGTACCCACTCCCACTTCTTGCAAAATTTGAGCCCCCCTTTCCACGCAGCCAGCCCATTCATAGAGCGCAGCGCGATTCGTACATGTGCAGTACGGAACCGGCAGTGAAGCCGCAAGGATGCAGCAGCACCCGGTAGTCGATTGAAAAAAATGGGTCAGGTGAAGACTGCTGAATTCCTGGACTGGTAAGTGTCCTAATATTAAAAGTCAGCAGCTACCGTATTTGTAGCTGCTGACTTTTAAGACTGGGGCTCCTCTTTAAGGCAGGGTGGCTGCATATTTACCGTATTTGCCGACGCATTAGATGACTTTCTAACCTAAAAACCTCCCCAAAAATAGGGGGGTCGTCTTATACGAGTATAAAATGTGAGGTGAAAATGAGTGTCCCTAATAATCTCTCAACCCGCTGGATGTGCAAAATAATGGATGTACCGTAGCAAAGTAAAAAATGTGAGGACTATCGTACTTTACATTGTCCAAAACAAACGTCCCTATAAATCACATTTTATACTCCGCAACCGTACAGAAGGGGGGGGGGTAGTCTTATAGGATGCGTATAGCCCAAAATCTATGTTTTAACTTGAAAATTAGGGGGTCGTCTTTTACGCCCAGTTGTCTTATATGCCGGCAAATACGGTAAACACAGAAGAAATTGATCTGGGAAATATTGTGCTTGTTTTGTGTTTAGATTTTTGCTCCAAGTTAATGTGTTTTTATGGGTTTACACATGACCAGTAAGGGTCCATTCACACTAGCGCGACTTGTCAGGCGACCTGGTCGCCTGACAAGTCGCGGTGGGTCGCTCGCCATTGATTAGCACAGGACCCGTTCTAATAGGAGCGACACAAGTCGCTCCGACTTAGAAAAAGGGTCCTGTACTACTTTGGGGCGACCTGGATGCGATTTGCATTGACTTCAATTATATGAAGTCCGTGGAAGTCGCGCCACCAAGTCGTGTCGCCGCAGTCTGAACGGGGTCTAAATTAAAAGTTTGTCATAAATGTATGCCAAAATGTATTCTTCTACATGTCTTTGGTAAAAAAAAAAAATCCAATAAGTGTATATTAATTGGTTTGTGTGAAAGTTATGGAGTCTACAAACTATGGTTTATATATTTTGAAAATTGATCAGTTCTGATGTGCATTTCTTGAGGCCCTAATTTGCGAGGGCAGCACAAATACCCCCCAAATAACCCCTTCTTGGAAAGTAGACAGTATACAGCATTTAGTAAGAGACATGGTGAGCTTTTTGAAGTTGTAATTTTTTGTCACAATTTATTTGAAAATGAAGAAATTTAATAAATTATTTTCACTTTTTTTTTTTACATACTGTCATCAATGCAGTACAGCGTCATCATATGACTGGTGTGGAAGTGATCAGAGACACTGACAGGTGACAGTATGTAAAAAAAAAAAAACGTATAATTGTTTTTTCTTTTTTATTACAATTTTTTTTCTTTTTTGCATACTGTGACCAGAGCAACAAAGTGTTACCATAGTAACACTGTACTACTCTGGGAAAGTGATCAGAATTTTTTTTTTAATCACTTTTTTTTAATTTTTTAACTTTTTTTTTTTTTCTTTTTTACATCCTGTCATCAGAATGGTTCAGTGTTACCATAGTAACACTGTACTACTCTGGGGGGGTGGGTGATCAGGTATTTTATTTATTTTTTACATTTTGTATGTTGTTACAATGAAGATAATCTATGAATAATTTAAAGTACCATAGTTTGTCGCCATTCTATGAGTGCACGCAATTTTAAAGCATGACATGTTCGGTATCTTTTTACTCAGCGTAACATCATCTTTCACATTAATTTATTAAAGTGTATTTTTTTTTTTTAAACAAAATGTGCTTATAAAACCGCAGCGCAAAAAACGTGTGACATAAAAATTTGCAACACCCACCATTTTATTCTCTAGGGCCTCTGCTTAAAAAAAAAAATATATATATATATATAAAATGTTTGGGGGCTCTAAGTAACTTTCTAGCAAAAAAAGTAGAGTAGATTTTTTGCTGCAGCTGTCCCCCGTTGGCTTTAAGACAGAGAACTGAGGTTCTCGGTCAGTTCGGAGCTAAGAGCAGTGACTGGCAGTCACCGGCTCTTAGTTTTGCTCCTCCAGAGCTTACTGGAGTGCTGGTCTGGAGAGGGGGCAGGAGCACATCAGCTGACAGCAAGCTTTATCTGATTCTGGGTCACAGAAGAGCACAAGTAAGTACATCCCCGTGACCCAGAAAAGAAGTATTGCCAAAAATACTTCTCTTTTAAGCTGTTTCTGTGTTAGGCCTCCTAGCTCTCTGAAGTCATCAGCATTGTAGCCTCCTGAAATCCCCTGTTCCTGGGCCTGTAATTATGCAAACACAGATAAGGACAAATGCCCTTATCTGGGATCTTTGCAAATGAAAGTACATGTCCTTTCTTTATATGGGACGTTAGTAACTTTCTTATTTTTTTATGCATTTAAGTGATCATTGACAAAGGAATACATTTACACCTATGTACTACCCTTACTGGAAACGCCTGTAAGCATAAAACAGACTGCCAAGAGGCTGAAATCACTTCCAAAGGAAATGTGAAAGCCCTGCCAAATCTTGCTGCAGGGGGTCATGGGAAATTTGTGCATTAAAGTGGTTGTAAACCCTCACATAGGCCAAGTTAACGTGTTACTAAACCCACAACAGTAAAGTCAGTGTGTATACAGGCATACCCCACTTTTAAGTACACAATAGGACCAGAGCATGTATGTAAAACTAAAATGTACTTAAAGTGAAGCAATCCCTTTTTTCTTTTCTCAATGCATGTAAATACACTAGCTCCATAGGAAATCTTGGTCAGCTTGACATGGCATTGCTCCCAAACCATGTGACAAGGACACCAAGCTTGGGGAGCATGTTAAGGGGATCCAGGACTATGACATAGTAGATTACCTATGCAAGCTGGCCAGCCACAAACAGGATATGTTGTAGTCCTGGGTCCCCTCTCGGTGCTCCCAAAGTATGGTTTGGGAGCAGTGCCATGTCAAGCTGACCAAGATTTCCTATAGACGCCAATGCTAAAAACCGGGAGTAGTGTCATGCCAAGCTGAACAAGCTGTGTCCTTACTCGCGAGTGTACTTAAAGCGGGGTATGCCTGTATACAGTAAAGCATGCTTGGTACACTCACTGTGGAACCTTAGGGATTAATCCTCCACATTGTGTAAAAAGGCGGTTTGATCCTGTCTTTTCTGATCCTCCCCTTCTTCCACAGTCCATCTGCTGATAGAAAAGAGCCTTGGGGGCACTCTGTACATGCTGAGTTTGATATGAATAGCTAGGGAGTTTTGTTTTTCTTTTTTTTGGCGAGCGCAAGTGATCAGCACAGGGCCAATCAGCACTGTCCAGACAAAGGGTCAGAGGTCATGCAGCCTCATAGGACAGTAAGAGGAGAATGAAATCTCCGCCTACCAGCTTTAACCAGATACTGATAGAAGTCAGAAGACGGCTATATACTGCTGATGAGAAAAAGTAATTAGGAGTTTATATTTACTAAAATAATTGCATTTCCATGTTCTGTGTTCTCGGGGAGATCAGATATAGTGAATGTATGGTCCTGGGTTTACTAACACTTTTTAAGTGACTGGCCTCAGGTGATACACAGAGATAAAACAAATCCTCCTTCATACGTGGTACCTGTTTATCTACAGAGTCTGTCCCCCTACATCCATTCAAAGTGCAAAATCTACACAGGATCTTTCAGCTGTAAAAGCAGGGGGCGGGGAGCTGAAGTTACATCAGTGAGGAGAGCTCTGAATGCTGATTGGATATAAGAGACACACCCCCTTTCACACAGCACATGGGAACAGAGCTTAGGCCGTCAATCACATGCTGTGCCCTCCCCTGCCACCATTTTTCTCTTGGGGTTTGGAAAGCTCGTCAGAATTGACCCATGGTTATAGAAGAGGAATGAGGTAGTGGACAGAAATGACACTCAGTGCTCTGGATTGAGACAAGTACACATCATAGGGATATGCTTTGTTCATATTTCATGTCTGCGGTTTAAAAACACTAAGAGGTAAATTGTGGGGACTTTCTGATGTTGGCATGGTAGTAGTGTATAGCATTAGCAGCCTACGGAATATTGTTTTTTTTAATCAGGTGGCAGGCAGGGACTATATTGTATTACCAGTTAAAATTCTTACTGACTGATTTATTTATTTATTTATTTATTTTTTTTTTAATGTACTACTATGTAAGCCAAATGTGTTTGGAAGTTTATAGACATGATTTTTTTCAATGGCTTCTCTTGCAGGATGTTGGCGGAGGATGGATTGAAGCAAAGAATAATCAAGGTGATAGGGGACTTGTACCAATAGACTATGTTGAGGTGAGTGATCTTGCCAGGGCACTGATTTTTGCATTTTCCTGCCTTTAAACCCAATCACTTAATTCTTATATAAGCCTTAAAATGTTAATGTATTATCAAAATTCACATTTAATGTTTTTATTTCCACAGCTTTCATTCAAAAAATACCTGGGGATCCTGCCGTGAAGGCCAGGCACTTTTTGTTATAGATTGAGAGCGCCATATATTTCCCAGTTGTGGTCTTAAGTTGTGACCCTGCTATACAGGCTTCAGTTAAAAGAATATACACAGCATTTCTGAGCTCCAGCAGGCAGGTGAAGGGATCACACACTACACAGCATAGAGAGGAGAGCTGAGTGTAATCTGAGACCTGAGGGAAGAGAAAGATCACACACCCCTGTACAAAGTCCCATACAGAAACATGCACAGCTGAGGCTGTCCAATCACTTGCTGTGTGCTGGAAAGAGGGGTGTCTCCCATGATTGTCTGGTGAAGTGACTCCTTCAGATAACAGAGGAATGACACTAGGCGTTTTGGACTGAGGCTATTGCACACTATAGAAGGATATACTTTATTCATTTTTCATTTCAGAGTTTTACAACTACTTTATTAACAAGCAACCAACATTTGATTCAGCATTTGAGGTTTTCACCTCCCTGTCTCTGATGATGATCTGTCTTTCTATGTAACAATGAAGTCAACATTGCTTAATAGTAGAAAGAATTGCAAGTTGAACCATTCAGCCTTGCTTCATCTGTATTGGCCAGTTAGTGTACAGTCACAAAGTAAACTAGAATGTCACAGCCCTGCTTCTAGTATATTATCTTGTTTATGACCTTGATTCCCTAAGCTGAAACCTGTGCTATGCGAAATAAATAGGTTGGGCAGGCTGGTACTACTGACCTGCCATGGAAAAAAACAATTGTCTTGCTCTGTATTGGAGCTTTGTCTTTGAATCAGTGACTCAGAACAAATAGGCATCAAGTAAAATCAATACTCCTGGTTTGCCTACATGTTCAGGGTTACATAGTGAGGTTGAAAAAAGACACAAGTCTATCCGGCTCAACTAGTAAAAGACAAAAAACAGAGAAAAACACAACCATACAATCCAATATACATAGTTGATCCAGAGGAAGGCGAAAAACCCCAGCAAAGCATGGTCCAATTTGCTACAGCAAGGGAAAAATTTCCTTCCTGATCCCCCGAGAGCCAATCAGATATTCCCTGGATCAATTTTACCTTTAAATATTAGTACCCATTTTATATTATGTACACCTAGGAAAGACTCCAGGCCTTTTTCAAAGCAATCTAGTGAGCTGGCCAGAACCACCTCTGGAGGGAGTCTATTGCACATTTTCACAGCTCTTACTGTGAAGAAACCTTCCCGTATTTGGAGATTAAATATCTTTTTCTCTAGACGTAAAGAGTACCCCCTTGTCCTCCATGATGACCTTAAAGTGAATAACTCAACACCAAGTTCACTATATGGACCCCTTATGTATTTATACATGTTTATCATATCCCCCTTATCTCCTCTTCTCAAGAGAGAATAAATTCAGTTCCTCTAGTCTTTCCTCATAGCTGAGCTCCTCCATGCCTCTTATCAGTTTGGTTGCTCTTCTCTGCACTTCAGGGTCAGTGATGAGAAAATATTGAAGCATTTGGACCAGCATGACAACCAGATAAATTTAGTATGTTTGAAAGGTCAGGTTTGCAGTGAGTTTCGGCAGCCGAAACATACTGAAAATGGTGTTATCAGCATTTTGCAGCTAAGAGAAAAAGGTGCGGATAATGGCGCCAAAAACCCATGTGATTTTGCTGTAATTTTACTGTGATTTTGCTGTAATTTTACTGTGATTTTGCTGTAATTTTACTGTGATTTTGCTAAAATTTGCCACTATTTTACTGTGCTTATGGTGTGTTTTTCATAGGTCATGTGACCTAAAAACTGCATCAGCAACGTAAGACGGGTGCGTTATTGAGGAGTTCTTGCTGATTTTTCAATGCATTTCAACGAGTAGGTGCATTTTTGGTGCGTTTATTTTTTTTCCAACTGACAAAAAATGCAGCAAGCAGGATTTTTAAAGTGGAGTTCCACCCTAATTTTATACTTACCTCCATCTTCTCGCTCCGGGTCACCTGAAAAAGAAATGGATAATCGCATTTTTTTTTTTACTTACCTCGTAGCGAAGAAAATATACTTACCTCCCTTCCTTCTTCCTCCTTCCTCGGCCGCGGCCCGTCGTCACTTCCTGGCTCTGCAATGATTCCTGGGAGCTGAACGTCAGTTCCGGGGCGCGCGCGTCATCTCCTTCTAAACAGCTTCTGGGCATGCCCAGAAGCTGTAGAGGGATGACGCGCGCGACCCGGAAGTGACGGCGGGGCCGGCGCAGGGCATCGTGGGACCGAAGAAGGCGGAAGAGGACGCCAAAGAGGATCTCGCTGGCTTCAAGCTGCCCACATCTGAGATGGCAGCGCTGGACAAGACGTTTTCAAGGTAAGTATTTGTCCTAACAGGTAAGTGCAACCCGGGACAGATCAGAGGCTATCCATTGTGGAATGCACTAGCCCTGACTGTCCCGGGGGTATTTTTTAAAAAAAAAAATTAATTCCAGGGTGGAACTCCGCTTTAAGGATACTTTCACACTGCTCTAGCAAAAGAACGCATATGCGATATATGATTTTACTGTGTTTTAGATACCTTTGCTGTGCCTTTTTGGGTTGCCTGCATCTGTGAAAAATGGACACGTGGCTCAAAAACGTGCCAAAAATGCAAAATCACGGTGCATTTTTTACCGCAATTTTCATTCATTTCAATGGGAAGCTGCGTTTTGGGTGCGGTTTTCAAAACTCCACCAAATATGCATCATGCACGACTTTTCTAAACGCACTGCACCTCTAACGCAGTGGTGGGGAAAATCCCATAGGATTTAAAGGGAAACATTTTTCTTGCAAGGAAAAAATGCAGAACAAACATAGTGTGAAAGAACCCTAACACCACAACGGAAGCGCAACGAACCAGTGTAAAGAATTTAAATAGATACATTTTTCTTGAGCATTTTTTGCGCTAAAGGAGCCAATAATGCCTGACAATAAATTTATATTCATTTACAGTGCCTTGCGAAAGTATTTGGCCCCCTTGAACTTTGTGACCTTTTGCCAAATTTCAGGCTTCAAACATAAAGATATAAAAACTGTAATTTTTTGTGAAGAATCAACAAGTGGGACAAAATCATGAAGTGGAACGAAATTTATTGGATATTTCAAACTTTTTTAACAAATAAAAAACTGAAAAATTGGGCGTGCAAAATTATTCGTAAAAAGTGCAAGTGATGTTGGGACCGGCGCTACCACATAAATATTATGTCTGTGCAATTCCATACACTGTATAATTCATATAAAACATATAAAAGTGCATATAGTGCTTAAACCAAAGTGCTGCGTGCTGTAAAACTTTTTATATATTCGCATGGGCTGTGCTCAGTGTACCATATAAACACATGTGTACATATATAGTGCTGAGTGCTATTGATAACCACGTGTGTGATTGCGTGCTATAACAAAGTTTGGCGCCAGTGGGTGTACCACCGATTGCACCGTTGCTTACCGCACTCTTAGGAAGGTGGCTCAGCACTCCCTGGTCACTAGAACAGAAAACAAGCCTCCATTGCGTAGTATATCCTTGTTAGGGTAAAACAACGTAGCATCCACTCACATTTAGGGAGTTCACTATCAGCTTGAGGTGTTCGCCGGGTCGCTTCCGCGTTCCACCAGCTCAAACCACCGTTCCCGGAAGTAACGTACTGACGTACGCAAACCACGCCCTACGCGTTTCGTCATACGACGTCATCTGGAGCGTGCCATCTATCGCTACTCCCGGTCTTTTTATAGGCTGGGTCGGCGCCATCTTAGTGTACTGATTTGAGGCCGGACACGGCGGCCATCTTGGTGCACCCATACCGCAGCCTAAACAGCTTAATTCATCATGTGAACTCCCTATTTGTTGCGTGTGCCGTATATATAAACATACATTTTATTTAAAACTTAGAATACGACTCCACATATTAAAACCCTGTAATATAATACATTATGTTTTGTACTATATTGTGCGAACCAGTGATGTGTCTGATTTGATCGGGGTGAGCCGATAATCAGTGCTGCCGATAAAAATTATAAATTATGTGAATAAATAGTTTAAGTGATAAAGTGATTCGGTGATGATGTTGACTTCTTGATATTTAATAGTGGGCCCAAGTGTCTGTGCGATTAATAGACTATAAAAAATATAAAAATTATAAAAGTGCCCATACATGTAATAATAATATCGGTGAGATAAAAATCGTACAAAAAATTAAATTTACTACTAAAAATATATATATAAAAACTTTATAAGAAGAAGTTCTCTATACAAGTCCATCCATAGATATAAGTCCATGTTGCTTGTGACTTTGTATTTTCTGGGTTGAATCCCATATTTTATGGGTAAAAATAATGCAGTTCCAGACGAAAAAATATATTAAAATTAAAAGACTGAAAGATGATACCCAATAGGATGAAAACAGGATGACGTAATAAATTGGTGAAACTGAAGGTGGTAGGATACTTGCAGTTGGATATTCCCATGAGGATATCTTTCTTGAAATGAGGAATTTTCAGCGAGAAGTTAAAGATATAAATATTTAAATATGGTAAAAAGGCTTCACTTCATATAGAATCTTGGAGGATGATAAAGTTAGATGCGTTAAAACATGCATTAAATGCATTAAAACTGCATCTAAAAAGTACAAAATTCCAAAAAATTCCAAAAATCAAACGATGAAATAGGAGTGTGTTGGTACTAAAAATATTTCTAAAACATTTCAAAAGATACTTCAAAAATGCTTCTAATAAGGAGAATCTAAAAAGAGGATCTGAAAAGGTCAAAGGAGGCTCCTAAAAATTAAGGATCCCTTAAAAGCTTGTTAAAACTCTTAAAAAGGCTCTTAAAAATGTTCCTTAGAAAAAGCTTCTTAAGGAAGGTAGGTCGGAGAGGTTTCCTTAAAAATCGGTGATGAAACAGTTTAAGTCAATATCGATATTCAGGCCTTTAGGCTGAAGGGTCTGCATCAGATATATCCACTTCGTTTTGTTTTTAGATACATCTATTCTCTTGTTACTTCCTCTCCAGTTATTCTTTATTTTGTCTATGGCATAAAAAACCATTCCCGTGGGGTTCTGCGAATGATGAGTCTTGAAATGTCGTGACAGGCTGTGTTTATCAAACCCCTTACGGATATTTTTAACGTGTTAAAACGAGAGACTGAAATTTTTGCCCATTCCTCCTTGCAAAACAGCTCGAGCTCAGTGAGGTTGGATGTAGAGCGTTTGTGAACAGCAATTTTCAGTTCTTTCCACAGATTCTTGATTGGATTCAGGTCTGGACTTTGACTTGGGCATTCTAACACCTGGATATGTTTATTTGTGAACCATTCCATTGTAGATTTTGCTTTATGTTTTAGATCATTGTCTTGTTGGAAGACAAATCTCCGTCCCAGTCTCAGGTCTTTTGCAGACTCCAGTGGCGTACCTAGAGCATTTGGCACCCGGGGCGGATCCTATATCTGGCACCCCCCCCCCCCAAACTTTAAAATGTAAAAACACCCACAGAAATTTGTAATGTTTTCAAGAATATTTATTGCACAAATTTCACAGCCCCCCATCACAGTGCCCCTTGCCGTCTGCCCCCTCCCCCGCCTCTCTAATCACAGTTCCTCCTTTTGCACTCTCTGCCTCCCCTGCACAGTCCTACCTTCAGCATAAATAGATAGCTAATATTATTAGCAATGTGTTTAAGTTTGAGTAAGAGATTGGAGACTTGCTAAAGGAGATGGTCAGAGACTGCAGTCATAGTACAGGAGATGGTCAGAGACTGCAGACATGATACAGGAGATGGTCAGAGACTGCGGACATAGTGTTCCCTTATGCGGACGAAAAGGGGTCTGGTGGTGCGGCCTACATATTGTAACCTACATGGACATTCCACCACGTAGGTTACATGCGTGCTTGTGCACGTTATGGTATCTTTGATCTCATAGACTTTTCCTGTACTTTGTGCCGTAAAAGATGTTGTTTTTCTTTTCTTTTCCCTTGATGTTCTACACGGTAAGCATTTTCCACATCTAAAGAAACCTTTCAGACTGGTTGGAAGATGTATTTTCTTTGGAGGGTCAATGACATTGTGCACTAACCGATTTCTCAGGTTCGGTGCTTTTCTATAAATGAAAGTGGGTTTTGTGGGGAGGATATCTCTTAAAGTAGTGTCTGCTTTCAATATAGGCCAATGTTTCCTTATAATTTTCTCTAGGGCCTTATGTTGGGTGTTATATCCTGTTAGAAAAGCAAACTCGGTGTTCTTATTTCCATTTGCTCTATTTGGCGTATCCTTTATCAGGTTTTCCCTATCCATTTTTTCCACTATCTTCTTGATATTGATGAGTTCACTGCGTTTGTATCCTTTCTCGACAAACCTGTCAATCAATATCTCAGCTTGCGTTTCAAAATCCGTCGGGTCACTGCAATTTCTCCTGATCCTCATCAGTTGCCCTTTGGGGATGTTGCCTAACCACTTGGGGTGGTGGCAGCTATTTTTAGGAATATACCCGTTCCTGTCGGTTTTCTTAAAAAATGTTTTGCTGGTGAGTCTGCCATCTTTTTTGGTTAGTTCTAAGTCCAGAAACGCAATATGTTCACGGTGAAAATTTCCTGAAAAAGTGATGCCATACATGTTAGTGTTGATTTCGTCAAAGAATTCTTGCAAGGAATCCTCGTTTCCCTTCCAAACGATAATGATATCGTCAATGTATCGGCGGTAGTATTTCAACTCATTCCTGGGTATACTGAACACCTGTTCCTCCTCCCACTTCTGCATGAAAACATTTGCCACACTGGGGGCATACTTAGCCCCCATGGCTACGCCTTTCTTCTGTACAAAATAACTTCCCTTATACCAAAAATAATTGGATTCCATTGCTGTTTTTAATCCTTCCAATATGAATCCAATCTGTGCTTCCTTCATGTTCGTGTGGGTGTGAAGGGCCCAATCCACTGCCTGTAGGCCATCTTGTTGCTTGATGTTTGTATAGAGGGAGTTGACATCTATTGTCACCAGGATGTCACTCTCCTCTATTTCCAAATCTTTAATCTCGGCGAGCAATTGCTTACTGTCCCTTAGGTAGGATTTACCCACTGGGACTAGAGGCTGCAGGAATTGGTCAAGGTATTCCCCTAACCTTGAATGTACAGAATTAATTCCGCTTACAATGGGGCGGCCTGGTGGCTTCTTATCATTTTTGTGTATCTTTGGAATATAGTAGATGACTGGGGTCTTTGGTTTCTCTAGGCAAATGTACTTGGCTTCCTTATTGTTTAAAATCCCCAGCTCGTTCCCCTTCTTCACGTATTTATGTAGAGTTTTCTCAAATGCTTGTTTTGGATTTCCCTTCAGCTTGATGTAGGTGTCTTTTGTATTAAGAAGATTCTCCATTTCCTCCTCATAGTCCTTTTTGTTTAGAATCACCAGTCCTCCTCCTTTATCCGCTGGCCTTATTACCACTCCTTTTCTTTTTTCCAGTTTTTTGATAGTATCCCATATTTTTTTCCTTTCTGTTCTGAATTTTTAATGCTCTAATATCTGCTTCCACCATCCGTTTAAAGACCTCCAGATTCTCATTGTGAGGATTTTTGGGGTTAAAGTCGTGTGTTTATATTCACTGTGCGTAGATCTTTGTGTTTGCTTTTGTTTTAATGTAAAATGTTTTTTGATGTTTAACTTTCTAACATATTTATTGAGGTCTATGTAGGCCTCAAATGTATCTAGATTCTTCCCTGGGGCATATTTGAGCCCCAGATCTAGTATTTTCAACTCCTCCTCATCAAATTGTGTGTCGCTTAAATTAAAAATACCTTTGCTTATTGATTTCTTCTCCTTTTTCTGTCGTTTCTTCCCTCCTCGGGTTCCTCGTGGTTTTCGTTTCTGGTGCAAAATTATTCAGCCCCCTTAAGTTAATACTTTGTAGCGCCACCTTTTGCTGTGGTTACAGCTGTAAGTCGCTTGAGTTATGTCTCTATCAGTTTTGCACATCGAGAGACTTAAATTTTTGCCCATTCCTCCTTGCAAAACAGCTCGAGCTCAGTGAGGTTGGATGTAGAGCGTTTGTGAACAGCAATTTTCAGTTCTTTCCACAGATTCTTGATTGGATTCAGGTCTGGACTTTGACTTGGGCATTCTAACACCTGGATATGTTTATTTGTGAACCATTCCATTGTAGATTTTGCTTTATGTTTTAGATCATTGTCTTGTTGGAAGACAAATCTCCGTCCCAGTCTCAGGTCTTTTGCAGACTCCAGTGGCGTACCTAGAGCATTTGGCACCCGGGGCGGATCCTATATCTGGCACCCCCCCCCCCCCCCCAAACTTTAAAATGTAAAAACACCCACAGAAATTTGTAATGTTTTCAAGAATATTTATTGCACAAATTTCACAGCCCCCCATCACAGTGCCCCTTGCCGTCTGCCCCCTCCCCCGCCTCTCTAATCACAGTTCCTCCTTTTGCACTCTCTGCCTCCCCTGCACAGTCCTACCTTCAGCATAAATAGATAGCTAATATTATTAGCAATGTGTTTAAGTTTGAGTAAGAGATTGGAGACTTGCTAAAGGAGATGGTCAGAGACTGCAGTCATAGTACAGGAGATGGTCAGAGACTGCAGACATGATACAGGAGATGGTCAGAGACTGCGGACATAGTACAGGAGATGGTCAGAGACTGCAGACATGATACAGAAGATGGTCAGAGACTGCAGACATGATACAGGAGATGGTCAGAGACTGCAGACATGGTACAGGAGATGGTCAGAGACTACAGACTTGATACAGGAGATGGTCAGAGACTGCAGACATGATACAGGAGATGGTCAGAGACTGCAGACATGATACAGGAGATGCTCAGAGACTCCAGACATGATACAGTAGATGGTCAGAGACTGCAGACATGATACAGTAGATGGTCAGAGACTGAGGACATGATACAGGAGATGGTCAGAGACTGAGGACATGATACAGGAGATGGTCAGAGACTACAGACCTGATACAAGAGATGGTCAGAGACTGCAGACATGATACAGGAGATGCTCAGTCAGAGACTGCAGACATGATACAGTAGATGGTCAGAGACTGCAGACATGGTACAGGAGATGGTCAGAGACTACAGACTTGATACAGGAGATGGTCAGAGACTGCAGACATGATACAGGAGATGGTCAGAGACTGAGGACATGATACAGGAGATGGTCAGAGACTACAGACATGATACAAGAGATGGTCAGAGACTGCAGACATGATACAGGAGATGCTCAGTCAGAGACTGCAGACATGATACAGTAGATGGTCAGAGACTGAGGACATGATACAGGAGATGGTCAGAGACTGAGGACATGATACAAGAGATGGTCAGAGACTGCGGACATGATACAGGAGATGGTCAGAGACTGAGGACATGATACAGGAGATGGTCAGAGACTGAGGACATGATACAGAAGATGCTCAGAGACTGCAGACATGATACAGGAGATGGTCAGAGACTGCAGTCATGATACAGGAGATGGTCAGAGACTGCAGACATGATACAGGAGATGGTCAGAGACTGAGGACATGATACAGGAGATGGTCAGAGACTGAGGACATGATACAGGAGATGGTCAGAGACTGAGGACATGATACAGAAGATGCTCAGAGACTGCAGACATTATACAGGAGATGGTCAGAGACTGCAGACATGATACAGGAGATGGTCAGAGACTGAGGACATGATACAGGAGATGGTCAGAGACTGAGGACATGATACAGGAGATGATCAGAGACTGAGGACATGATACAGGAGATGGTCAGAGACTGAGAACATGATACAGGAGATGCTCAGAGACTGCATACATGATACAGGAGATGGTCAGAGACTGCAGACATGATACAGGAGATGGTCAGAGACTGCAGACATGATACAGTAGATGGTCAGAGACTGCAGACATGATAGAAGATAGAAGGGCACTAGGGGGGCCGGAGAGCACAGGCGAAGCAGAGAGCACTGGAGGAGCTGAAGGGCACGGTGGGGGGGGCTGGAGAGAATTAAGAGGGGGTTTGGAAAGCATTGCAGGGTTGGTTGGAAGGCGCAGGGGGTGGAGAGCACTGGGGGGGACAGGGAGCACTTGTGGGCGGGCAGGGAAAACCAGGAGGGTGGAGAGCACTGGGGGGACAGGGAGCACTTGGGGGATGGGCAGGGAAAACCAGGGGGGTGGAGAGCACTGGGGGGGACAGGTAGCACTTGGGGGCGGGCAGGGAAAACCAGGGGGGTGGAGAGCACTGGGGGGGGACAGGTAGCACTTGGGGGGTGGGCAGGGAAAACCAGGGGGTGGAGAGCACTGGGGTGGGCAGGGAAAACCAGGGGGTGGAGAGCACTGGGGGGGACAGGTAGCACTTGAGGGGTGGGCAGGGAAAACCAGGGGGTGGAGAGCACTGGGGGGGGGCAGGTAGCACTTGGGGGGGCAGGGAAAACCAGGGGGTGGAGAGCACTGGGGGGGACAGGTAGCACTTGGGGTGTGGGCAGGGAAAACCAGGGGGTGGAGAGCACTGGGGGGGGACAGGTAGCACTTGAGGGGTGGGCAGGGAAAACCAGGAGGGTGGAGAGCACTGGGGGGGGACAGGGAGCACTTGGGGGGTGGGCAGGGAAAACCAGGGGGGTGGAGAGCACTGGGGGGGGACAGGTAGCACTTGGGGGGTGGGCAGGGAAAACCAGGGGGGTGTAGAGTACTGGGGGGGACAGGTAGCACTTGGGGGGTGGGCAGGGAAAACCAGGGGGTGGAGAGCATTGGGGGGGGGCAGGTAGCACTTGGGGGGCGGACAGAGAAAACCAGGGGGGTGGAGAGCACTGAAGGGGACAGGGAGCTAGGGAAAGATAAATTCCTCATATGCAGCTGCCCCATCCCCCTCCTATCCAGCACACACACTTCGGCACTCACCTTCTTCCTCCCAAGGCTCCGCCCCTTCTTCCCACCGAGCCCCGCCCCTTCTCCCGATGCGGCTCCGCCCCTTATTCCCGCCGCCGCTCCGCTCCCCCCCCGCAGCGCTGACTGAAGGAGCTGCCTTCACACTGCGATACGGAACACGCCGGGCAGGACACCGGCTGACACCCCCCAGTGCGTGGCACCCGGGGCGGGCCGCCCCCCCCCCCCCCCCTGGTACGCCACTGGCAGACTCCATCAGGTTTTCTTACAGAATGGTCCTGTATTTGGCTCCATCCATCTTCCCATCAATTTTAACCATCTTCCCTGGCGAAAAGCAGGCCCAAACCATGATGCTGCCACCACCATGTTTGACAGTGGGGATGGTGTGTTCAGGGTGATGAGCTGTGTTGCTTTTACACCATGGATATCTTTAAGAAATGGCTTTCTTCTTGCCTCTCTTCCATAAAGGCCAGATTTGTGCAGTATACGACTGATTGTTGTCCTATGGACAGAGTCTCCCACCTCAGCTGTAGATCTCTGCAGTTCATCCAGAGTGATCATGGGCCTCTTGGCTGCATCTCTGATCACTCTTCTCCTTGTATGAGCTGAAAGTTTAGAGGGACGGCCAGGTCTTCATAGATTTGCAGTGGTCTGATACTCCTTCCATTTCAATATTATCGCTTGCACAGTGCTCCTTGGGATGTTTAAAGCTTGGAAAATCTTTTTGTATCCAAGTCCGGCTTTAAACTTCTCCACAACAGTATCTCGGACCTGCCTGGTGTGTTCCTTGTTCTTCATGATGCTCTCTGCGCTTTAAACGGACCTCTGAGACTATCACAGTGCAGGTGCATTTATACGGAGACTTGATTCTATTTATCATCATTAGTCATTTAGGTCAACATTGGATCATTCAGAGATCCTCACTGAACTTCCGGAGAGAGTTTGCTGCACTGAAAGTAAAGGGGCTGAATAATTTTGCACGCCCAATTTTTCAGTTTTTTATTTGTTAACAAAGTTTGAAATATCCAATAAATTTCGTTCCACTTCATGATTGTGTCCCACTTGTTGTTGATTCTTCACAAAAAATTACAGTTTTATATCTTTATGTTTGAAGCCTGAAATGTGGCAAAAGGTCGCAAAGTTCAAGGGGGCCGAATACTTTTGCAATGCACTGTAAATTCATGATCTTAATTAGAAAGTCAAATATAATACAATTATAGAAATATATATATATATATATATATATATTTTTTTTTTTTTTTTTTTTTAAATTGTCATTTTCAGGTTTGGTTTTCGGCCAGGTGCATTCTGCATTTTTGGTGCACCTCTAATATTTATTCCTGTATAGGTTACATTGTGACGTCTGAAACCAGTTTCTCCTTCCATACAATATAATATCTTATCGCAGAAGTATGAACCTTACATTGATTGTGACCTCGGGACAATGGTGCTCAAACAGGTTAAAGGACATTTTTATACATCACAATTTCTTAATGTGAGGAAGAAAAAAAGGGGGGGGGTTGGGACTTTGGGTGAGGCTCACATAGAAATGTGCCTCTATCCCTAATGTGACATAAAATGAGGACAGTTTGGGACTTTATATGAGGTGTGTGGCCCTTCGTGACTAAAATGGTTTCACACACATCAAAAACATGAGAAAGTCAAGTGAATATTGTCACATTTTATTGGGGTAAAAAATGAAACAAGAGAGGCGATATAAACAATGTACAAGGAGGATAAAATAAAAAAGTGACGATATTCACTTGACTTTCTCAATTTTTTGATGTGTTTGAAACCATTTTAGTCATGAAGGGCCACACACCTCATATAAAGTCCCAAACTGTCCTTATTTTATTTTCATTTCTTAATGTGTGACACATGTGCCCATTGGGAAAGGACCAGGGAAACTTGTTTTTAGAAACGAATCCTTTAAAAATGAAGGTGTTTAACCACTTCCATACCGAGTCATTTAAAATGACGTCGGCAAAGTGGTTGTTCTAGCTGCTACTGCGCGCCCCCGGCGGCGCGCAGCGGCGCGATCAGGGATGAGGCTCGTCCCTCGGACATAGCCCATCCCTGATCAGGGTAAACAGCCAATAGAAATTGGCTGTTTACCACGTGATCGGCTGTGTCAATCACAGCCGATCACATGAGCAGCTCCAGCACGAGCCGCTCGTTCTCTCTGCAATGCGCGCCCCCGGGGGCGCGCAGAGCAGCGATCGGGGACGAGGCTCGTCCCTCGGACAGAGTCGATCCCCGATCTAGGTAAAGAGCCAATGAAATTGGCTCTTTACCACATGACCGGCTGTGTCCAATCACAGCCGGTCACAAATGTCAACAGAGAACACGGTAACTAGCTGTCACCGTGTTCTCCTCCTCACACACTGATCCTGTGTGAGGAGGAGATTGTGGTAACAGCTAGTTACCAATTACAGTGCACCCCAACCACACTGATTGCCCCCCCCCCAATAAAGAGCACCTGTCACTAGCCCATCAAGGTACCCGAGTACCTGTCATCAGGTACTCAGATGACAGGTACTCGGGTACTCTGATGGGCTGGTGACAGGTATTCGGGTACTCTGATGACAGGTACTCAGGTACTCTGATGACGGATACTCTGATGACAGGTACTCGGGTACTCTGATGACAGGTACTCGGGTACTCTGATGACGGGTACTCGGGTACTCTGATGACAGGTACTCGGGTACTCTGATGACGGGTACTCTGGTACTCTGATGACAGGTACTCGGGTACTCTGATGACAGGTACTCGGGTATTACACCGGTATTTAGGTTTAAACGGAGGACGTATATAAACCTTTTTGGACTTGGACATGGTGGCTGTATGAAGGGTGACAGGTACTCGGGTACTTTGTTGGGCAGGTGACAGGTACAGTAAAACCTTGGATTGCGAGCACAATTCGTTCTGGAAACATGCTTGTAATCCAAAGCACTCTTATATCAAAGCGAATTTCCCCATAAGAAATAATGGAAACTCAGATGATGCGTTCCACAAGTCCTTCAGTTTATAGTCTATATACAAAGATTATAACAATGTGATAGGTTGTGTAACCATAAAATGTCCATCCACAATATGCAGTCTTCCCAAGGGGATTAGAAGCAAAATCTAGCAGAGCTACAGAATATAAGAGAGATGAGAGGAGCCTCTAAGTGTAGCAATATGGTAACATTTAATGAAGGTTCAACATTTAGCTGTCACCACTGTCAGTTTGCAATCATGCCCGGGAAGAATAGCCTGCAGTAGAGTGATCTGAAAGTGAGGCTTTGAATCACTCGTGGAGTGCAGCGGGGAAGGGATGATGAAGATGGCTGTGCAGAGGATGGTCTATGTGGACAGCTTTACCCCGGATGCCTGCATACTTAGATGTGCCTGTTTTAATCATCAACCATGTGAGTTGCTAAATATTGAACCTTCATTAAATGTAACCATATTGCTACACTTTAGAGGCTCCTCTCTTCTTTTTTATACATGACGCTACTTGTATATCAAGACATCGCTTGTATATCAAGTCAAAATTTACTTAAAAAATTTGCTTGTCTTGCAAAGCGCTCTCAAACCAAGTTACTCTCAAACCAAGGTTTTACTGTATTATTATTTTTTTTTTTTTTCTATCTTTTAGTGTACTTGTGAGATCTGAGGACTTTTTGACCCCAGATCTCACAAAAAAGAGGTCCTGTCGTGCCTATTTCTATTACGAGGAATATTTACATTTCTTTTAATAGAAATAAAAATGATCAATTTTTTTTTTTTTTTAAACGGTGTAAAAATAAAAAATAATAAATAAAATAAATAGTAAAAAAAAAAAAATTAAAGCGCCCTGTCCCCGTTAGCTCACGCGCAGAAGCGAATGCATACAGAAACCCCGCCCACATATGTAAACGGTGTTCAAACCACACATGTGAGGTATCGCCGCGATCGTTAGAGCAAGGGGAATAATTTGAGCCCTAGACCTCCTCTGTAACTCAAAGATGGCAACCTGTAGAAATTTTTAAATTGTCGCCTATGGGGATTTTTAAGTACCAAAGTTTGTCACCATTCCGTGAGCGTGCGCAATTTTGAAACATGACATGTTGGGTATCTATTTACTCGGCGTAACATTATCTTTCACATTATGGAAAAAAATTGGGCTAACTTTACTGGTTTCTTATTTTTTAATTAAAAAAAGTGAATTTTTTCCAAAAAAATTGCGTTTGGAAGACCGCTACGCAAATACGGTGTGATAAAAAATATTGCAATAATCTCCATTTTATTCTCTAGGGTCTCTGCTAAAAAAAAATATATAATGTTTGGGGGTTCTAAGCAGTTTTCTAGCAAAACAACTGATTTTAGCTTGTAAACACCAAATGTCAAAAATAGGCCTAGGCAAGTGGCTAGGATGCATGATGATGCTCCTTGGATGTTAGGCCCCTCTATATGGCTAGGCTGTGAAAAAGTCTCACACATGTGGTATTGCCATACTCAGGAGGAGTGGCAGAATGTATTTTGGGGTGTCATTTTTGCTGTGTACATGCTATGTGTTAGGAATATCCTATAAATTGACAACTTTGTGTAAAAAAAAAAAAGTTTTCATTTTTTTCCCACATTTTCCAAAAACCTGTGGAAAAAAATGATATGTTCAAACGACCCATAATGCCTCATAGAATATACGTTGGAGTGTTTGCTTTCCAAAATGGGGTCATTTTGTGGACTTTTCCATTGTATTGGTGCTCTAGGGCCTTGAAAAGTGTGATAGGTAGTAAGAAAGTTTTATGTGTATTTATGCTCCTAGAACGCCTGAATGTGCTTCTTGGACGTGGAGTCTCTTTTTGTGGCCAGGCTGTGTAAAAGTCTCACACATGTGGTATCGCCATACTCGGAAGGAGTAGCAGAATGTATTTTTGGGTGTAATTTTTGCTGTGTACATGCTATGTGTTAGAAATAGCTTATAAATTGACAACTTTGTGGGAAAAAAAAGAAAAAAAAAATTTTTTCTTCATTTTCCCAAGAATTGTGGGAAAAAATTACAACTTCAAAAAACTCACCATGCCTCTTACTAAATACCTTGGACTGTCTACTTTACAAAAAGGGGTCATTTGGTCGGTATTTGTACTGTCCTGACATTTCAGGGCCTCAAGAAAGGAGATAGGCCATCAGTACATCTGGTGTGATCAATTTTCAGTAATTGGTACCATAGCTTCTAGACTCAATAACTTTCACACAGACTAAATAATATACACTAATTTGGGTTAATTTTACCAGAGACATGTAGCAGTATACATTTTGGCCCAAATGTATGAAGAAAAATTTATTTTTTGCAAAATTTCATAATTGAAACTAAAAAAAAGTGGTTTTTTTTTCAAAATTTTTGCTCTTTTTTTGCATATATCACGAAAAAAAAACCCCAGTTGTGATCAAGTACCACCAAAAGAAAGCTCTATTTGTGTGAAAAAAATGATAAAAATTTTGTTTGGTTATAGTGTAGCATGACTGAGCAATTGTCATTCAAAATGTGAGAGTGCTGAAAGCTGAAAATTGGTCTGGGCAGGAAGGGTGTCTAACTGCTCTGTATGGAAGCGGTTAAGCTTAAGTTTAGTAAAATATCTTTATTTTTATGTCAGCACCAGAGGCGCTACTTACAATGAATGAAAAGTGTCCCTTGTGCTGGTGACAGTTATGTTAGTTAAGATCTTCATTCCTTGGTGACCCCACAGATATCCCCACAGCTGTGATCTTCCAGTTTTGCAGGGGTTAATACTAGTCGCAGGATCTGTCACAGGCACTCCTCAAAAGTGCCGACTTTGCCCGTCCTTTCCACCCCGTCTCTATAAAAGCTGTACTGTCACTTCCTGCAGTGAAAAGTGTTCTGTGAATGGAGGAGGTGGATCTTTAATTCATCCACCCCTCCTCCATTCATAGAGAATTTTATTTGCTGGAGGTCCATTGCGACAATGATTTGTCCCTGGTGCTGATTGCAAAAAAGAAAAAAAAAAACTCATTAAACAGCGGTAATTAAACCAGAAAAGCAAACATTTTTTATAGCAAAGAAGAGGTGCACTTTCTCTTTAAGAATCAATCATACCAGATAATATAACCGAGTAACACAAATGTGCAATAGTACAGATTTCAATAAAGTGCCAAAACACATAAATGATTAAACCACTATATAAAAATGTCCATAAAGTGAACTAGCGCTTTAATAAGAATCACTCCGGTAATAAAGTTTCAGAACGCTGCAATCCCAAGCCACCAGGTGCACCCACTCCTTACCAGACAAATAGACCTCTAGGTTATAGGAGGTCATAAGTACTTGTATAATTGCGGGTCCCAGAAACTCCAGCCAACACAGTTGGCATCACCTTTATAGCCAAATGTTATTGATGAAAAAAAAGGAAGCATAGAGACCAGCATGGAAAGCCACACCAAACACACCCAGCGGGTGTGATGACGTTACCACTAACGCTGTCCAACGCGTTTCATCATAACCGACATCAGCGATCCAGACCTGACATTTATTGTACATGTATTCATATTATACATATTAATTTTGCAGCTTACCAACTCATAGATGTGATGGCTGCATTAGTTTACTTTTTTTAGGCTTTCCTTCCTCTATTCTCACCAAGTGATCTGGCCACTAAGTCTGTTGTTTTTCAACAGAACAATATTTTCTGCAAATGTAACAGTTAGAGGGTTGAGGCAAACCATTCACCACTGACAGGGGTGATTACAATCACCAGCTTTTATTTATTCATGTTAAACCTTTATCCCAAAAGGAAAAAACTCTTGCTGTAACTGCTCGTGTAACTGCAATGTAAGCTGGAGTTTGACTTCAATTTGTTAGTGTATCTACATCTGCTAGTAAATCTAAAGCTCCCCTCCCCCAGAATGCTGCTGTCCAAAGGTGCCCCTGTGCGCCTTTATCAAGAGTAGAGGCACTCTCCCACAGGAGGTGTATTACTGGCCAGATCACCAGGTGAAAATGTGGAAAAACGCCTAAAAAAAGAAAACTAATGCAGCCACCACATCTAATGATTGGTATTCTGCAATATATATTACGTTTTTGGTTTTGGGTTTAATACTGCTTCAGATTTAATGACTTCTATGTGCAAAGATCTGTATGGATGACTTATATGTGCAAAGATCTGTCTGAGATATCTTGGGGTGCTTTCAATAGCTGGGCACATTGTAGGGGACACTTGAATAAACACACAAATGTCATCTCATGGATTATTTATAAAGCCCCACTTTTTATTTAATCTTACCAAGTAAGGGTTAGGGCCTTTCTTAGGTTTTATCGCAATTTCTGTCGTTTTCATAGGCACAGGAAGTAATAGGAAAGTTCTTTAATATACAGTACTGTAAATACAGGCAAAAAAAAACAAAATTTAAATTGTAGCAAAGTAGAGAAGAGTAAGGCTACGTTCACATGTAGGCGTTTTTGGGGCGTTTTTCTGCTCTAGGATCAGCCCAAAAAACGCCCAACAATACAAATCCTATTCATTTCAATGGCCCCTGTTCACATCTGAGCGTTTTGACGTTTTAAGCAAAACGCCCAATGTTCAAAAAAGTACATGAGCTTCTTCTTGGGCAGATTACAGGCGTTTTTATTTTTTTCCATTGGTCACTTGTCAACCTAAAAATGCCTGCACAAAAACACCTGTAAAACGCCTGAAAAAATGCTTGTAAACGCCAAAATGTGAACGTAGCCTTAGAATTGTTTTGTCTGTAACGCATCAAAATGTATGTTAACACGCTGCAACACACAGGAAACCAATGTCCTAAGATTTTTCAAGTTTCAAAATAAAAAAAGTGGAAATGCAATAGAATTAATTGAAAACACGTAAAAAAATCCACTAAAAAAACAAAATCTAAACGTGCATGCAAAAGCGCATTCAGAAGGCTGAAGCTGTGCTAATTACCAGTCCCAAGATAGGGAAAGTCTCCCCAATGGGTCACAGAAAGAAATAAAAAACGTGACATAAAATTGAACTCCTTACTCTATCCAAAACTAAATATCCTTCTAGCTAGGGTTTACAATTTTACCATTTACCGCAAAATCAATGCATAATAAATAAGAAATTGCAAACCTTGCAAGCCTTTTTATATTGGGACCTCAGTTAATAGAATGTCATTTTGCATTAGCCGCTTGCTAGTTTCCATTGCTTCCGAAGCCCAACACTTTTGGTTCTCTGTAGTTCCCAATAAAATGTAAATTGTGTGTCTCACATCAAGCCATTTTATTTAAAAGTTGAAAACTTAAAGTGTTACTAAACCCACAACAGTAAAATCAGTCTGTATATGCAGTAAAGCATGCTTGTTATACTCAGTGTGGAACCTCAGGGGTTAATCCTCTGCATTGTGTAAAAAGGCTGTTTGATCCTGTCTTCTCTGATCTTCCCCTTCTTTCAGAGTCCCCAATCCATCTCCTGATAGAACAGAGGCTAAGGGAAAAGCTGCACATGCTCAGTTTGGTGTGTATTGCTAGAGAGTTTTTTTTTTTTTTCTTGGGAGAGTGCATGTGATCAGCACAGGGCCATTCAGCACTGCCCAGACAGAGGGTCAGGGGTCCTGCAGCCTTATAGGACAGTCAGAGTAGAATGAAATTGAAAACTCCTCCTAACCAGACACTAATAGAAGTCACAGGACTGCTCTAACTACTGATGAAAAAAGGTATTTAGCAGTTTATATTTACTAAAATAATTGCATTTCCATGTTCTATTGCATTGCCATTACCCGCCTGGTCCCGAGTCACCTGATTGCTGTGATTGCCCCTGATTGGCTATCACAGTGATCAGTCACTGTGAGCCGCCCCAGTGTTTACTTTCTCTCCTTTGAATGAAGAGAAAGATACATTGTATTTTTCTCTTCTTGCGGCTCCGTTCACATCTAGGCGTTTTGGGGCGTTTTTGGGGCGTTTTTCTGCTCTAGGATCAGCTCTCAAAACGCCCAACAAGACAAATCCTATTCATTTCAATGGCCCCTGTTCACATCTGAGCGTTTTGACGCTGTATACAAAACGCCCAACGCTCAAAAAAGTACATGAGCTTCTTTTTGGGCAGATTACAGGCGTTTTCCATTGATCTCTATTCAATCTAAAAACGCCTGCACAAAAATCGCGGTAAAAATCGCGGTAAAATCGCGGTAAAAAACGCCGCAAAAATCGCGGTAAAATCGCGGTAAAAAACGCGCGAAAAACGCTACGCTCAGGTGTGAATGTAGCCTGCAGGAGAGGAAGATATAAACAAACAAAAGTGTGTTTAAAAAAAAAGATATAAAATTAAAAAATAAGAATAAAAGAAAAAAAAAAGAACTAGATCAAGGTTTGCCAGGTTAGGGTCAAAGGTCACTGTATATTTTGGGTACATTTTTTTTTTTTTTAATTCGTATTTTTTTTTTTTTTTTTAATTCGTATCAGTGGCAGTGTGTTTTAGGCAGAATAAAAAAAATGCAAAATGAACACCATTGTTTCTGGGCCGTACTACGGTTACAAAAAACTACTAACGTACACATATGTGGTATCGCTGTGATCGCCAGGAGTAGGAGAATTTATTTTGGGTTCTATAGTGGTAAATTATGATAATGGCAAGAAATACACAGCTACATTTTTTTTTAAAAAAGGTATTTGCTTAACTATTTTGGGCCAGTATTGCTTTGATAATAAAAAAAATAAAAAAATCAGGAGATATCTGTTACCATTTACCTCCAAAAAAAGCCCAATTTGTCCTGAAAAAAAACAAGGTATAATCCACCTGGATGCACAAAGTAGTTGTGATGATTTGTACAGTTTTACTAACATGTCAAAGTTGCAAAATTGTGCTTAGGCATTAAGATTTGTTTTACCCACAGGGATTAAGGACTAGTAAGCTGCATTATATTGCATTTTGTCTTTGGGTTTAGATGTCCTTTAACTGCTTCCTTAAAAAAACTCTCCCACGTCACACTTTCACTGCTTCAGTACCTTTCTCAATATGCGAAGCTTGTTATACTCACTGTGGGACAACATCAGCCAAGAATTCCATTCAATCAACTAAAACGCATGCTGGCATTGACATGGAGAAAGTGGTTTTGTTCTTAATAAAATGGAGTTTCCTTTGTAATGTTTATGAGAAAGAAACCGTATATGGCATACATTTTGTTTAACTTTGCTCCTAATTTTGTCAAATAAAATACACATGGGTGGCTCCATATGAACTATATACATACATGTCATATGTTAAAGGGCATTTGTGAAAAGGGATGTTGTAAACCCATTTGAGGATCTGAACCACACTGTATAAATGATTTCTAAAAAATCCATCTTCAAAAATATATAATTTGATTGCTATTCATCATCATGCCTATCAACCCAAAAAATGTTATGTCTATTTCTTCCAGGTAACGTCTGATGGCGCTGCTTCTAATAATACAGCTCCGGATTTGTCTTTCTTTGATTCACTTTCTGCCATCACTGCTCAGGCTGCCAGTGTCAACAACGGCGAACAGGTATGTCCGCAGTGTGATTCCATTTATAGCAAGTTTTTTTGTAAGTATAAGTGCCGGCTCACACTATTGCGATGCGGGAACACTGCGACTCTACTGCGTGTTGCCGCATTGCATCCGCAGCACAGGCAGTTCACACTGCCATATGCGATACGCTGGGGGTGTCAGTTCAAAGTTAACGACACCCCCAGATCAGATCGCATATCGCAGTGCGATATGAGAGTTAGCACAGGAATCGGATCGCACTAGTGTGAACCACCATGCGATCCGATTCTGCTGTGGACCAAAAAAAGGGTCCTGTGCGAGTTCACTGCGATTGCGGTGCGAATTCAGCCATACAAAATGTATGGCTGAATTCGCACCGCACAGACATCGCATGTGATTTTAGGAGCAGTGCACTCCGAATCACATGCAATGTCTGCCATCGCAATAGTGTGAACCGGCACTAAAGCCTCGTACACACGTACCGATTGTCGGCCGTAAATAGTCGGCCGACGACTGATCGGCCGATTGTAGGCTTGTTAGTATGAAGCTTCCGACAGCGCATTTTCGGCCGAACAGAATCTGTCGTGCAGGCATTAAAATTTTTGTTGGCCAACACCAGAACGGCCGATTGTTCCTCAGTCAGTACAGATTTCGGCCGACAGACAGCAGATTAGCAAGACTGGGCATGCTCAGAAAAGAGAAAAGACAAGGAAAGTTAACCATCACATGACATCACTTCTGCAGTCGGCTGTTGTTGGCCGACAAAATTCGTGTGCAGTCTTTTGCAGTTTTCAACAGACACGACAGCACTGGACAAAAGACGGCCGATCGTTCGGCCGACGATCGGTACGTGTGTACGGGGCTTTAGACTACATGCACACTGAACATTTCCTGGATGCCTTTCTCCTGGCAGCAGAAAAACGCTAAGTGATGATAAACGTGTGTACCGTGTTTCAGCTGCGTTTTCCCAAGTTTAGCAGCATCCAGCTTTTGGGCGTTAATTCATTTAATTGGCCAAAATAACTTATTCTGGCCATTAAAAATGAAAGTGCTAAACGCACCTAGCGTTTTTGCCACATCCATCGTTTTTCTGGCAAAACTCTCCTCTCTGAACGCGATTCTTCTGTGTTCAGGAGAGGAGCATTTACCGCCTCTAAAGTCTGGTAAAAGTCTCTATCTGTGCATGGACACATTGGGGTTGATTTACTAAAACTGGAGAGTGCAAAATCAGGTGCAGCTCTGCATAGGAACCAATCAGCTTCCAGGTTTTTTTTGTCAAAGCCTATTTGATCAAGCTGAAATTACAAGCTGATTGGCTACCATGCAGAGCTGCACCAGATTTTGCACACTCCAGTTTTAGTATATCTTCCCCATAGGCTTTTATTGAATTGTGTTCATGGGCTTTGGCAAAAAAAAAAAAAAAAAAACACCAAAAGCTTAAAAAAACGTGGGTTTAGGAGCAGCAGTGTACATGAGGCCTAAGAGCCTTGCAGCTATTTTGGGGGTTTGATTTACTGTATATTAGTTTATTTATAGGCTGGTCCAATCGCAGGAGCCAGGTAGCCAGCACGTCTAAAGCAGGTTAGGAGCAGATTCGGATAAGTAGCACAGGTCTAGTTACACAAGCAAGGTAGAGATGGCAGAGGCACACTCAATACAGGGTAATAAAAATTCAGGTCCCGATTTACAGAGGTGGACAACAGGTCTGGACTCTCAAGGTCAGAAGAGCAAAGCCCAGTTGATGGAATTCACAAGGTTGGGAGGTCGGGCCAGTACAGGCTATCTATAACAGAGAAATCCCACATAATGCACCAGCATTGCTTGACGGAGGGGGAGCTTCTGAATAGCAGGAGCCAATGAGCAGACAAGACACAAACAAGGAGAGCGGGCATAGACTAAAGCCAAATACAAGTTGCGGAAAAGATCAGATTGAGATACAACCTACAGGTAGAAGAAAACACAGAAAGGAACAGGTCATAGGAATGAATTTGCTCAGACTTGCAAAAATACAGTATCTCACGAAAGTGAGTACATCCCTCACATTTTTTGTAAATATTTTATTATATCTTTTTATGTGACAACACTAGAAATGACACTTTGCTACAATGTAAAGTAGTGAGTGTATAGCTTGTATAACAGTGTAAATTTGCTGTCCCCTCAAAATAACTCAACACGCAGCCATTAATGTCTAAACCGCTGGCAACAAAAGTGAGTACACCCCTAAGTGAAAATGTCCAAATTGGGCCCAATTAGCCATTTTCCCTCCCCAGTGTCATGTAACTAGTTAGTGTTACAAGGTCTCAGGTGTGAATGGAATTGCTGCTCTACAAAAAGATGGCCTAGGCCAGTGATGGTGAACCTTGGCACCCCAGATGTTTTGAAACTACATTTCCCATGGTGCTCATGCTCTCTGCAGTGTAGTTGAGCATCATGGGAAATGTAGATCCAAAGCATCTGGGGTGCTAAGGTTCGCCATCACTGGCCTAGGCTATAAGAAGATTGCCAAGACCCTGAAACTGAGCTGCATGGTCTGGGGTGTCATGAGTGCTGCCGGCACTGGGGAGCTATGGTTCATTGAGGGAACCATAAATACCAACATGCACTGTAACATACTGAAGCAGAGCATGATCCTCTCCCTTGAGAGACTGGGCCACAAGGCAGTATTTCAACATAATAACTCCAAACACACCTCTAAGATGACCACTGCCTTGCTTAAGAAGCTGAGTGTAGAGGTGATGGACTGGTCAAGCATGTCTCCAGACCTAAACCTTATTGAGTATCTGTGGGGCATCCTCAAACAGAAGGTGGAGGAGTGCAAGGTCTCTAACATCCACCAGCTTTGTGATGTCTTCATGGAGGAGTGGAAAAGGACTCCAGTGGCAACCTGTGAAGCTCTGGTGAACTCCAATCCCAAGAGGGTTAAGGCAGTGCTGGAAAATAATGGTGGCCACACAAAATATTGACACTTTTGGTCCAATTTGGACATTTCAACTTAGGGGAGTACTCACTTCTGTTGCCAGTGGTTTACACAATAATGGCTGAGTGTTGAGTTATTTTGAGGGGCAGAAAATGTACACTGTTATACAAGCTGTACACTCACTACTTTACATTGTAGCAAAGTGTAATTTCTTCAGTGTTGTCACATGAAAAGATACAATAAAATATTTACAATAATCTCACTTTTGTGAGATACTGCATTGTCAGATTCATTACTGGAATTATTTTTTCAAAATGCAGATGCAATACTTTTAAAACTGGTTAGATCTAATTTTGGATGGTGAGTGAAACACACTTTGAAGAACCTAGTATACAAATACATTGCAAAAGTGGAAGAGTGTCTGAAGGTCTCTCAACAGCCCAAAAAAGAGAAAATAATGTTACTGGTGCATCTTACCTCTAATTACTCCGACCTTAGCAGAAAGCATTTTTAAAATTTGAGCAAGATGGTACTAAGTATCATTGTGAGTACATAGATAGGATCTATGTGTCTACTTATTTTCCTGGAAGGGCTGCAAGGAACTAGATACTTTCTTTCATATCAGGTGGCTTCGCCCACTCAGACAAAAGTACAGAGAATTATCCAAAAAGTGACTTTTGTCTCCCTCTACCTTGACCCTTGGGCCATTCTGTTCCATAGTACGCCTGAAGAATAAGTAAACTGTGTATGTTCAAGGAGATTAGGGTTGTGAGTAGTTCAGAATATTTGATATATTTACACCATGAGCTGGTTGGAAATACAATGGTCTGTGAGTCCTAAACCTTTACTTGTGCAACTTGCCATGTGACTTTGGACATCGTCACATGACAAGTTGTACCCAATCAGAAAATAAAAAGAAGAAGAACCCAGACAATCTGGGAGTGTCAGGGAACTCAATCCCAAGTAGGGGAGTTGACCCACACTCTCTTCTAGGGATTTGGACTTTTAAGGCTGTGAGGTTGTCATAAACTGGAAAAGCACATAATTTATAAAATAACATCTTTATTTAAATATCAAAAAAGTAAAAACAGTAATTGGTATAAAAATAGTTGTACAACCATATAATTGGGGCTCATTTGCCTAGATACATTCAATGTAGATACAGTACTGATAGGTCCAGATTGTACAAGTTCTCCTTCTTTTTATTTTCTGATTGAATTAATACTAAGGATGTGGATGTGGTTGGTTGTCCTTAGAGCCAACATTTCTCAATTAAAGTTGTACCCCATGTTTTCCTATGACAACCATTAATATATGTGCAACTTAAAGTCACAGAGACTTCAACCTGAGGGCCATAGACTTCAATGGTAATCCCCAAAAGTTGCATGAAAGTCATACCTGAATGTTTTACATGTAACAGTGGGTCTGATTTTGCAGAGGGACAGCAAGTCACATCCAAGTCACACCCATTCAAAGTTCCATCACAAAGTCATACAAGCGTGAATGGAGCCTGACATGATAACTGTATAATTGTTGGTAAAGCAAATGATAGTGACTGACAGATACTGCCATAAAAGAAGGGGGCCTGTGTCAATGTCATCAGTTTGAGACACTCCTGAGATCATTCAGAATTTATTGACAGATGTATTTGACCCACACATGGCCTGCTTCAAACAAGGTTTTTCAAGGACAGGGGTTTGTCTGTTTCAGTTATTCCTACTCTGATTAAAGCGAGGAAAGCGACTTCCAGAAAGATCTATCATCGCACATGGAAGTCTTGTATCGCGTGGTGTGAGTCCCTCGGGGTTCCTCCACGTTCTTACGGATATTGGCCTTCCTGCAACGGGGGGTTGGGCGGAAGCTGGCCTTGAGCACTATCAAGGGCCAGGTTTCAGCATTGGCGATCTTCTTCCAGAGGCCACTGGCTGCTCATTCTTTGGTGCGGAATTTCATCCAGGGGGTGCGGCACCTGGCTCCTCCGGTGCGCGCGCCCTTGCCGTCCTGGGATCTTAATTTGGTGTTGTCGGTTCTCCAGAAACCTCCCTTTGAAAATATTAGGGAGATTCCCTTGCTTACCTTATCCCAGAAGGTGGTCTTTTTGGTGGCTATCACTTCTGCACGCAGGGTGTCGGAACTGGCAGCGTTGTCCTGTCGTTCCCCATATCTGGTGGTTCATAAGGATAAGGTGGTTCTTCGTCCGAATCCATCCTTCCTTCCTAAGGTGGTTTCCGACTTTCACTTGAATGAGGATATTGTGTTACCTTCCCTGTGTCCTAAGCCCAGTCATCCTCGGGAGTTTGCGTTACACTCCTTGGATGTGGTTCGGGCAATCAGGGTGTACTTGGCTACTACTGACTCTTTTCGTAAGGCTGATTCACTTTTTGTGATCACGGATGGCCCTAGAAAGGGTTGCCTGCGTCTGCCGCGACTATCTCCAGATGAATCAGACAGACGGTGGTGCAGGCTTATTCTATTAAGGGTTGGGTTCCTCCGTTCCCTGTTAAGGCGCACTCTACTCGGGCTCTTAGTGCTTCCTGGGCCTTCCGCCATCAGGCGTCGGTACTTCAGGTTTGCAAGGCGGCTACCTGGTCGTCAGTTCATACCTTTACAAAATTTTATAAGGTTGATGTGCTGGCATCAGCGGATGCCTCTTTTGGCCGCAAGGTTTTGCAGGCTGCTGTTTGAGGGGACTTTTGGTCTACCTCGGGGTTTTTTTTTTTTTTTTTTCAGGTGGGTCTCATCTTCTTGTTTCGATGAGTCCTCTGTTCTTCTGGTTGGCTGTGTTTTGGCCTTCTGGATTGGATTTTATTTCTGTTATCCCACCCCTCATTTAGCACTGCTTTGGGATGTCCCTACGGATATCAAGATATCAGTCCTGCGTTTGTCAATGAGCGACAGAGAAAACTGGATTTTTGACTTACCGTAAAATCCTTTTCTCTTAAGCTCATTGACAGACGCAGTACCCGCCCCCCTATTTTGAGTTGGGTTGGTATGAGTCTCTGTCACTGCTTTGTTACATAACTGACATCCTATAGCAGGGAGAGAGAGAGAGGATATACCCCCTGGGACTGCCCATGGGTGTGGCCAGAACTTTTTTCTGCCTAGTGTCCTACTCCTGTAGGGGCAGTATAACCCTACGGATATCAAGATATCAGTCCTGCGTCTGTCAATGAGCTTAAGAGAAAAGGATTTTACGGTAAGTCAAAAATCCAGTTTTACTTAGGAATAATGAGATTATTTTAAGGATGACCTACTTGTATTTATGCCGATGGAGTAATTTAGGCACAGACAAATGTATTAACTTCCTATATTTATTCAATCCTTTAGGCCAAAAGCACAAATGACCCTTGGTCAAGCTGGAATGCACCTAAACCACCTACTTCTGACAGTGCAAGTGATCCTTGGGGAGCAAATCAGCCAAATCCCACATCAAACAACTGGGATTCTGCATTTGGACATCCACAGGCTTACCAAGGTCCAGGTAGGGTATGCAAGACTGGAAAAAATATTAAGTGAAATATTAGGAATAATATTAGGTGAAATTGTTCACATCATGTTGTTTGTTGTGTGGTATTCCCACATTTTCTGAAAATGGCACATTTTTTCTGCCACCCGCTGAATTATGTCAAAGTTTTATTCTAGAAGTCTGAGATTAGGCACTTACACACAAAATATTATAAAAGTACGCATGTATTAATACAAATGACTTAAAACCATCTTATAAAATCAGCAGCTAATCAACTACAAGCTATATATACAGAGACCATCTTCACACTACTGGCAGCTATTTGTGGAATACTATGGATGATGGATAAGAACATTGTGAACAAGCCTTTTTGGTTTTGGATCTATATATAGAACCAATTCGTGAACCAATTAGATCTGTAATCTTTATTGTTTCTTTCCTTGGAGAGACATTTTGGAGATAACATCTTCTCTTTACATGGAAGAAATCCCTATATATATTTGTATGTTGGAAATTGCTCTTGTATGGCCCTCTAAAACCCCATCTAATGGACTGTCCTGATGAGACCTATAGCACCCCCTTATGCTACCCTGGTTAAACACTCCCTTGGGACGTTTTTCTCATTTGACACATTGCGGAATTCAGCTGTATCTCACTGTAAAGAAAGTTTTATGTACAAGTTATCAAGTATCATGTTCCGCCAATGAAGATTTTTGGAAAAAATTGAAACACATTGGGGTTTCATCTACTTACATGTGATTGTTGTCTGTAGATGATGCTTTCTGTATATACCCTTGTGGTTGATCAGCTGCTAATTTTGTATGATTATTTAAATGAATTTGTATTAATCAATTTGTACTTCTATAATATTTTGTGTGTAAGTGCCAACAAAGTCCCTAATCGCAGCCAACTGTACATTATGTCAAGGTTTTGTGAACATTTTCTTGTTCTGTTATGAACCTTGCTCCCCATTGTATCATGGGAAGGCCATTATTGGCATACTTATCACCTTACCCAAATTTATTTGCTCTGTCCATCTTCTGTTCTGCAATGTTTTCCAGTTCTGGGTACAGTGGGCAGTAGTACCGAAATTACTGAGTGCTTGCTTCCTAATACAGAAGGTTTACAAACTCTGTCATCACGGTGGCTTTCCAGGTGGAAAGAAGCTGCGGCTTTGTGTAGTCTTTCAACAAACAGCCTAGTGTCAGTGTTTGTCCTAGCTTAGCTGAAAAGTCTCTGTTGAACATACTGACCTTGGAGCATCCGGCTATACGGAGTGATCCAAACTGAGATCTCTGGTAGAAATAAAACCGATGCTACATGGTCACTCATGACTAACAACTGTATGCATATACAGGTCCCTCTCAAAAAATTAGCATATTGTGATAAAGTTCATTATTTTCTGTAATGTACTGATAAACATTAGACTTTCATATATTTTAGATTCATTACACACAACTGAAGTAGTGCAAGCCTTTTATTGTTTTAATATTGATGATTTTGGCATACAGCTCATGAAAACCCAAAATTCCTATCTCAAAAAATTAGCATATTTCATCCGACCAATAAAAGAAAAGTGTTTTTAATACAAAAAAAGTCAACCTTCAAAAAATTATGTTCAGTTATGCATTCAATACTTGGTCGGGAATCCTTTTGCAGAAATGACTGCTTCAATGCGGCCTGGCATGGAGGCAATCAGCCTGTGGCACTGCTGAGGTGTTATGGAGGCCCAGGATGCTTCGATAGCGGCCTTGAGCTCATCCAGAGTGTTGGGTCTTGCGTCTCTCAACTTTCTCTTCACAACATCCCACAGATTCTCTATGGGGTTCAGGTCAGGAGAGTTGGCAGGCCAATTTAGCACAGTAATATCATGGTCAGTAAACCATTTACCAGTGGTTTTGGCACTGTGAGCAGGTGCCAGGTCGTGCTGAAAAATGAAATCTTCATCTCCATAAAGCTTTTCAGCAGATGGAAGCATGAAGTGCTCCAAAATCTACTGATAGCTAGCTGCATTGACCCTGCCCTTGATAAAACACAGGGGACCAACACCAGCAGCTGACATGGCACCCCAGACCATCACTGACTGTGGGTACTTGACACTGGACTTCAGGCATTTTGGCATTTCCCTCTCCCCAGTCTTCCTCAGGGTCCGGTCACCTCTTCTCGTTGTGCAGCGTTTTCTGCCACACTTTTTACTTCCCACTGAGGTGCCTTGATACAGCACTCTGGGAACAGCCTATTCGTTCAGAAATTTCTTTCTGTGTCTTACCCTCTTGCTTGAGGGTGTCAATGATGGCCTTCTGGACAGCAGTCAGGTCGGCAGTCTTACCAATGATTGCGATTTTGAGTAATGAACCAGGCTGGGAGTTTTTAAAAGCCTCAGGAATCTTTTGCAGGTGTTTAGAGTTAATTAGTTGATTCAGATGATTAGGTTAATAGCTCGTTTAGAGAACCTTTTCATGATATGCTAATTTTTGAGATAGGAATTTTGGTTTTTCATGAGCTGTATGCCAAAATCATCAATATTAAAACAATAAAAGGCTTGCACTACTTCAGTTGTGTGTAATGAATCTAAAATATATGAAAGTCTAATGTTTATCAGTACATTACAGAAAATAATGAACTTTATCACAATATGCTAATTTTTTGAGAGGGACCTGTACATTTACTACAACTGAAAAATTAAAGCTGTCCTCCATGCAAAATCTAGCTGTACCCCTAAGCTGGCCATATATTATACAATTTTATTATACTATTTCTTTTAGATTTACCTTTACCTATGTAGTACAAGGGCCTGCCTGATTGCATATGAATTGAGAGTGTTTAGGCTTGACCTCCTATTATATAGTTTTGGTAAATCTAAGGGAAAATTGCGCAAGAAAGTTAAATGTATAATGTATGGGCCAGCCTTACAGTGGGGCTTCCACAGCACTTTACTTTCCTTATCCCATACTCTCGCAGGCTTCATCCTCTCTGGGACCAGTCCCTCAAAGCTTCTTCCTTTCGCTGCTCTCTTAGTTACAGGCTCTCTGGCCTTATCACTCCCTTCTGGTCCTGTATTTTAAGTGAGGATGCCATAGGCTTGCCCACAACCCGGAGCACTGAGGAGAGAAGGAGTGTACCGGCTGCCTGGGAAGTATGGAATAAGGTAATGGTAAGCCTAGACAATAATGAGTATTTAACCCCCTGCTTAACCAAAGATAGTAGTCATGTGACCTCTTTTTTTATTTCCTCCCATTTTCAAGGTAGATAACGAAAGACAACTTTTTTGCTTATACTTTCAGCATTGAAAAGTTATTTTACAAATGAAATACTTTTTTTTTTTTTTTTTTTTTTTAATTTTGCGCTTTAATATATGTTAAAGGTGTAAAAATATTAAAGCGGAAGTAAACTTCCCTCTGTAACTTGTACCTATAGGTAAGCCTATGATAAAGCTTACCTATAGGTACTGTGAATATCTCTTAAACGTGCACTGTTTAGGATTTAATTTCTTTACATGCAGCCAGTGATATCACTGGCGCATGCACTCTGAAGGAACAGCCACCTGTGCCGTTCCTTCAGAACCCTGTACCGTGAACAGTGGCTCCCGCGCACATGCGCAGGCGTGACTTTATCGCAGCTCCGGGCCAATCAGATGGCTGGAGGATGGGAACCCAAAAGGAAGGTGGGTGAACATGTCGGCTGTCTCAGCGGTGGAAGGGCTTTGTTCTAAGGTAAGTATTTCATAATAAGCTAGTATGCAATGTATACTAGCTCATTATGCCTTTGTCCTACAGGTTTTTATTTTATTTTCATTTTTTTAAAAGGTTTACAGCCTCTTTAATGAACAAAGCAAACCAAAAAAAGTTTTAATAATCATTTATAAAATAGAAGTAAATTTAAAAAAAAAAAAAAATCAGCAGGAAAGGATGAATTAAATGGAGAATGAGATTAAGGAGTTATTAAGGCTGATTGGAGTAAATTAAGGGTTACAAAGGGATTAAACAGAGAAACAATTTAATAAAAAAAAACAAAAATTACTTTTTTACCTGACAAGGTGCTTTAAACTGATTTCATTTGCAAAACAAAGTTCATCCTTTTGACCTGTAAATGAATAAACAGAAGGACAGATAAGAAGATACAATGTTTCTTTTTATCTGTCTCTTTCAGCAGCAATCTGAGCATTGCCAGCTGCTTTTTGTTTTTGAAAGGTGTGAGCAAGGGAACTGTTCTGACAGCTGAATGAGTCATCGGTTGTTAAGCAAGTTGCAGCCCTGCTCCTTAATAATTGGTGATTACGGCTTTTTTTTTGTTTTTTACATTTCAGCCGTCCGTGGAGGAATCCCACTGACCGATGAAATAACCGAGCCTGAAAGTATCGGTTTCAGTTATCAGAGCATTTGCACAAGTACCGATACTTGTGCAAATGCTTAGTATTGGCACTTTTTACATGAATCGTAGAAATGCTGGATTAAGGTCGTGTGGGGGGGTCGAATCGAGATTACGACCTTTTTTATGATTCATGGTGCAGCTCTACTAACCCCTGAAGTCAACACAGAACTTGATCCTAACCTCTCCTACGACAGAAACCATAAATATCCAGCAAAATGTATACTGTTAAGTCAGCAGTTACTACATTTGCATGGATAAAAGCACAGCACTACCAAAGGCAATAACTTCATCATGCCATGTCACGGGATGAAATATTCTGGCTAATATTTGCACTACAATCTGAAAAACATGCAACAAATTTGTTGATTCCCAGTGTGGTAGTTGTGGTATTTGTTGTGGTTTTCTGAAGTGAGGTTTCCCTTTAGGAGTACCTGTGACTTCCAAATAAAGTCTTCCTTTCTTTTCAGCTGTTGATGATGATGAGTGGGACGATGAGTGGGATGATCCCAAATCCTCACCTCCTGGTTTCCTTGGCTACAAAGATTCTGAATCCTCTGATCCTGGAGCAGTTCAACGGGGAACAGGAAGACCAGCCTCCATGAGGATACCTCTTAACAAGTACATGTCTATTCATACAGTATATATTAAGCTGAACAAAGAAGAAGGATTTGTGTGTTATTCTTTGTTAGTTTCTATCATAGTAGGAATAATTGTATTTTAATGCATTCTTTTTTACAATTCTATGTATTCTAATGATCTACAAATACCATGGTTACCTTTCCTTGGCATAACTTTTTGTAATTAATCAACATCATATTTAACTTGGCCTAATAGGACATACAGTATCTTGCAAAAGTGAGTACACCAGTCCCATTTTTGTAAATATTTTATTATATCTTTTCATGTGACAACACTGAAGAAAAAGCACTTTGCTACAATGTAAAGTAGTGAGTGTACAGCTTGTATAACAGTGTAAATTTGCTGTCCCCTCAAAATAGCTCAACACATCCATTAATGTCTAAACCACTGGCAAAAAAAAGTGAGTACATCCCTAAGTGAAAATGTCCAAACTGGGCCCAAAGTGTCAATATTTTGTGTGGCCACCATTATTTTCCAGCACAGCTATTAATGTGTAAACTGCTGGCAACAAAAGTGAGTACACCCCTAAGTAAAAATGTCCAAATTGGGCCCAATTAGCCATTTTCCCTCCCTGGTGTCATATGACTTGTTAGTGTTACAAGGTCTCAGGTGTGAATGGGGGAACAGGTGTGTTAAACTTGGTGTTATCGCTCTCACTCATACTGGTCACTGGACGTGCAACATGGCACCTCATGGCAAAGAACTCTCTGAGGATCTGAAAAAAAAGAATTGTTGCTCTACATAAAGATGGCCTAGGCTATAAGAAGTTTGCCAAGACCCTGAAACTGAGTGGCAGCACGGTGGCCAAGACCATACAGCGGTTTAACAGGACAGGTTCCACTCAGAACAGGCCTCCCAACAGTCGACCAAAGAAGTTGAGTGCACATGCTCAGCGTCATATCCAGAGGTTGTCTGAGTATGAGTGCTGCAAGCATTGCTGCAAAGGTTGAAGGGGTGGGGGGTCAGCCTGTCAGTGCTTAGACCATACGCTGCACACTGCATCAAATTGGTCTGCATGGCTGTCATCCCAGAAGGAAGCCTCTTCTAAAGATGATGCACAAGAAAGCCTGCAAACAGTTTGCTGAAGACAAACAGACAAGGACATGGATTACTGGAACCATGTCCTGTGATCTGATGAGATCAAGATAAACTTAAGAAGAACTTAAAAAGATATTTGGTTCAGATGGTGTCAAGCGTGTGTGGTGGCAACCAGGTGAAGAGTACAAAGACAAGTGTGTCTTGCCTACAGTCAAGCATGCTGGTGGGAGTGTCATGGTCTGGGGCTGCATGAGTGCTGCCGGTACTGGGGAGCTACAGTTCATTGAGTGAACCATGAATGCCAACATGTACTGTAACATACTGAAGCAGAGCCTGATGCCCTCCCTCGGAGACTTGGCCGCAGGGCATTATTCCAACATGATAACGACCCCAAACGCACCTCCAAGGTGACCACTTCCTTGCTAAAGAAGCTGAGGGTAAAGGTGATGGACTGGCCAAGCATTTTTTCAGACCTAAACCCTATTGAGCATCTGTGGGGCATCCTCAAATGGAGGGTGGAGGAGCGCAAGGTCTCTAACATCCACCAGGTACGTGATGTCTTTATGGTGAGGACTTCAGTGACAACCTGTAAAGCTCCGGTGAACTCCATGCCAAGAGGGTTAAGGCAGTGCTGGAAAATAACGGTAGCCACACAAAATATTGACACTTTGTGCCCAATTTGGACATTTTAACTTAGGGGTGTACTCACTTTTGTTGCCAGCAGTGTAGACATGAATGGCTATGTGTTGAGTTATTTTCAGGGGCCGTCCGTGCTGTTTCTTCAGAGCCCTGCGCCATGACCAGCGGCTCCTGCGGACATGCGCGGGAGTGACGTCATCGCGGCTCCCGCTAGTCACAGAGCCGGAGCCCGCAAACCCGGAAGGAAGACTGGGGAAAGATGGACGCTGGAATGCTTTGTTTTGAGGTAAGTTTTACATAATGTGCTAGTGTGTGGTGCATACTAGCACATTATGCCTTTGCCTTGCAGGTACGAAAAAAAAAGTGCAGCGGTTTACAACTGCTTTAAAGTGGTTGTAAACTCTCACAAATACCCAGCGAAGTGACAGTGAATGGCCAGTAACACACTTCCTTTATTAGAGTGCCTCCACTCTGGATGAAGGTGCACGGGGGCACGTCTGGACAGCAGCGTTGCATACATTAAAAAATGTAAACCATACACCAGATCACACATTATAAGCAGTTACAGCAAACACTTTCTTTCTTTTGGGATAAAGGTTTTACGTAAATAAAAGCTGACCATTGTAAGCACCTTTGTCAGTGTTAATTGGTCAGTATCATCCCTGTAACTGCTACATTAGCGGGAAAGCTTGCTCTTTTGAAAATCAACAGACTTACCGACAGGATCACCAGGTGAAAAAAAAAGGAAAGACAGCCTAAAAAATAAAACAAGCCATCACATCTAAGAATTGGTAAGCTGCAATGTAATAAATGTTTGCTTTGGGGTTTCATACTGCTTTAACTTATTCACTAGTTATCAGAATGCACCATTTCACACTTGTGTGACCTAAAAGTCACGTGATTTTACCACGATTTTGATTAAACTTGAAGCAATGCCTGTGTAATCTTGAGGTCTAGACCTCAAAATGCATCAAAGTCGGACCAAAGTAGTGCAGGAACTACTTTGAAGTCATTGCGACTTGAAGTCGCACAGATAGGAACTGTACTCATTGGAAATCATAAAGTACGACTTGTCATGCGACTTTTAAGTCCCAGGCCGCAGGTCAAGTCACACAAGTGTGAAAGGGGTTTTAGTGTTTTTTTTTTTACAAAAAAAAAAATTGGTTTCTTAGAGTGACTGCCAGCAATTTTAAAGTCTTAGCTGCCTTGTTATAGAGGAAAGAGAACAGAGTAAATCTTGCGAAACAGGGCATTGCAGCACACAGCTTGTAGAGAGAAGCTTTTAAATCTCTCTTGCTGCCCATGATGCAAATGCTGCTCCAATCTGGGGTAATTGCTGTCTTAAGTAATTGCAGAAAGCAACACTTCCGGGGAAAACAAACTATGTGTCCTCGTGATGGTTAGTTGTTCCTCCTGTCAAGCCCAACATCACTACCGGATGCAGTATTTGGACTTTGAGATTGCTGACAGTCGCTGTAGTAACATAATACAAGGTGAACAATACAATGGGAATACCACATGAAGAATTTTCATGTGACTGTTTAAAGAAGACTTTGGCTGTTCCTTTTTCTGTAATGAATTCAAACTCTCTTGGTTTATGATTGACAATTTTATCAGCAATTACTGTCAAACAAAAGCTTTGAGATAAAGTGTAATCTTCGTTAATTAAAAACTGTACACTGCTTTGTATTCAGTAGAGATTCTGGATGAACCCTCTGCACACCGCTATATATGCTTTCTAGCAAACTTTGCAGTAAAAAAACAGAGATTTTTAGTTCACGCATATTGCAATACATATTTAAGCTGGCCACCTGCCTCAAAGTAATCCCTCTATGGCCAGTTCTACTCTGCTCTGCAAATGCTACTGTGGACACAAGGCCCCACTTTGTGTTTGTTTGCCCCATGTTGGCATTGTGTCCACAGTAGCATTTGAAACGCAGGAAAAAAAGGCCCCAACCCTTTTTTCAAAACATGACCGCATGGAACTGTATGGTGCTGCGGCACCACGCAGTTTTGCCCACCCGAAAACGCCTGACATTTTCTGATGCGTGGAAGTTTTGTTAAGAATTAATTGCATCCCCAAGTGTCTGCTACAGAGCAGCCCATCTTACCTATATTCCCCGACTTGCATATGTGCATTCAGGGAACACAAAACTGCATGGTGCCGCAGCACCATACTGTTGCATGCATCCATGTTTTGAAAAAAGGTTTGGGGACATTTTCCTTGCGTTTCTCATAGACAAAGCAGACCATTCACATGAATTCCCCTGCAAATGAGCCACACAGGTAACGTGAATGTACCCTAAAGCTGAGTAATGCGGAAAGTGAAGACAAGGCAAAACAGAAAGAGAGAGAGGATCCTTCCTTCCAGGGGACACTATATATAACATTGACCTTGATCAATATACAATTTTAAGCTATCAGTTTTTTTATATCTTAAAACCCAACTGTACCTTCTGGGCTTACCTCCCTCTTTCCCATTATTAAAACATTTTTTTAAATAAGCACTACTTACTCTCTCCACGCTTCATCATGCTTTCCTCCTCTTCCTCTGTCGCTGAACAGGATTGGGTGGGTGCTTAACTGGAGTTAGTGAAAAAACTATCAGCGCAAGACTAAGTGAAATTCAAATGTGTATAAATGTGCTAGAATAAATCAATATATAAATCCGGCTGCATACACAAATTGTGTCCACACCTCACAACAAAAACATAAAAATCAAAAAACGTGCTGCGCCAGAAGTGCACAAAAATAATAAGTGATTAATGAATCAACAAGTGTTATCAACAAAATATAGTGTCCATCATATGTGCTCTGATGAAACATAAATGTTCATATAAAGTGCTCCAAAGTAATGATTAGTATATCCAGGTGATGACAGGACAGCCTCAATCCCTTGTGAATCAAGCAGGAACCACCAGTGTGTGAACTCCCTCCACCAGTAAGATTGGCCTCTCACCTTGATACCAGACCCAAACGGGCCAGCATGAGCATATCAGGGGATAAACAGACTATCACAGGTAACCTCTCCAGCCTTCACCTCCGGGGGTCGCCAGGACATAAAATAAAGATAAAGCAAAGATCTAGTGCTCTCTGAATGTAAATAATGAGCTTTTATTGAGCATAAAGGGGTAACTCACATTTGTTGGGCACTCAGCCGTGCCTGCTGTTATGGCATTCAGTGTTAGAGAGTAGCACCCGAGCGATCGGCGTCAGGCACGCAGGCTCCGCCTCCCTATACGCGTTACGCCTGGAGCGTGGGCTCCGTTTGGCTTCTTCGGTAGGGGTGAAGTTTGCGTGTCCAGCCTCGCCTATTTACCAATGCTGCTAACGGTGGATTGGCCAGCGGTCACATGTCCTCCTCACTCTGAGCTATGCACAGGACACCGGAACCAAAAGATACACTTCCTGTGATCTTCGGTGTCACTAGCTATTATATCGAGGGGGCAATTTGAAACATATATAGATCTACTAAATCACTACCAGAGACCGCGTGACTGCGCCGCCATCCCCCGGGTGTTTCTCCTAAAATCATCGCATAAAAACATCTTTATTACATAAAATCGCATCATAAAATCGCATTAAATCAAATTATTGCCATAATGTTAAAAACTCACAAAATATATTATTGGTAAAAGTGGAATACCTCTAATATATTGCTAATTCTATAAAATGACACAAAAAAAAAAAAATATTTTATGTATATAAAAATATATAAAAATTAAAAATCTGTATAAAAACTATGACAAATGTCTATATATTAAATGATGAATATTGAGTGAATCTACAGATATTTCAGGGAGGGGGGGCTATCTATCACTAATGAAGCAGTTGAGGTCAAAATCCTTATTTAACCCCCTGGGTGCCAATACTTTCGTCTCATACACCCAGAAGGACTCTCTTCTGCTTAATTGTCGAATGTAGTTTCCCCCCCTCCAATGTGGCTGGACATGTTCAATTCCCCAAAACTTTAGAGAATGAGGGTTTCTATCATGGACTTCTCTAAAGTGCTTGGAGACGCTGTGTGACACCTCACCCTTTTTTTATATTTTTGATGTGTTCTCCTATTCTTACGTTCAGGGGTCGTGATGTGCGACCCACATATTGGAGTCCACAGCCACACTCCATCATGTAGACCACCCCAATGGTGGTACATGTAATTAAATCTTTAATATGGTATTCGTTGCCTGTGCTGTTAGATTTAAACGATTTTCTTTTCTTTATGTTTTTCCTCGTTTGTCGACAGACACCGCATTTCCCACATGCAAAAAATCCGGATAGAAACTGGAAAACAGTATTTTTCATACGCTTAGGGGGATCTACCACTCCCGGTGCTAACCTATCTTTCAACACAGGTGCTCGCCTGTATATGAAACCAGGTTTCTCCGGAAGGTGGGGTCCCAAAACTTTATCTTGTTTGAGGACACTCCAGTGTTTTTTAATGATGCGTTCAACTTGCTTGTGTTGAGCATTATAATCAAGCACAAGCTTAAAATTATTGTTCACCTCCCTTGGTGGTGTCCTCTTGTTTTCCAAAAGTTCAGTTCTATTTAATAATGCTACTTGTTGTAAATCAGAATTCACTTTCTCCATGTTGTATCCCTTTGCCTGAAATCGTTCCACTAGTACAGTACTTTGGACTGTGTAATAAAGTCATTGTCATTTGAGCAATTTCTTTTAATCCTGATAAGTTGTCCCCTCGGAATGTTAAATAGCCAATTTTTATGGTGACAACTATCCATAGGTAAATAGGAGTTGCGGTCGGTGGGTTTAAAAAAATTTTTTGTATGTAAACGACCATCTTTTATAAAAATCTCCAAATCTAGGAAATTCAATTTCTCCTTGCTCTCAGTCCATGTAAGTGCGATATTCTTGTTATTAAAATTCATTCTGGTTTTAAAAAAATTAAAAGATAAAATGTCTCCTTCCCAGATAATAATCAAATCATCAATGAATCTTTTATAGAAGATTAATTCTGGGGGTCTGTTCACTAAAATCTCCTCCTCCTCCCATTGGGCCATAAATAAATTAGCTACGCTGGGGGCAAATCTTGCCCCCATAGCTACGCCTTTGGTTTGTAAAAAATATTCTCCCGCATACCAAAAATAATTGTGATTGAGGCAAAATTCCAAACTTTCTAAAAGAAATTCTACATGTTCCCCATCTAAATCTGATTCATCTAAGGCCCATGCCGCTGCCTCCATTGCAGCCTCATGGCCGATGATAGTGTAAAGAGAACCTACATCCGCCGTAGCAAGGATGCAGTTCTCTGATATGGGTAAATCCTGTAGCAATTGTATCACATTTTTGGTATCTTTGATATATGCTTGTGTTCGGGTAACCAATGGTTGTAAATAAAAATCGATATATTGGCCCAATCTTGAACTGAGGGAGTCAATGCCATTTATAATGGGCCTCCCCGGAGGTTTCTCTACACATTTGTGAACTTTAGGGAGGAAATAAATAATAGGGGTTCTACAGGCAATGGGATTCAAATAAAGTGCTTCTTTCTTATTTAAAATAGCATTAGTCAATCCATTTTTGATAAGTTTCTCCAATTCTTTCTTGTAATCATTCACCGGATTGTGTCGTAATCGGGAATATGTGTTCTGATCTGAGAGTTGTCTCCTCATCTCATTATCATAGTATTCTGTGCTCATGACAACGATACCCCCGCCTTTGTCAGCTGGTCGTATCACCACTTTTTTGTTTTTCTCTAGGCTGGCTATGCCGTTTTGGATCCACTGTGGATCTTGCATTTTTCTGACTTTCAAGTGTTCAACATCATGAGCTACCAGATTTTTGAACACTTCCATATATTTGTTATCTTTGTTTGGCGGGTTAAACACCGATTTATTTTTCAAAGTGGAGTGATGTGTTCTCTCACTCACATTGGGTCGGTTGTCCGGTTTGGCCAGAAAATACTTTTTTTGAGTTAGCGTTCTCATATATTTCTGTAGATTCACATAGGTGTCGAATTTGCTTAGCTCATGATGTTGAACACTTGAAAGTCAGAAAAATGCAAGATCCACAGTGGATCCAAAACGGCATAGCCAGCCTAGAGAAAAACAAAAAAGTGGTGATACGACCAGCTGACAAAGGCGGGGGTATCGTTGTCATGAGCACAGAATACTATGATAATGAGATGAGGAGACAACTCTCAGATCAGAACACATATTCCCGATTACGACACAATCCGGTGAATGATTACAAGAAAGAATTGGAGAAACTTATCAAAAATGGATTGACTAATGCTATTTTAAATAAGAAAGAAGCACTTTATTTGAATCCCATTGCCTGTAGAACCCCTATTATTTATTTCCTCCCTAAAGTTCACAAATGTGTAGAGAAACCTCCGGGGAGGCCCATTATAAATGGCATTGACTCCCTCAGTTCAAGATTGGGCCAATATATCGATTTTTATTTACAACCATTGGTTACCCGAACACAAGCATATATCAAAGATACCAAAAATGTGATACAATTGCTACAGGATTTACCCATATCAGAGAACTGCATCCTTGCTACGGCGGATGTAGGTTCTCTTTACACTATCATCGGCCATGAGGCTGCAATGGAGGCAGCGGCATGGGCCTTAGATGAATCAGATTTAGATGGGGAACATGTAGAATTTCTTTTAGAAAGTTTGGAATTTTGCCTCAATCACAATTATTTTTGGTATGCGGGAGAATATTTTTTACAAACCAAAGGCGTAGCTATGGGGGCAAGATTTGCCCCCAGCGTAGCTAATTTATTTATGGCCCAATGGGAGGAGGAGGAGATTTTAGTGAACAGACCCCCAGAATTAATCTTCTATAAAAGATTCATTGATGATTTGATTATTATCTGGGAAGGAGACATTTTATCTTTTAATTTTTTTAAAACCAGAATGAATTTTAATAACAAGAATATCGCACTTACATGGACTGAGAGCAAGGAGAAATTGAATTTCCTAGATTTGGAGATTTTTATAAAAGATGGTCGTTTACATACAAAAAATTTTTTTAAACCCACCGACCGCAACTCCTATTTACCTATGGATAGTTGTCACCATAAAAATTGGCTATTTAACATTCCGAGGGGACAACTTATCAGGATTAAAAGAAATTGCTCAAATGACAATGACTTTATTACACAGTCCAAAGTACTAGTGGAACGATTTCAGGCAAAGGGATACAACATGGAGAAAGTGAATTCTGATTTACAACAAGTAGCATTATTAAATAGAACTGAACTTTTGGAAAACAAGAGGACACCACCAAGGGAGGTGAACAATAATTTTAAGCTTGTGCTTGATTATAATGCTCAACACAAGCAAGTTGAACGCATCATTAAAAAACACTGGAGTGTCCTCAAACAAGATAAAGTTTTGGGACCCCACCTTCCGGAGAAACCTGGTTTCATATACAGGCGAGCACCTGTGTTGAAAGATAGGTTAGCACCGGGAGTGGTAGATCCCCCTAAGCGTATGAAAAATACTGTTTTCCAGTTTCTATCCGGATTTTTTGCATGTGGGAAATGCGGTGTCTGTCGACAAACGAGGAAAAACATAAAGAAAAGAAAATCGTTTAAATCTAACAGCACAGGCAACGAATACCATATTAAAGATTTAATTACATGTACCACCATTGGGGTGGTCTACATGATGGAGTGTGGCTGTGGACTCCAATATGTGGGTCGCACATCACGACCCCTGAACGTAAGAATAGGAGAACACATCAAAAATATAAAAAAGGGTGAGGTGTCACACAGCGTCTCCAAGCACTTTAGAGAAGTCCATGATAGAAACCCTCATTCTCTAAAGTTTTGGGGAATTGAACATGTCCAGCCACATTGGAGGGGGGGAAACTACATTCGACAATTAAGCAGAAGAGAGTCCTTCTGGGTGTATGAGACGAAAGTATTGGCACCCAGGGGGTTAAATAAGGATTTTGACCTCAACTGCTTCATTAGTGATAGATAGCCCCCCCCTCCCTGAAATATCTGTAGATTCACTCAATATTCATCATTTAATATATAGACATTTGTCATAGTTTTTATACAGATTTTTAATTTTTATATATTTTTATATACATAAAATATTTTTTTTTTTTTTTTGTGTCATTTTATAGAATTGGCAATATATTAGAGGTATTCCACTTTTACCAATAATATATTTTGTGAGTTTTTAACATTATGGCAATAATTTGATTTAATGCGATTTTATGATGCGATTTTATGTAATAAAGATGTTTTTATGCGATGATTTTAGGAGAAACACCCGGGGGATGGCGGCGCAGTCACGCGGTCTCTGGTAGTGATTTAGTAGATCTATATATGTTTCAAATTGCCCCCTCGATATAATAGCTAGTGACACCGAAGATCACAGGAAGTGTATCTTTTGGTTCCGGTGTCCTGTGCATAGCTCAGAGTGAGGAGGACATGTGACCGCTGGCCAATCCACCGTTAGCAGCATTGGTAAATAGGCGAGGCTGGACACGCAAACTTCACCCCTACCGAAGAAGCCAAACGGAGCCCACGCTCCAGGCGTAACGCGTATAGGGAGGCGGAGCCTGCGTGCCTGACGCCGATCGCTCGGGTGCTACTCTCTAACACTGAATGCCATAACAGCAGGCACGGCTGAGTGCCCAACAAATGTGAGTTACCCCTTTATGCTCAATAAAAGCTCATTATTTACATTCAGAGAGCACTAGATCTTTGCTTTATCTTTATTTTATGTCCTGGCGACCCCCGGAGGTGAAGGCTGGAGAGGTTACCTGTGATAGTCTGTTTATCCCCTGATATGCTCATGCTGGCCCGTTTGGGTCTGGTATCAAGGTGAGAGGCCAATCTTACTGGTGGAGGGAGTTCACACACTGGTGGTTCCTGCTTGATTCACAAGGGATTGAGGCTGTCCTGTCATCACCTGGATATACTAATCATTACTTTGGAGCACTTTATATGAACATTTATGTTTCATCAGAGCACATATGATGGACACTATATTTTGTTGATAACACTTGTTGATTCATTAATCACTTATTATTTTTGTGCACTTCTGGCGCAGCACGTTTTTTGATTTTTAAGCTTAACTGGAGTTGACCTTTTTAAAGTAATTGCTCAGGCAGCACAGTTCCGATTACGCTATGACATTATTGATTGTGGTTATATTAATAAAGCCTTTTTCATCTAGGGTGCTAGGGGTTCATTGAGCTAAAAGCAATTTCTGCTTCTTAGATAAGTAAAGCTGATCTTTCCAGCCTATCAAAGATAAGACACCTATAACCTTTCTAACATCTGTAAAGGGGACAGTCTTCTCACTAATCCCCAATGTAAGGGGGCACTACATTAACCACTTATGTAAAAGGTCACTACACTAAGCACTAATGTAAGGGGGGCACTACACTAAGCACTAATGTAAGGGGGGCACTACACTAAGCACTAATGTAAGGGGGCACTACACTAAGCACTAATGTAAGGGGGCACTACAGTAAGCACTAATGTAAGGGGGCACTACACTAAGCACTAATGTAAGGGGGCACTACACTAAGCACTAATGTAAGGGGGCACTACAGTAAGCACTAATGTAAGGGGGCACTACACTAAGCACTAATGTAAGGGGGCACTACAGTAAGCACTAATGTAAGGGGACACTACACTAAGCACTAATGTAAGGGGGCACTACCCTAAGCACTCATGTAAGGGGGGTACTAATGTAAGGGGGAAGTACACTAAGCACTAATGGAAGGGAGGGGTACTAAACGAAGCACTAATGTAAGGGGGGGACACTACACTAAGCACTAATGTAAGGGGGAACTACACGAAGCACTAATGTAAGGGGGAACTACACTAAGCACTAATGTAAGGGGGCACTACCCTAAGCACTCATGTAAGGGGGGTACTAAACTAAGCACTAATGTAAGGGGGAAGTACACTAAGCACTAATGTAAGGGGGAAGTACATTGAGCACTAATGGAAGGGAGGGGTACTAAACTAAGCACTAATGTAAGGGGGGAACACTACACTAAGCACTAATGTAAGGGTGGGACACTACACTAAGCACTAATGTAAGGGGGAACTACACTAAGCACTTATGTAAAAGGTCACTACACTAAGCACTAATGTAAGGGGGGCACTACACTAAGCACTAATGTAAGGGGGGCACTACACTAAGCACTAATGTAAGGGGGCACTACACTAAGCACTAATGTAAGGGGGCACTACAGTAAGCACTAATGTAAGGGGGCACTACACTAAGCACTAATGTAAGGGGGCACTACACTAAGCACTAATGTAAGGGGGCACTACAGTAAGCACTAATGTAAGGGGGCACTACACTAAGCACTAATGTAAGGGGGCACTACAGTAAGCACTAATGTAAGGGGACACTACACTAAGCACTAATGTAAGGGGGCACTACCCTAAGCACTCATGTAAGGGGGGTACTAATGTAAGGGGGAAGTACACTAAGCACTAATGTAAGGGGGAAGTACACTAAGCACTAATGGAAGGGAGGGGTACTAAACGAAGCACTAATGTAAGGGGGGGACACTACACTAAGCACTAATGTAAGGGGGAACTACACGAAGCACTAATGTAAGGGGGAACTACACTAAGCACTAATGTAAGGGGGCACTACCCTAAGCACTCATGTAAGGGGGGTACTAAACTAAGCACTAATGTAAGGGGGAAGTACACTAAGCACTAATGTAAGGGGGAAGTACATTGAGCACTAATGGAAGGGAGGGGTACTAAACTAAGCACTAATGTAAGGGGGGAACACTACACTAAGCACTAATGTAAGGGGGGGACACTACACTAAGCACTAATGTAAGGGGGAACTACACTAAGCACTAATGTAAGGGGGCACAACACTAAGCACTGATGTAAAGGGGGGCACTACACTAAGCACTGATGTAAGGGGGGGGCACTACACTAAGCACTGATGTAAGGGGGGGGCACTAAACTAAGCACTTATGTAAAGGGGAACTACACTAAGCAATAATGTAAGGTAGCACTACACTAAGCACTGATGTAAGGGGGGCACTACACTAAGCACTAATGTAAGGGGGGAACTACACAAAGCACAAATGTAAGGGGGTAACTACATTAAGCACAAATGTAAGGGGGCATTACACTAACCACTAATGTAGGGGAGCGCTATACTAACCACTAATGTAAGGAGGCACTACACTAAGCACTAATGTAGGGGAACGCTATACTAACCACTAATGTAGTGGAAAGCTATACTGACCACTAATGTAAGGGGGGAACTACACTAACCACTAATGTAAGGGGGGAACTACACTAACCACTAATATAAGAGGGGAACTACACTAACCACTAATATAAGAGGGGAACTACACTAACCACTAATGTAGGGGGGGAACTAGACTAACCACTAATGTAGGGGAGCGCTACACTAACCACTAATGTAAGGAGGCACTACACTAACCACTAATGTAGGGGAGCGCTACACTAACCACTAATGTAAGGAGGCACTACACTAACCACTAATGTAGGGGAACGTTATACTAACCACTACTGTAGGGGGACACTATACTAACCACTAATGTAAGGTAGCGCTATACTAACCACTTATGTAAGGGAATAACCACTAATGTAAGGGGGCACTACACTGACCACTAATGTAAGAGGGGGGAACTACATTAACCACTAATGTAGGGGAGTGCTATACTAACCATTAATGTAGGGGAGCGCTATACTAACCACTAATGTAGGGGAGTGCTATACTAACCACTAATGTAGGGGAGTGCTATACTAACCACTAATGTAGGGGAGCACTATACTAACCACTTATGTAAGGGGACACTACACTGACCACTAATGTAAGGGGGCACTACACTGACCACTAATGTAAGGGGGGAACTACATTAACCACTAATATAGGGGGGGAACTACATTAACCACTAATGTAGGGGGGGAACTAAACTAACCACTAATGTAGGGGAGTGCTATACTAACCACTAATGTAGGGGAGAGCTATACTAACCACTTATGTAAGGGGACACTACCATAACCACTAATGTAAGGGGGCACTACACTGACCACTAATGTAAGGGGGAACTACATTAACCACTAATGTAGGAGGGGGGGAACTACACTAACCACTAATGTAGGGGGGGGGGGAACTACACTAACCACTAATGTAGGGGAGTGCTATACTATCCACTAATGTAAGGGGGCACTACACTAAGCACTAATGTAAGGGGGACACTACAATAACCACTAATGTAAGGAGGCACTACACTAAGCACTCATGTAAGGGGGGCACTACACTAAGCACTAAAGCAAATTATTTGTTAAATGTTATTACTGTAGATAATTTTGTTGTATAAAGCAGCCCTGGGTGTCAGATAAGCTAAGTGTGCCACATTCCTTCTTCTTATTTTTCACTTGTACCTCAGGCTGATGTGCTCTGTAGATATAGGAATTATTAAAAAAGGCTCACTGAAACCTGTAAGGTATTTTAAGGGTTTCTCCATAGTAAAAATATTCAGAAAGGCTGTAGTAAAGTTTTAATGTTGTCATAGTTATCTGGAGTGTAATGGTATGATCACAACCTATTTAGGTGTACAAAGATTAAGACACATAAGTAGAATTAGCAATTTGAAACTGTGCCAGGCTTTACATTTGGGACATCACATCTATGGAAAAAAAATGAAAGTGTATCTAAACCCAAAAGCAAAAATAGTAATTCATTGCAGCTTAACAATCCTTATATGTAGTGGCTGCATTTGTTTTCCTCCTTCAATTATTTTTTTTATTATACTCGCCTGGTAATTCTGCCTGTAACACACTTCCGGTCCTTGTATGACTACACTCACCCACCCTTCTGTATCAGGGCAACAGAATCCAGATAGGACTAAAGCCCCGTACACACGATCAGATTATCGAACGATCTGTCGTCCGTTTTTTGTGGCATGCTAGTCTGATGTGGAAAGTGAAGAGGTTATTTTCATACGAATTTTCCCGTATGACAGAATTCTACTTCAGAAGTGATGTCATGTGTTGAATTGCTTTGTATGTGTTCTTTCGTCCCTGAGCATGCCTAGTCTTGCTCTTAAGATTTTTTTCCGTCGAAATCTGTACTAATGAGACGAAAATCGGACGTTGTATTACGGACAACAAAAATTTTATAGCCTGCACATCAGGATTTTGTCAGTCGAAAAGTCGGAGTTGGCTGTCGAAAGCACCATACTAACAATTGGAAAATCAGCAGATCGGTCGTCGGACGAATTTTCCCTACAGATTTTCTTATCGTGTGTATGGGCCTTAAGAAACCCTGTCTCTCTTCTGTTCCTCATAACATAGAGAGATGTGCTTCTCAACAAAGCTGAGTACAATGTAATTGATAACAATCAGCACAGGCAAAGGGCACAGAAAGTTATCCGCTCACAAGATTTCTGGCAAGATCAACTAGTATTAATTTGAACTTCTCAAACAGTTATAACGAAACCCATTCAATGGCCGACAGTGGACAAATAAGAGAAAATTGTTCTTGGGTTTTGCATACACTTTACGTCATTTAAATGAATTTCAACTGACATATAGAAACATAGAATGTGTCGGCAGATAAGAACCATTTGGCCCATCTAGTCTGCCCAATATATCTGAATCCTATGAATAGTCCCTGGCCCTATCTTATATGAAGGATAGCCTTATGCCTGTCCCATGCATGCTTAAACTCCTTCACTGTATTTGCAGCTACCACTTCTGCAGGAAGGTTATTCCATGCATCCACTACTCTCTCAGTAAAGTAATACTTCCTCATATTACTTTTAAACCTTTGCCCCTCTAATTTAAAACTGTGTCCTCTTGTGGTAGTTTTTCTTCTTTTAAATATGCTCTCCTCCTTTACCGAGTTGATTCCCTTTATGTATTTAAAAGTTTCTATCATATCCCCTCTGTCTCTTCTTTCTTCCAAGCTATACATGTTAAGGTCCTTTAACCTTTCCTGGTAAGTTTTTTCCTGCAATCCATGTACTAATTTAGTAGCTCTTCTCTGAACTCTCTCTAGAGTATCTGTATCCTTCTGGAGATATGGCCTCCAGTACTGCGCACAATACTCCAAGTGAGGTCTCACCAGTGTTCTGTACAGCGGCATAAAGGCGATCCTCTTTCTGGGCAGCTGTTTTTTAGCCTTTATTTCTGTGATTTCTATATTTCTACATTTTCACCCTGAAATATACTTCCATGATTCATATACTGTACATATCATTTTAGCCTAGCGATTAACTGATCTCTCATTTCAATTTTCTTTTGACAGATTTCCTGGCTTTGGAAAATCAGGAGTTGAACAATATCTGTTATCTAAACAGACAACAAAACCCAAAGAGAACATCTCCATTATTGTAAGTTAGTTCAGCTACATTGTTTCTGTATTCAGAGTTCCTCAACTCTTTCATAACTGTTTTTTCAGTGCCAGTATACTGTGCATTGGTTAACCTTAACCTTTTAAGACTAATTTGCCTACCTAAATCATTTTTATATTTTTTAAGCCATGTATAGTTTTATTGGTACATGGTTTTACCAAATACCCTGCTTATTAGGCTGACAAATCAACAAAAAATGTTAAAAATGCATTTTAATAATATTTAGCAAATTTAAAAGTGATATTAAAGACAGGTTTGTTTTTTTTTTTTGTATAAAAATGTTCTACTTACTTGCTCTGTGCAGTTGTTTTGCACAAAGCAACCCTGATCCTCCTTATCTCGGGTCCCCTTCCAGTGCTTCCTGCCTCTCCCTTCTGCCGAGTGCCCCCACAGCAAGCAGCTTGCTACAGGGGCACCCAAGCAGGCTCACTCCTGAGCCACTGCTCAGTTTGTCCATTCAAATACTGCACTCGGCCCCACCCCCACTCTCTCCTCATTGGCACACTGGCTTTGTTTGACAGTAGCAGCAGCCAATGGCTCCCACTGCTGTCTCAGCCAATGAGGAGGATCTCGTGCACAGCGTGGACGAAGATCGGGCTCAGGTAAGGATTGGAGGGCTGCTGCACACAGAAGGTGTTTTACCTTCATGCATAGAATGTACTATGCACTACTATAAGTCACTGATCACCTCCATTACTAGTATGAAAAAAAATTCCATTATATATATCTCATAGTTTGTAGACACTATAACTTTTTTTGCAAGCCAATCAATATACACTTAATGGGATTTATTTTTTATTTTTAACAAAGACAATTAGCAGAATACATTTTTGCCATAATATATGGAGAAATTAGATTTTTAAAATGTTTTTGTTGGATATGTTTTTCACAATTTATGCTTTTTTTTTGTTTATAGCACAAAAAATGAAAAACCCAGCGGTGATCAAATACCACCAAAAGAAAGCTCTATTTGTGTGAAAAAAATGTTAAAAATGTTGTTTGTGTACAGCATTGCATGCCCATGTAATCGCCAGTTAAAGTAGCTTAGTGCCAAATAGTAAAAAATTACCTGGTCATGAAGGGGGCAAAACCTTCCAGAGCTTAGGTGGTTAATCGGCTTCTGTCAAAGGAAAATTTTCCATCAATCAGTGGAGGCAGCTAATCAGCTACCACCAGTCATCGTTTTCTGACAGTGATGTGTACCGCTGTCAGAATACAGTATCCTGACGGGGGAATTCCTCCATCCACATTGATTGTGGGGATGAAGGTTTCTATTAGTTTTTGGGGCTTTTGTTGATCTGCAAGTTCTGTGTTGTTTTACATACATATAAAGGTGTACAGTGGGGAAAATAATGATTTGATCCCCTGCAGATTTTGTAAGTTTGCCCACTTACAAAGAAACAAAGGGTCTATTATTGTTATCACAGGTGTTATTTAAATGATAGAGACAGAATATCAACTCAAAATCCAGAAAAAAACATGGATGGGTCTTTCAGCAGGAAAATGCAGGACAAAACATACCGCCAAAGCAACAAAGGAGTGGCTCAAGAAGAAGCACATTAAGGTAATGGAGTGGCGAAGCCAGTCTCCCGACCCTAATCTTATTGAAAATTTATGGAGGGAGCTGAAACTTCGAGTTGTCAAGCGACAGCTTAGAAACCTTAAGGATTTAGAGAAGATCTGTAATGAAGAGTGGACCAAAATCCTCCTGAGATATGTGCAAACCTGGTCACTAAATACAAGAAACGTCTTAACTCTGTGCTTGCCAACAAGGGTTTCTCCACCAAGTACAAAGTCATGTTTTGCTTGGGGATCAAATACTTTTTTTACTCACGGAACTGCAACTAAATTTATAGCATTTGATTTATGTGTTTTGTTTTTTCTGGATTTTTGGTTGATATTCTATCATTTAAAATACAGATATAATCAAAATGATTGACCCTTCATTTCTTTGTAAGTGGGCAAACTTACAAAATCTGCAGGCGATCAATTATTCATTTTCTCCACTGTATATCTATAGGCTCTCCCCATCCTCGACAGAGCACACTTGTGGGAAGACTCAATTGGCTGGGCAGTGTTTTCCTAGCTATCGCTCATGATGGGGGGGGGGCCCGAGAGTGCCCCTCCTCCATGGACCTCAATATGTACAGCTGAGAGGTATTGTAATATTTTTAATTTTAATGTGTTTATTAGAATTTTACAAAGAATATACACACAGCTAGGTAGCAACATTCAAACACCAAGACAAACAAAAATAAAGATGGGAGGTACAATCTGCATATTCCTCATACACAATTAACAATCCAATCAAATGAAAGGATGGGATCCGGACTCGAGCATACGTCCAAAACTTTAAACATTGGAGCACCAAGAATGCATAGGAATTAATATAACAATCCAAAAAGTGAGTACCCCCCACCAATAGTACTAAGTACCAACTATAACCCTTACCACTTAAGCCCCAGAAGATTTTACCCCCTTCCTGACCAGGCCCTATTTTGCGATTCGGCACTGCTTGAATTTAACGGACAATTGCGCGGTCGTGCGACGCTGTACCTAAACAAATTTGACGTCCTTTTTTTCCCACAAACAGCGCTTTCTTTTAGTGGTATTTGATCACCAGTGCGATTTTTTGATCACGCGCTATAAACAAAAAAAGAGCGTCAATTTTGAAAAAATAACTATTTTTCACATTTATTTATATGAAATTCCAAAAAAAAAATGTAAAAATCAAAATTTTTTACCATTTTTGGCCAATTTGTTTTCTGCTACATATGTTTGGTAAAAAAAATCGCAATAAGCCTATTTTGATTGGTTTGCGCAAAAGTTATTGCGTTTACTAACTACGGGAAAGATTTTTGTCATTTTTGTTGTTTGTTTTTTATTTTTTTATCGAGTAATGGCGGCGATCTGCAATTTTTTTTTTTGTGGGACTGTGACATTGCGGCGGACAGATCGGACCCTTGACTGACATTTTTGACACTTTTGGGGGTACCAGTAACATTACTACAGTAATCAGTGCTATACATATGCACTATTACTGTAAAAATGACACTGGCAGGGAAGGGGTTAACTTTATTGGAGAGGGAGGGGTTAAGTGTGTCCCTAGGGGCATGTTTCTAACTGTGCAGGGATGTGGCTGTGTGTGTAACAGCAGAGATCAACGGTCCTACATAGCAGGACCGTTTGATCTCTGCTGTTACACAAGGGAGAATGACAGGCGGCCGTGTTTACATGAGTCGCCTGCCTTTCTCCCTCTGTAACCGACGATCGCGAGTGCCCCGCGGAGGTGTCCGTGAACAAGCGGGGGCAGGAGCGCGCCTTCGGCGGCGCACGCTCGCTCGCCCCCTATTGGCTCACAGGCTAGTGACCGGTACGTCACTTTGCCTGCACGGGGCTGACCGCCGCAGTAAATGTACTTGCGGCGGTCGGCAAGTGGTTAAAAATAAAAGTGTCTTTGTAAGAGTATCAAGAAATAGAAAAGAGCAAAAGTGATCAGAAGCAGGCTGAGAACAAGAAAGACACCCATCCCCCACGATCCAATTTAAACATTAGGTTGTAAATGAGAGATGCATATTTTTGGCCCATGAATCCCAATTTTTTTCAAGTTTCCTAACCTTATCATGGAGGATACTTGCAATGTATTCATGTACCACGATCCATGTAATTTTCCTTTTTGCTTGTACAAGAGACACACAAGGCCGCTTCCACGATTTGGCAATCGTCGTCTTAGCCCCAAATAAAATAAATCAGACGTTGTAAATGATTAGATATTCGTTCAATTGGGATATTCCATAAAGCGGTGTGGGGCGTTTGTGGGTCCTGCACTCCCGTGACTCTACGCAGCAAGGCTTATTTACCGTTCCAGAAGCTGCGAATCCTGGGACGTTGTATTTTAAAATTTTAGTCAATTAAATTTTTCTTTAGTTTCTATGAAGATTTGTACATGTTTTTGTCAGTTGTCAGATCACTTGCTAAGGGATGACCACCAGCTAATCTTTTTTAGGTTTTGTGCACACAGGGCTTAAGAAAACATCTCTTTTGCAGGCTAGTGACTCTTTTTTTTCTGCCCATAAAAGCACCTCTATTTTAGCCTATGTGTCCATGCACACATATAGCTGTGGCCAAAAGTTTTGAGAATGACACAAAAATGTATTTTCACAAAGTCTGCTGCTTCGGTGTTTTTATTTATTTTTTTTGTCAGATGTTACTTTGGTATACTGAGGTATAATTACAAGCATTCCATAAGTGTCAAAGGTTTTTATTGACAATTACATTAAGTTTATGCAGAGTTAATATTTGCAGTGCTGACCCTTCTTTTTCAAGAACTCTGCAATTGGCCCTGGCATGCTGGCAATCAACTTCTGGGCCACATCCTGACTGATGGCAGCCCATTCTTGCCTATTTAACCACTTTACCACCGGAGGATTTTGCTGTCTTCCGTCCAGGCCACTTTTTGCGATTCGGCGCTGTGCGACTTCAACTGACAATTGCGCGGTCGTGCGACGCCGTACCCAAACGAAATTTACGTCCTTTGATTCCCACAAACAGAGCTTTCTTTTGGTGGTATTTGATCACCTGTGCGATTTTTACTTTTTGCGCTATAAACAAAAAAAGAGCGTTTATTTTGAAAAAATAACAATATTTTTAACATTTTTTTATATGAAATTCCCCCCAAAAAAGATGTAAAAACCAATTTTTTAAAAAATTTTTGGCCAATTTGTTTTATGCTACATATGTTTGGTAAAAAAAATCGCAATAAGCGTATTTTGATTGGTTTGCGCAAAAGTTATTGCGTTTACTAACAAAGGGAAAGATTTCTGTCATTTTTGGTGTTTTTTTTTTAACGCGTAATGGCGACTATCTGCGATTTTTTTTTTGCGGGACTGCGACATTGCGGCGGACAGATCGGACCCTTGACTGACATTTTTGACACTTTTGGGGGTACCAGTGACATTACTGCAGTAATCAGTGCTGTATATATGCACTGTTACTGTAAAAATGACACTGGCAGGGAAGGGGTTAATTTTATTGGAGAGGGAGGGGTTAATGTATGCCTGGTGCTTACTGACGTGTACGGGGGGGAGGTGACTGTGTGAGTCATGGACAGATCGGATTGTCCAGCTATGCTGAACAGTCCGATCTGTCACTCCCTGTCACTATGGAGTTCCGCCCGCTGTGTTTACACACAGCGGGCGGATCTCCAGACTCGATCCCCGACGATCGGGTAAGATCCCTGGCCCGACTCCCGCTGTGAATGAAAACAGCGGGAGCGAGCCTCCGGCGGCGCGCAAGCGCCGCCCAGAAGGGGGAGTGTCTGACGACGTTAATACTACGTCGTCAGACGATAACGAGCCACTCTGCCGCAGTAGTATTACTGTGAGCGGTTCTAAAGTGGTTAATGCTTGGAGTTTGTCAGAATTTGTGGGGGTTTTTTTGTTCACCCGTCTCTTGAAGATTGACCACAAGTTCTCAATAAGATTAAGGTCTGGAGAGTTTCCTGCCCACAGACCCAAAACTTTGATGTTTTGTTCCCCAAGCCACTTAGTTATCACTTTTGAGCTATGGCAAAATGCTCCATCATGTTGGAAAAGGCATTGTTCGTAACCAAACTGTTCTTGGATGGTTGGGAGAAGTTGCTCTCGGAGGATGTTTTTGTATCATTTATTGATGGCTATGTTTTTAGGCAAAATTGTGAGTGAGCCCACTTCCTTGCCTGAGAAGCAACCCCACACATGAATGGTGGGAATGAATTAAGGTTGGCATGACACAGGACTAATGGTAGCGCTCACCTCCGGAATACTTCAGAGAAAATGACTTTACCCTATTCCTCAGCAGTCCAATCCCTTTACCTTTTGCAGAATATCAGTCTGTTCCTGGTGTTTTTAGATGTGTTTTAGCGCGTCAAGCGGTTAAGCGTTAATGGATTCCACTGGGAGAAGTGGCTTCTTTGCTGCCCTGCTTGACACCAGACCATCCTCCAAAAGTCTTCGCCTCACTGTGCGTGCAGATGGACTCACACCTGCCTGCTGCCATTCCTGAGCAATCTCTGCACTCGTAATGCCCCGATCCCCCAACTGAATCAACTGTAGGAGACGATCCTGGCACTTGCTGGACTTTCTTGGGCAGCTTGAAGCCTTCTTCACAAATGCAGTGGAAATGTTTTTTATGGGATTAAAGCAGAGTTCCACCCCTTACATGCCACATTTGGCATTTAATTTTTTTTTTTTTGGGGTGGTGGGTACCTAGTTTTGACAGGTACCCAGCTCCTACTTCTGCTCAGGCCACCTAGATGAATTGAGCGGAAGTTCTCCCCCTCCCCCTCCCTCCCTGCAAACTTCTGGGACACGTCACAGGTCCCAGAAGGTTGCCCGGCCATTAGGGAGGCGCAGCAGGACTCGCGTATGCGCAGTGTACACCCAGCTGTGAAGCCACATGCTTTTACAGCCGGGTGCCCACACTTGTAATGCCGGGGCCAGGGATAGGGTTCAAGCGGCCGCATCGCTGGACCGTGGTACAGGTGAGTGTGAGTGTTTATTAAAATTCAGCAGCTACACTTTTTGTAGCTGCTGACTTTTAATAAACACAAAAATGACTGGAACTTCGCTTTAAGTTCTTTTTAACCACTTGTTGACCAGCCGCTGTAGTTATACTGCGGCAGGTCGGCTCTGTTACGCGAAACGACGTACCTGTACGTCGTTTTGTTTAGCAGTTAGTGGGGGCGTGGGTGCCGCCAGGGGCGTGCGCGCCGATTGGTCTAGCGTTGGAGCCAATCAGCGGGTCCAGAAGACGCGATGTCCGCTGGGTATCCGCGGTTGCTCCCCATGGAGACAGAATGACAAAGTAAATACGGCACACAGCTGTTCTGTCAGTGATGAACACAGGGATACTGTGTTCCTCCTATTTAGGAACACAGGTTTCTGTGTTCATCCAGTAAGTACATCCCCTACACAGTTAGAAAGCACCCCCTAGGCACAGATTTAACCCTTTGCTCACCCCTGGTGTTAACCCTTTCCCTGCCAGTGTCATTTATACAGTAATTTCCTTTTTTTTAGCACTGATTACTGTAATAATGTCTCTGGTCGTGTCAAAAGTGTCAGTTAGGTGTCCGATTTGTCCGCCGCAATGTCACAGTCCTGCTAAAAATCGCTGATCGCTGCCATTACTAGTAAAAAAATAAATAAATAAATAAAAATGACATAAATCTTTCCCCTAGTTTGTAGACGTGATAACTTTTGCGCAAATCAATCAATGTACACTTATTGGGATTTTTTTTAGCAGAATACATATTGGCCCAAACTAATGAAAAAATTAGATTTTTTAATTGTGAATGTTTTATAGCAGAAAGTAAAAAATATTGTAGTTTTTTTTTTTTTCCCGAATTTTGCTGATTATAGCGCAAAAAAAAAAAACGGCAGAGGTGATCAAATACTATCAAAAGAAAGCTCTATTTGTGGGAAAAAAAGGACATACATTTTATGCGGGTACAGCGTGACACGACCGCGTAATTGTCAGTTAAAATAACGCAGTGCCAGATTGCAAAAAATGGCCTGGTCATTAAGGGGGTAAAACCTTAAGTGGTTAATGGCAAAAAGGGACATTGTAATTAATTGCAATTCGTCTGATCACTCTTCATTACATTCTGGAGTACATGAAAATTGCCGTCATAAAAAAGTAGGCAGCAGACTTTGTGAAAATTAATATTTATGTCATTCTCAAAACTTTTGGCCATGGCTGCAGATGTCTACAGGCATGCGTTCATTCATTCCAATTGTCAGAATAAATTAATATTCTGATTAGTGGAATCCATTAACGCTTAAAGAGGAAGTAAACCCTCCTCTACAACTTGTACCTATAGGTAAGCCTATATTAAGGCTTACCTATCTATAGGTACTGTAAATATCTCCTAAACATGCACCGTTTAGAAGATATTTACCTTACATGCAGCCAGTGACGTCACTGGCGCATGCGCTCTGAAGGAACGGGCGCTGGTGCCGTTTCTTCAGAGCCCCATGCCGTGACCGTCGGCTCCCGCGCGCGTGCGCGGGAGTGACGTCACCGCGGCTCCGGCCAATTAGATGGCCGGATGCCGCGACCCCAGAAGAAGGGCGACTGGACATGTCGCCCGCCATACAGGTAAGCGGGCGGCACGGCGGGGGCTCGTTCTAAGGTAAGTATTTTATAATGAGCTAGTATGCGATGCATACTAGCTCATTATGTGTTTGTCTTTCAGGTTCCAAAAAAAAAAAAAAGTTTCATGGGTTTACAACCTCTTTAACCGCTTGACGCGCTTAAACACATCTAAATGCGTGCACAATGTTTTTTAAGCTGCTTTTTCCTGCCAGGAGTAAATTACATTCAGAGGAGAAAATTAAATGCTCTGTGGGCACGAGACCTTAGAGAGGTTCTGCAAGAGGACATGGACAGATCCCTGAAATAACAGCAGGTTGTTTAATCAGATGTTGCGGTTACCTTACGATTTAGTCAGATCTGCTGTATTTAATATAGGAGGTTGTGTTTTCAATACCATTTGTGTAGTATACAAGTTTGTTTTGTTTTTCCTTCATGGTGCAATCTGTAATAAAAACATTGTTTACAGATTGGAGATTACGGCCCAATGTGGGTCTACCCAACCGCAACATTCGACTGCATTGTGGCTGATCCTAGGAAAGGATCCAAAATGTACGGCTTGAAGAGCTATATTGAATACCAGCTAACAACAACAGTAAGTGAACAGAACAACTGGTAACATATGTTAAACACATGTCATATATTTTATTTGGAATGCGGCCTCCTCAGAGTTGTTTTTATTATTAGCAGCATGTGGAGGCTGAAACTCTTTTAAAATAATATAGTGGCTTTTGGAAGCACTGAGCATCACATGCTTTAATATCTGTCTGCTGATGATTGCAAAATGAAGTAGAAATCCAGGCTAAAACTCCCTTTACAACAGGTATTGTATATACTTGTTTATCAAAAAGTAAATATATATACGGCATATTATAACATACTGCTAGTACAAGGGTCTGCAGCTTTTATAATGCAATAGTCTGCCAGGGGGGATTTGTCTATCCATGCTGTCAGTGTGGATGAAGGAATGTGTTTTTTTTCTTTGTTTGGTCTGTAGGCTGAACAAAAAAAAAAAAAATCATTGTATGACCAGCCTTAGAGAGGGTGGTTACATACCTACAAATTATTGTAAAAATACATTTTTCCTTGTAGTGGTTTCCTTGGAGCAGATTTATACATAGGCTGCAATAGGCATCTTGCATTCGTCAGAATAGCTTGCAATGGGCAATTAGAGGAACCCTTTCAGGGATAAATTAACATATTAAAATACAATGTACTACTCCAAGCCATGAGATCTTTACCCTTTGTTAGGACAGACAGTGTTCACATCTAGTTGACAACAGATAATGGAGATTTGCCAGCACAGTACAGGCAGGGTTAATTATGGTAAACATTAGCTCTCCAGCCCCCAGTTAAACTATATGAATGGGAACATGTAACACATATAGTAGTTATTCCAAGTTGGCTATAAAAGTGGAAATACACTTTAAGGAAATAGAGAGCTTTGGGAGGACATAATGCTCTTTCTTAGGTTGGGTTCACACTAGCTGTGGCCTCGGCTCACAGCAGAGGGTCTGGTGCATCCCTGTTCTCCGTTTCAGGTGCGAATTAGGTCAGAATTGCTGAATTCGCACCTGAAAAGTACCAGAAGACGCACAGGACCCTTTCCCAGTGCGGACCACGGCCGCCCCAGTGCTGTGTGAACTGGCTCCATTGAGAGCCGGTCACACTCTCCTCTCATGCAAATTGGATGCAGTGAAACCTGCATCCAATATGCATCAGTGTGAACCCAGCCTCAGTTCAGTGGTTAAGGTACATGATACAAAAAATGGTACCTTTTAATAATGGCATCACTCTTCTAGCTCTGGAGTGTTGCAGGAATGGGTTTGAAATTTTTGGGTATTGTAGATGATTTCAACTGTGTTTTTGGATTGTGGTATTCTCTCTTCGTTTTTTCATTGTTTCCTAAGTGTTTGTACACAATTTCCTATTTGTTGTATTACTTGTGACAATGTTGCTATTGTTCTATTAAAATGTAGGTAATAAAAATCACTTTCTAATAAACTTCCATGCATCCCCGCAACTGACTTCTCATACTTTGGAGCTAAACCACACCCTGGAAGCCAAGTCACATCCACCCACTCTTTCTTAGCTCAATAAGAGCAGCTGTTAGGAACTGTCACTGAAAAGTGGGGTAGGGATTTGGAAAGGCTAGCTAAAGGAGTAGGGCTCAATCCTGAAGAAAATCAAGCAAGTGGGGTAGTGATTTGGAAAGGCTAGCTAAAGGAGTAGGGCTCAATCCCGAAGGAAATCAAGCAAAGTAAAAACAGCATTGGAGGGATACATTAAAGTGGAGCTCTGGATATCAAAGATATTACATAATTAGTCTGGTTAAAAAAAAGTCCATCTAGTTCAACCAATAAAAGGAAAAAAGAAAAATAATACAATCCTATATACACAATCCTATACCTAGAGTTGATCCAGAGGAAGGCAAAAAACCCCAGCGAAGCATCATCCAATTAGCTCCAGCAGGGGAAAAATATTATGTACATTTAGGAAAGAATCTAGGCCTTTTTTAAAGCAATCTACTGAGCTTGACAGAACCAGCTCTTGAGGGAGTCTATTCCACATATTCACAGCTCTTACTGTGACAAAAATTTTCCATATTTGAAGAGTAAATCTCTTTTCCTCTAAACCTAAAGCGCGTCCCTTGTCCTCTGTGATGACCTTAGAGTGAATAACTCAACACCAAGTTTACTATATGGACCACTTATGTATTTATACATGTTGATCATATCCCCCCTTAATCTCCTCTTCTCAAGAGAGAATAAATTCAGTTCCTCTAATTTTTTCTCATAGCTGAGCTCCTCCATGCCTCCTATCAGTTTGGTTGCTCTTCTCTGCACTTCCTCCAGTTCCCCAATATCCTTTTTGTGAATTGGTACCCAAAACTGAATTGCATATTCCAGATGAGGGATAGTAATGATTCGCACATGATGTCTCACAGTCTATACCTCTCTTAATACAAGAAAGGATTTTTGCTCGCTTTGGAAACTGTAGCTTGGCATTGCATGCTATTAGGCTTATGATCTACCAAAACACCCAGACCCTTCACCATTGATTCCCCCACTTGTACTCCCCCTAGTATGTATGATGTATGCATATTCTTAGTCCCCAAGTGCATAACTTTACATTTATCAACATTAAACCTTATTTTCCACATAAAGATACCATGTGAAGCATAATCTATTGATATGGCATCACATCTCTACAAAACTCTACTGAGATACAGAAATGAAGGACTTTATCGGCTGACACTCATAACCCCAAAGTAAAGGAAATAAACACTAGAATTTAACGTATAGAAATATACAAATTTTATTCATAATTCATTAAAAACAATATAATATAAAACATAATAACATCCATATAGGATGTAAATACTCATCCAAAATGGGGTAGCATTGGCCCCTGTACATTCCATACAATCTCTAGCCCAAAAGTTACATACACTGTATATAACAAAAATGTAATTTAACAATCAAATACTAATAGGCTGGAAGATGGTGATCCAATTATAAATCTTGATCTCTACGCATTTCACCAAACTTGGCTTCTTCAGGATTTCTTAGGGTGAAATGAAAGGGGGTTCAAGGATGCTCAATCTTACGTCAAGGGGTCCAGACCACCCCAAGAGGATGGATATCAATACACCAGGGCCACACTCACAGCTGTGGGGAGAACCCCCCAAAATAGGGCAGTATGTAACACTAATTGTTATGGTCACTTCAGGCATATAGCATAGTGTTTCTGGTCAGTTCTGATCTTGTGAAAATAATAGATCCAACCCCTGTGATGAAGACAAATCTCTATAGAAAACAGTCTGGAGTGACCATCCAAGAATATAAATCTTGAATGGCGGTCCCCATATCAATGTGGCCGTGCAGACCCCAAGAAAAGGCGGTTTCATATCCCTATTATGGACATGAGCTCCCCCATGCTCCGTATTAGCAGAAGGCTTTACACTAAGACAAACTTATTTTAAAAAGATTGAGGGCCCGTTCACACCACAAATAACGCATTCCAGATCTGTTCCGGATGCGTTTCTGCATGCATGTTTTTATTGATGCATTCCGGTTTGTTTTTCATGCTTTTTTCCACGTTCTAGTTCAACAAAGGCAGTGTGTTGTGCTTTTTTTTCTGTAACTGTAACGCACTGCACTGGGGTGAGCTAGGTTATTGCAACCCTTTTTACCTACTTTCCATGTGTTTTTGATGTGTAAAAAAAGCCCTGCACTGCATGTGATGTGAACAGGCCCTGATAGAATGGTTTTAATGGCAGTTCGTCTTTCGTAGACCGTTTCTTTTTGTAAATGTTTTAATGCAGTAAATATTCAAAAGAGAGATCGATTTTGCCTTCTTAGTGTCTATGATAATCATCATCAAAAGTTGTTGAGATCCATGTTTCGTGCACTAACCACTTCTAGAAGACCATCGCTTATTTCCTTCAGTTTGGCAACACTTTAATATTCACAATGTCTAACAATGGCTGTTTTTTTTTTCCTCTTACTTCCAGAACACAAACCGTTCAGTTAACCACAGATATAAGCACTTTGATTGGCTATACGAGCGTCTTCTAGTGAAGTTTGGACTAGCCATTCCCATTCCATCTCTTCCAGATAAACAAGTCACAGGTAACGTTTAAGAATATGTCCATTTCATGTTAGCATGATGTCCAAAGCACAATTCTGGGAAAAGTAATTAAGGTAGTTAGGGACCTCCTGGTTAATTAAGATCAGCTCACAATGCTATGTTTGGCATTTCCTTTAGACCACAGGAACCTGGATTCAAAGGCCATTTTCCTATTGAGCCATATATGTTAAAAAGTGCCACAATTTTGACATTAGCCCCAGACCATAACCTGGCCTTGATGCTTGAAACAGTATGCTTTGACAGAACTGTGTTTGCACCCACCTTGACATCAATGGGTTTTCCATCATTGGGCCACTTAAGGCTTAAATCCAGGCAAAGAGCTAAATACACGCATAATATACATATGTGGGAGCTGCTTTACCTCCTAAATAGTTTGTAATTCTGCTCATCCTGTCCTTCAAATAACCCAGTCCTTCCAGGTAGCACAAGGAGTTTCTCAACCCCTAAAGGGGTTTTGTACACGTTTTCTTTTGGGCTCATTCACACATAGTATGGTGGCCTGTGTTTTCTTCCATTGGATTATTGAGGGTAACCACTAGGGAACAATGAAAATAATTGTTCTCTATGTGCCCCGTTCACATTGTAATGGAGCTGGGATGTACGGCGAGCTGTGGTAAAATGCAGGCATGTTTCTGATCAATAGACTGGCTTCTGTTGAACAGAAAGGAGTAGACATGTACCAAAAACTGTCCGGTTCTTACATCCTCCCTACATGCTCCCTACATTACTATACATGCTCATTTCCTTGTATTTTGGCTGTTTAAAAATGCTGCAAGTATGAAAAAAAAAAAAAACTGTTAATCTATCAGATGCTGGGTTATATATCTCCCTCTCTCCTCATTTCCATAATGTAAGGAGGAGTTGTTCTGTTTTCTAGAAGGGGATCTCAGGCAGGGCTTAAACACTGCATTTGGATTCTAGTGGAGCAGAGGCAAAATTTTCAGCTCAATGGTATTCCAACCAGACGTGTCGGCTGTAGTGAGCCAGAGGTAGGGGGCAGTGAGATGCACATATCACCACATCACACAGCGCCCATTTTTTTTTCTTTGTATGGACTTTATTTAACCGCATAATGCCGTATCACGTACATGTACATCATTTGACTTTAAGTGATTGTACCAGGATGAAGACTAAAGCTACAGGCATCTTCCTAATATCTCTTTCTTCTGCCCACAGCCAGTTTTAATGTAAAAGCCATCTAGTAGCTAATTAATCAATGGATGCCTTTTACTGGCCACGGGACGGTCCCCAATCTCTGTGGTGTAGGAAACCGGAAGCGCTGAGCAGTTTCGTAATTTCCAGTTTCCCGGATGTAAACAGTGCCATTTTTAAATTGGTAAAGCATCTGAACACATCGCTCTTAGTGTGATCAGATGTTTGTAAGGGTAGAGGAGCTATCTGGGGTCTAATACACCCCAGATCTCTCCATAAAGAGTACCTGTCACCACCTATTGCTGACACAAAAGATATTTAAATTACTTGTGACAGCAATAAAAGTGATCCAAAAAATAAAAAAAAAACTTAAAGAAACAGTGTAATAAAAATAAAATAGACAATGTTTAAAATGCCCCAGTGCTCACGCAAATGCACGCGTTGGTCCCACACTCTTTCGTAAGTGGTGATCGCAACACTCATGTAAGGTATTGCTGTGAGCGTCAGAGCAAGAGCAATAATTCTAGCACCAGACCTCCTCTGTAACTCTAAACTGGTAACCTGTCAAGGCTTTTAAACTGTTGCCTATGGGAACATAGTTTGTCACGATTCCATGAGCGCATGCAATTTTAAAGTGTGAAAAGTTAGATATCTATTATTCGGCATAGCATAATCTTTTATATTTTACCAAAAATTGGGTTTGTGCGCAATAGTTTTAATTACTGTGTATTTTCCCCAAAAAATTGTGTTAAAAAAAAAAAAAACCACTGTCTAAATATTGTGTGACATAAAAAATTGCAAAACCCACCATTTTATTTTCTAAGGCCACTGTTATAAAAGTATATAATGTTTGGGGGGGGGGGTTCTAAATAATTTTCTGTCAAAGTTAAAAGAAAAAACACTGTCTAAATATCGTGTGACATAAAAAATTGCAAAACCCACCATTTTATTCTCTAAGGCCACTGCTATAAAAGTATATAATGTTGGGGGGGGGGTTTAAAAAAATTTCTGGCAAAGTTAAAAAAAAAAAACACTGTGTAAATATCGTGGGACATAAAAAATTGCAAAGGCCACTGCTATAAAAGTATATAATGTTTAGGGGGGGGGGTGGTCCTAAATAATTTTCTGGCAAAAAATGCTGATTTTTACTTGTAAGCAAAAGGTGCCAGATAAAGCCCTGGTCTTCAAGTGGTTAAAGTATATAGAAGTGCCATGCGATCCCACCCAGAATGTTGCGATAAAATACAGAATGTTTGCATTTTATCACAGCTCACTGGCTCACTGCATTGCACCTCTGGGTTGTGTTGCATTGTGAATAGGATGCATAGAAAACAGTGTGTCTTATCAGTGGCCTGCATTCATCCAGCGAGGAAAAATGGAGGTCACTGTACTAAGTGTGAGTTGGCCCTTAGCTTTTAGTGCATACATACCCTGTGAGTGTCAGAATTGAACTCTGCAGATAGTCTGTTGTAGATTTGAGTTTATCCTGCAGTCCAGCTCTCAGCAGTAGTCTGGGAGTTTCTGCTCCGTCTGGAGAGAGCAGCGACTTGCGTAACATTAACCTAATATGACAGTGCAGTGTGTGTTTTCTACATTGTGTCTGGCACAGGGAAATAGTTTTCCAGATGACTCACAGGCTAAACAGGAAAAAGGCCTGCAGTCACGTGAAGGCAGATAACAATACTGGGGACTGTTATTGCTGAGGCTAATATATTGAATTATTTTTGAATTACAGGAATTTGTAGAATATTGATATTTTCTTGAATGCACTCAACCAGCCAGCTATCTATTTGAATAAAAAAGAAACAATTGTGTTCGAGCTATGTTTTGCTTGCCATCAAGTTCATGGTTTTCGTTCTTACTCACTGTCAAAACAGAGTGTTTAGCAACCCATGGAATAGTCTTTTTTTTTTTTTTTTCATTCAACCACCGGGTTGAACAAAATAAATGACTCTATTCCCCCATTCACACATTCAAGTCTCCCTGCTGTCAGAATGGGATTAGTCATTTTCTACATTTAGTTCCAATTTAAAGTGTTTCCAAAGGCAGATTCTATGCATTAAGGTAAAAAAAACCTTCTACAGGCAGCTCCCCATCCCTTACCTAGATCCAGCGATGTGCACAAGAGCCGAGACTCTCTCGTCTCTCTCTCCCCTCTTTGGCTCCTGCTGCGTTCAATCATAGCCAGTGAGTAGGGGGTGGGGCCAAGTTGCATTCTGTACGTCTTATAGTCAACGCGTTTCCGTTCCCTGCACACAGTGGTCTTCACATTCTCCCATCTAGCTGCAGTTCTCCTGATGGCCACACTGCCAAGGAGGACATGCACACTGACCTCCTTCATATAGTGAGTGCAACACTTATTCTCTTATGTCATTTTTTTTTTTATACAGTCTACATTTAGATGGAGGCACCCTCTTCTGCTTGTTTTTTCCTTGTTCTGGTAACAACTGTAAAATTGCTGGTGTCCTCTTTTCTTTTTGTTCTAACGGGTAATAGTCCTCGGGACCTCTAGAGTGGGTGAATCTACCTAGAGGGGACAGAGGTTGTAATAAAAATCTGACAGGGACCCCTAAAGTGGTTGTAACCATAAAAAAAAAAAAAAAAATTATCCTGTTCCTTTAAAGCATGTTAAACCGCATAATGCTTGTGTTGTGTCATTTTTTCCTTTTCTATACTGTAAAAAACCTAGTTGATCCTACCTGTTCCTGTGTATCCTAACCACGGTAATCATGGCTGCTGATCCCGGATTACTGTGGTCAGGTGCCTCGGTCATCAAATTCTTTTTCAAAATGCCTTTTGTTCATCTCGCCGATCTGCGGTCACATGAACGCCCAGCAGATGTCAAAGAGGGAACTCAGCCCCTCCCTCTGTAGTGTACAGATCAAAAGGAGGAGAGCGACAGGCGGTCAAGTGACCGCAGATTGGCAAGGTGAAAAAATGTATTTAGAAGAAGGATTTAAAAAAAAATAAAAAAACACATATGATGTGTAGTGCATTTTGTCCTAGCAGAGGAGCTTGCAGTGATTGTGAGCACTGCCTTTACAGCCACTTTAACCCTACTCTATCAAAAGTGCAAAAAAAATAGTACATTTGGCTATACATGTGTATTAGTGTATTTTTTTCTTTGCTTATCCAAAAAGGGAATATTTCTTTTGTTTTCTGCAAAGGGGAACGTAAAAAATAACCCCCTCAATTACGTGCCTATGCCACTTTCTGTAAATTACAGTACTTAACATAAACATTCACCCAAATTGGACTTTTCCACATCGAGCATATATTGTTGCAAAATGGAATTCAAATGTATTTATTTGGGTTCAAGGTCTCTGATCCACACAAGATTGTTCATTATTCTGAAGTGGAAAAACATAAAAACATCTCTAATGGTTTCCAAATTATTTGAAGATAAGAAAATTAAAAGGCTTGATTGTGTAATTTATTTTTCTCCCTTGATGTGAAACCCTTAAATGTTCTTTGGTTTAACTTACTGCCTTCTGAAGTCACATAATTATTTAAATGGAAATCACATGTGTCTAATTAAAGTGTCACAAAATAAATACTGGAAGGGTCTATATTTTGTTAGAGAACATACTGAAACAAATATGACTATGACAAGCTATCAATAGAAGTCAAGGAAAAGAATGGCATAATTGGAACTTTACCTACAGAAGGCCATTTGCGACCTTTTGCCACATTTCAGGCTTCAAACATAAAGATATAAAACTGTAATTTTTTGTGAAGAATCAACAAGTGGGACACAATCATGAAGTGGAACAAAATGTATTGGATATTTCAAACTTTATTAACCAATAAAAAACTGAAAAATTGGGCGTGCAAAATTATTCAGCCCCTTTACTTTCAGTGCAGCAAACTCTCTCCAGAAGTTCAGTGAGGATCTCTGAATGATCCAATGTTGACCTAAATGACTAATGATGATAAATAGAATCCACCTGTGTGTAAACAAGTCTCCGTATAAATGCACCTGCACTGTGATAGTCTCAGAGGTCAGTTTAAAGCGCAGAGAGCATCATGAAGAACAAAGAACACACCAGGCAGGTCCGAGATACTGTTTTGGAGAAGTTTAAAGCCGGATTTGGATACAAAAACATTTCCCAAGCTTTAAACATCCCAAGGAGCACTGTGCAAGCGATAATATTGAAATGGAAGGAGTATCAGACCACTGCAAATCTACGAAGACCTGGTCGTTCCTCTAAACTTTCAGCTCATACAAGGAGAAGACTGATCATAGATGCAGCCAAGAGGCCCATGATCACTCTGGATGAATTGCAGAGATCTACAGCTGAGGTGGGAGACTCTGTCCATAGGACAACAATCAGTCGTATACTGCACAAATCTGGCCTTTATGGAAGAGTGGCAAGAAGAAAGCCATTTCTTAAAGATATCCATAAAAAGTGTCATTTAAAGTTTGCCACAAGCCACCTGGGAGACACACCAAACATGTGGAAGAAGGTGCTCTGGTCAGATGAAACCAAAATCAAACTTTTTGGCAACAATGCAAAATGTTATGTTTGGCGTAAAAGCAACACATCTCATCACCCTGAACACACCATCCCCACAGTCAAACATGGTGGTGGCAGCATCATAATTTGGGCCTGCTTTTCTTCAGCAGGGACAGGGAAGATGGTTAAAATTGATGGGAAGATGGATGGAGCCAAATACAGGACCATTCTGGAAGAAAACCTGATGGAGTCTGCAAAAGACCTGAGACTGGGACGGAGATTAGTCTTCCAACAAGACAAGAATCCAAAACATAAAACAAAATCTACAATGGAATGGTTTACAAATAAACATTTCCAAGTGTTAGAATGGCCAAGTCAAAATCCAGACCTGAATCCAATCAATAATCTATGGAAAGAACTGAAAACTGCTGTTCACAAACGCTTTCCATCCAACCTCACTGAGCTTGAGCTGTTTTGCAAGGAGGAATGGGCAAAAATTTCAGTCTCTCGATGTGCAAAACTGATAGAGACATACCCCAAGCGACTTACAGCTGTTTTCGCAGCAAAAGATGGCGCTACAAAGTATTAACTTAAGGGGGCTGAATAATTTTGCACGCCCAATTTTTCAGTTTTTTATTTGTTAAAAAAGTTTGAAATATTCAATACATTTTGTTCCACTTCATGATTGTGTCCCACTTGTTGATTCTTCACAAAAATTACAGTTTTATATCTTTATGTTTGAAGCCTGAAATGTGGCAAAAGGTCGAAAAGTTCAAGGGGGGCGAATACTTTCGCAAGGCACTGTAAATGGAGAGGCCAGTGGTAACTCTGAGAAAGCTGCAGAGATCCACAGCTAAGGCAGGAGAAATCATACTGGGGATATACTTTATAAACTTCTAAAAGTTATAAAACCTTATAAAAGAGTGCAGAGAAAACCATTACTTAATAAATATCATATAAAATTCCATTAGGAGAAAATGTCTTTTTTGTGTACTTTTTATTTTTGAACAAAATCATACTGTGGTTACAAATTTTGGTAACAGTATCAATTTGTAGCTATAATGACGGCTCCTTCTGGCAGCTGTTTCCTTTTTTTTCTCTCTTTTTTTCCATTTGAATTATACAGCAGTTTTACTGTTTTATCACTTTACTAGGATCTGGAAGGCACATTTTATTATGGAGTAGAACCATAGTCCAGATCTTGAATGAGAATTATAATTAATTTCTACACATATAAATACTGTTGGAATGTTTGTATCTGCTGGCAAAAACCTATGAATAAATCAGATGTGACGAAATGCGTCAGAGCCACGTTATATGTCATCTGTTATATGTCATCTGTTATCATTCCAATATCTACATTCAGGTTTTACATGGATGTTCGTAAGTGTTTTTGATTCTTTTAAATACATTTTTTTTCATAAGCGGTATTACACTATGTATGTGTTATCTGGCTTACTTCCACGTATGGATACATTACTGGGAGATAAAGTCAACTCTATTCAGGAGTATATCGCCACCTCTTGAAACAACCACCCCTTGGGTCCTATGGATAACATCAAGCTTGGCTGACCCATTTGCTATTTGGTACTTGGGTCCATAACTTCTCGTGAGCGCATTCATTTATTCATTTACATTGGTGTTGGGTTCTTCCCTAGTCATCACCTTGGAAGTGTGACGGCATAATTTCATGTTTCCAATCTCCAGAATTTGGGACTCACTATTGTATACAGACTTTCACCTGTTCATACTATTTTCTAATGCACTATTATTGGATTGCATTTGTCACTTTAGCGCAGCACTTTTATATTTATGTTTTATAGACAACTTTATGTCAGTTGTTGTGCTAGCAGCTGTTTGTTTGATAGCGCAGTAGGATTTAATTATACATTCAGATCTTGAATGAGCTTGAATTTTGAGGATGCATTCCGTTTGTTAGGGGTGCTTCCTTGTGCAGCTGCTTATGGATTTTTGGTTTTTATCATATAATTGCCCGATTATTTATATTTAAGCACTGTAGTTTGTGTTTTTTTTTTTTTTTTTTGTTAATATTTTTTTTTTCTTTTCTGATATGAATAAAACATTTTCTATAGAGATTATGCCAAGTTGTTCCCTGAGTCCCTCCACTCATGGATTTTGGTGTAACTAGATTTTTCAAGAGAGGCTGAGGCTTGGTCAGGTTTTTTTATTTTTCATGGCAGTATTAATGCAGTAACAAAACACCAACTTTAGTATAATCTGTTTGCTAACAGGTATTCATGAGCGGTAGAAATTCACTTCAAAAAGATCAAATTAACATTTACATAGGTCATATTAGGAATGTTTAAAAATAGTTGTGGAGGCCATTGTATGAAAATGATTTTTTATTAAAGACTGGGAAGATAAAGCGATAGCAAACAGAAGAGAAGAAAAAGAAAGGAATAAAGGTCCACCTAAGGCACAAGCTTAAAAAAAAGTAAAAAATTGGGGCAGAGCAAGGGGCGGGGTAAAATCAGGGAATTTACTCTCCTATTCCCCTAACTCTTGGTGAGGGGTCCATCATGTTGACAACAGTGCTGGATATTCAGGAGTTAAAGAAAATTTGTTCCAGCAGTACCAGATTTTTTGAAATTGGCAATGGGTAGCTTTGTCAGAGGCAAGTAGGCTTTCCATGCACTTGATCTCATTGATTTTTGACACCCACGTGGCTATGGGAGATGCCTGAGATATTTTCCAGTATCTAGGGATGCAACTCTTGGCCGCATTGATCAGGTGATGGAGAACTAATCTCTTTTATGATCATTTAGGAATAGTGTTGCCGTGTAATAAGAAAAAGGCAGGGTCCTGTGGGATAGGGAAATCCTTAAATCTCTTAGATAGATTGGACAGTAGTCCAGAAAAATTGAATGACGAGGCAGGACAAGAAGATGTGTTACAGATGCTGGAGTCTTAAGTGCACCTCCAAGAAATGTTTGGAATGGATGGTAAAAAAGTCTGCAGAGTATGAGTTGTCTCGTACCATCAATTCAAGATTTTAAAACTCGATTCCTGGTACTTCGTGCATATAGATATTTTGTGAGCATAATACAGCATCCTATACTTTTGTTCTGGAGTTGATCAAAGATTAAGGTCCATTTAATGTTCTCTGGTCTTACTGGACCAAAGTCGAACTCTTTGGCTTTAGTGCGAAATCTATGTTTGACAGCCTAGCGAACAGCGTCCCTGTGGAGAAGCATGGTATTGGCACCATCATAGAAACGTAGAAGAGTGACAGCAGAGAAAGGTCAAGTGGTCCATAAAGAAGCAGGTGTGGTGCTGCAACCCCCATCTAGTATGTGGAAGGATGAGGATCAAGTGCTCATGCCAAGACACGCTGTACAATACTGTTCAATATCAGAGTAAGAATAAGTCCAGTTATGACTAGGGCCCATAGAGGGGGCTGAAACAAATTAGTCTTGATGTTGGAATTGATTCTTTTACTTCTTGATGGATTATTAATAAAGGCTATGTGATTTTACTTCAAGATGCTTCAGTGCCGGACTTCTATTTCTCGTTTAAGTGGTCCATAAAGTCTGCCTCTTTTTTTATTTATTTTTTAACTTTTTGTGTGAGAATAGATCTGTAAATGCCCTAAGCATTTACAATTTACACACTGTTGAGGAACTCACTACGTCTGCTTTTTGTTCCATACATTATTACTCACTAGAGCAGCCTTTCTCAAGCTTTTTATCCCATGGAAACAGTAAAATGGAAACCATAAAGCCCTGGGGAATTCTTACTACATCCAGTTAATCAGAGATCAATTGGGAGAATGCCCTTTACATTGGTGGTCAGGAGCAAGAAAGCAGCCTTTACATTGGTGGTCAGAATGCCCCTCTTACTGACAGCTAAAACGATCTCTGATGTCAAACTGTTGGCTCTGCCTAATGGCATTGGCCCTGGCGTGATTAAGGCACCATCCAAAAGGAGGTCAATCAGCTATAGCTCGAGGAAACCCTAGCAACCTCTTGAGGAGCCCCAAGGTTCCATGAACTCCTGTTGAGTATGGCTGCACTAGAGTGATTATGCCATGTAAACTAAATGGTAAAACCCTAAAAGAAATCCATTAAATTGCAGATTGTAACACTACAAAACATGGGAAAGTTGAAGGGTTAAATACTTATAGGGAGGATAAATGAGCATATGACCACAACAAAGGATTCACTTACTAAAAAATATTTCAACTATATTGAAAGCACCACGTCCCTTCCGTGCTCTTGCGCAGAAGCGAACGCATACGCAAGTCGTGCCTGCATATGTAAACAGCATAAGAAGTGTCAGAAATAGGCCCGGTCCTTAAGAGCCGGTTCACACTACCGCGACCAGAAAGTCGCCCCATGAAGGAGTGACTTTTTAGTGCGACTTTAGTGCAAGTTTGAAGAGACTTAAATGATAGGCGACTTTGTCTGTGGGGAATGCCTTCTTCCTGGAAAGTCTGATCACAGTCGCTTGAAAATAGATAAGGATCCGACTTAGAGGCAACTCCCATTGAAGTCTATGTGCACAAGTCGGATAGAGGTCGCCTTGAAATAGTACAGGAACCTTTTCTGAAGTCGGAGCGACTTCAGTAGTGCATATTAAGACGGCTCTCATTCATTTACATTGAATTTGTGATGACAAGAGACTTGGGGCGACTTGAGGTCGCACAAGTCGCGTCCCAAGTCGGAGTAGTGTGAACCGGGTCTAAGTGGTTAAGCTGAAATAAAAGCTCAAATGCATGTTAAAGCAGCTTTTTTTTTGAGCTGCAGTGTGCATGAGCCCTAAGTTTCCTTTGTTGGGAATATTAAAACCCTGACAGAAATTACAGTATAACATTTTCCCCATTATTCAATAGGATAATTATTTTTAATCTAGATACTGAATAGAATTTTTAGTTTGATCAAAATCAAACCTCTGTGAAATAAAATATTAGCTTTCCTGCCAGACAATAATTTAACAGAGCAGTTTTCAGCATTCCATTTGAATATTTGTAGCTATTAACATTTTGTAGATATGGCTAACCGTGTTCATAAAACTGTCCTAGGCCTCATGGACACTAGGCTTTGATGAATGCCTATTTTTATCTGAAAGGAGAAACACAGCATTAAAAATGCAACCAAATCTGTGTCTTTCAAATGTGTTTAAACGCATCCAGGTTCATCAGTATTCATTTAAAGAGGAAGTAAACTCTTATTTTTATTTGTACCTACAGGTAAGCCTATAATAAGGATTTCCTGTAGTTACTGTGACTATCTCCTAAACTTGCACAGTTTAGGAGATATTCAGAGTGCATGCAGCTGATTGCATCATCAGCGCATGCGCTCTGAAGGTCTGGCTTACCATGCCGGACCTTCAGAGCCCATGCCGTAAACGGCAGCTCCCACGCGCATGCGCGGGAGTGACGTCAGCGCAGCACCAAAACCAGCGAACCCAGAAGAAACACCAGAGAAGATGTCAGCCGTCTGAGCAGTGTGCGGGCAGAGCTGAGACAGCTTCGAGCTAAGGTAAGAATTTCATAATGAGCTAGTATGCGATGCATACTAGCTCATTATACCTTTGTATTACAGATTTTTTCCCCAGGGTATACAACCTCTTAAACCTGGCCATTGAAATGAATAAAAGCTCAAGCACTGAACGTGCCTAGCGTTTAGGCACATGTAGACGCTTTTTGGTGTGTTGGGCATTTTTTCCGCCCAAACGTTTCTCTCCTGAATGCAATTTTGGTGCTTTCAACTTTCTGCCTCTAACTGCCAGATTGGATCGGATAGGATCCGATGAAGATGGACAGGCGGTCGGTTTGCATTCAATCTCCCATAGAGGAGAGCGGAGATCTGACAGGTCAGTCTCAGCACAGTGAGAGGAGATGGACCTGTCATCCGCCTACTCAGCGGGGATCGGCAGATCGATCCCCCGCTGAGCAAAATGGACTCCACCGGGCGTAAGCCAGTGTGAAAAGACCCTTAGGTGGGCAATTGAGTCTTAAAGTTACTGGCAAGTTACCCAACCTATACAGATAGTTCTAAATTGGTGTGACTATCTATGCTAAAGTGGCCTAAGGTTATGAAAGTGTTGATCTCCACAGATTATGGCCCATACACACGATCAGAAAATCAAATGAAAAAATACCGCTTTCAGTGCGACCGTGCGATAATCTGATCGTTGGCACACAGCTTTCGAGAGCCGATCACAACAGTTCATCCGATATTATCCAATCAGACAAGCATGAAAACTTTCCTCGTACGATACCAGATCATACGATTTTCGTTTAATCAGGACAGTTGTCGTTCGAAAATACAATACAAATACGATACAACACATTACATCACTTCCGAATTTATATTCTGCCGTGCAAGAATTTTTGTAACTTTAGTAAACTGTGTATTTTCAATATGAGATTAGCATACAAAAAAATGTAAAAAAAGGGCGATCTGTTGATCTCATTGTGCATACCAAGCATTAGGCCCTTCTGGGAGCTACTTAGGACCACTGGGATACATTTTAAGGAGTAGCATAGTTGCTCGTAGGCAGCTCAAGGGGCTCATTGTGACCTTAGAAACATTTTAGGACAGGTCAAGTTCACTGTAAAGCAGCCTATATTTAATAACCAGTAACTCAACATCAATAACCCTGGATACCATTTTAGTAGTGATGATAGCAGTAAGAAGGAAGATTAATTCTGCAAAATGACAATTTTATCATTAATAATGCCATTTGGCAGATGGACAGGGTCCAGTATTGTGACAATGTACATGATAAGACTAATGTACAGGCGGTCCCCGGGTTACAAACATCCAACTTACAAACGACTCCTACTTACAAACGGAGGGAGACAACAGGAAGTGAGGAGAAATCTACCCCTAGGAAAGGAAATTCACTCCTGTAAGAGTCCCCCCCCCCCCCCCCCGAAAAAGCATGTTTTTGACACTTTTTTATTTTTTTGCACTATAACAAAGTAAAACATTTTTACTTGGGGCGGTAATGGTGTGGTGGGGAGGGGAGGGGTGTGGGATCAGGGGCGGCGGTGGTGGGGAGGGGTGTGGGATCAGGGGCGGCGGTTGTGGGGAGGGGTGTGGGATTAGGAGCGGTAATGGTGGTGAGGGGTGTGGGATCAGGGGCGGTAATGGTGGTGAGGGGTGTGGGATCAGGAGCTGTGGTGGTGGTGAGGGGTGTGGGATCAGGAGCGGTGGTGGTGGGGAGGGGTGTGGGATCAGGAGCGGTAATGGTGGTGAGGGGTGTGATATCAGGGGTGGTAATGGTGGTGCGGGGGGTGGGATCAGGGGCAGTAATGGTGGTGAAGGGGGGTGAGATTAGTGGTTGCGATGGTGAGGGGGGTGGGATCAGTGGCGGTGGTGAGGGGGGGTGGATGGTGGGTGGGATCAATGGCGGTGATGAGGGGGGTGATGGTTGGGAGGGGGGTGGGATCAATGGAGGTGGTGAAGAGGTGATGGTGGAGAGGGATCAGTGGGGGGGAGGGTGGAGGAGGGGTGGGATGTGGTGTCACCACTACCTCTGTCTTACTGATCCCATCCCCCCACCACCGCAGATCTCATCCCTACACCCCCAAAAGCTCTGTTGTAGAGGATGAGATCTGTTCTGTGCCAGGCATGGGAACATTAAGAGGCAGCAAGCCAGTAAGCCAGCAAGGGTGGAGTTTGGGATCAAAAAGGTAAGTTGAAGTTCACTTAGGATTAGCAGTCAGTAGAGTCGAGACGATTTCCCCCTCACTCAGGCTCAGCAACTCCAGCCAGGCAGACACAGCATGTAGTCTCCTCACACTCGTGTGGCAGAGGGGAGAACTCCTCCTCCCCCTGCACTCTATTGGTGTCAGCTGACTTTCAGTGACTGTCCACCCCTGCTGCCTCACTGCATCAGCCATCTCTCGGATTGGAGGATCGGCAGGGCTGAGGGCGGTGCAGGCAGCACAGCAGCAGAATGCAGGATTGCAGGTACTCGTCTCGTAGATTGCTTTACACTACACTGCACACACATCACACACATGACATACCGCTGCTGTACCTCTCCGCCCCCCCGCACAACGATCGGGGAAGGCGGCATCCAGCCCAGACTAGTCTCTCTCTCACTCTGCTCAGCCACCACTAGCGTCTGGCGATCATCAGGCAGACGGACGGGCCCCCTCACGCCGCGCGGCCGCTGTAAGAAAACAGGGGCTGGCGGGCCCCCCCTCAGGTAGCGGAACTCCAGGGCCCGGTCGCAACCGCGACCGCTGCGACCCTGATAGTTCCGCTACTGGTCCCAGGGACAGAAAGTGGGGAGACATCATCTGAACAGGGGCACAGACAGCAAAACAAATGTTAAAGGGGTGATAACCCTTCCCTAGGCTATCCAAAAAAACGTAAAAAATGTACCTGTTCTGACTTACAAATGTAGCACTACTCCCATGGGAGCTGCTGTGTGTGGGTTCTCCTGGGTTACCATTAGCAACAGCAGACCATTCTTGCATGTTTCCAAGTGTTTTTTTTACCTCAGACAAGGGCCAGTCCAGTTTCTTTGGTTTTTATGTTTTATTAGGAACTTGGATAGGAGAAGGGATGAGTGGGATACTCCGATTAAACTGAACTATGCACAGTATGCTGGGATGATATAGAAAATGCTGATTGACGCTGCTTAATGCTGATTGACGCTGGTTAACGCTGTTTGAGCTAGTCATGGCTAGGCCACTTACTTTACTTTGCCTTTGACTGTGAAAGAGTCCTTTTAGCTTCCTAAGGCACTCCTTTCCTGAGGTAACTGTCCTTTATAGTAGACTGCACTGCTGAGCAGCTTCAGGGCCCTTCCTGGTGCCCCTTTTACCCTCTAATCTTCAGGGTTTAACAACTTGGCACCCCCCTTACTGTATCACTCTGGGTTAGCTGACTTCTGGATCCCCTTGACCCCTCTGCAGTGCTCCCCTCTCTTAGGCAGACCCCTGGGCAGATGCTTAAGTACTCACAACCACTGGTTTTCCAGAAGAATTCTGCCAAGCAGCTCCACTTGGTCAGCACACTGGATCCTTCTGCAGCACAGCTCAACCCCTGGTCCCTAGGCTGACTGCCTGGACCACCTTCCTCTGCAATAGGAGGAGAGACAGCTGTCACCCTCCTCCTAGGACCAGGCTTCCCGCCCAAAGACACCCTATCACATGCTCCCTCCAGATTTATTCCCAATCCCAGGATGCATTGCAGCAATGCCCACCCACTGGGACAGTCATAAACCCTGGTGTGCTATTGGCTAGGTTTCCTCCACTGTCCAACAAGGTCCCTCATTGGATACAGTGGGGAGACTCCCCAGACTCAACAGGTCACACCTGGAAGCATGTGACTGGCTAACTAACAGATCAGACCTTCCTGATAAGTAGAACAGGGTCACATAATATGCTTTGCCTAGCACCTACCTAGGAGGGTGCTACACAAACAAATTTTTACTTAAGAACAAACCTACAGTCCCTATCTTGTTTGTAACCCAGGGACCGCCTGTACAATGAAATACTAATTTGAATGTGGAGTGATGTTGCCAACATTAGCAAGATCTAGCCTGTGGAGAGGGTAGTGATAGATGCATTGACAGATGTAGATGGATTTGACTAAGAAATTGAAGCTAAAACTTTATAAGCAGTTACATCAGTGCGAACTGTCAGTTCGGCCAGGAATCGGATCGCATGGGTATGAACACCCGTAGTGCTTGGTTCTTATTACAAATGCACATTTTATTCACCTACAAAGGAAAGCAGTAATAATTATAAATATGTTTCACGAATAATAGTCTACCATTCGCTAAGCCTGCACACTTTTTTTTATAAACGTAGGGAAGTACATTTGTTTTCATAGACTTTTTCGTTTCTTTTGCACATTACAGGTCGTTTTGAAGAAGAATTTATAAAGATGCGTATGGAGAGATTACAAGGATGGATGTCTCGAATGTGCCGCCATCCTGTTGTATCAGAGAGTGATGTTTTCCAGCAGTTTCTTAATTTTCGAGATGAAAAGGTATCCAAAAACTGCAGATCTGTTTTTTAACTCTTACTAGATTCTAGTATTAGGCACTTAAAACTTAAAATATATTAAAGTAGAACTATCGCCTTCCCCTAAAAAAAAAAAAAAAAGAGGGTAAGTTTATTGTTTCATGAAACATGAAAAGGTGAACTAATTCCCGACTAGTGAAGTCCTGTGCTGCCAGTGTAGTGGTTTGCACACTATAATGCACAGTCCGGCAGTATCCATCATAATGCTCATAATAGCAAACGTCCATTGGTTAGCTCAACCATGTGACCCTGCTAACCAATAGGAAGTGTTTCTTCTCGAACACCCTACTGAAAGAAGAAGCCTCAGATGTGCTTCTCATTGGTCAACAAGGTCAGATGGCTTGCAATGACCAATGAGTGTTTGGCATTGTAAGTATTATGGTCGATTCATACTTAGGGCTCTGTATTGCGGTGTACAGACCGCTACACTGACAGCATAGGACAGTGATGGCGAACCTTGGCACCCCAGATGTTTTGGAACTACATTTCCCATGATGCTCAACTACACTGCAGAGTGCATAAGCATCATGGGAAATGTAGTTCCAAAACATCTGGGGTGCCAAGGTTCGCCATCACTGGCATAGGACATCACGGCCGCTATGTGCAGCGGGTTCCAGTGGGGTTGAGTTAGTTTACCTTTTAATTTTTTCATGAATGGGTGAACTTACTCTTTAAGGCTGTGTTCACACATGCTGCAGCCACAGCTCAAAGCAGGGGGTCCGGTGCGTCCCTCTTCACCGATTCAGGTGTGAATTGGATCAGAATTTTTTGCCTGAATTTGCACCTGATTCGGAGCCAAATACAGACCTCGGCCGCCCCAGAGTCGTGTGAACCGGCTTCATTGAGAGCTGGTCATACTCTCCTGCCTTACGAATTGGATGCAGGGAAACCCACATCCAATTCACATAAGTAAAAACCTAGCCTTATTCTTATTGCGTCATCACATACAATTTTCCCTTAAAGTGCTATTAAACCCAAAAACAAACATTTATATCATCGCAGGCTACCAATTTTTAGATGTGATGGCTGCATTCATTTCCTTTTTAGGTTTTCTTTCTTAAATTTCCATCTGTTAATCCAGCCAGCAAGTCTGTTGTTTTTCAGCAGAACAAGCTCTACAGCAGAATGTAGCAGTTACATAGATAATCAAATCATAAGATACAGCGCTACTGACACCTGATCATAAAATATGTGCAAATCAAGCAATAAAGTGCTTAATTGAATGACGGTGCTGAACTGGGTTGGCTGATAAAGTGCTAGAATAAAAAGGTGCTATTCTACTGATAAAGTGCTTGGGTAAGTAAAGGTGCTATCCTAGTGCCAATATCATAAATATAGATACTAAACATACACCCACAATTAATAATAACATGTGGGTAGTGAGTAACACTCTCTACACCATAAAAATTATAACATGTGCAAATACTGCAAAAAATCACAGTGCCTCAATAACGTGCAAATCCTGCAAAATAACCCTGTGCTTGGATAAGTAAAAGTGCTACTAAAGTGCAAAAATAATCCAGTGTTGATGATAGATAATGCCACATTACTTATTGCAGTCCATGACATATATCCAACAAAGTAAAAGTCTCTTCAATATCCCAAAAGTACTCAGGTGATCAATAGAGAAGTAAAAAAGGTGCTTGTGATCCCTTCACCATATACGAATGGCCTCTCACCTCATAATCTGACCCGAGTTTTACCACCAGGTCACAAACGACTTTTTTCTCCTATGGGGATATACAGGGTCATGCCGCCGTATTCTGGAGTATTCTTTGAGACACAGATTGTGAATCGGCTTGCCTCCTACTTCTCTTGCTCGATAGACATCATAAAAAAAGAAGGGAAAAGAGGATCTAGTGCTCTCTGCTTTACAAAGGTTTATTTCAATAAAAGTCAAAATAGGTACACTCACAATCTCCTGCACATAGAGCTGTGTGGGCTACACGGGCTATTCATGCAATGTGAGACACAACAGGAGCGTGTCCTGTGTTAGCTGCCGAGGTCACGTCCGTCTGGAGTCTCCGCCCCCCCATACGCGTTGCGTCATAGGCTGTAAGCTCTCGACTTCCTCAGTAGGGGTGGACTCCTGTTATGTCTCACATTGCATGAATAGCCCGTGTAGCCCGCACAGCCCTATGTGCAGGAGTTTGTGAGTGTACCTATTTTGACTTTTATTTAAATAAACCTTTGTAAAGCAGAGAGCACTAGATCCTCTTTTCCCTTCTTTTTTATGATGTCTATCAAGCAAGTAGGAGGCAAGCCTATTCACAATCCCTACTGTGTCTCAAAGAATACTCCAGAATACGGTGGCATGACCCTGTATATTCCCATAGGGGAAAAAAGTCGTTTGTGACCTGGTGGTAAAACTCGGGTCCGATTATAAGGTGAGAGGCCATTCGTATATGGTGAAGGGATCACAAGCACCTTTTTTACTTCTCTATTGATCACCTGAGCACCTTTGGGATATTGAAGAGACTTTTACTTTGTTGGATATATGTCATGGACTGCAATAAGTAATGTGGCATTATCTATCATCAACACTGGATTATTTTTGCACTTTAGTAGCACTTTTACTTATCCAAGCACAGGGTTATTTTGCAGGATTTGCACGTTATTTAAGCACTGTGATTTTTTGCAGTATTTGCACATGTTATAATATCTATGGTGTAGAGAGCATTACTCACTACCCACACGTTATTATTAATTGTGGGTGTATGTTTAGTATCTATATTTATGATATTGGCACTAGGATAGCACCTTTACTTACCCAAGCACTTTATTAGTAGAATAGCACCTTTTTATTCAAGCACTTTATCAGCCAACCCAGTTCAGCACCGTCATTCAATTAAGCACTTTATTGCTTGATTTGCACAATTTTTATGATCAGGTGTCAGTAGCGCTGTATCTTATGATTTGATTGTTAACCTTGGATGTGTAGTGATGAACATATTTTGATATAGCGGCTGCAACCAATCAATTGATTTGATCATTGACATACAATTATATAGAGTTTGGCTTCCAATTTTATAGTCGTGCTCATACTGATTTATATTTTTAATGAGTTACAGAGATAAGACATACCATTTACCATTGACAGGGGTGCTTACAATGATCAGCTTTTATTTATGTAAAACCTTTATCCCAAAAGGAATAAAAATGGTTTGCCATGACTGCTTATAAAGTGTTTGCCTTAAATTGTTAGTGTATTTAAATCTGCTTGTTACTTGCTGCTCCAGAATCTTGTAACTTGTCAATTAGCAATTGGCCACACCTAGCCCTACTGATCGCTTTCAAAATTGACAGCACCGCCTCTGCTGCTGAAACCCTCCCCCTTCAAGCTGCAGTGTCTGGGAGGAGGAGCAGTTGGGACTCTAAACAAGGAGGAGGGGTAAAGGATTTTTTTTTTTACTTTATGGGACATGTGCATTACATAGTAACTGAATTTGGGACTGGTTTAAACTGACACACAGTCGCCTTAAGGGTTTGTTCACACCAGCAAGCGGCACTGAACACACAGCTTCTGGCGTGTGCTGGTAGGAACCGTTCCGATGCATTGATCTCGGTGCATCACGCTGTTTACTTCTTTTTTTTTTTTTTTTTAGAACTTTATTGAAATGTCACAAGTAACATTTTATTTACTTCTGTTCTCGTCAGTGGCGCTGTTATGCAGGAGTTTTTGAGTCACAGAATGCTGTACTTTTATCAGTGTATACCATTGCAAAGATGGTCAACTGACTTCATAGAGAACAAGGCAAATAGCCTTTGTCTTTACATTGGGGCTGCTTCAGGCCAGGCTGTCCAGTGCAGTCCCAATGCAAAGAATATACAATTTGCTTTGTTTAGAGCTGATTTTATTAATCAGATGACCTAATTGTACAAGATACACTATATTGTCAAAAATTTGGGACGCCTGTCTTTACACGCACATGAACTTTAATGGCACCCCAAACTTAGTCCATAGGGTTCAATACTAAGTAAGGGTCCTTTCACACGGGTGATCCGATCAGATCCGCCTGTCAGTTTTTCAGGCGGACCTGATCGGATGCTCCATGCATCTCTATGGGGCAGCGGGTGTTAGGGGAGACATCTCCGCTGACACCCGCTGCTATCCGATCCGATCCTGTCCGTGAAATCCGGACGGATGGAAACCCTATTTTCCATCCATCCAGCGGATCGAATGGGATCAGATGAGAACAGACAGGCGGTCCGTTCTCATCTGATTCCCCCATAGAGGACAGCGAGGATCTGACAGCTCCATCTCTGCACACAGAGCGGAGAAAGAGCTGTCATCCGCCTGCTCAGCGGGGATCGGCAGATCGATCCCCCCCCATTGAGCAGAGAACGGACCTCAACGGACACTCACCGTGTGAAAGGACCCTAAAAAGGGTTATTGTTCATTTAATTTTCGTCATTCATGACCTTCATGCTAATATTTGAAGGTCACCCCACCCATAGATCATTTATTTTAAGCACATGCACTGCTTAGCAATGATTGGTTAAACTTCCCAGAGTTGTGACCCAGAGAATAGATTCATCGCTATCAGGTCACTATGGAATAAAGGGAGTAACTGAAGATTCCATTTGCCCATCAAGAGATACACTATATTGTCAAAAGTATTGGGACACCTGCCTTTACATGAAAATAAACTTTAATGGCATCCCAGTCTTAGTCCATAGGGTTCAATGCTGAGTTGTCCCACCCTTTGCAGCTATAACAGCTGTCCACAAGTATTAGGAGTGTGCCTATGGAAATGTTTGACCATTCTTTCAGAAGCGCATTTGTGAGGTCAGGCACTGATGTTGGTCGAAAGGCCTGGCTCACAGTCTGCGCTCTAATTAATCCTAAGGTGTTGTATCGGGATGAGGTCAGTCAGGTTCCCGCACCCCAAACGCGCTCATCCATGTCTTTATGGACCTTGCTTTGTGCACTGGTGCGCAGTCATGTTGGAACAGGAAGGAGCCATCCCTAAACTGTTCCCACAAAGTTGGGAGCATGACATTGTCCAGAATGCCTTGGTATTCTGACGCCTTAAGAGCTCCCTTCACTGGAACAATCCCAACCCCTAAAAAACAGCTCTACACCATAATCTTCCCTCCACCAAATGATTTGGACCAGTGCACAAAGTACGGCCCATAAAGACATGGATGAGTGAGTTTGGGGTGGAGGAACTTACTGGCCTGCACAGAGTCCTGACCTCAGCCCATCAGTGCCTGACCTCACAAATGCGATTCTGGAAGAAGGGTCCAACATTCCCATAGACACGCTCCTAAACCTTGTGGACAGCCTTCCCAGAAGAGTTGAAGCTGTTATAACTGCAAAGGGTGGGCCAACTCAATATTGAACCCTACAGACTAAGACTGGGATGCCATTAAAGTTAATGTGTGTGTAAAAGCAGGCGTCCAAATAATTTTGACAATATAGTGTATGTCTTGATGCGCAAATGGAATCTTCAGTTACTCCCTTTATTCTATAGTGTCCTGATAGGGATGAATCTATTCTCTGGGTCACAACTCTGGGAAGTTTAAGCAGTATATGTGCTTAAAATAAATGATCTATGGAGGGGGGTGACCTTCAAATATTAGCATGAAGGTCATGAATAATGAAATTAACAATAATCCTTTTTTACTGTCAACGGAGTGCCCTTTGTGTAAAAGTAGAACCTGTTTAGGTTTCAGTGAATCTGTTTAGTAGCACCTAAAGCCGTACAAACACAGCTGGAGGACTGTTTGTTATGTCAGCAGCTTAGGCAGTCTATGACTTGTGTGGATAGTTCACAGCTGGTTTGTCACTACACTTTTCTTAGCTTAATAGGTTGTTTTTTTTGTCTTTAAAAAATTGTCATACTATATCTTGCATGATTTATTCCAGAAAGGTGTGCATGTCCGCTATTAAAAAGGGCCTGTCACTATTTAGCTACTAAAATATAAATTACTGGTGGGTGACAGGGTGGCCTGGGATTTTATCAGGGCCACCCTGTCCCACGTTGGCCTGGGCCCCAAGCTGCTGCAGTGCATCCTGGCCCTCTACTCCTCGCCCTCGGCAGCGGTACGGGTCAATGAATGGCGGTCGGATTTTTTCCCGATAACGAACGGTACTCGTCAGGGCTGTCCATTGTCCCCCCTGATCTTTGTTCTGGCCCTTGAACCGTTCCTCTGCATGCTCCGGGGGAATCCAGATATCACAGGCCTACAATTAGCAGGCGGCCACCATAAAGTGGCTGCTTACGCGGACGATTTGATTTTCTTTGTCACAAACCCCATCACGTCACTTCCGAACATTCTGCATGCTCTCGACGTTTATGTTAAACTTTCAAATTATAAGATCAATCTCACTAAATCTGCGGCACTTAATATCTCTTCCCCTGTGGTGGCCGAGCGCGCCCTCCGGTCCTCCTTCCCATTTCACTGGGCCGACAAGTCTCTGGTGTACCTTAGGATTCGCATCACGGCGGATCCACTCGACCTCTTTCAGGCAAATTTTCCTCCTCTCCTGGGAACCCTCAAGGCGGATATTCGAAATTGGCAGCTGCTAACGCTAACCTGGTTCGGGCGTTGCAGCGCCCTTAAAATGAACGTACTCCCCAGACTCCTCTAAGGACTCCAGGCTTTGCCGATTGCAGTCCCTATCACTTTTTTTACCCAGGTGCGGGCGCTGTTTAGATCCTTCATCTGGGCCTCTAGATCCCCTAGGATCGGGATGCGGATCCTCTCCCTCCCCAAGGTGAGGGGGGGCGTGGGTCTGCCGGACCTCCTCCGCTATTACAGAGCTTCCCACCTTGTGCGCGTTCTCGACTGGCATGGTAATGCGGCGGCTAAGCAGTGGGTGGGCCTGGAGAATGGTGTGGCGGGCCGACCCTGGCCCCTTGGTCGCCCATAACACCTGCTGACCCTCTTCTCTCTCACCCAACGATCGGGGGCCACACTCCGAAAGACCCGACAAATACAACAGCACCCGTCGGTTGCCCCCTCGCCCTCCCCACTAATACCCGTCCTGGGCAACCCTGACTTTCCCCCAGGATGCACGAGTGCCAGAGTGCGGGCATTGGCCCAGTCTGGGAGGACCCGCCTCATGGATGTGTGGCCGCGGGGCGGCGTTCCTTCCCACACGGAGATCGTGGCCTGGCCGGGGACTTCCTTAGACCCCCTCAGTGCTCTACAGATCCGACACTTCCTCCTCCATATGCAGAAAACAGGCTACACTCCTCGACCATTGACGCCGTTCGAGGCCCTCTGTCGAGATGGTGACCCCCCTAGACATGCTCTGTCCTTCCTTTACTCCCTCCTTCTGGATCTGGACGGGGGATCACAATTGCCCTTCTTGAAACAATGGGAGCGCGACCTTGACGTCTCTTTCACGCCCAAGCAGATGGAAAAGATCCTGACCTTGGCCCACAAGGCCTCCCTGGCTTGCAAATCCCAAGAAATCAGTTACAAAATTCTCACCAGGTGGTACAGGGTCCCTACGGTCCTCCACAAAATGAGCGGGGATTGCCCTGACAGGTGTTGGAGATGCGGCTCTGAGGGAGGGACGATGCTTCACATTTTTTGGGAATGCCCTTTACTGCGGGCATTCTGGAGCGAGGTAGCATCAGTCATCAAACAGCTTACTGCGGTCGAGGTGGGAGACGACCCTGCACTGTGCCTATTGCACCTTACAGGGAGGCCAATTCAGAAATACCGGAAGTCTTTGACAATCCATCTCCTCAATGCCGCGAAGGCCTGCATCCCAGCCTTGTGGAGACAGACTCAACCCCCCACTCGGAAATTATGGTTCTCTAAGATAGTGGAAACACACCGTATGGAGGACCTGACTGCAACATTGAAAAACACCGAAGAACTCACAAGGGACCGCTGGCGGCCTTTGGTGCATTTCACATGTACGGACGCGTACTTACAGGCCATTGGTTAGGCTATGGCGGTCTGTTGGGCCTTCGCCGGGTAAGTGCCTTGGTGTCCACGTCCCGGCCCTCTTCTTTTTTTTTTTTTTTTCTTTTTTTTCTCTCCCCCTTCTCCTTCATCTTGTAATTTCCGTTCTTTCCTCCATTCCTCCCCCCTTTTCCCTTCCCGTGTCTCCCCACCTCCCCCTTTGTTCTTACGTGGCTGTTTATTTGTTGCCAGTTATGTTACCTGTCATTCATTGCTGTATCTGGACCCGCCTCTCCTAGGCAATATGTAAGGTGTCCTCGGTTAGGGGTTGGCGGCACGTATTTGCACCTCCCCTGGCATGCAAACGCACCGAGTGCACCTTCCTTTGCTAGATTTCTGCAGATTGTTCTCATGAGGCACCTGCATAGATCTGTACACTGTCACTGCGTATTTGTCATCACCATGTTCACTTTCGTGCCTGACTGCTGCTGTATTTCACTGTTGACTTTTTCTGTTAACTGGAGTGACTTTGTTTCCGTCCTCCTACTGCCTTTTTGTACGGTGCTTTGTTCTCAATAAAGAAATAAAAAAAAAAAAATTACTGGTGGGTATACATGTCGCTGTGTGTATGTGTGTGTGTGTATATATATATATATATATATATATATATATATATAATATATACGCTGCTCAAAAAAATTAAAGGAACACATCAGAAATGTAATTGCAGCAACTCAAAATGGTACTCAGTAGCTTGTATGACCCCCCCACGTGCTTGTATGCAAGCCTGACAACGTCGGGGCATGCTCCTAATGAGACGACGGATGGTGTTCTGGGGTATTTCCTCCCAGATCTGGACCAGGGCATCACTGAGCTCCTGAACAGACTAAGGTGCTACCTGGCGGTGTCAGATGGACCGGGACATAATGTCCCAGGGGTGTTCTATTGGATTTAGATCAGGCGAGCATGAGGGCCATTCAATGGTATCAATTTCTTCATTCTCCAGGAACTGGCTGCATACTCTCGCCACATGAGGCCGGGCATTGTCATGCACCAGGAGGAACCCAGGACCCACTGCACCAGCATATGTTTTGACAATGGATCCAAGGATTTCATGCCCATACCTAATGGCAGTCAGGGTGCCATTGTCTAGCCTATAGAGGTCTGTGCGTCCCTCTGTGGATATGCCTCCCCAGATCATCACTGAGCCACCACCAAACTAGTCATGCTGAACGATGTTACAGGCAGCATAAAGTTCTCCACGGCTTCAACAAACCTTTTCATGTCTGTCACATGTGCTCAGGGTGAAACGGCTCTGATCTGTGAAAAGCACAGGGCGCCAGTGGCGGACCTGCCAATTCTGGTGTTCAATGGCAAATGCCAGTCAAGCTCCACGGTGCCGGGCAGTGAGCACAGGGCCCAGTAGAGGAAGTCGGGCCCCCATTCCACCCTCATTAAGTCTGTTTCTGTTTGGTCAGAGACATTCACACCTGTGGCCTGCTGGAGGTCATTTTGTAGGACTCTGGCAGTGCTCATTCTGTTTCTCTTGCACAAAGGAGCAGATACCAGTTCTGCTAATGGGTTAAGGCTCTTCTACGGCCCTGTCCAGCTCTCCTAGAGTAACTGCCTGTCTCCTGGAATCTCCTCCATGCTCTTGAGACACAGCAAACCTTCTGGCAATGGCACGTATTGCTGTGCCATCCTGGAGGAGTTGAACTGCCTGTGCAACCTCTATAGGGTCCAGGTATCGCCTCATGCTACCAGTAGTGATACTGACCCTAGCCAAATGCAAAACTAGCGAAAAACAGGCAAAAAAGATGAGTAGGGAAAAAAATGTCAGTGGCCTCCACCTGTAAAATCATCTGGGTTTTGGAGGTTGTCTCATTGTTGCCCATGTAGTGCACCTGTTAAGTTCAAATACACCAAAGCAATTGAAACTGATTAACAACCCCCTCTGCTACTTAACTGACCAGATCAATATCCCAAGAGTTTACTTGACTTGATGCTATACTCCTGATTAAAAAGTGTTTGTTTAATTTTTTTGAGTGATATATATATAGTTACCGTATATATATTATCGTAACTACTTCTATTATTAATAAAGGCACAGTTCTAAGTTTTAACTGTTATTCAGGCAAGTTACCAGTTTTGTTGAGTAATCCTTGATTTACTACATCACAACACATCTGCTTTTGCATAAGATCCCAGGCTTGCGCAGTGGACATACCGTTTTCTTAGGAATGCACACAAAGCCACAGACGCTGTACTGTTGCCTAGAGAGTGTTGATTTGGGACAACATGACTAACAGTCACATGTAGTATTACAGGATGTGTGGCTGCATCCACAGGGCTGGGAGAAGAGGCAGCTGGAATACAAGCCTTTGCAAACACATCTAGCCAACTCTTTAGAGATCACTTTTATTTGTATATTGCATATTGTTTGTGTATGATGAGCTGTTTTTTCAGCAGGGTGTGTATTGGGAACAATGTCATTTTACTGCAATGTTCATGAAAGCAGAAAAGGTGACTGATTCTCTTTAAATTGACAGTAAATCTGCATAAATAAATTCCTGACATGTCATTATATACAGCTACAGCATAATGTTTTAAAAGAGCTTTCCTTTTTTTATCATTAAAGGAGAAGTTAGGGCTAAAGCTCTTTTGGATGTACTTCTCCTGTGTTTCACCGGAGTGCATTTCCTTCTGCACTCCTGTGGCCCATTTTCAGCCAACAGCGGGCTAAAGACTCTGGTGAGGTCCCGACTTTAATGTCGGGATTCACCCAGATGTCTGACCGGTAGCTGGCAAATCCTCTCAGGGAGCCTGAGTCAGCCGCTCCCACCCCCACTTCACAGCCTGGCACTCCAGTGAGGGCTGGAGGGGCAGAGCAGAGAGTCGGTGACTGACAGTCAGTGGCTCTCTGCTCAGTGAAGACTGCAAACCATGTTCTCAATCTTAGAAGTGACAGGGGACAGATGCAGCATCAAACCGATGCTGCATCCACCTGGGTGAGTATAAATGTGTTTTATAAATGTGATTTATTTATTCCTGAACTCCTGTTTTAATAAACTGTCTGAAGCATGAAGCAGATATCCTACAGGATGACCTGGACAAAATAACGGAGTGGGCAACGACTTGGCAAATGAGGTTTAATGTGGAGAAGTGTAAGGTTTTGCACTTGGGGACTAGAAACATAAAAGCACAATACACTTTAGGGGGGGAACCTTTGGGGGAATCAAAAATGGAGAAGGATCTGGGAGTCTTGGTTGATGATAGACTAGGCAACAGCATGCAATGTCAAGCGGCAGCTGCCAAAGCTAGCAGAATATTAGGATGCTTAAAGAAAGGGATGTATTCCAGAGATAAGACTATAATCCTTCCACTTTATAAAAATCTGGTCCAACCGCATCTGGAGTATTCTGTCCAGTTCTGGTCGCCAGTCCTCAGAAGGGATGTGTTGGAGCTGGAGAAAGTCCAGAGAAGGGCAACTAAACTAATTAGGGGATTGGAGAACCTTGATTATGAGGAGCGTCTGCAATCGCTTGATTTATTCTCCCTGGAGAAGAGACGCCTGAGGGGGGACATGATAGCAATTTTTAAATATCTCAATGGGGATCTCAGCTTAGAAAAAAAGCTGTTTAGTCGAAGGGATTGCATGAGGACTCGGGGGCATACAATGCGATTAGAGGAGAAGCGTTTTAACCTCAGGCAACGTGGGGGGTTCTTTACTGTTAGGGCTACAAGATTCTGGAATTCTCTACCACAAGAGGTGGTTTCTGCGGGTAGTATGGTGGCTTTCAAAAGACTATTGGATGTGCATCTCAAGGATCAGAACATTCAGGGGTATGTGAGATGATTACAGCCACACACACCTACACAGGTTGAACTGGATGGACTATTGTCTTTATTCAACCTCACCTACTATGTAACTATGTCTTTGAGCTTTGCCTAGGGTGAGATGAGGTCATTAAAGCGGAACTACACTGCATCTGAGCACCACAAATCAACTTTATTTCATTTTTAATATTCAAATCAAACTCCCCCATCCATCCATGTCTCCATGCTTTATTTTTCTGAGAAATCACTTTGAAAAACACCCCCATGGCATTTCTGGTTGTGGCCATCTTAAGTAAGGGCAGATGATTTATGTAGCTATGGCCCTCCAGCTGTTGTGGAACTACAAGTTTCATCATGCCTCTGCTTGTGGGAGCCATGCTTGTAACTGTCAGCAATGGGACTTGTCATTTAGCAACAGCTGGAGGGCTGCCAGTTTGACAGCTGTGATTGCAGCATTTACTTCCTGGAATCCATCTGTCCTTTGCTTAGGCATGCAGGCAGGAAGGTGGGCTTAGCTGAGTAAACCCCTCCTCCCCTCTTGAAGACTCCTGGGATGTATGATATCATTTGTGTAGGCATGGAAACCAGGAAGTAACTGAGGAAATGTAAAAAAAAAAAATTAAAACAAACACATGGTATATTTTCCTATCTGTTTACCAGCAGCATAGGGATTAAAAATATTCAATGTTGAATGAGAGCATGAAGTTCCTCTTTTAACCACTTCACCCCCGGAAGGTTTTACCACCTCAATACGATGCCATTTTTTTGCGACTCTGCACTGCATTACTTTAATGAAAAATTGCGCGGTCGTGCGACGCTGTTCCCAAATACAATTGATGTTCTTTTTTTTCCCCACAAATAGAGCTTTCTTTTGGTAGTATTTGATCACCTCTGCGGTTTTTAGATTTTGCACTATAAACAAAAAAAGAGCGACAATTTTGATCAGTTTAGGCCAATTTGTATTCTACTACATATTTTTGGTAGAAAAAAAATCACAAAAAGTGTATTTTAATTGGTTTGCGCAAAAGTTATAGTGTTTACAAACTACGGGATAGATTTTTGAACTTTCTATTTTTTTTTTTTTTTTATTAGTAATGGCGGCGATCAGCAATTTTTAGCGGGACTGCGACATTGCGGCGGACCCCATAACTGACATTTTTTACACTTTTTGGGGACGAATGACATTAATACAGTAATCAGTGCTAAATAATATGCAATGTTACTGTATAATTGACACTGGCAGGGAAGGGGTTAACACTGGAGGTGATCTAGGGGTTTAGTGTGCTCCTAAATGTGCTTGCTAACTGGGGGGGGCGCTCTGTGAAAGGTACACAGAGATCGTTTTAGCTTAGCTGAAACACACAATCTCTCTGTGCCTGTGTGGCAGGAGAGCCATCTGCTTTGTTTACATAGGCAGGTGGCTCTCCTGTCAGTTTCTGTGAAGATCGCGGGAGGCTGGTGGCGATCGAGCCCGCTCCTCCTGCAGTCTGGCTCCCGCCGCCAAGACCACATGCACATAATCACGTAGATCTACTTGATTATGCGCAGCCGAGCCGCCCTGCCACAGTAAATCTGCGTGGGGTGGTCGGCAAGTGGTTAAAGAGGAACTGCAGTCTGCTCACATAATTTGTATTAAAAACAAATTTGCCATTCTGAAGCTTCCCTCCAACCACTTTGCATATTATTTTATGTATACTGTAATTCTGTACTTGCCAAATATGCTGCAGAAATCTCCCTCTACCAAGTCTGGCTGCAGCCATTTTAACTGTGGGCAGCTGAAGCCTCTGCCTGTTCACTTCCTGGACTTACACACACACACACCACTGCATGCCTGCACATTTCCCCTCTCTTGATAAATATTCATGGATCTCTGCAGTCTCCTGTTATCTCCGCCCTCATCCAGCCCCCTCCAGCTCTGCAGCTCTCCTTGGCCCTCCTATGACTCATCCCTCCTCCCTTGCTAACAAACTCTCATGAGAGTGAGAGAGAGAGCTGTGCATGACTTCATTAGCCTAGGCTAATTACCAGATATGTAAAAGGAAGTAGGCTGTATAAGGTAATTACTGGCAGAAAAAAAATGTTTTACTATCCAACGATAAAAAAACAACAAGAGCAGAAGATTTAATAGATGGGAAGATGAAAAAATGGCTAATGGTGCACTTTAATCTGCTGCAGGCAGGAAGAAACATTAGTTCAGTCTCATCTCCCCTAATGATCAGACTTCAAAATGTCTACTTTGTACTAAGACACAGTTAAAGGCAGCAGGGGGCTGATCTGTGCCACACATTTGTGAGTATAGCCAAGAACTGCACTGACACCAGGATTTACATATTTGTGTAATCTCTAGACCAATAAGTACATGCTAACCTGAATAGTGCCTGAGTACAAAGACAGGTCTGTCCCAATAAAGAGAAAAGCAGGTTAAGCCTTTGCAAGGAGAGTCCTTTGATTTCTTCGAGAGATAATAAATAGCTGTAAATGTTACATTTGCATGTTACTTAGCTTGCACGCACTTAACATGAAAAAATATGCTGATCGAATTAAAGATCTGATGCATTCATGAAAAATGTAGATTGTCATTCAAGGAATTGCTGTGTGTTTACCTGAATATATTTCCTTATTTTGCTAGGAATGGAAAACTGGCAAGAGGAAAGCAGAAAAGGATGAACTGGTTGGCAGTATGATATTTTCCACAATCGAACCAGAAGCTCCTGAACTGGACATGTTAGAAGTGTAATTACCATTTTATTATTTAATGCACAATATAATGCAGCCTATATATATATATATATATATATATATACTGTATTCCACAGGGAAGACATTTTGCTGCTTTGTATGCTCATGCACATTTTTTCCTAACTATATTACAGGGATTGCATGAAAAATAAATAAACGTTTAGTTTTGTTTTAACCACTTCTGGACCGGAAGGTTTTACCCCCTTAATGACCAGGGCATTTTTTTCCGATACGGCACTGCGTTACTTTAACTGACAAATGCGTCGTGCGACGCTGTACCCAAATACAATTGATGTCCTTTTTTCCCCACAAATAGAGCTTTCTTTTGGTGGTATTTGATCACCTCTGCGGTTTTTATTTTTTGCACTATAAACAAAATAAGAGCGATAATTCTGGGGAAAAAAACAATATTTTTTACTTTCTGCTATAAAATATTCCCAATAAAAAAAAAAAGAAAAATCTATTTTTTTTCATCATTTTAGGCCAATATGCATCCTGCTACATAAAAAGTATGACAGCAGAATGCAGCACGTGATCTGCGATCAGTGCACACATTGTGGTGTGAATGGCCTCTTCGGGTTGATTTGCTAAAACTGGAAAGTGTATAATCTGGCATAGAAGCCAATCAGCTTCCAAGTTTTGTTTTTTTGTCAAAGCTTAAAGTGGTTACTGTTTGAGATGTCACTGTGCTGACTACTTGGTTCTCATATGGATGGAAGTTTTTATAGGCTTACTGATTATTGATTGTACATTTACGCTACCCACTGCAATGTAACAGTCATGTTTATCTTTTCTTTAATTTTATTCCTTTTTCTTTTTGTGCATGTTTTGTACAAACTTGAAAAGTTTTCAATAAAAAGTATTTGTAAAAAAAAAAAAACTTAAAGCGGAGTTCCGCCTCCCCCACCCCCTCCAAAAATTAAAAGTCAGCAGCTACACTTACTTTAGCTGCTTACTTTTATTATTAGGACACTTACCTGTTCTGGAGTCCAGCGATGTCGGCACTGCAGCCAATGTTTCCATCGGCTGTCGGGTGCTGCCGCCATTGCTGGTGAGGGAACCCGGCAGTGAAGCCTTGCGGCTTCACGGTCCGGTCCCTACTGCGCAAAGCGCGCCGCATTCCTATTGGCTCGGTGACGGAGGAGGGGGCCGAACTTCCGAGGGATGGCGCCGCGATGCCGTATCCCAGAAGTGGGGAAGGGTATCTGTCAAAAACAGGTACCCGTTCCCCCCTCCCCCCTGAAAGGTGCCAAATGTGGCACCAGAGGAGGGAAGGAAACAAAAGAGCGACAGTTACAATTTTGGGTGGAACTCCGCTTTAAAGTGGTTGTAAAGTAGAAGATTTTTTTTATCTTATTGCATTTTATGGATTAAGATAAAAAGCCTTTTGTGTGCAGCAGCCCCCCTAATATTACCTGAGCCCCCTTTCGATCCAGTGATGTCCACGAGTGCCTCAGCCGTCCGGGGCACTCTCTCTCTCCTGATTGGCTGAGACACAGCTGCGGCGCCATTTGGCTCCAGCTGCTTTCAATTAAACTCAGTGAGCCAATGAGGAGAGAGAAAGGGGGCAGAGCTGAACCACTCTGTGTCTGAATCGATACAGAGAACTGCGGATTGGCTCAGGTGCCCCCATAGCAAGCTGCTGGGGGCACCTGCCAGGAGGGAAGGGCCAGGAGCTCCAGCCAGGGACCCGAGAAGAGGAGGATTGGGGCTACTCTGTGCAAAACCAACTGCACAGAGGAGGTAAGTATAACATGTTTGTTATTTTAATAGAAAAAAAAGACGAGACTTTACAATCACTTTAATAGAAGAAGCTAAAGTTAGAAGCTGATTGGCTACCATGCACAGTTGCACCAGATTTTACACTCTCCAGTTTTAGTAAATCAACCCCTTTGACTTTGTTTTGATGTATATTAAATGCATTTAACTGATTTAAACTGTAGTTGTGATTGGGCTTTTACATTTATTGAGCAACCACAGAGCTGGGTTTTGTAGATGTGATAGTTTGTGATGAGTGACAGAGGAGAAATAATATGATGGAAATATGTTAGTCAATAATTTATTACGTTTCCTTACTGTATAGTGAAGTGTAGGAACCCAGTATAAGGTGAAAAGCTTTTATAATAATGAAATATAACTTGTTTTTCACCTATATAAGTAATTGGAACCTTTCATAGTGTTCAGAAATATTGTTTAAATATTCGTTTTAGTGGCCTTGGTGACAGGAAATAGTTTTACATTTATCACAGGACATAACACTATTTTAGGGAATTCCAGAATTTCCTGTTTATCCTATTATTTCGTGTGTCTAGCGTCTCAAACGCCAAGTCTCCTGTGTGCTAACTCCTTTATTAAAGTGTTACTAAACCCAGGACCATGCATTCACTATATCTGGTCTCCCACAGTACACAGAACATGGAAATGCAATTATTTTAGTAATTATAAATGGCTATATACCCCTTCTTATCAGCAGTATATAGCAGTCTTGTGACTTCTATCAGTGTCTGGTTAAAGCTTGTAGGAGGAGTTTTCATTCTGCTTTGACTGTTCTATGAGGCTGCAGGGCCCCTGACCCTCTGTCTGGACAGTTCTGATCACCCCTGTGCTGATCATATGCAACCTCCCAAAAAAAAAAAAACTCTAGCAACACACACCAAACTAAGCATGTGCAGAGTGCCTCCAAGGCTCTTTTCTATCAGGAGATGGATTGAGGACAGTAAAAGAAGGGGAGGATCAGAGAATACAGGATCAAACGGCCTTTTTGCACTATGCAGGGGATTAACCCCTTAGGTCCCACACTGAGTATAACAAGTGTTGCTTTAGGCTACATTCACACCTGAGCGTAGCGTTTTTGCGTTTTTTACCGCGATTTTTAACGCGATTTTTGTGCAGGCGTTTTTAGATTGAATAGAGACCAATGGAAAACGCCTGTAATCTGCCCAAAAAGAAGCTCATGTACTTTTTTGAGCGTTGGGCGTTTTGCTCACAGCGTCAAAACGCTCAGATGTGAATAGGAATTAGGATTTGTCTTGTTGGGCGTTTTGAGAGCTGATCCTAGAGCAGAAAAACTCCCCAAAAACGCCCCAAAACGCCTACATGTGAACGTAGCCTTACTGCACATACAGACTAATTTACTGTTGTGGGTATAGTAACACTTTAAATGTATCTTTACCAGTCTAGAGACTTGTGGAACAGGAGCAAAGCTCTGATACTCAAAGTATAGAAGTAAATCTCCAGTAGAAGAAAAAAACCTTCCGCCTGGTTTGTTTTATAATGTTTAAAGTATAACTCCAGCCAGTTACTCTAGTTTTGGGTAGAGTATAGAGAATTTAGACCTATGTCAGGTTTTTTTTGCATTTAACAAAGCTGCCAGTTGCCTCACAATTTTAATAGGATCAAATTGCATGCACCATATACAAAACAGCGGAGTCAACAAATACCGCTGACGTTTTAGGGCCACAAAGGGCCCCTTTTTTTAAGGTGTATTGGCTGACGTCTATATCAAATGGTTGTTGAGATTACTATGGGCCGCACACTTCTGACTAAAGAAGGAAACATATGGGTCTGGTGCCGGAAAGATTTCTAACAAAGGTTTTTATTGCAGCCTGTCTCCATTGGGAAAAAGAAGGCCTACTATTTGTCCTGGAGATCATTGTCTCTGGAAGAGAAAGTGATGGGATATCCAAAATTATATAGCTGTATTCAGAACAGAAGCAGAGGGGATATCATCCAGTGGGCACACTTGTTCCAGTGGCAACAAAGATAGGATTTGCACTCATTTTGGGCAGTTTTTCTATTGTGTCTTTGAGGATTGGAAATGCAGTGAAATATTCATTCCCCATCAAGATTTCACTGCACTTCCACAGCATTAACCACTTAAGCCCCGGAGGATTTGGCTGCTAAACGACCAGGGGGTATTTTGCGATTCGGCACTGCGTGATTTAAACGGACAATTGCGCGGTCGTGCGACGCTGTACCTAAACAAATTTGACGTCCTTTTTTTCCCACAAACAGAGCTTTCTTTTGGTGGTATTTGATCACCTGTGCGCTTTTTACTTTTTGCGCTATAAACAAAAAAAGAGCGTAAATTTTGCAAAAATAACAATATTTTTCACATTTTTTATATGAAATTCCCCAAAAAAAAATGTAAAAATCAAAATTTTTTAACATTTTTGGCCAATTTGTTTTATCCTACCTATGTTTGGTAAAAAAAAATCGCAAAAAGCGTATTTTTATTGGTTTGCGCAAAAGTTATCGCGTTTACTAACAAAGGGAAAGATTTTTGTCATTTTTGTTGTTTTTTTTTTAACGCGTAATGGCGGCGATCTGCGATTTTTTTGCGGTACTGCGACATTGCAGCGGACAGATCGGACCCTTGACTGACATTTTTGACACTTTTGGGGTTACCAGTGACATTTCTACAGTAATTAGTGCTATACATGTGCACTGTTACTGTAAAAATACACTGGTAGTGAAGGGGTTAACTTTATTTGGGAGGGAGGGGCTGTGTGTGTCCCTAGGGGCGTGCTTTCTACTGTGATTGGCTGTGGCTTGAGGTGTAAGGACACTGATCAATGGTTCTACATAGTAGATCCGTCTGATCAGTGTTTTTACACCGAGGAGAATGACAGGTGGCTTGTTTACACAAGCCGCCTGACTTTCTCCCTCTCCCCCGACGATCGCCGAGTGACCGGCGGACATCGGGTCCGCCAGTCACACGCGCGGGGGGGTCCGTGACCGCGCGGGAGCGCGCTCACTCCCCAGACCCTCCCAGGCTAGTGACGTTAATTAACGTCACTCTGCCTGGCCGGGGCTGACCGCCGCAGTAAATCTACTTGCGGCGGTCGGCAAGCGGTTAAAGGCTAAGATCACCGTACAGACAGACAGTTACTGAAGTGCAGGAAGATTTAAAATGGAAGTAAACCCTCATATCGTTTTCAGCCAAGGAAGCTGCCATCTTGGCCTCTGTTTGATCCACAACTGCCATGAAGCTGCACGTGATCAGTTATGACACCAGCCATTGGATGGGTTAGAGCACAATCAATGGGAGTGTTACAATCCTGGCACGTTCCAGAAATGTAACTGCTTTTTGAAACTGTTAAATTGATGGGTTTATTCTGCTTTAACTGCTTGCCGACCACCCACCACAGATATACTGCTGAGCGAATCGACCTATGGGTAGGTCTGGTACGCAGAAGCAGTGCTGGGGGAAAGCGCGCCTCGGCAGCGGCACGCTCCCGCCCCCACTAGGCAGCGGGGATGCCGATCCGTGGGGCCGGCACCCGCGATTGCTCCCCACTGAGAGAGAAGAATGGTCTGCTGTTGTAAACACAGCTGACCATTGTTCTCTCTGAAGTTATCACAGAATACCTGTGATCCTCCTATGTAGCATCACAGGTCTCTGTGGTCATTTCACAAGTCCCTCCCCCATACAGTTAGAAAACACTCCCTTAGGGTCACACTTAACCCTTTGATCACCACTGTGTTAACCCCTTCCCTGCCAGTGCCATTATTACAGTAACAGTGTATATTTTTAGCACTGATTACTGTAGTAATGTCACTGGTCCCCCAAAAGTGTCAAAAATGTCAGTTAGGGGGGTCCGATCTTCTTCCACTCATTAGTGATCTCATAGTTCATTGGGAAATACAAGCTGTTTGCTGGGGTGGCAGATGGAACTTAGTGTAGTTCATTCATTCACAGGAGTGGGGGGGGGGCTTGGGGGAGAGGTTGGCTGCTGCATAGTAAGATGTTACACCCTAAAATGAGTGCAACATGTTACATAAGGTGAACGTATCCTTTAAAAACAACCAAACCCTTCTAAGCCGGCCAAACATTAAACGAAATTCGGCTGTTAGGAACTGGCTGAATTTCAATCCATGTATGGACAGGACAGCGTGGTTGTACAGAAGTCGATCTACTGATCGACTTCTAAACAACCACCCTGTTGGACTTTTTCAGCTCGGTAGCTCCGATCAGTGTACTCTAAAAGGCAGTAAAAAGGCACATTTTTAGGCACATTAGGATTCCCCTATCCACATTGAATGTGTGATTGAGGGAATCAAGTCATTTGTTTTTTCGGTCAATCCAATTATCTATGGCCAGCTTATGTCTAAAATAAAATTAAGAAAAAGAAAAAAATGGCTGGAGTCACACTTTTAATTATTTTTCCAGTTTTGGATTTGGAATAATTTAGCTAATTTATTTTTATACCCCTTAAATTGTGCCCTGCAGTCAATAATAATATGCCCTGGTTTATTATAAGATGTAGCTGTGCTATCGGTGCCTGATACATGGACGATTTGCTGTGTTGGAAGTATTTTATACTGCATTGTAAAACTGTTCTGGACAGCAGGAACGCTCAGAAAACAATAGATAGCCATAAACTGAATGCTGCAGATGCCATTTAGGATACTCTATCACCTTCCCCCTTCATAAAATGTGAATTTAACTATTCAGTTCAGTACCAAATCTTAAAGCTGGCCTTCGCAGGGAGATTGGTTGGAGTTGGAGCCAAGCACCTGAAAAACCACAATGTGAACAGACCTTTGGGTGACTGGATTTTAGTATGATAGTCTTTCGTGTTTTTGTTTAACCAGTTCTGGACCAGAAGATTTGCCCCCTTAATGACCAGGCCCTATTTTGCGATTCGGCACTGTGTTATTTTAACGAACAATTGCGCGGTCGTGCAATGCTGTACCCAAACAAAATGTATGTCCTTTTTTTTTCCACAGATAGAGCTTTCTTTTGGTGGTATTTGATCACCTGTGCGATTTTTATTTTTTGCGCTATAAACAAAAAAAGAGCGACAATTTTTTGAAAAAAATATATATATTTTTCACATTCTGCTATATGACATTCTCAAAAAAAAAATGTAAAAATCAAAATTTTAACATTTTAGGCCAATTTGTTTTCTGCTACATGTTTTTGGTAAAAAAAAATAGCAATAAGCATATTTTGATTGGTTTGCGCAAAAGTTATGGGAAAGATTTATGTCATTTTTATTGTTTTTTTTTTTTTTACTACTAATGGTGGCAATCTGCGATTTTTTGCGGGACTGCAACATTTCTGCAGACAGATCGGACACCTAACTGACATTTTTGAAATTTTTGGGGGTACCAGTGACATTACTACAGCAATCAGTGCTAAAAATATGCACTGTTACTGTAATAATGATACTGGCAGGGAAGGGGTTGACAGTATAGGTGATCAAGGGGTTAAATGTGACCCTAGGGGAGTGATTCTAACTTTGGGGGGGTTGGACTTGTGAAATGATCATAGAGACATGTGATCCTATATAGCCGGATCACGTGAGCTCTGTGATCATTGCAGGGAGAAGGACGGTCGGCTGTGTTTACATCAGCCGACCGTCCTTCTCTCTTAGCGGGGAGAGATCAGGGCTGTCAGGTGGCAATCAGAGCCACCTGACACCCGCAGCGGCTTCCCCGCTGACGATCGGGAGCACGCCCCCCTAGCGGCTTTCAGGAGAGCCACGTAGACCTACATCGCTTTGCCTGTCCGTGCCACCCTGCCACAGTAAAAAGGCGGCGGGTGGTCCGAAAGTGGTTGGAAGCCTCAGACATGAAATATGAACAAAGCATTTCCTTCTTTAGTGCCTACTTGTCTGAATTTAGGCTAGCCATTGGGTTGCAGAAAAGAAACTTGCGCGATTTTCCCATCAGCACAGACAGCACTGACATGGGAATCCCTCCTGCCGAGCCATTGTCTTCTCTTGGTGGGGGCGGGCAGGAGAAGCTGTCCTTGCCAGGAGAAGACAGTGATATTCACAAAAGAATCTTGCAGGCTGGTTGTACCCAAGTTGATCAATCAATCAACTTGGTTCTTTCAGCCTGCCCATTAATGGTTAGAATCTGGGCTGGTTCCTGCTGAATCGGCCAAGATAGGAACCGTGTGGCCGGCCTTTAGAGCACTAAATATCACTTTTGTCTGTGGCTTTGTTCTTCTGCTATCAGCTCCAGTCACTTTTCTTGACACCCGGAGAAAAATGGTGACAGGGAAGGGTCCTCCAGCTGATTGACAGCCTCAGCTCTGTTCCTGTTTGAAGGGGGTGAGTTTCTTTTCCCGTCAATCTGCTCTTAGACCTCATCTCACTGAGCTCTGCAGAGTGTAACTTCAGCTCTCCATCCCCTTTTTCTGAACTCTCAGACAAGCTTTATTAATTCTGGGCTTGGAATGGATGTAGAGAAGTGAAAACTGTAGATAGACCGATACATCGTATGTAGGAGGATTGGTTTCATCTGTGTATGACCATAGGCCAGTCACTTCACCGGGTATATCTGAGGGTTTACAGCCCATTTAAATAGAAATTCTAGTGAAAGAAATTATAATTTAAAGCTACAGTATCCGCTGCCTACCTTATTTTTTTATTTTTTCAAAGTAAAGTAATGGGAAAGCCATAATGTTACAGTTGTTACCAAAACAAAAGATGAGGAGAATACCTCTAAGGCTCCATTCACACCTGGGCGTTTTCAGCTCCAAAAACGCTCAAAAGAAACGCTTCCAAAACGCCCAACAAGTAAAACCGCATTCATTTAAATGGCCCCTGTTCACATCTGAGCGTTTTGCAAAACGCCTGTAGCTGAAAAAAGTACATGAGCTTCTTTTTGGGCTGATTACCAGCGTTTTTAATAGATGTCAATGAAAAACGCCTGAAAAAATCGCGGTAAAAATCGCAGTAAAATCGCGGGTAAAAAAAACGCTACGCTCAAGTGTGAATGCAGCCTAATAGATTATTTTGAGATATCTTTAGAGCTATGTAAATAAATAATTGCCATCATCCCTGACATAGCTTGTAACAAAAAGGGTGGGTCCCTCAAACCAAGAAGAATTGGGATTGTGCAGGCAGAAGTATTAAACATAAAATAGTATTTATTATATCATCAAAAAAAGAATTTTCGTTTCACATTAATACAGGTGCTTTACATATCAAACAGTGGTGACTAGGCTGCATGGCTCCATATTACTTTAGTGCAGGTATGGTGATTCCCGATGTTGAAGATAGGGTTCCGACGCGTTTCGGCTTTAAATCAAAAAATTGCCTTTTTCAAGGTAATCACCAAACTCTAAAAAAGTGAATAAACATAAAATTAAAAAATAAAATATGTGACAATGTGTTAAACTTTTTTCATCATATCATAACATAGTCCTTTTTGGTGCATACCAGATTGTGCAGAGACTCCTGTGCGGAGATTAGGGGGGGCATCTTCACCCGGGGGGGCCCTCTAGAACTGCAGCAAGATCTCAAGAAGAGGTCAGCGTGAGGGCCTGTGAGACATATAAAGGATAGTATATAGGCTCTGTATTGAGGCTGGTATTAGTTCTCTCCAGGGGAGAGTACCCTGTAGAGAATGAATACCAGCCTCCACACAGAGTTTATATACTATCCTTTATATGTCTCACAGGCCCTCACGCTGACCTCTCCCCCCCCGGGTGAAGTTGCCCCCCCAATCCTCTGCACAATCTGGTATGCACCAAAAAAGACTATGATATGATGAAGAAAGTTTAACACATTGTCACTAATTTTATTTTTTGATTTTATGTTTTTTCACTTTTTAGAGTTTGGTGATTACCTTGAAAAAGGCAATTTTTTTTTATTTAAAGCCGAAACGCGTCGAACCTTATGTTTAACATCGGGAATCACCATACCTGCACTAAAGTAATATGGAACCATGCGGCCTAGCCGCCACTGTTTTATCTCTACAGCACCTGTATTCATGTGAAATTAAAATTATTTTTTTGATGATATAATAAATACTATTTTATGTTTAATACTATTGCCTGCACAATCCCAATTCTTCTTGGTTTGAGGGACCAACCCTTTTTGTTACACCTCTAATAGGTAATCCACCTCTTCCAGTAACAAATGTCTAATAGAGGAAATCCCCCCACCCTTTGCAGAGATGTCCTTTTCTCTGTTGTGTATCCGTTACAGGAAGTGAAAGGAAATTTCCTCAATGTGACACAGACTGCAAAAAAAAAAAAATGACAGTGGTTTGAACCTCTCCTACACTAAAAAAAAAATAAGATACACAGTACAGTAAACTGACCACTGGTTGCTATGGGTTTCTACTCTTTGTACATGATTTGTACTATTGACTATCCTAGCTGTTCTGCATCTTAAAATCATTTGCAGTGTTCATTCTTATTCGTATATTACTTTCACGGTAACAAGCGGCCCAGTTGAAAAGGCTGACATTTTAACCACGGAAAATTTACAAATATAAAACCTAAACAAGGCCTCTTTTCTGCTTTTTTAAACGGTCTCTAAACTGGAGCTTTTATGTTGGGAGCTAACTGCATCTGACAGCTGTAGGACGGTTTAAATGACGCACTGTTTCTCCATGCCATGTTTCCTCATACTAATTAGCCCATCTTATTACGTATGCTTTACTGGTGTGGTAATGATGAAGAAGGGCAATTATTGTGCAACGATACCTCTTTAATGGAAAAAGCTGAACATTTTCTGTATGAAAAGTTAAAATGGCGATGTAACCTACTGTTTTTACACCATACAGAGAACAGAAGTGTGAAGCAGTCAGCAAGTTCACCAGAGCCATGGATGACGGTGTGAAGGATTTGCTCAATGTGGGCCAGGAGCACTGGAAACGATGCACAGGGCGTACGTCACTCTTAATAACAGTTATGCAAGACCATAACATTTGTCATTTTATTATAGACGAGCCTCTCTTCTGTGTGGCCTTTAGATAACTCATTGAGCCTGATATAAAAACTGTAGCTAAAAATTGAAGTATCTAGAGTAGTGATGGCAAACCTTGGCACCCCTGATGTTTTGGAACTACATATTCCATGATGCTCATTTACTCTGCAGTGTAGTGGAGCATTATGGGAAATGTAGTTTCAAAACATCTGGGGTGCAAAGGTTCGCCATCACTGATCTAGAGCAACTAGTTCATTGTTGGCCTTAGATTTGGGCGAACGGTTCGGGCCGAACATCGCTGCAAAGCTTTGCCCAATCAGGGCACAGACAATAGCTGGTTGTTTAAGGAGCAGGGTCAGGAAGCCGGCTGCCATTGGTCTTCCCTGCTTACAGCGGATTTAAAAAAAAAAAAAAAAACATTGCCAGCAATAAAAAAGACGTGGTGTCCCCCCACGAGTTCATACCAGGCCCAATCAGAGCGCAGTAAATAGTTTGTTGTTAAGGAGCGGGGCCAGAAATCCGGTCGCGGCGCCCTTAACAACCCTTGATCATCAGCAGTCAATGGGCTTCCCTGCTGACAGCTGAATAAAAAAAAAAAAATGACCAGCAATAAAAAAAAAATTAAAAATAAATTGTGTGGTTCCCCCCCAAAATCCATACCAGACCCTCATCTGAGCATGCAGCTCGGCAGGTCAGGAAAGGTGGAGGGGGGGGAACGAGCAAGCTTTGATGGGGTCAAGGGTCTCTTCCCCACAACCTTGGGCCGTGGAATTCCACATCCCGCTGTATGTAGCTGATGCAAAATTTTGACTCATAATAGCACTTCGCTCTAGTTAAGTGTGTGTTGTGATATAGCAATTTCTACTGGAGATGAATGATCAATAATAAAGTAAAGTTTAATTTTGGTAATTTTTTTCCTAAATAGCACTGCCGAAGGAATATCAGAAGATAGGAAAAGCTTTGCAAAATTTATCAATGGTTTTCAGCTCCAGTGGCTATCAAGGTAACCCTTCATAGTGATGTATGTGTTTAGTGTACTGATGTACTGTATATGTGACTGTTTTTCATACTTGGGACTTAAACATGTTTATTTTTTTTATATATATATATATTTTTTTTTTTAATTGTGTTTATTAAAGTTTTATAAAAAAAATGATAAAACCGAGACTCTGGGAATTCCTTGGCTCAACATAAACAGATAACCAAAAACCCCCTACAACTGTAGCTCAGGTATACCTCACAGTCATACAAATATACATGTATGGCAGCTGAAACAATAATCACAGTGAAACTGGTCAAGTAAGGATAATGGCGCTACAGGCAGGTTTACGGGACAAGGTCAGTACTGGTAAAGTCCAAAATCAACTTTCCCACGGGAGGGAAAAGCGGAGAGGGAGAAGGGATGGGGGTGCGCGAAGAACCAGTTAGGTTCACCACACAGCACACATATCCCACCCCCCCCCCCCCCCCCCAAAACAATAGCAAACAAGCCCCCTCAAGGTAGAGCAGAATGATCACTGTCTATTCTAGCTTCAGTAGTGGAGAGAGACGCAAGCCATATGTCCCATACCTTGTAATTTTATTTAGGAGATCCGAGAGAAAGATATATCATTTTGTATAACGGTATCACTGAATTAATCAGCTTCTTCCAACAGTCTAAAGAAGGGAGGTCTGTCTGATTTCCAAACTAACACAGTTGCCTTCTTGCCATAGAAGAGGAGTAAGCTAAGGCTTCAGGTACACTTTCCCATGGCCTGCAGTCAAAACGTTCCTATCCTGAGCGCGGCTCTCCTGCGTTCAGGAGAGGGAGGTTGAACCGCAGCAGCTCCTAAACTCTGCTAAAAGCATATGTATACACTGCCACATAGGCTTTTATGGAGTTGAGTTTAGGAGCTTTGGCAAAAAAAAAAACACCAAAAGCTCTTAAACTCAAGTTTAAGATCTGCTAGTGTACATGAAGCCTTAATAGGGTCCTAGATGCTCTGGTAATTGCTAGGTGATTAACTAAACCCAGCAAACATACAGCAACTATTTGGGGAGCTGATATTGTGGTTAATGAATAAATGAATTGAACCAAAGCAGCCCAGAACTGTCGACTATGGGGGCAGGCCCAAAAGACATGGAAAAAATTAGCAGTAACCATCCCCACATCGCCAGCAATTAGGTGCAACCGCGGAGTAGATTCTTTGAAGGCATTGAGGGGTAATATAGGCCATTGGGCAAATGAGTATTCCCAGGCATCCTCCTAGCCCTCACTATCCAAGTCCAGCACTTTCACCCACCATCTCGATTGCAGTAGGTCGAGCCCTACGTGAACCGATGGCAATAAAGCTTTTAACCACTTGCCGACCGCCGCACGACTATCTACGTCGGCGGTCAGCCCCTCACAGGCAAACTAACGTAGGGCTACGTTGTTTGCTTGTGAGGGTCTAGGGAGCGAGCGCGCGCCCCCCGGGGCGCGCTCCCGCTCCCGAGTGGTCACGGACCCCCCCGCGCGTGTGACCAGCGGACCCGATGTCCGCCGGTCACTCGGCGATCAGCGGGGGAGAGGGAGAATGTCAGGCAGCTTGTGTAAACAAACTGCCTGTCATTCTCCTCGCTGCAAAGACACTGATAAAACGGATCTGGTATGTAGATCCGTTGATCAGTGTCCTTACAGCTAGAGCTACAGCCAATCACAGTAGAAACCACGCCCCTAGGGACACACACAGCCCCTCCCTTCCAAATAAAGTTAACCCCTTCACTACCAGTGTATTTTTACAGTAACAGTGCATATATATAGCACTGATTACAGTAGAAATGTCACTGGTAACCCCAAAAGTGTCAAAAATGTCAGTCAAGGGTCCGATCTGTCCGCCGCAATGTCGCAGTACCGCAAAAAAAATCGCAGATCGCCGCCATTACGCGTTAAAAAAAAACAACAAAAATGACAAAAATCTTTCCCTTTGTTAGTAAACGCGATAACTTTTGCGCAAACCAATCAAAATACGCTTTTTGCGATTTTTTTTACCAAACATAGGTAGCATAAAATAAATTGGCCGAAAATTTTTAAAAATTTTGATTTTTACATTTTTTTTGGGGGGAATTTCATATAAAAAAATGTGAAAAATATTGCTATTTTTGCAAAATTGACGCTCTTTTTTTGTTTATAGCGCGTGATCAAAAAATCGCACAGGTGATCAAATACCACCAAAAGAAAGCTCTGTTTGTGGGAAAAAAAGGACGTCAAATTCGTTTAGGTACAGCGTCGCACGACCGCGCAATTGTGCGTTAAATTCACGCAGTGCCGAATCGCAAAATACCCCCTGGTCGGAATGGGGGTAAAATCTTCCGGGGCTTAAGTGGTTAAATCACTGGCAGAGCCTTCTCCAAATCATCTTCATGCAACAGTGATTCTAAGTCATCCTGCAACAGTTGAAGTGGCCTAGTACCAAATTATGAATGGTAGGCAAAAAATATAATTGAAGTACTTAATGCAGGGAGAGAGGGGCAGAACCAATCT